>NW_027507718.1:7089286-7769286 GCF_037356315.1 Lithobates pipiens
TTTGGGCTCAAATTGTTATTTTTTCATAGCCCCCACTGGATACATGCACAGAATGAATGAGAAGCAAAGCTGCCCAGGTTCATTTCGCCAGTAGATTGGGTTTGCCAAATTTCAAACTGGATTTACCAAACTTGAGAGAGTGAACCTTGATAGTTTTTTCTAAAGTTAAAGTTGCCTAAACTGCAGTTTGGTTTGGGTACAATTATCTAAATTGGGCCTCAGCATCAGTCAGACTGGACTGTGAGATGTTCAGCCTGGCTACAGGGGGCACTGTCTCTTCTGGCAGGCATGGAACTATGGTCTGGTCAGGTGCTTAAGTTACTCTCTCTCGGAGCCCGCCCAATGGGAGTGGCGCTCTCGCTGTGCTTTCTGGGAGGGGGTACTTGAGATGCGGACGCCACGTGGTTCGGGGGTTCCGGTCCAGTATGATGTGCTGACTTCATGGTCCTGGTCCTCCTGACCAGCCCCCAGGAAGGCTATGGCTTGGGGTGCGGATCCACCCGACTTAAATGTCTCAGGGCTGGCTAGCCCGAGGCAGGGAAACTAAAGGAGGATTCTGAGGTGGTTGGGTGCCATCTCCGGTTTGGGAGAGATCCAGTGTACTTCAAGCATTCCAGGGGAGGACTCTTCAGAAGAACACCACGTGCGGGTTGGTTTTATTAGCAAGAGCCTGGAAGGGCTGAAGTAACCGAGAGAATCGGGTCTTGTGTATATCGCCAAGCAGGCTCAAAGATCCAGGTATCCTACAAGTGTTCTAAAGCTTAGTTTTCCTACAGGTTCTACAACAACCTCTCTGTGGCAGAGACATTATCTTGTACGTTCTACAACAACGTCTGTGGTAGAGACTTGTTCCTGAGTAAGCACCAAGTTGGCTGCTAGGCCTTGTGAGAGAGGGACTGTCCAACCTGAGTGATCATCCAGCTGCGAATGGCTATTCTCTGGATGCAGTCAAAGTAAGCAAGTTCTTTAACGTTTTTTGACTTTGACACTAAGAGTACCTGAACTTGCTTTCCAACCCTCTGATCCCAAGTTGAAAGACTGTTCAATTGTCTGAGTTTTGCAAATGAAATCCATTCAAGTGGATCTATTGTCAGTCTGAAGTTACAGAACGGAAGGTAACGGTAAGCCCAAAAATTACCAGCAGCTCCTTCGGGGGTTAGTGCTACATGTAGGGGCTCGTAGTCTGGGATTTGCCGTTACCCTGCAAAGAACTGTACATGTGGTAAAGCAAGGACAGAGGGTTGTGTTTTTTTGAACTGCGTCATCAGCGCCATCTTTATTTGGATTTTCACTGAGGTGCATAAGCGTGGGAGGAGCCATTGCCGAAAAGCCCGAGAAGTTGCGCAGCCCAAGCATCCCAGTGGGAGGAGTCTGAGTTGTTCTTTCCTGCACGGGGCACCGTGTGAGAGTGTGTTGCGTAAGGAGGAAGAGACCAGTTGATTTTCTCTCTGAGTATTGGAGAGAAGATTTTATTTTTCCTCAAGAATGTACCATGCTCCGGGCATGCAGTCTGTGTCAGGACCCAGGATGCCTATTGCAAGGGTTCCGCAGGTATGCAGCTGCCTGGTACCGTGCTCACAGACACGGGTATTCTCCTGCTGCCGCAGGGGCGGTTCATACTGTACACCGCTGGAGATATCGAGGGCCTGGGCATGTTGTGTGGAAAATTCAATGGCCTGGTCGGCAACCCTCGACCATTTGCCAGATGCAAGAGGTGTGGAGAGTATGCCTTTAAAGTGGAGCAGTCAGTCGCATTGCCAAGGGCCTACCACGTGGACTGGGCCACAGGCGTGACAACCGAGGAGTCGGCCATCTTTGCCCCTCTGGTGAGGCCTTCCACCGCGGTGACACCTGTCGTCGTTGACATCCCCGTGAGAGATGCCACTGCGTATACCACTGAGACTGCAGTGTGTAGCAGATGAACACTGCTTCTTCTACTGTTACTGAAATCACTATGCCTCCTTTGGAGAAAGTGGGGCGCACAAAGTCTTCCCGGAACCGACATGGAAGACCGCCACCAAGTCCAGCTGGATCCAATCGGCGGTAGAAGGTTGCTTCGGGAAAAAGTCTGACTGTGAGTACACCTTTAGTAAATTATTTACCGGTAGAGGAATATAGAGATTCGGAGATAGAGTCTTTGTCGGATACAGAAGATGATGACATTTTGGGGACATTGTCTCAGGAGTTGTTGTGGGCTGGAGGGGATGATGTAGCCACTACTTGTACAGATGTTTCAGACTGGCTATCTCCATACCACCCGGGGAAGGAAGTGCCCGTGTATTACGTAGACTTGCAAGGTCACAGAGACTTCTTCACAAGAGAGTAGCTAGTGAATACGGGTTGGAATTCCCCTATGTTCCAAGGGACATTATGACTGTTATTGAAAAGAGTATGGGGCATGGTATGAGACTATGAGGATGATGTTTGGAGCTATTTAAAAGTGCCAAAGCCACTTCAGAAAAAGGCTTTTTCACCGGAGCTTCATGAACGGTTTGTCTGATGTCTTCGGCATTGGAGCTATGGTCGGCATATTTATGAGGACAAAGTTGTGATTTGCAGACCAGATAACGACAGTGCCGTGTACTTTATTACTACTGTGGATGCACAGGGGAAAGATTTGACTTTGCCTTATCCCCGTTTCTACTGGTGAACTGCTCCTAATTCAAGACTTTGAAATTTGCAAGGAGGGTTTCTCTTGGTCTTTGCCTCTTTGCAATTTTTTCTTGAAGCTACTGAACTATGGGGTAGTTAGACAGAGCCAGTTACACAGAAAATGGAACAGCCACCGTGTCAAGAACACTTAACCTGTTTTAAAGTTAGAGACTGCACTTCAGCGACGCATACCACTAGGTGGCATGAGTCGGCGCAATTAGCACTGCATTATAGAAAGAGAAAAAAAAAAGGAGTTTTAAAAGTTTCAAAAGTTTTAGAATTTAGAGGAGAGGAACTCATGGAGATTGGATGGAATCCTGCCTTCTAATAGTGTATGTATAGTGTACTGTATATATGTTTTTGTCTTTTCCAGGATTCACTGGAGAGCATCTATCAAACCGCCGGAGAGTGGGTGGGTTAGATAGACAGGCTTGGGTGGTAACCTTAATGTATTATAATTTTATGCTTAACTATGTCTTTACACAATATAGGAAGTTTATTATTTCCTTCCCTTTTTCCCCATTCCCACCCAAACCATTCAGGTGCTCTAAGGTTTTTTTTTTTTGGTAGAACTAGTTGTTATCTCTGGGTTTCTTTTTCCTGTCTTTCCCAGACGATAGGGACATCGTCTAAATAAGCAAGGGGAGTGTGTAGAGGCGGCTCCTGAAGAGCACGCACTATGCGTTTTTTCTAAAGTTTAAGTTGCCTAAACTGCAGTTTGGTTTGGGTACAATTATCTAAATTGGGCCTCAGCATCAGTCTGACTGGACTGTGAGATGTTCAGCCTTGTCACAGGGGGCTTTCAAAAACCATGAAACAGACTGAGACAGAAGTACAATCAAATCACACTTGTTTATTAATAAAAAATTAAAAAGGTAAATAGGAAAAAGCATAGTCAAGCATAGCCAGAGTCCTGTAGCCAGATCAGGTAGTCAGCCAGTCCAAAGTTCATTAACCAGATCGGGTAATCAGCCAGGCCGGAAGTCAGGGATCCAAGGAGAGCAACCGCAAGCAGGATAAGAAGCCAGGTGGGATGTCAGCAAGCCAGTCTTGAAAAAAACAGCAGGAGATGGTTCCCTGTGATGTGACCAATGCAAAGGCAAATGAAAAAGTGAGCAGTAAGGCTTTAAATAGGCAGGTCAGATGAGCATCATTGGGAACAGCTGGTAACTGTGGAAGGAGAAGAGAGCTGGCAATTAGCTGACAGCTGAGCGGCCAGCCCAGAGGAGGAAGGGCTAAGCCAGCCCTAAGCCAGCCTCAATGACCCCTCTCCCTCGGAGGGCCACCGGGCTTGAGGGGAAACTGGGTTAATCCTGCGAAGGATATGGAATGGCCCAATAAACCGAGGTGCAAACTTCAGTGAGGGAACATGAAGCCGGAGGTTGCGAAATGACAGCCAGACCCTGTCCTCAACCTGGTAGGAAGGCGCAGGCAGGCGTCTGCAGTCAGAATGGAGTCTGTACCTAACATTAGCATGACGCAAAGCCTCCTGGACTTGTACCCAAGTGGAACGAAGACAACGGAGATGCTCCTCTAACGCAGGAATACTCTGCAGAACAAACAAGTCAGGCAACATGGAAGGTTGGAAACCATAATTCGCCATAAATGGAGACAATCGGGAGGCAGAATTCAAGGCACTGTTGTGAGAAAACTCTGCCCAAGGTAATAGGTCAGACCAGTTGTTATGATGGTCATAAATATAGCAACATAGGAATTGCTCCAAGGACTGATTGGCTCGTTCTGCGTCCCCATTAGACTGCGGGTGATAAGCAGAAGAGAACGCAAGCTGGATTCCCAACTGTGCACAAAAGGCTCGCCAGAACCAGGAGACAAACTGACTGCCCCTATCCAAGACAATCACCTTGGGTAGCCCATGTAAGCGAAAGATCTCCTGAGCAAAAATGGAAGCCAGTTCCTTAGAGGTGGGCAACTTCTTAAGTGGAATACAATGACACGTCTTTGAGAACCGGTCAACCACCATAAGGATAACAGTGTTGCCTTGGGAGTTGGGCAATTCCACAATGAAATCCATAGACAAGTGAGTCCAGGGCCTCTCTCCATTGGGTATGGGTTGTAGGAGGCCCACTGGAAGGTGTCTGGGAATCTTACTCTGAGCACACACGGGACAGGCAGCTACGAAGGCAGTAACATCAGCCCATAGACTAGGCCCCCAGAATTGTTGGGAGATGGCCCAAATGAGTTGATTCTTCCCAGGATGGCCAGCTGCCTTGGGAGAATGGTAAGTCTGGAGCACTGCAGTATGGAGACTCTCTGGGACAAAGCAGCGATCACAAGGTTTATCAGGAGGAGCATGGACCTGAGCAGCAAGAATTTTGTCACCCGGGGGCGTAGCTTGGCGCCGATCCGGAATGGCCGCTTAACTGCACAGCTCTGGCAGTTAGAGACCCATCTTCCAGTCTAGCAGAGCAATCCCTTGACATAAACATGGGGAAGATGAAGGGGAAAGGCTCTCTGTCCCGCTCCTGCTCCCCGAGGGGACCCAAGAATAGCACCGGGCGCAGCATCCCGGATATATTCAGAGCGCAATCACGCGAGGCTGGGGCTTCTCCCGCCGCCTACATGAATGCCCGCTCGCCCATCCGAAGCCCCTCAGAGGGGAGAGGATCACAGCGTCCAGACAGTCCACCTAGCGTCCGGACCATCACAATGGCTGATCTAAGGTCAGTGGCAGCCGATATAAAAGAGTCCCTCACATCAGTCATAGCGGATCTGAGGAGGGATGTTCAAGCCATGCATGTCCGCACCTCAGATCTAGAAGAGACTGCAGTCTGCCATGACACCTCCATCCAACAACTGCAACAGGCCTCCCATGCACACAGCACCCACATAAGAGAATTACACAGGCACATGGAGGACCTGGATAACCGCGGACGTCGCCACAACATACGGGTGAGAGGTATCCCCGAGACGATTGAACAACCCCATATAACACAGGCCACCACTCAAATTTTTAATGACCTGCTGGGCAGACCACCCGAGACCCCAATTGATTTCAAGCGACTTCATAGAGCCCTTAGACCCCGGGGTAGAGACACGGACCTCCCAAGGGACGTAATATGCTGCGTTGTGAACTTTAAACTAAAGGAGGACATTCTAAAAAGAGCTAGAGATCGCCAAAATCTCCTTTTCCAAGGAGCAGAAATAAAGCTCTTCCAAGACTTGTCACCGATTACCCTCCAGAATAGGAGAGACCTCCGCCCTTTATTGGAGGTCCTACGTTACAAGGAAATCCAGTATCGTTGGAGACACCCGTTTTGCCTTTTCGCCACAGTAGCGGGGCGCACAGCACACCTCAGAGTCCAGGAGGCAAGTCTCTACCCTGTGATGTATTGTTGTATGTTTGTTTATGTTTCCGAGAATTTCCATACTGTTAACTTTATGCTATGTCCCTCCATTACTCCATAACCCTCTCCATTCCACGCTTACTTTTCGTTTTCTCCATCATACAGTAAGCCCAAGCTCTACTGCACACAGCGTACACTATGGTCTCTACACAGACTGGACATTGCAAAGAAACACATCGGAAGACCTTCCACTCCTCCACAAAACGGTAAAGAGACTCTTGCCGTTGACTCACACCGGACGACAAGATCCATTAGGGTAAGGTAGCAGGGCTACACACCCCCGGTATTGACACACCTTCACACGCTCATCCCTTTATCCCCCCCTGATCCCTCTGCTTCTCAACCCTCTCGACCCCCCTCTCCCATATCTTGCTGACACTCTAGCCTACATCTCGTCATCCTTAC
This sequence comes from Lithobates pipiens, assembly GCF_037356315.1. Classification (NCBI taxonomy): domain Eukaryota; kingdom Metazoa; phylum Chordata; class Amphibia; order Anura; family Ranidae; genus Lithobates; species Lithobates pipiens. Next base: position 7,095,709 of record NW_027507718.1, read on the forward strand.
CCTCACCTCTCTGGTCTCCGCCGTTGTAACAATCTTAGCAATCTAGGGGAAACCCCCATAGACTAGCAACCAGAACGGGACCACCCACACCCACAGAAGCTCTGAATCCCGAATACCCAAAGTTACCAAGACAGCTTACGAATTTGACGCAAATTAGACCTATAAGCTGAATCAGACAACTATGACCATTCCCATTTCTAACTCACAAGATGTGACGCTGAAAATAGTCTCCCAGAATATAAAAGGGCTTAATATTCCAGAAAAGTGGAGCCAGATCTTAAATATGATGTCAAATTTAAAGGCGGATGTGGTGTTTCTTCAAGAAACCCACTTCCGCTCAGACAAAATTCCTAAATTAACCAACCACAGATTTCCAACTGTTTTCCATGCCACGAATCCCTTAGCTAAAATGAAGGGAGTTTTGATACTGATATCCAAAAATACCCAATGGAGAATGGTCGATTCTCTAATAGACCCAGAAGGTCGATACCTGTTCTTAAAAGGCTATATCAATAACCATCGGATTACGTTAACTAATATATACAGTCTGAACACGGCTCAGGTCAGCTTCTTCCGCGCAATAGCTGACCACCTCGCGGGCTTTCAATCAGGGATCACCATTCTAGGAGGGGATATTAACGTAACACTCCAAACGCTATTAGATTCCTCATCTGGCTCTACAACGATACCTTATAGATCCCTGAGACAAATCAAAACACAGTTACAGGAATTATGCCTCCATGACTCATGGCGAACCACATATCCAAATGAGAAAGATTACACCTTTTTTTTCAGCCCCACATGCTAAATACTCAAGATTAGACTGCCTCGTTATTTCTCAAAAAGACCTCCCTCTCTTAAAATCAGCAACTATCGAAACCTTAATACTTTCAGACCACAACCCGATCACACTCACCCTTACTCTCCCCGGGAAAAAAATAACTACCAAAATATGGTGACTAGACTCCACACTTTTGTCCTCTGAGAGTGACATTACCCATATACGCTCCAGTCTGAATAATTACTTTAGAGAAAATGTGAATCCTGAGACACCACCCCTAACTGTCTGGGAAGCACATAAATGTGTGATCAGAGGCGAATTTCTAACTCTCAAAGCCATTCGGAAAAAAGCATAGGGACTATAAATGACTTAATAAGCAAAATTAAAAGATTGAAGCTAGCACATAAACAGTCTAACGCTCAAGAAACTCTCCTGGATCTCACAAACACCAGAAAACAACTTCTAGAAATCCTCAATAGCAGAACCCAACGCAAATTTATTTTAAAACAGAAACGTTTCTACGAACAGGGGAACAAGTGCGGGAGGTTATTAGCTAGAGCTATCCAATCTAAAAAAGCAAGTACCAACATTCACACTATAAAAGACCACGTGGGTATTTCACACACATCATCGGTAGACAGTGCTGCCCAATTCGAAAACTACTATAAAGAACTGTACAATTTACCTGGACAATTCGAAACTCTACTAGGCCACAACGCCAAAGAAACCCTAATTAATAATTTCCTGCAAAAACACGGCCCTGCTCCAATATCAAACGAGATGGCTCTTGACCTAAACAATTTTCTGACATACTCACAACCCCATTCCTCAAAGCCTTCAATTCACTCTCCATTACTCCCACACCACCTCCCGGTGCACTAGAGGCACACATCGCGGTCATACACAAGGATGGAAAAGATCCCACGTCGGTAATAAATTATAGACCGATTTTGTTTGTTAACGTCGATCTAAAACTATTCTCTAAAGTACTAGCAAACCATCTTCTGCCCCTCTTACCATCATTGATAGGGAAAGGACAAGTTGGGTTTGTCCCTGGCCTGCAATCAACATACACCACTGGCTGTCTTCCAATAAGATAAAAGGCTTCTTTCTTTCCCTGGACGCGGAGAAGGCGTTTGACAGGCTGGCCTGGGATTACCTAGAGGCAACATTACGCTACCTGGGTTTCCAAACAAGATGCTAAACTTCATCATGTCCCTATACTCTTCTCCGTCCGCCAGAATAAGAGTTAACGGCCACCTGTCAGACGCTTTCTCCGTCCGGGAATGGAACGAGACAGGGGTTCCCCCTGTCCTCTATCCTCTTCATTCTCACACTTGAACCACTCCTACGTAGCATACGAGCCAACGACAACATCAAAGGAATCCCCATAGCTGGTCACACCTACAAACTAGCGGCTTTTGCAGACGACATTTTATTATTCCTTAGCGATCCACTGATCTCAATCCCCAATTTACTTAAAGAATTCGTCTTTTTTCACCGTATCTCGAACTTAAAAATCAACTTTTCAAAATCCCACGCCCTTAACATTTCCCTTCCAAAGGACTTAATTGATCTATGTGAACACAACTTCCCATTTATCTGCAAACAAGATACAATACCATATTTAGGGATACAACTTTCCACACACCTTTCCGACCTCTACGTTAAAAATTTCACGCCACTTGCTCAATCCATAGCGACAGATTTACGCAGTTGGGACAGATCACACTTTTCATGGTTTGGCCACGCAGCCATATTAAAAATGAATATCCTCCCCCAAGAAAACAAATGCTGACTCTTCTTTGGCTCGTGCTCTCACCCCATTTGAGAGTCTCTGCTCCCAAACCTCGCCACAACAGCACTTAATCTCGAGTACCCATTCACTGCTTTTCTCTTCTACATCAACTAAAGAAGGAAAGGCGTGCAGGGCCTGGGAGAGAGAATTACAGATGGAATTTTCGGAGGAGAACTGGGAGAGAATATTCACAATTGCACACAAAGGCTCCCTCAATGTAACGACACAGGAAAATAATTATAAAACACTCTTTTCCTTGGTACACTCATCTCCTTGGTACCGAACTCCCGAATTAATAAACAAATACAACAAAGACATACCAGACAAATGCTGGAGATGCAACACAGAAACAGGTACATTTTTGCACATCTGGTGGTCTTGCCCCAGATTGCAGATTTTCTGGTCCCAAGTACACGACATTATATCCCAAGTCACGGCTGACCAGTTAGAATTCTCACCTGCCCGTCTCCTTCTCCATCATTCTAACATACCATTCCAGGTATACAAGAAGTCTCTTTGTTTACATATGCTCAATGCTGCTAAATTATGCATACATGCACATTGGGGTACTCCGGATACTCCATCTCTATCGGAATGGTTAAATCGCATTAGGAAAATAGCAGAAATGGAAGAGTTAATCTACATCATAAAAGATTCCCCCCACAAATATGCCCAAACATGGGAGAACTGGAACAATTTCCGCTCCTCAGAAAGATACGAATCGATCATGAGTGCTGTAAATTAATGAAGACGCACTGTAAAAGTGAAATACAGAGTATCATCAATACAATTTACAATGGAGAACATATTATTAGCGACTCCCACCACATATATAGAAGAGGTGGGAAGGCACTTTATACTCCCCATTGACCAAGGTCAAGATACTTAGGCCTGCCCAGGCTCATTCTTTGCAAACGGCGGAGACCAGAGAGAGGAACGCCCCTCCCTGATCTTTCTTTTCTCAGCCCTATCCCTTCCCTTTCCTTCCTTCTCCTACCCCTACCCCCCCCCCCCCCCACCAGACTGTAGACTAACCCCCCCTTCTATTTTTATTTTGGACCCAACCACGACCTACACATGTCACATTTCATTTGGAAACAGACAATTAGACTGACTACACAACAGTTCACCACAACTCGGATGGTCTCATACTAAGCACACCAATAAATCCAGACATGACGACAGAAACACCCCCGAACAAGACTTCAACCTGCCTCCTGGACGACATAAAAAAAACGACTCTCACTTTAGGCATCTTCCATGGGAAATGCTCAGGGCAATATCACCGCCCAACTGATTAGAAAGACGAGTACAGAAAACCACCATGCAAAGGGCTACCCAACCATATCAATTTAGACAAAAGTCTCGGAGTAGGTGGATACATCCTATATTCTAATGGAGTATGATGACTACCGATAGATGTTTATATCACCAAAAATTGCAAAAAATTTTGTACTGTTCGATTGCATATTGTCTGTACAAAGATTCTGTATTTCAGTTGTATTTCTAATAAAATGTATTATGGAAAAAAAAAAAAGAATTTGGTCACCCAAAGGAGAAATAAGACTGGTGCAAACCGTAGCCAAGATACCATCAGGAGGAATCATAGGAACCAGAACCGACTCCGACTTGGAAGTGGAGGAAAATTGTCGTGACAAGGCATCAGCCCTTACATTCTTAGTACCCGGTAAGAATGAGACAATGTAATTAAAGCTTGACAAGAAAAGAGCCCGTTGCGCCCTACTGGGAGAGAGTTGCTTAGCCTCAGACAAGAATGTAAGATTCTTATGGTCAGTAAGAATAAGAACGGGCACAGTGGTACCTTCAAGGAGATGTCTCCATTCTTTCAGGGCTAAAATGATCGCCAACAGCTTTCTGTCACCAATCTCATAATTGCACTCAGCAGGTGACAATTTCTTGGAAAAGTATCCATACGGATGCATAGCGCTCTCAGAGTTAGGACGTTGAGACAGAAGGGCGCCAACTCCCGTCTCAGAAGCATCAGCTTCTAGGATAAAAGGCAACATAGGATCAGGATGTGCCAACACAGGAGCAGAAACAAAGGCAGCCTTGAGAGCCTCAAAGGCCTTTATGGACTCCGGAGACCAACTCTGTGGGTTACCGTCCTTTCTGGTCATATCAGTCAGAGGCTTGACCAGAGACGAGAAGTTACGAATAAACTTCCGATAGTAGTTGGCAAAGCCCAGGAAACGCTGCAGAGGACGTAAACCCACGGGTCGAGGCCACTGTAGGACTGACGACAGTTTCTCTGGGTCCATCAAAAAACCAGCAGTGGAAATGACATAACCCAGGAATGTAACCTGTTCACGATGAAACTCGCACTTCTCCAGTTTACAATAGAGATTGTTCTCCCTTTGTTTCTGAAGTACACGACAGACATCTGTATGGTGGTTCTCCAGGGACTTAGAAAATATGAGGATATCATCGAGATAAACTACCACATACAACTGCAACAAATCTCGGAGGACAATGTTAATAAAGTCCTGGAAAACTGCCAGGGCATTACAAAGGCCAAAAGGCATTACCAGGTGCTCATAATGGACTGTTCTGGTATTAAACGCAGTTTTCCACTCGTCGCCCTCCTTAATGCGCACAAGATTGTATGCCCCTCTCAGGTCAAGCTTTGTGAAAACCGTTGCTCCCTTGAGGTGGTCAAATAACTCCGTAATCAATGGAATCGATTAGGCATTCTTAATCATGACACGATTGAGACCCCTATAATCTATACAAGGTCTCAGTTCACCGCTCTTCTTTTTCACAAAGAAGAAACCAGCACCAGCAGGAGACTAGGACTTGCGGATGAAACCTCGAGAAAGTACGTCAGCAACATACTCCTCCATGGCCTTATCCTCCAAGACCGACAAAGGGTAAACCCGGCCACGAGGAGGTATGGCACCAGGTTGAAGGTCAATTGCACAATCATAAGGCCGGTGTGGAGGCAAACTACCAGCTTGACCTTTATCAAAGACATCGCCAAAATCACGGTACTCCTCCGGCAAGGAGGGGAGTGAAGCGGTGCACAGGACCTTGGATACCTTCAGGAAGCATGTCTCACTGCATTGTGGTGACCAAGGGAGAACCTCAGCACAGAGCCAATCAAATCAAAAGAGGGGTTGTGCCTCTGTAAACCAAGGATAACCAATAACCAGCGGAAATCTGGGTGAGGAAATAACTTGGAATTGGATTATCTCATGGTGAAGAGCCCCTATGGCCATGGACAATGGAACCGTCTCATGAGTCACATGGACAGGCTGTAAAGGTCTCCCATCAAGAGTAGGGATGAGCTTCGTGTTCGAGTCGAACGTACGTTCGACTCGAACATTGGCTGTTCGGCCGTTCGGCGAATTCCGAACGTTTTGGCCGTTCGCGTCAAAATTCGAGTGACGCGCGCGCGGACCACAATGCACTGCGTTGGCGCAGTGCATTGCTGCCCGATGATTGGCCAAGCATGCACTGTGACCCCGCATGCTTGGCCAATCGCAGCGCCGGCAGCGAGGAGAGCCATGATTGGCCACAGGCATCCTGCCTGTGGCCAATCATAGCTCAGGCTGTGTAGTGCACGCCCCACACTATATAAGGCCGCCTTTAAGGCGGCCTCCTGTAGTGTGTTACTTTGCATCTGAAGCAGTGGGTGTTCTGTGTACCTTCAACACAGTACACACCAATCGTTTTTGGCTGATTTCCTATCTTGCTGCTGTGTAGTGGTTGTTGTCTGTGCCCTGACTGCAGTATACACCACTATATTCACCTCACCTATATAGCTAGTGATCTAGCTTTAACCACTTAACAACTGCCCATTGCCGATTAACGGCTTCAGGGCGGTTGTTTAACTCAGAGAGGCCGTTAATTAACGGCCTCCCAGAATTCTGCTCTCGCGTGCCCCGAGGTGTGCGCACTCGAGAGCATCCGTGACCACCGGGTCCATAGGACCCGGCGCATCACGGTAAATGGCCGCTCATAGCGGCCGTTTACCACGTGATTGCTCCGTCAAATGACGGAGTGATCACTTGGAAACAAACCGGCGTCATGTTATGACGCCTGTTCCTCCCTCCCCTTTCTGTACCGATCGGTACAGCGGAGGGGAAAGAGATCGGTGTCAGCAGCGATGTGGGCTGCATCTGCAGTGCCCACATCGCTGCTCACCGAATTTAACCCCTCAATTCCCTGCCAATACTCTGCAATACCAGTGCATACTCTGCAGTACCCTGCCATTACTCTGCAGTACCCCGCCATTACTCTGCAGTACCCCGCCATTACTCTGCAGTGCAGTACCCCGCCATTACTCTGCAGTGCAGTACCCTGCCATTACTCTGCAGTGCAGTACCCTGCCATTACTCTGCAGTACCCCGCCATTACTCTGCAGTACCCCGCCATTACTCTGCAGTGCAGTACCCCGCCATTACTCTGCAGTGCAGTACCCTGCCATTACTCTGCAGTACCCCCCATTACTCTGCAGTAACCCCCATTACTCTGCAGTACCCCCCAATACTCTGCAGTACCCGCCATTACTCTGCAGTACCCCCAATACTCTGCAGTACCCTGCTATTACTCTGTAGTACCCCGCCAATACCCCACCAATACTCTGTAATACCCTGCCATAAATTGCCATACCCAGCCATACTCAGAGATACCCAGCCATACTCGGTGATACCCTGAAATACCCAGCCATAGACGCCCCCCACCCCTCACCGCCCTCCGGTGCTTCTACCAACTCGCCAGTACGATCAAAGCCAGAATCTTTTTTTTATTTTTTATTTCAGGCTTCCCAGCCTAGAGGTGAGATGTGGGGTCATATTGACCCCCCAGATTTCACTGTAAAGAGGACCTGTCACCCCATATTCCTATTACAAGGGATGTTTACATTTCTTGTAATAGGAATAAAAGTGATCAAAAATATATTTTTGGGAAAAAAAATGTCAAACTAAAATAAATAAAGTAAAATGAACAATAAAAAAATAAAATAAAAATTAAAGCGCCCATGTCCCCATGTGCTCGCATGTGCCACACATGTGAGGTATCGCCGAGAATGTTAGAGCGAGAGCAATAATTCTAGTCCTAGACCTCCTCTGCAACTCAAAACATGTAACCAGTAAAAAAATATTTAAAGCGTCGCCTATGGGGATTTTTTAAGTAGCGACGTTTGGCGCCATTCCACGGGCATGTGCAATTTTGAAGAGTGACATGTTTGATATCTATTTACTCAGCATAACTTCATCTTTCACTTTATGCAAACATTGGGCTAACAAGTGGTTAATAATAGAGCTTGCAGTCAGTAGTGTTAGGAGATAGTGCGTGCTGTCTGCGTGCTCTGTACCCAGTACATACCGCTATAATATAGGGCAGGCCCCTACTTTCAAACATCCAACTTACAAACATCTCCTACTTGCAAACGCAAGGAGACAGCAGCAAGTGAGATGAAAAAAGATGGACGACAAAACAAATTATACAGGGGTGATAACCCTTCCCTATGTTTTCCAAAAAGCTTAAAGATAGTTTTTTTGACTGGAGCTACACTTTAAAAATGTACCGGTTGAAAATGACAAACAGATTCAACTTAACACAACAAACCTACACAGTCCCTGTCTTGTTTGCACCGCCTGTATACTGCTGTTCTGAGTATATAGGGCCTGGGGGCCACACGCATTTCCTTTTCTTAATATGGGTACGGGGTTCCCCTTAATATGCGTACAAGACCCAAATAGGCTGGTAATGGGCAGGGAGGGCTACCCATGCCATGTTTCTCAATGATTTTCAACCATATTGCAGGAACCAGATATAACATTAAAACCGCAAGCAGTTTTAAATGGTGTTATTTCCGTTTAATGTAATTTTGTGCAGGGACTGTTCTAAACACGGGAAACACGTGGCACTTCACAGGCATACTACAGACACCCCGCAGGCACCATATTTAAAGGAATATTTCACTTTTTTTTTTCACTTTAATCGTCATTAAAATCAGTGCTCCCGCCAAAACGGTAGTTTTTAAAACTTTTTTTTGCAGTGACCCATGTCCCCTGAGGCAGGAGGCAGGTCGCCAAACCCTTTTTAGGACACTATCTTGCATATTAGCCATTAAAATGAGCACTTTCCAATTCGAACGTTCGAGTCCCATAGACTTCAATGGGGTTCTAACGTTCGTACCGAACGCGGGGGTCGTTCGCAAGTTCTGGTGCGAACCGAACCGGGGGGTGTTCGGCTCATCCCTAATCAAGAGCCTCAATGGCAAGTGGAGTGTCACTCAACTGCAGCGGAATCGAGTGCTGTGAAACAAATGCAGCATCAATGAACAGGCCTGCAGCCCCAGAGTCGATTAGAGCCTGTATCTCGATGGACGACTCAGCCCAAGAAAGGGTGACCAAAACCAGGGGCTTATCCTTCTGGATAACTGGGGATGAAACAATGCCACCTAAGGTCTGTCCATGATAGGACATCAAGGTTCGGGCGTTCCCTGGACGGGTAGGACAAGACTTCAAAAAGTGACCACAATAAAGGCACAATCTCTCCCTCCTCCTAAAGGCTCTCTCATCCGCAGAGAGATGCGTGAAGCCCAGGTGCATGGGTTCATCTTCACTGACCAACTCGGTACCAGGAGGCATGGGAGGTGAGGGAGGCATGGGTGGGACTACAAAGCTCGGAGGCAAACGTACAGGAGGCTTCCGCAAGCGCTCCTTAACCACTTTCAGACCGGACCATTTTGCTGGTAAATGACCAGAGGTCTTTTTACAATTTGGCACTGCGCTGCTTTAACTGGTAATTGCGCGGTCATGCAATGTTGTACCCAAACAAAAGTTGCGTCCTTTTCTTCCCACAAATAGAGCTTTCTTTTGATGGTATTTGATTGCCTCTGCGATTTTTATTTTTTGCGATATAAATGGAAAAAGACCGCAAATTTTGAAAAAAAATGATATTTTCTACTTTTTGTTATTAGAAAAATCCAATAAATTCAATTTTAGTCATACATTTAGGCCAAAATGTATTCAGCCACATGTCTTTGGTAAAAAAAAAGTCAATAACTGTATATTTATTGGTTTGCGCAAAAGTTGTCACATCTACAAACTAAGGTACGTTTTCTGGAATTTACGCAGCTTTTAGTTTACGACTGCCTATCTCAGTTCTTGAGGTGCTAAAATGGCAGGGCAGTACAAAACCCCCCCAAATGACCCCATTTTGGAAAGTAGACCCCCTAAGGAAATTGATAAGTGGCATGTTGAGCCCATCGAATATTTTATTTTTTTGCCTCAAGCGATTGAATAATGACAAAAAAAATATTTTTTTTTTTTTTTACACAAAGTTGTCACTAAATGATATATTGCTCACACATGCTATGGGCATATGTGAAATGACACCCCAAAATAAATTCTGCTGCTTCTCCTGAGTACGGGGATACCACACGTGTGGGATTTTTTGGGAGCCTAGCCGCGTACGGGGCCCCGAAAGCCAAGAACCGCCTTCAGGTTTTCTAAGGGCGTAAATATTTGACTTCACTCCTCACTACCTATTACAGTTTTGAAGGCCATAAAATGCCAAGATGGCACAAAACCCCCACAAATGACCCCATTTTAGAAAGTAGACACCCCAAGCTATTTGCTGAGAGGCATTTTGAGTCCATGGAATATTTTATATTTTGCCACAAGTTGCGGGAAAATTACAAACTTTAATTTTTTTTTATTTTTTTTTCACAAAGTTGTCACTAAATGATATATTGCTCACACATGCTATGGGCATATGTGAAATGACACCCCAAAATAAATTCTGCTGCTTCTCCTGAGTACGGGGATACCACATATGTGGGACTTTTTGGGAGCCTAGCCACGTACGGGGCCCCGAAAACCAAGCACCGCTTTCAGGCTTTCTAAGGGCGTTACAGTTTTGAAGGCCATAAAATGCCAAGATGGCACAAACCCCCCCCAAATGACCCCATTTTGGAAAGTAGACACCCCTAAATTTAGGGGTACACTAGTGAGACTAGGTAATAAATGGCGGGTGCCCTGAAACTATAAAAAAAATAACTAACCAACCAGCGTCACCTGTAACAGTTATATGGTGATCACTGGTGAAAGGGTTAACTAGGGGGCAATCAGGGGGCTTTATGCGGTAGTATATGGGGGTCCCTGGCACTATAAAAAGCTGCGGCGAACCTAAATACCTACCTGCCTAACTAGCGTCACCTGTGACACTAATACAGTGATCAGAAAAACGATCGCTTATTAGGCTGGGTTCACACTGGAGCGATGTGGGAACGCCACGAATGCGCGGCGGGTTCCCGCATCACATGCCTCCCGGCGGCAGTTCACACTGCCCTATGCGAACTGCTGGGAGTGTCAGTGAAATGTTAATGACACCCCCAGATCAGTTCGCATATCGCAGTGCGATCTGCAAACTCGGATCGCATGGTGTGAACACCCATGCGATCCGATTCTGCTGCGGACCAAAAAAAGGGTCCCGTGCGAGTTTGCGGCGGGTGCGGCGGCTGCGACACGAATTCAGCCATACTATCTGTATGGCTGAACTCGAATCGCACAGAGATCGGATGTGATTTGCACTGCAGTGCGGTGCGAATCACATCCGTTCTCATAAACCGCTGCAATGTGAACCCAGCCTTAGTGACACTGGCGACGGGGGGTGATCACGGGGTTAAACCTTTATTGGGGGGGTTAGGGGGGTACCTTAGAACTAAAGGGGGCTAACCCTAACTGCCCTAACAGTTATTACAGTCACAAATGACACCAATGCAAAAAAAAAAAAAAAAAAAAAGCAATTGGTGTCACTGTGACTGGGGGGGGGCAGGGGTAATTGGGGGGGTGATCGGGGGGTAAAGGGGGGGTGTGAGTGTGCCTGGCATGTTCTACTGTATGTGTGGTGTGTTGGTGCAACTCACCGAACCTCTCTCCTCGGTGCCGGAACGAAAAATACCGACACGGAGGAGAGAATACATCACTTCCTCTCCTGTGTTTACATTACAGGAGAGGAAGTGATGTCACGGAGGATTTCCATTCGTCGAGAGCGATCGCGAGGGGGTGGCCATGAATGAATGGCCGCCCCCTCATCCCGGATCGCTCTCGAAGGAATGCCGACCGCCGCAGGCACCGGGGGGGGCCGATCGGGCCCCCCACCCGCGGGCAGGCAGGGACTTATATATACGCCCATATGCCTGCCCGTGCCATTCTGCCGACGTATATCGTCGTGCGGCGGTCGGCAAGTGGTTAAGAGAAAGTCTTTCTCTGAGTCTGGAGTCAATGAGGATGGCAAACGAGATCAAGCTCTGCAGCTCAGTGGGTATATCTCGGGCTGCTATCTCATCCTTGATGGAATCCGAGAGACCATGAGAAAAAGCAGCCACGAGGGCTTCATTGTTCCAAGCAACCTCTGCTGCCAGAGTACGGAATTCAATGGCGTAGTCGGCAACAGTTCTCGTACTCTGTTTGATGGACATGAGGCACTTGGCAGCTGAAACGGAGCGTGCAGGAACGTCAAAAACCCTTTTAAAGGAGGCCCCAAACTGAGGGTAACTCAAGACAACAGGTTTTTGCGTCTCCCATAGAGAGTTAGCCCAGGCCAAGGTTCTCTCAGAAAGCAAAGATATCACGAAACCTACTTTGCTTCTGTCCGTGGGAAACATTTTGAAGTATATCTCAAACCGGATTAAGAAACCCTCTGTATTGAACTGGATCGCCCCCAAATCGCTGGGGAAGCGGAGCAGAACCAGACATACCTCTTATAGAGGTAATACTCAAGGTGGGTGCCTGCACAGAGACTGGCGCAGCAGCAGGGATGGCCTGCGACTCAGGTTGTACCGGAGCAGCTACCGTGGGGGATTCCAGGTGAGCCGTGCGATTCAGGAGCGTTTGTAACACCAAGGCAAACTGATCCATGCAGTGATCTTGCTCATCCAATCTGGAAAAAATATTACCAACAAGTGGATTGACTGTATCTTCTGAATTCATGGCCTTCGGGTACTGTCAGAAACCATGAAACAGACTGAGACAGAAGTACAATCAAATCACACTTGTTTATTAATTAAAATAAAAAGGTAAATTGGAAAAAGCGTAGTCAAGCATAGCCAGAGTCCTGTAGCCAGATCGGGTAGTCAGCCAGTCCAAAGTTCATTAACCAGATCGGGTAATCAGCCAGGCCGGAAGTCAGGGATCCAAGGAGAGCAACCGCAAGCAGGATAAGAAGCCAGGTGGGATGTCAGCAAGCCAGTCTTGAAACAAACAGCAGGAGATGGTTCCCTGTGATGTGACCAACGCGAAGGCAAATGAAAAGGTGAGCAGGAAGGCTTTAAATAGGCAGGCCAGACGAGCATCATCGGGAACAGCTGGTAACTGTGGAAAGAGAAGAGAACTGACAATTATCCGACAGCTGAGCGGCCAGCCCAGAGGAGGAAGGGCTAAGCCAGCCCTGACAGGGGCACTGTCTCTTCTGACAGGCATGGAACTATGGTCTGGTCAGGCGCTTTAGTTACTCTCTCTCGGAGCCCGCCCAGTGGGAGTGGCGCTCTCGTTGTGCTTTCTGGGAGGGGGTACTTAAGATGCAGATGCCACGTGGTTCAGGGTTTCGGTCCAGTATGATGTGCTGACTTCATGGTCCTGGTCCTCCTGACCAGCCCCCAGGAAGGCTATGGCCTGGAGTGCGGATCCACCCGACTTGAATGTCTCAGGGCTGGCTAGTGTGAGGCAGGGAAACTAAAGGAGGATTCTGAGGTGGTTGGGTGCCGTCTCCGGTTTGGGAGAGACCCAGTGTACTTCAAGCATTCCAGGGGAGCACTCTTCAGAAGAAGACCACGTGCGGATTGGTTTTCTCAGCAAGAGCCTGGAAGGGCTGAACTAACCGAGAGAATCGGGTCTTGTGGCTATCCCCTAGCAGGCTGAAAGATCCAGGTATCCTACAAGTGTTCTAAAGCTTAGTTTTCCTACGGGTTCTACAACAACCTCTGTGGCAGAGACATTATCTTGTACATTCTACAACAATGTCTGTGGCAGAGACTTGTTCCTGAGTAAGCACCAAGTTGGCTGCTAGACCTTGTGAGAGAGGGACTGCCCAACCTGAGTGATCATCCAGCTGCAAATGGCTATTCTCTGAATGCAGTCAAAGTAAGCAAGTTCTTTTTTGACTTTGACACTAAGAGTACCTGAACTTCCTTTCCAACCCTCTGATCCCAAGTTGAAAGACTGTTCAATTGTCTGAGTTTTGCAAATAAAATCCATTCAAGTGGATCTATTGTCAGTCTCAAGTTACTCGGCCATTTACCACAGGACATCCCCTAGACGTGCAACAAGGAGAACGGAAGGTAACGGTAAGCCCAAAAATAACCAGCAGCTCCTTCGGGGGTTAGTGCTACATATGTTAGCCTGTCTATTCAGTGAACTTTTTGGTGCCAGAGTACAGTTTTTAGTGAGACTGATTTCCTTCACACACCTTTTACATTTATATTTAAAAAATTGTCAACATTTTGTTCAGAAACCTAGTTGTGCTGGGCCAGAAGTTACTTTCTTAGTTATCAATCAGCTAGTTTATTGTCCTAGTTATAGGCTTACAGTAGTATTAAACCTGCAGAGTTTTTTTTTAGTTTAACACATTGAGCACAATAAATAAACATTCCCCAGTATACTATTTGGCAAAAATATCCTTCATTGTACATGTTGACATAAGAGAGGCTGCAATTAAAGAAGCAGTGAAGGTAAGTGGCTTTGGGGGGACCTATCTTGGAAGCATGTTGAAGTGAGAAATAAGTAAGTATTACTGCCTTTTCCTCTACCACTAGACTAAACAAGCACTGCAAGTGTTTGCTGTGTTTTAGATATTTGTGGGTAACTTTAGCTTTACAATGCTAGTTATGTGGTTATCGAGTGCTTGGTTAAGATGGTTTTAAAGGGGTAGCAAACTTTGTAAACTAAAAGATAAAATATTTCACCCTGCAAGGCAATGTCATAATGCACTAGTACGCATCACATACTAGCACATTATGAGAGACTTACCTTAAAATGAACCCCTCCAGCAGCTTGCCATCGCCATTGGCCAGGCTTCCATCTTTGCCTGCTGTTCCTTCTGGGTTTGTGGACGCTGGCCCTCTGACTGGCCGAGCTGTGATGACTTCTCTCCCATGCATGTGTCCACACATGTGTCAGTAAGGCCGCGTACACACGCGCGGACTGTTCGCCCAACCTTGTCCGCTGAACAGTGTTTGGGCGGACAGTCCGCTCGTGTGTGGGGCTTCAGCGGACAGTTTCAGCGGACAGTTGGCCGAACAAGGTCTTACGGAAATTCCGAAAAACTGTCCGCTGAAACAAGGTTTCAGCGGACTGTTCGCTCGTGTGTAGGCTTGTTCAGCCAACTAAGTCTCGCGCATGCTCAGAAAGGATTTCCACGTCGGAAGGTTGCATTGCAGTGTATAGGACGTCGTATTTTTCATCCCGTCGTACGTGCCGTTCACGTCATCGCGCACGGTTTCAGCAAACTGTTCGTCCGTCGTGTGTGGCCATGTCCGTCCATGCTAAGTTTGAGCGGACTGTTCGCTCAAACTGTTGGACGGACAAAGTTGGGCCAACAGTCCGCGCGTGTGTACGCGGCCTCAGTGTTTATGGCACAGACCTCTGAAGGAACGACATGGTGAAGTCACCAGCTTCTGCTTTGTGGAATATCTCCTAAACGTGCATGTTTAGGAGATATTCATTTTACCTACAGGTAAGATTTATTATAAGCTTACCTGTTAGTAAAAATGGCTGGAAAGACTTTACTACCCCCTTATTATGGTGCTCTGTGTAAACTATTCTTTCCAATATGATTTTTCACCAGAAACAAAACAATATTTGTCATTATTTCGGTAGCCTTTAGGCTGAAGAGGGACAGTTAAAAATGTACATTTATAAGTACAATCATGGCAAAAAGTATTGGCACCCCTGCATTTCTGTCAGATAGTGCACCACTTCGCCCAGAAAATTGTTGCAATTACAAATGTTTAGGCATTTTCATGTTTATTTCTTTTGTTTGTAGTGGTATGACACATAAAAGTGGAGAAAAAAAATCAGACACATTCCACACAAAACTCCAAAAATGGACTGGACAAAATTATTGGCACCCTCAATTTAATATTTGGTAGTACACCCCTTGGAAAAAATAACTGAAATTAATCACTTCCTATGATCATCAATGAGTTTCTTACACCTCTCTACTGGTATTTTGGACCACTCTTCTTTTGAGAACTATTTCAGGTCTCTCAGATTGGAAGGGTTCCTTTTCACAACTGTTGTTTTGAGATCTCTTAACATGTGCTTTATGGGATTTAGCTCTCGACTTTATCCTGGCCAGTTCAGTACTCTCCAGTGCTTTGTCTTAAACCATTTCTGGGTACTTTTTGACGTGTGCTTTGGGTCATTGTCCTGTGTAAGACCCATCACCTCTGATGGAGAAACAGCTTACTGACACTGGGCCCTACATTGCACCCCAGAATTCTTTGGTAGTCTTCAGATTTTTGTAATGCCATGTGCATGGTCAAGACATCCAGTGCCGGGTAAAGTACAAGCAATCACCAAGAAACACCATTAGGATGGTAGAGGGAAGGTAGTGCGAGTGAAGGTGAGGGGGCAGGACTGTAGATAGGTACTTGGAGAGATTCGAGGGTGGGTTGAGGAGGGAGGATCTTGGGGGGGGGGGGCGAGAGGTAGTAATCTGAGACTATTTGTTTATGTATAAGCAGGGCCAGTGGTGGCAACCCGACTCTGACTGAATTTGTTTTGTATGAAGTTTTTTGTCTTAAAAAAATCCTTTTTTTTTTAATTTAAATTGTATTATATTGTTAAATTTCTAATGCAAGACATATCATAAAATCAAGTTAACACAAATTCAACTTTTATCCTATTACCCTTTTTCATTCCCCTATATCCCCCCACCCCCGCCCCCCATATTCTGTTGGCCCTCTTTGAATACACTCGGTATTTTTATTCTGCTATTGCCTGAATGTAAGTTTCAGTCATTTTGAATGATCTCCACTTTTCCCATGTTGCCCAGTATCTGTTCATTTGATCTTTCTCCATTTTACTTAAGTATTCCATATTATTTATATACTCTATGTTCAGTATCCAATCTCTGATTGTAGGTTTTTTAATCTCTAACCAGTTTTTAGGGATTAGGGCTTTTGCCGCATTAAGCAAATAAGGTACTAAAGTTCTTTTATATTGATTTCTAGTTCTCTCCGAGCCATAGAACAGACACGCCCAGGGACAGTATGGTATTTTCTCCCCAGTTATTACCTCTATATAGTCTAATATACTATAACAATATGGTTTTATCTCTGGGCATTCCCACCATATATGGAATGTTGTTCCAAACAATTTACATTCTCTCCAACACTGTTCTGATTTAAAGGGGTATATTCTGTGTAGTCTTTCCGGTGTCAAATGCCATCTCATCAGACACTTATAGATCACTACCTAATGATCTTGTATCCGTTGCGTAACTATATGTAGCGTCTATCATCTGTGTCTCGTCTACCTTAATACCCATATCCTGTTCCCATTTTGCTATAGCTGGTATAGCCCCTTGTCCCACCGTTTCTGAGAGAATTTCGTACACCCGTGAAATACAATGCTTTACTGTTTTTTTTGAGTTGCAGAGCTTTTCCATTGGTATTAGTGTGTTTTCATCCCTTATTGGTCTTGGGATAGAGTTAAAAAAAATTTGAATCTGTAGGTATTCCCAATCTTTTACATTTTGCCAGCCATGCTTCTTCATTAAGTCTTGTTTTAACATTAATTCACCTGCTAAAGTGATATCTTTTAATTGCATATTTAACATTTGTTTCCCTAATTGCGTGCCATTTCCTGGATTAAAAAAATTTGTGCCCTCGAGTGGAATTAATGGAGAATTATATACCTATTTATTCTTACGATTTACTGCATCCCATACTTTAAGTGCCGTTAAAGTTATTTCATGTGCACTGTTACTTCCTATCCTATACTTTGGT
The DNA here is from genome assembly GCF_037356315.1 of Lithobates pipiens. Lineage (NCBI taxonomy): Eukaryota > Metazoa > Chordata > Amphibia > Anura > Ranidae > Lithobates > Lithobates pipiens. The sequence continues at coordinate 7,113,271 of NW_027507718.1, forward strand.
GGGATCCATATATTTTTTTGTAATTGTGATCCAAAGAGTGTATCCTCCATTTTTACCCATTTCTTATTAGTGCCTAAGTTAGCCCATTCCACCAATCTCGCTAGTGTGATTGCGGTATAATATCTATATGTGTCTGGCAATGCCATCCCACCTTTATTTTTTTTTCTAGTTATATTTCTAGTCTATATTATAATTTATCCTGGGTTTTTTATTTTGCCATATAAATTTTAAGAAAAGTGTTTTTATTGCTTTAAAAAAACTATTTGGAATATTAATCGGAAGCATTTGGAATTTGTAAGTAATTTTTGGTAAGACCAACATCTTCAACATATTAATTCTACCAATCCATGTGATTGATCCCTTTTTTATGTTCCTTAGCTCTGTTTTAATTTCGTTTAATAATGGAATATAATTAGCTTGGTATAAATCTTGGGCCTTGGTTGTTATTTTTATACCTAGATATGTTATTTCTTTTTTCTCCCATGTAAAGGGGAATTCCTGTTGTAGTAATTTCTCTTCCCTATTATCTAATCCTATATTCAATATAACTGTTTTTATGGGGTTTATTTTAAAATTTGAGAGTGCTCAATATTCCCTTATTTTTTTTATTAAACAAGGTAGGGACAATCGTGGGTTAGTTATATATAGGAGTATGTCATCCGCATACGCCGCCACTTTATGTTCCTCGTCGCCCAACTTAACCCCGCCTATATTGAATTTTTTTTGAATTTTTGTAAGTAATGGCTCCAAGGCGATCACATACAGGTGGGGCGATAGCGGACAACCCTGCCTTGTCCCGTTTAACATCTGAAAAGCGGATGACATACTCCCATTTACCCCCACTCTAGCTGTTGGCTGTGTTTATAAGTTATTTATCCATTTCAGCATTTTTGGACCTAAGCCTATATTCTGGAGGGTTTCCGTCATAAAACACCAGTCTACTCGATTGAATGCCTTTTCGGCTTCGATCGATATTAGTGTCATTGGGGACTTTTTTTTATCTTTACTTATGAGTAACAGAGTTCTCAGACTGTTATCTCGGCCCTCTCTGCCTGGTATGAATCCTACTTGGTCCTCATTTATTAATTCAGGCATAACATTTTTTAATCTTGTTGCTAATACCTTCGCATATAGCTTTGTATTAGTGTTCAGCAGTGCTATAGGCCGATAGTTGGAACAGATAGATTTATCTTTCCCTGACTTTGGAATGACCGTTATATTTGCCATCAGTGATTCGGGGCCCGGACTTTTCCCGTTCGGGGTTTCCTTTAATGCTTTATAGATTTCATTTATCGTAATGGGTTCATCTAATCTCTTGGCAGATTCTTCCGTTATTTTAGGTAAGTTTGTTTCCTTTAAGTATTCTTGGATTTTTACTTTTCTGCTCGGCTTCTGTTCGTCTGTCTCTGTACTTCTAATTGAATATAATACTCTATAGTATGTTTTAAAAGCCTTTGCTATCTCCGACGTTCTATACTTCATTTCCCCATATTCATCTTTAATCTCTTCAATATAATTTAAAGCTTTTTTTTCCCTTGATATCCTTGCCAGGTGTTTCCCTGTCTTGTTTCCCCACATATATCTTTCTTTAGCTACATTTTTAAATACTTTTCTGGTCTCTTGCTCCATCATATCATTTAATTGTGCATGTTTTTTAATAATCTCCTTATGTATATTTTTGTCAAATTTTTTCTTATGATTTTGTTGTAACTCATAGAGTTCGTTTTTTAGGTTGTTCAGTCTCATTGCCGCTTCTTTTTTTTCCCCAGCACCTATGGAGATTCATTTCCCTCTTATCATGGCCTTATGGGCTTCCCAGAGAGTTGCTTTAGTCACTTCTGTTGTGTCGTTACTTTTGAAATATTGTTCGATCTCTGTTTTTATAGTACTCTCTATTTCCTTGTTTTCTAATAGAGCCTCATTAAGACTCCAAGTGCCTTATCTATGCTCTATTTCTCCCCCTCTAATTTTAGCTATCACCGGTGCGTGGCCCAATGAGGTGATAATTCCTATCTCCACATCGTCCACGTTTTCCAGTGTTTCATGGTCTACGAATATGTAATCCAGTCTCACATACATATCATGTACCGAGGAATAATAAGTGTAATCCTTTTTTCCCAGATTACTCATTCTCCATATATCCACAAGCTGTAATGAGAGCATTTTTAAAAAAAATTATTCTATGTTGTTTAATTTCCGGGGGGGGGGGGGGACATGTGACGTGCTATCTATTTCAGGATATATGGGGAAATTTAGGTCAGCTGCTAAGATCACTTGCCCCTGTTTAAAGTTCGCTAGAGCACTCAAAATCCCATTTAGATATCTTTTTGGGCCCTTATTGGGACAGTATACATTAACTAATGTATATCTTTTCCTTTGTATAGTTCCTTTTAGAAGTAGAAACCTCCCCTCTGGATCTACCTTCCTTTCCTCAACTATAAAATTCACATTTTTGGAAATCCCAATCACTACACCCCTAGCCCCCTTGTTTGGGGAGTCTACATAGTACCATATTGGAAACATCCCTGTATTTAACCGCGTGTTAGAGTCCAGGGATAGGTGCGTCTCCTGTAAGAAAACAATATCCGCAAGATAACCCTCCAGTTCTTTAAAATATTATATCTTTTCTTGGGAGAATTCATTCCTCTCACATTGTATGTTAATAGCTTAAACTCTACCATCAGACAAATCTTAAGAATTTCTTACATTCCTTTAGTGGATTCGAGCCAACATATTTACCCTCTTTTTCTTCCCCCCCCTCCCTTCACCCTCATTTGATGTAAGTCTGACCCTATGGTCCGGGACAACATTACAGGGACCTCCTTGTTCCCTCTGTCCTAGGGTGGAGTTCTGTTTGGCCGTGTCGTATTCAGTCTCACCTATTACTTGTGAGATGTTATTCTGACATGCCAGGGACTTCAGGCCCCTCCCACCGCCGCTTCAACCTCTTCATCTCCTCTCTCCCTCCCCCCTCCCCCACCCCCTCTACATAAGTCTCCCCCCCACTCAATCCCACATAAGGAGAGGGGGGAGAGGGGCACGGAGAGGGACATAGACACGAGGGACATGAGAAAAAAAACGAAATGCTTCCACCTATCTTCACTTATCCCCACCCTCTCGCCCCGTTAAGGGATAGAGGGAGGAACCTATCCTCCATGTCCCTCCAGCCCCCATTCCCTCATCCCCCCCCTGCCCCTGATCAACCACCCATCTTCCCAATGCTCGAGAACCTCCTTCTCTCCTATATATTATGTCCTTGGTACGGGAATATCAATTTTTTTTACAAAAGTCTGCTATGTCTTCAATGTCTCTCAATCTTCCAATGCGGCCATTCTTTCTGGCTATAAGGCATGCGGGAAACCCCCAATTATATTGAACCCCAGTTTTAGGGCTCTTCTTCTCCTGAGGGTCTCACGGGATAGGTCCTGCAATATCTGGATTTCCTTTCCTTCATATTTTATTGGAGCGTTTGCTCTTATGTTTCTCCATATTTGATATTTATCTTCTTCGTTCTGAAATTGCACTATTATATCCCGAAGCGTCTCTTGTGGAAAATCTTTTGGTTTCATTAATCGATGGCCTCTTTCGATTTTTATTGGGTTAGTTATATCTTTGTTCATCAAAGAGTTACATATCTTTTTTTTATATTTAATAAATCTTCTTGTCAAAGGTGATTCTAGGACTCCATGTATTCTTATGTTTTTTCTTCTGTCCCTATTTTCTTGGTCCTCCATTTTATATGCGTGTTCCTGATGCGCTTTTTTTAAAGATACAATTTCTGCTTCTAATTTCCCTAATTTCTAATTTCCACCCTTTCCAATATATGGCCCAGGTTCTTATGTAATCTGTCCATTTCATGGAATTTTCTAAAGCTGCAAACATAGAGGTTTCATGTTTCAGATTTGGCTTTTTGTTTCCCTACTTTTATGTGTCATACCAATGCAAACAAAAGAAACAAGCATGGAAATGCCTAAATATTTATAATTGCGACAATTTTCTGGGCAAAGTAGTACATTATCTGACAGAAATGCAGGGGTGCCAATATTTTTGGCCATGACTGTATCTGTACCTTGTTATTTACTTGTATTCTTGCCATCTAGTTAATTAAATGCCAGGCTGCAAGGCACTCACAAAGACTGTCCTACTTTCTTGGGGTAGAATAAGAAGTGTATAATTTTTATTTAAAGCGGTTGTAAACCGGTGGTCGTTTTTTTTGTTTTCCCCTGCAAAGTAAAGTCCAAAATGTGCTATTATGTATCGCTGTTCCCGGCTCTCGGGTGCTGCCGACGTCATCTTCAGTTCCCTACTGCACATGCACGACTCACGCTGCGCGTTCCCACCGGTCCCTGCTGTCTCCTGTGACCCGTGTATCTCCCAGAAGAAAGCAGGGGGACGGGAAGTGGCATAGATACCCATGGGTGGCGCAGGCATTTATGCCCAGAAGTGGGAGCAAAATACCTGTATTAGAAAGGTATCTGCTCCCCCCTCCCCTCTGAAAGGTGCCAAATGTGACACCGGGGGGGGGGGGGGGGTTCCGAAAAGCAGAAGTTCAATTTTTTGTGTGGAACTCCGCTTTAAAACAAAGCTTTTCCAGTGCCGCAATGCCAGTACTGTAGAGGCTCCCATCTTCACCAGTCTTGTATCTGGGTTCGCAGGCTCCGGCTCTGTGACTGGCCGGAACCGTGATGACCTTACTCCTGCGCATGAGCATGGCATAGGGTTCTGCAGGAACGACATGGGTGGCCGTTTCTTCAGAGCGCATGTGCCAGTGATTTTACTGGCTACGTGTAATGTAAATATTTCCTAAATGGTGCACGTTTAGGAGATATTTACACTACTTATAGGTAAGCCATATTATAGGCTTACCTATAGATAAAAGTCAGTAAAGGAAGTTTACTTCCTCTTTAACAAAAAAACTTTGATATTTTTCCTAAAATTCTGATAGCATAGTGTCTGATATCAGCACCAATCAGAATGAAAAGAAGACAGCCTTTGCATGGGCCTTTTAGACTGACACTGAGCTGATACTTCTGCCCTCAAGGGGAGAATACAGCTAAACAATAAAACCAACAGCTATTCATGAGATGCAAGATTGCACAATTATAACAACTTAAGAGTGGAGATTTAAATATTACAAATTCACAGTTGTAACTCTTTGATGTTATCATTGACACAAAACTAAATAAAAAGGCAAAATACATGCAATGTTTTTGCGCTGCTATAGAAATACACAGCTATTCACCATGCACCTTTCCTCCATGTGAAATGAATTTCAACAAAGCAGCCAAGCACAGCCAGCTGAGTGCGAGTGAATGGATAAAACCTGTGTTTACAGTAAGTGTGGGTGGGCAGCCTCTCCACTGTTTATGTATCCTGGCCTGCAGAGCAACAACACTGAGCATTCCAACTGCTGTGATCCAGATGAGAAGGTATATCACCCCAAGCATTCTGCTAGTGCTGCACCAGGAGCACTGCCTGCAAGGATGTTATCTTACTCTTCTGTATGATGTATTCCAAGCAGCATACTTCTTTTAAAAACCTGTTTTCAGTGATACATGCCTTAAAAAAATATTATTATTATTTATTTATTTTTTGTCCATTTTCTTCTCTTCCCTATTGATTTCCTTTCTTGAACTATTTTACAGTACTAGTTTAAAAAAAGTTTTTTTTTCCCCCCACCCATAATTTTTTTTCTTAATTCCTAAACATATTTAACCTGTGCTCTATAACCTATGCAACCATTTCAGTGATAACAAGTAGAGGTAAATAAGGGTTTTTGCATGCTGGAGAAAATTGTGCCATATATGTAAGCATTGTGTCTGAGGCAATGCTGCAACAGATTCATATACAGCTTACCTACAGTTACAAGTTGTGACATTTGTTGCACAGATGGGAAACAGATTACTAATGCTTACAACACTCTCTCTGTATGAATTCCGTATGATTCCGTATAAATTCTGTATCATGTCCGTTGAGTTGAATTGATCTGCATCGATCAACGCAGACGCAATGCAATTATTGTCTATGTGCGCTGTTCACAAACATGTCCAATGGTGTGTGCTGCATAAAATGTATGATTTATTTGCACAACAACTCACCACACTGCATGCCATGGAAATGTGTTGTGGTGTACACAGTAAAATTCCTGTAATTTTTAAACACTTTATTAAAGAAAAAAAGGAAACACTGCAATGTAAATGCTGCACCTCCCTGCACTGTCCATACACATCCATACACTTCCATCACTGTAGCTATGCATTGTGAGATTCAGTGATTGATTTGCAGATTACTAGCAAAGCAGAGGCAGAACGGCTTGTAACACAATGGGGTTAGTTTTACCAAAGGTGTAGGTGCAAGATGAATGCCAACTTTGTAATGCTTATTGATAATCCAAGCAATGGAAATAAAAAAACGATTAGGTTGGTATTTTGAGACTAGGCTAGTGATGCAGCTGGGGGCTGAGTTGTGGATGGCTTTGAAAGTTGTTGTTAGTATTTTAAATTTCATTTGTTGGGTGAGCGGAAGCCAATGGAAGGATTGACAAAGAGGGGTAGCAGACACGGAGCTGTTTGGAAGGTGGATGAGCCTGGCAGCAGCATTTATGATGAACTGAAGGGGGGATAGCCTATGTAAGGGTAAGCCAATGAGAAGGGAGTTGCAGTAGTCGAGGCGAGAGATGACTAGGGAGTGAAATAATTGAAGTGAACACAACTTCATCCTACCTGAGTAGTGGATAGTCTTTACTCCTTTGGTAAAAAAAAGAGTAACTCTACTTTTGTTGAGAAAAAAAATATTCCCCTCTGGGTGATCTGTGTACATTGCAAGGATTTTAACAAACTATGTAGCAGAGTCGTACCTTTTGTTATCATGGGAAAATAGCAGTTTGTTTGCCTGTGTCTATGTGAATATGAATAGGAGTGGTTTTATAATTATCAATTGGCTGGTGCACCTGCAGGGCTCTAATGAGGAAAATTACAGGGTCTGCATCCCCTTAGATGTGGTTTCCCTTAGGGGGAATTTCACCAAAAATGCAATTTTTGTTGCAGGGGATTCTCAAAATCAAATTTGTATCTTAGTGCAGACTTCTGGGAAAATCAGTAAGCCATTTACACAAGCACTAAATTACATTCTGTGTACAGAACACCTCCAGGTAGCCATATTGCATTTCATTTTACAGAAACTTACAGTTCTGCAGATTGAAAAGGAAAAGTAATTTTTAATAACATTCAATACAATATGACTTGAATCGCAATTGTGTATGGTATTTTGTTTTATGTTTTTCCCATGAAAGTGGAGTTACTCTTTAAAATAAGTGCAAATTGTATGAAATTAAAATGATGCAAATCTGGAAAACATATGTAGGCAGGTGCAGATTACCTTCCCCTCATGTAGGCGGTGCTGTATTGCTGTCTGCTTTACTGAGGAAATGGAGGACGAGAGGAATTTTTTTCTTCTGCGGCTGTCACGTACCTGGTGGTAGAGTCTGGTATGCAGAGGGAGGCCTCTCTTACACCTCTGACTCGAGGCCCCTGATAGAGCAGACAGGAGGCGCAGGAGTGCAGAGTCGCACGAGTGCCTGGCAAGGTTGCTCGTAGACAGGCTGGACCGAAACTGCAGCAGGAACTGGAATGGACTCAGGAACAGCTGTCAGGCTGGAAGATGAAGCTCAGGCAGGTACAAGCAGATGGACTGGAAGCATCCGAAAACAAGTCCAAGCAGGTGAACACTGGAGCAGGGTCAGGTGCAGGCAGGTTCGGCAACAGGCTAGCACCATGGTAGCAGAAGGAGCAGGTGGGAACGTAGTCAAACAGGCTGAGGTCAGATGCAGGCAGATAGCAGGGGTCGTCAGAAGCAAGCCAGATAGGGTCAACTGGGCAGGATACAGGCAGAAGAAGACAATCAGGGGTCTCAGGTAAACGCTATAGACCAGACAGCACTGATGCAAGGGAACAAGGAAGTTTAAATAGACTATTAGCACCAGAATCATCACCGGGCGCGCGCGTGCACCTGTGCGCACCAATGTCAGCATTTTGTGCAACGCTAGTGCGCAGGCCTGTACGTGTGAGCATAGGTGCAGGTGCACGCAAACATGCCCTTTTCAGTGGAACATGTAGAACAGGGGGAAGTCTGAGGTCGCCATCTTGATTGCTGGCGTGCCCTTCCTGACAGCAGCCTTTGTAAGGGTCACTGGACAGAGAGTAGACACAGAATCCACGCTGAAGAGGGACAGCTTATTTAGCCCCAGGGGAAGGTTTCTGATGACGAGTGAAAGACTAGGGACACTGCAACTGGCTCCGCTATCCTGAGACTCCAGTACAATGATAAAGATTTTGGGATCAGCCCTTCAAAATGCCACTACAATGCTATACACTGCCTACAGCTACCTCTTCCCTCAGATGCTGCTCCAGTAAGGGCAGAGAAGGGCAACCATACTGATAAGTGGCACGGAGGAGCTCAGCTATGAGGAACGATTAGCTGAACTGAATGTATTCTCTCTTGAGAAGAGGAGATTAAGAGGGGATATGATCAACATGTATAAAAACATAAGTGGTCCGTATAGCGAACTTGGTGTTGAGTTATTTACTTTAAGGTCATCACAGAGGACAAGGGGGCACGCTTTATGTCTGGAGGAAAAGAGATTGAATTTCCAAATATGGAAAGGTTTCTTCAGCGTAAGAGCTGTGAACATGTGGAATAGACTCCCTCAAGAGCTGATTCTGGCCAGTTGAATAGATTGCTTTCTTAAATGTACATACTATAACTGGGTACTAACATTTATAAGTAGAGTTGATCCAGGGAATATCTAATGACCTCTTGGGGGATCAGGAAGGAAGTTTCTTTCCCTGCTGGAGCAAATTAGATCATGCTTTGCTGGGATTTTTACCTTCCTCTGGATCCACTGTGGGTATAGGATTGTGTATATGGGATTATATGATTTTTTTTTTATTGGTTGAACTAGATGAACTTGTGTCTTTTTTCAACCAAACTAACTATGTAAGTAATGTAAGCCTTATAGAGTGACAATCTTAGTTCCAATATATCACTAACATTGCTAAGAACTATTGCACCTGTGTTGACTGAATTACTGAGTCACTGGTACCATAGAGTTTTTGGACTGTTTAGCCAAGTACCTTCCTGCTGTTCTTCATGAGTTTTATGTTACCTTCATTCAGCCAAATAAAAGTTTTGCCACTATACTTGGTCTCTATGTGCCTTTCTTCGACATTGGTACCAACTAACTGGCCCCACCTACACGTGAAAAGGGTATTGTAAAAATATGAGTTTAAAAACATGAATATCTGTTAACTTTCAGCACACGTTTATAATAATATTTACAAAAATGGACAAACATGCATGTGAAAATGAACGTAATGACACATGGGGCAAATTTACTAAAACTGGTGCACTCAGAATCTGGTGCAGTTGTGCATGGTAGCCAATCAGCTTCTAACTTCAGCTTGTTCAATGTAGCTTTGACAATAAAACTTGGAAGCTGATTGTTTTCTATGCAGAGCTTCACCAGATTTTGCACTCTCAATTTGTAAACCTACAGTACTTCAAGGATATAGATGTGAAAGGGCCCAAAAAGGGATCTCTACATTGATTTGGCCAAATTGATTGCAGTAGTAACTCTCATATTCTCCCACTGTGCACCCTAGGGGAAATTTGCTCTAAAAATAAACCTTTATTTATTTTTATTTTTTGGAGGCTGTGTGTGTTTTTTTGGGGGGATGTATTAAGGGTAATTTAGTTTATTTCATAATTTAACTCATGCCAAGCCCCAAATTATTAACATTGTTGATGTCCATGCAAAAAACGTTACTTTTGGTAAAACAAATTAAAAATGATCTATAATTTTAGAACTGTCCAAAATAAAATATGGCATATTTTAATAAGAATATTTTCATGAAACATCAAAATGAAAGCTAATGCAAAAGTACTTTGTGTCTGTTCTGCTGATATTTTCAAACTACGAGATGTTTTAAATGTGAGAACAATTTATACATCCAAATTCAGACCACCTAGTCATATTTTTACTTTTAATGAGACAATAAATAATACAACTTCCTAGTAATATACAGTGGACAATTTTGGCTCAGATAACCGGTATGTGCTGCTTGTTTCCTAATTTCATAGATTGAAAAATATTAGTGTTCTGCTTCTCCACTCTGGAGTTCTGCTGCCAAATAACACAACCGTCTTCGCTACTTCATCATTTTTCATATTGTTTGGCAATCTGAGATCTATAATGACTATCATTTTTCTTGCACTGCATGCGTATGAATATCCTAGTTTCCTTCCCACCCTTATGTCTTGATTGCTGACCTAGTCAAAGCTTCCCAACTCGTACAACAGGTCTTTAATGGATTACAGTTTCACCAAAAGCTCAGTTTTAAATCATTACAGTTTTCAAAATCAATTTTTCTTTTGGTTAAGAGGACCTGCTACATAACAAAACACCTGCATTATAAGCACCATATGGAAGCTGCTAGTCAGTGAATGTAGGACCGCACACTAGCTCCAAGACAGTGAGGTCAGTTACACCAAATATTATTATAGTAGTCATGATAACTAGAGATGAACGAGTGGTGAAAAATCTGCTCCCCTGGCAAGTCCCAGGTTTACACCCAAAACTCGACGCGCCAGCAAAACTCCACCCCATGAATTGGCAAAATCAGTTATTTGACATTTGAAGGTCTTTTTTTTTTGCATAGGGGATGCTGTTTTGTTGCTTTAGCCTTGTGGGCACATCTGAAAATCCTAATTTTTTGGAAGTGTTTTGAGTAGCCAGTCATGGTTTAAAGAGTTTATATTTTTTTAATATTAAAAGTGTGAAATTTTTATTTTTAGTTACATTTTTGTTTACAAGTTAAAACATTTTAAAGTTTTATAAAAATTTAACATTTTTATTTTATTTTTAACCACTTAAGGACTGAGCTTCTTTTTGATTCAATGTTTAGAAGTTAAAAACTGTTTTTTTGGCTAGAAAATGACTTAGAACCCCCAAACATTATACATTTTTTTCTAACTAGAGAATAAAATGGCGGTCGTTGCAATACTTTCTGTCACATCGTATTTGTGCAGCGGTCTTACAAGTGCACTTTTTTTTGAAAATAATACACTTTTTTGAATTAAAAAATAAGAACAACATTAAAGTTAGCCAATTTTTTTTATATTGTGAAAGATAATTTTACGTCAAGTAAATTGATAACCAACATGTCACGCTTCAAAATTGCGCCCGCTCGTGGAATGGTGACAAACTTTTATCCTTAAAAATCTCCATAGGAGACGTTTAAAAAATGCTACAGGTTGCAGGTTTTAAATTACAGGGGAGGTCTAGGGCTAGAGTTATTGCTCTCGCTCTACCGATTGTGGCAATACCTCACATGTATGGTTTGAACACCGTTTTCATATGCTGGCACTACTAACATATGCGTTTGCTTCTGCACGCAAGCTCAACGGGATGGGGCGAGTTTAAAAAAAATTATTTATTTTACCTTTTCTTTTTTCTTTTTACACTGTGTCACTTTTATTCCTATTACAAGGAATGTAAATATCCCTTGTAATAGAAAAAAAGCATGACAGATCCTCTTAAATATGAGATCTGGGGTCAAAAAGACCTCAGATCTCATATTTACACTAAAATGCAAAAAATAAATAAATAAATTGTCGTTTACATTTTTTTTTAAATGTCCCTTTAAGAGCTATGGGCGGAAGTGACGTTTTGACCTCACTTCCACCCAGCAATGGGATAGAGATGGGTGGGGGACATCTTCCCCTCACTCGTCTCATACCCAGCATGGATGAACATCCGATCGCCTCCGCCGCTGCAGATGGCTCCGGTAAGCGGCGGAGGGCAACAGAGAGCTGCAGGATGGGGGGGCCCTCTCCCGCTGACGATAAAAGTGATCTCACAGTGAATCCGCCGAAGAGACCACTATTATCGGAAACCAGACCGCCGGCTGAAAAAGAGGATACTGGGATTATGGCAGCTAGCTGCTGCCATAACAACAATATTCCTCTGCAAACTTAGGATGTATAACGGTGTGCGCCGGTCTGGAAGTGGTTAATTAAGGTTTAACAGTTTATTACACCCTTCTCTGACAGGTACGACAAGCAAAAGAAAAAAATACTCACACAGTACTGAAGTTTTATAAGTCTGTTGGGGGAAAAGGTTGTTATTTTTTTGTAGCCAGCAAGGTATTATAGCAAAGAAACACTAATGCTAACAATTTTATATTATCTTGACTATGGACAAAAATAGCATTAATATTCTTAAAATAATAAAAAAAAAAAAACATTTGAAAAAAAAAATATTTTTAACTTACCAGAAACCCCTGTTGCTAGGCAGTCTTCCTAATCTGCCTTTTCCTACTCCGTGATGATCTTCGGTCTTCTCTCCTCCTCGCATTGTCTTCTGGGGAATGGGGCGCGCTGTGTTCTGGGAACTGTGTGGGTACCAGAACACAGCGCGCACCGCTTTGTGAATGGGGCGCGCTGTGCAGTAGGAAACGGGCAGTGAAGACGCAAGCCTCCACTGCCTGTTTCCCTTAGTGAGGATAGCGGCGCCGGGACATAATACGAGGGATGTACCGGCCTCTGGGGGGGCCACATCGCGGGCGCCCTGAACAGGTAAGTGTCCTTATTAGAAGTCAGCAGCTACAGTGTTTGTAGCTGCTGACTTTTTTTTATTTTTTTTTATTTACACTGGAACACCTCTTTAAGGTCAAAACAGACCTCCAGTTAGGAGGAGCATTTGTTCTTCCTCCTTGTTCCATGCATGAGCTACATCTGAATATATGCTGGCTGATGTGTTGGAGCCCTAATTTTGCGCCAGGACTATTAAGAGTGGCATTTCCATATATAAAATATGGCCAAAGTTAACCACTTCACACAACATGACATACCCGTACGTCTGTACTTTGACACTAAATACCAGGGTTATGACAGCAGCTAGCTGCTATAACCCCGATATTTTTCATGAATGCCGTGTATTTCTCTTTAGGGTAAAAGTGGTTTCTGCAGCAGATTCACCGAAAGATCACTTTGATCGGTGGCGGGAGAGGTGCCCACCTCCCTCCCGCCTCACTTCGGTTGTCTCCTCCACTTACCGGACCTGCCGGTATGAGAAGAGATGATCACATTCTCTCCCGGGAATGTCTGGCTGCTAACTGGGGAAGATGGTCCTTGATTGGCTCCATGGCATGGGAGGGCGGAAGCGACGTCAAATGTCACTTCTGCCCATAGCTCTTAAAGGAGAATTTTTTTATTATTATTATTATTTTTTTTTTTATTGCATTTTAGTGTAAATATGAGATCTGAGGTCTTTTTGACCCCAGATCTCATATTTGAGTGGTCCTGCCATGCTTTTTTTCTATTACAAGGGAAGTTTATATTCCTTGTAATAGGAATAAAAGTGACCCAATTTATTTTTTTTTTTCATAAAGACTGTGTCAAAATAAAAAATTTTAAGTAAAAAAAATAAGAAAAAAACGTTTTTAAAGTGCCCCGTCCCGACGAGCTCACGCGCAGAAGTGAACACACACATGAGTAGTACCTGAAAACGGTGTTCAAACCACACATGTGAGGTATCAATATGATTGTTAGAGTGAGAGCAATAATTCTAGCCCTAGACCTCCTCTGTAATGCAAATATGGTAACCGTAGACATTTTTAAACATCGCCTATGGAGATTTTTAAGGGTAAAAGTTTGTCGCCATTCCACAAACGGGTGCAATTTTGAAACATGATGACATGTTGGGTATCAATTTACTCGGCCTAACATTATCTTTCACAATATAAAAAAAAATGCTCTAACTTTACTGTTGTCTTATTTTTTAATTAAAAAAAGTGTATTTTTTTTCATAAAAAGTATACATGTAATTCCCGCTGTGCAAATACGGTGTGACATAAAGTATTGCAACAACTCCCATTTTATTCTCTAGGGTGTAAGTAATTTTCTAGCAAAAAAAATGGTTTTAACTTGTAAACAACAAGTGTAAAAAAAAAGGCTGGGTCCTTAAGTGATTAAAATGGCTATAAATAATAAAAAAAAACTGCTTTTAAAAAATATTAAAGTGATGGAACGCTATCATCATTTAAATGTTACAAAGAATATAACTGAGTATGCAAAAAGGAAATCAATGATGCAAAAATTCAAAACGAACGACAGATTGCAAAAGATAGTAGGACAATAAATTCTTCAAATATATTTATAGTAAAAAGGTCAGGTCCAAGCATGTAGGTCCTTTGCAAAGTAATCTAGAGTGGGTGACTTGGAATAAATAGAAGTCAAATTTATTAAAGCGGAGTATTGCTATTTTTTTTTAAAGTCAGCAGCTACAAATACTGCAGCTGCTGACTTTTAAAATATGGACACTTACCTGTCCAGGGCTACCGCAATGTCAGCACCGAAGCCGATCCATCCCTCGGCTGTGGGGTGGTGCCGCCTCTATCTCTGATAAGAGAATCAAGAAGTGAAGCCTTGCGGCTTCACTTCCTGGTTCCCTACTGCGCATGCGCGACTCGCACAGCCCTATCCCACTGGTCCCTGCTGTTTTCTGGGACCCGTGTGTTTTCCAGAATACAGCGGGGGGGGGATGGGAAGAGGCATAGATACCCGCAGGTGGCTTGGGTATCTATGCCCGGAGGTGGGAGGAAAATACCTGTATTAGACAGGTATCTGCTCCCTTCTACCCCCTAAAAGGTGCCAAATGTGACACTGAAGGGGGGGGACCAGAAAAAAAGCAGAAGTTCCATTTTTGTGTGGAACTCCGCTTTAAATACTTTCTTCGGCTCTGTATATACAAAGGAGCATGGTATTGACACAGCCCCAAATGATCCACAATGTCTCAAAAGGGATATGGTCCAGAAATATTTAGACAGAATAAAGGTGGATAAAGCACCTGGACCAGATGGCATCCAACCATGGATCCTAAAAGAATTGAGCTCTGTCATTTCAAGGCCATTGTTTCTAATTTTTAGGAGCTTGTTAATTACTAGAATGGAATGGTACCACTGGATTGGCACAGGGCCAGTGTGGTGCCCATATTTAAAAAGGGACCAAAGTCTTTACCAAGTAACTATATATACTTTCTTTTTATCAGGAGGTAAGTAAAACCTTGGACAGAGGGGTGACTGTGGACGTGGTAAACCTGGACTTTGCAAAAGCGTTTGAGACACACGGCTCATATGTAAGGTAAAGTCTACAGGTTTGGAAAGATTAATTTGTAAATGGATAGAAAACTGGCTAAAATACAGAATTCAGTAGTGCTTAATGACTCTGATGCCCCATACAGATGGTCGGATTTTCCGAAGGAAAATGTGCTATCGGATCATGTTGTCGGAAAATCCGAAGGTGTGTGAACTCTATCTGACTTTTTCCGTCGGATTTTCCAACGCACAAAGTTTGAGAGCAGGATCTAAAATTTTCCGACAACAAAATCCGATCACATAAATTCCGATCGTGTGTAGACAATTCCGACGGACAAAGTGCCACACATGCTCAGAATAAACTAAGAGACGAAAGCTATTGGCTACTGGCCCGTTTATAGTCCCGACGTACGTGTTTGACGTCACCTTGTTCAGAACGATCAGATTTTCTGAAACTTTGTGCGACCGTGTGTATGCAACACAAGTTTCGGCCAAAATTCATCTGAAAAAATCAGATGGATTTTGTGGTCGGAATGTCCAACCGTGTGTATGGGGCATTACTCTGAATGGTCTAAGGCTATCAGTGGTGTACCCCAAGGTTCAGTGCTGGCACCCTTACTTTTTAATATCTATAAATGATATAGGGTCTGGGATTAAAAGTAAAATTTCTGTCTTTGCAGATGACACTGAGCTATGCAGTGAAATAACGTCCTTGCAGGATGTCTTCAATTTACAAGCTGAACTCAATGCACTGTCTAAATGGGCAACTAAGTGGCAAATGAGGTTTAATGTTGATAAATGTAAAAGTATCATACAATATACTAGGGGAATGTACAATGTACAACTGGGGGAATCAATGGTGGAGAAGGATCTGTGGGTTTTGGTAGATAATAAGCTCAATATTAGCATGCAATGCCAAGCTGTGGTTTCCAAAGAGAGCAAAGTCCTTGTGATGTATTAAGAGAGGTATGGACTGCAGAGAGAGACATATCATTTTGCTCCTGTACAAATCATTAGTAAGATCTCATCTGGAATATGCAGTTCAGTTTTGGGCACCAGTTCTCAAAAAGGATATCAGGGAACTGGAGAAAGTGCAGAGAAGGTCAACCAAATTGATAAGAGGCATGGAGAAGCATGGAGAAGCTCAGCTATGAGGAAATATTAGAGTAACTAAATCTATTCCCTCTTGAGCAAAGGAGATTAAGGGGGCTATGATCAACATGTACAAATACATAAGTGGTCCATATCGTGAACTTGGTGTTGAGTTCACTTTAAGGTAATCACAGAGGACTAGGGGGCACTATTTACATCTAGAGGAAAAAAGATTTAATCTCCAAGTATGGAAAGGTTTCTTCACAGTAAGAGCTGTGAAAATGTGGAATAGGCTCCCTCCAGAGGTGGTTCTGGCAAGCTCAGTCGATTGCTTTAAAAAAGGCCTGGATTCTTTATTGGAGCATGCTTTGCTGGGGTTTTTTGCCTTCCCCTGGATCAATTGTGGCTGTAGGTTTGTGTATATGGAATTGTATTTTTTTTTGGTTGAACTTGAGTCTTGTGGACTTGTGTCTTTCTTCAACCTGACTAACTATGTAACTATGTAACATTGTATTTAAATGTCCATAGCCCAGCCACAGTTCTACTATAAAGTAAATATTCCTTACTAACTACTCCTTACACTTTCCTTCTTCTTTTGTCTCCATCTTGTGGAAACTTTTTTATTTTCCTGATATTCATGAGATTTGCTGTAGGGTCTAGTGGTCAACTTGGGGAAGGATCAAGCTCTGCTCTGCATCCCCAGATCATTGCAATAGTGAAGTACTGCTTGTTGATAACAGTGAGCAATTGATAACTATCATAAATAATCATTTGCTGCAGAGGTACGAGATCGACTGGATTAAATTCTCTAGATCAAGCCTTTATTTTGTGTATAATGTTATTCAGCATTTTAAAAATTGCAAAAAACAAAACAAAAAACTGTGCAGTTACTGTCAACACATCTAACAATTTTACTTTTAAATGGAATATATAATAAATAGTTTGGAAGTTTTTTAATTAAATATTTTATATGGATATTTTAAATTTCATTATCTATCTAGTAGGTAAAGCATTTTTAAATTTTGTAAAATGTATGTTGTTTACAGTGGTCAATAACTCAAGATGAAATTTACTTACACAAGGCATTTTCCTCCATCTGACAAATGAGACATTAAGAATATAACTACTGCAATGTTGAATTAGCTATTTTGTGCTGCTTTTAATGTAGCCTAATAAAGAATTTTGAACTTACCTGGTTGCCAGCTAATTTATTTTATGGATTAACTACTGCAATGCTTCTCATAAGAAAACGCATAGTGCTCTAACAATCCTTAGTCAGGTACTATATGTTTCTTCGTACTGTATTATTATGTTTCTATTTACTGTATAGTAAAAATATAAATATCAGCTTAACCTCTCCCTAACTAGACTCTCTAGATGTAGATGAAAATTCTTCCCAATGGAAAAAAAATTGGTTTTCGACATTCCCTACTTTAACTAAAAAAATGTTATATGTAGAAATATTTAAAATGGATACCATGAACTGCAATTTTGATGAGTTTTTTGGGTCAAATCTCGAAAAAAATATTTTCTTGCAAGCAGAAGTCCACAATATTTTCAGTTGTAGCACTTCCATTAAAGCCAACTTAAACATTAACTTTAATAAAAAAGCAAGTAGCTTTGATATAATTTTTAACACATATTTTAATTTAAAAAGCAAAACGCTAACCTTAAATCTATTTGTCCCGTCTTCAAATGTCCACTCTCTGGGTATGTCTTTATCCATAGCGTTTGGGAAAAAAAAACTTGCCATTGCTGCTTCAGACCATTCAGTTGCCCAGAAACAGATCTTTTATTGAGGGTTTCCAAGGTTACAGATGTAAACAAGTTAGTAAATCCCATTACCTAGCTAAATGCAAACTATAGCTGAAATGCCAAACTAATTATATAATTAAAAGAAATTGGCTGCTAGTGGCTGTTTATTATTTGGTAAAGGATAATGGTGATACTTTATTGAATGATTACAATATTTAAGCTGCAGTTTAAGGCCTGGTTCACACTATTGTGATTTCAGATGTGACTTAAGTCACACAGAATTGCATGACAATGGAAATCACAATGGAGGAGATTTATTAAAACTGGTGCACTCAGATTTTGGTGTGGCTGTGCAAGGTAGCCAATCAGATTCTATGTTCAGCTTGTTCAATTAAGCTTTAGCAATAAAACCTGGAAGCAGAGTTGCACCAGATTTTGTACTTTCCAGTTTTCGTAAATAACCCCCATTGCTTACAATAGTGCCTGTTTACATCAATACAACGCTTTTGCTATGCAGCTTTGGGGAAGGGGCCTGTGCCACTTTAGTGTAACCCAGTGCAATTTGGTGCCACATAGACTTCAATGGAGTAGCACCAAAAACGCATTTACATACATTTTCTGGTGCTTTGTTTTCCCTGCAATGTGTGTTGGTTGTAACTTGGTTGTGACTTATTTGGTTGGTTGTGACATATTTATCCCTGCTGATAGCTGACCCCATGCATTTTTTTGCTGTTTTTTTTTCATGTGGGACCCCTTTAACCACTTGCTTACTGGGCACTTAAACCCCCCTCCTGCCCAGGCCAATCTTCAGCTTTCAGCGCTGTCACACTTTGCATGAGAATTGCGCGGTCATGCAACACTGTACCCAAATTACATTTTTATCTTTTTTTTTTTTTTTTTGCAAAAATAGTTTTTTTTACACAAATAGAGCTTTCTTTTGGTGGTTTTTATTTTTTGCTCAACAAAAAAAAAACGACGGAAAATTTAAGCACAAAAGATTTGGAGGTAAGGGACTTTTGCGGCAAAAAAAAACAAAAAACGTTTCATTGTTTGTTATAAAATGTTGCAAACAGGTAATTTTTCCCCTTCATTAATATGCGCTGATGACGCTGCACTGTCTACTGATAGGCTGCACTGATTGGCTGCAATGATAGGAACAGAAAAAGTGGCACTGATGGGCACTGATAAGATGGCAATGATGAGGCGGCACTGTGGGGGCCTGATAGGTGGCACTGATTAGGCAGCACTGATGGGCCGTGATAGGTGGCACGGATGGGAGGCACTAAAGGATGGAACTGAATGGCGCTGATAGGTGTCACTGATAGTTATCACTTATAGATGGCACTGATGGGCACTAATAGATGGCACTGATAGGTGGCATTGATGGGCACTGGTAGGTGGCACTGATAGGCAGCACTGGTGATGAGGCACTGATTGGTGACATTGATGGGTAGCTCTGTGCGCACTGATAGGTGGTACTGTGGGCACTGATAGGTGGCACTGTGGGCACTGTTAGATGGCACTGGTTGTCACTAGTAGGTGGCACTAGTGGGCACAGATGACTCCGCGGCTGCTCTCCTTGATCGGGACCGATGTCCCTCTGACAGCCACCAGTGAACGGCTCTTTTGTTTCTCCTCACGCTATCAGCGTGAGGAGAAAAAATAGCAGATTACCAGCTCTGTTTACATCACATGATCAGCTGTCATTGGCTGACAGCTAATCACATGGTAAGTGGTCAGGAACGACCCCTTACTCCGATCTGGGATCAGCCGAGTCTCATAGACTCACTGATCACAGAGAGGGCCCTGTACGCCCTGCAGGGGGCGTGCAGGACATTTGAGCACAGGAGGATGTCTATTGGCACCCTCCCAGAAAAGTAGGTCCATGCTGTAGCCATCATTTGGAAGGGGTTAAAATCCATACCAGACCTGAAGGGTCCACGCCATTTTTTTATAACGCTGGCTCTTTTGTTTACATTCTGCAGCCAGTGGGTAATCCCCAGCTGACAACGGGGATGACTCATGGTTGTTAGGACACCGGCGAATGCCAGCTCCTTAACAACCAATGATTCATCCTTGCTGCTGACAGCAGGGATGAGTCACTGCATAAGATGTGCTGCAGTTGCACTACAAAATCACACTGGAAATCAGATCAAAATTGCAATGCACTAGTGTGAGCCGGGCCTAATCTGCTTATAGTTTGGCTTCCCTGGTTCTGCACTCCTTCATCAACATGTTAAACAAATGTTTAAACAAAACCTTTCTGAATTCTTTGCATACTTTTTTTTAGACTCAGTGATACCATTATTGGGTCTATGTGCTTGCAATGTGTAGACACCTTCACCATATGTACACTTCTCCTGGGACCCTCCAGGGGAAAAGCCTCACTTAGGGAACCATTGGCCTGGCCTAAATGGCGGTTTGCAATCCACCCTAGCCCCCACCTTTACATTCTGGTTACATCTGTGCTGGTGTGGGGTGCTTGGCTCCAGTCCCCCAATTGCACTAGGATTCTTCCCATTCTGGCTTATAACTAGGCCCTGACTAACCCATTACTGCACTGCAGGAGGGCTCTAACTATAAAGGGCCTAGCACCTGATGACACTGTCTGCTGTAACTAGACATTATTCTGGCACGGAGCCAACTAGTGGCAGACTAGCTAGCTGCACCTGCCTACATTCATGATAAAGGGGTTGTAAAGCTTTATTTATTTATTTTTTTAATTAACAAACATGTCATACTTACCTTACAAAACCCTTGCACAGAGGGGCCCCGATCCTCCTCTTCTGGGGTCCCCCAGCACTGCTCCTGGCTCCTTCTCTTCTCAAGTGCCTCCACAGAGACCCGCATTCCCTGGGGGCACTCATGCAGTCACGCTTCCGTGTCCTGCTGTTGCATCTGTTGACACAGACACCAGGACTCTGCCCCGTCCCCGGCTCCCTTGTCACTGGCTTTGATTGACAGCAGAGGGAGCCAATTCTCCTGCTGCTATCAGTCTAGCCAATGAGGACCCAAGACAGCAGCTGGAGCTGCTGTGCTCGTCCCTGTCACTGGGACGATCAGGTTCAGATAAGTAAAAGGGGGTCTTTGGGTGGCTGCTGCACTACAAAGGGGTTTTCACCTTAATGCATAGAATACATTAAGGAGAAAACCCTTAAAGGTTTACAACCCCTTTAACATGCAAACATATATTTGGTGCTAGGTCTATTTTAAAAACATTTCCCACATACATTCCCTTAACTTTGATACAACATCCTCTCGCTTGAGATAACCAAAGTGTCTGCCTGCATATTCTAGCTTTATTATTGTAATACTTTCCTGTGATATTAGGAAGTGAGCAGCGCTGGTCTGTGTCTACCTTATGTGCTACACAAGTACCTCCCACATTTATGTTAATATCTGTTCAAATAATGTGCCAAAAAGAAATACAAACAAATTCATGTGTGATCAAGTGCTAGTGCAATAACTTATACAAACAAATATTTCATAAAATACACTGTGCAAACACTTCATATACACAAAGTGCTGGTGCAATAACCTATGCAGCAAACGATATTCATAATAAATGGCAAAAAAATATATGCAAGAAAAACAGAAAAAAAGTAGAAAAAAGTCAGTGTATATTAAACGGCCATATACTATGCTATATGAGATGTGATTAAACTCCTCAGAAGTAATTTTCATGCCACTGTGCACCACATACCCAGTGTAATCCTCACCTGTTCTCACTAGATCCACTCACCAGAAATAAATGCTGGCCAAATTATAAACCAGCAACTGCTCATTCCACCATCAAAAAGGTCCACTCAATGGTTGATGATTCCACTCCAGAAACGGCTCTTAGTAATAATCACTGGTATCAATCGTGTAACCCTATCATCTCCAGCCAGGACACTGAGCTGTGAGTACAATGTCGGTGTGCATGGTGACATCAGGGTCCTTGCCCTGCCCTATGCGTTTCATCATGCGACATCCTCACTGAGAAACAGACTAGCACTGCTCCCTTCCCATTGATGTTTGATATTTCATCAAAATTAAGGTAGTTTCATAGTTAGTAAGGCTGAATAAAGACACCAGTCCATCCAGAGTGAGTGTCTACAATTGTCACCAACCCCATACATTGCACCCTACACTCAATGAGCCCACAATCCAAGGTCCCCATTAATATACTAGGGCCAATTTTGGACAGAAGCCAATTAACCTACCTGCATGTCTTTGGATTGTGGGAGGAAACCCACACAGGCTCAGAACATGCAAACTTCAGGCAGGTAGTGTCGTGGTTGGGATTCGAACCAGTGACCCTTCTTACTGCTAGATGAGAGTGCTAACCACTACACCACTGTGCCGCCCATAGGTAGCAGCTGTCCATCTTTGACTTTCTTCTGTGTCTTTCCAATTAACACCCTAGCCTCCCTCCAGTCCATCCTGAATTTTAGTGCTTTGCTTATCCACCTTTTGATGGACTTGCTGTGCACACACACATACACACATACATATACACATACACATACACATACACATACACATACACATACACATACATATATAGATATATATATATATATATATATATGTGTGTGTGTGTGTGTGATCCTGCTCTTCCGGGTATTGGGTGCAAGTGCACGCTGCCAGCAACTCGCTCCTACTGTGATTCTACACAGCGTAAGCTGATCAGCGAGTCCAGTAGACCCAATGTCCGCTGGCACCCGCTGATCATACTGTGCACAGGCAGAACCATGATCTGCCTATGTACACAAGGCAGATTGTCGTTCTGTCAGTAAGGAAGGCATTGATTCTTTGACACAGATCTATGCCTTCCTCTAGTCAAAGCACCTCCCCCACAGTAATAAAACACCAGCTAGGCACACAGTTAACACTTTGATCGCCCCTGATGTTAACCCCTTCCAGCCAGTGTCATTAGTACAGTGACAGTGCATATTTTTAGCACTGATTGTTGTAATAATTTCACTGGTCCCCAAAAAAAGTGTCAAAAGTGTCAGTGTCCAATTTTAGCCGCCGCAATATTGCAGTCCCGCTATAAGTTGCTGATCACCGCCATTACTAGTAGAAAAAATAAATAAATAAAAATTCCATAAGTATATCCCATAGTCTGTAAATGCGATAACTTTTGCGCAAACCAATCAATATACGCTTATTGGGAATTTTTTACCAAAAATATGTATTATGAATACATTTGATTTTTAACTTTTTTTTTTATTGGATAAATTATAGTGCAGAAAATTAAAAATATAGTTTTTTTCTTCAAAACTGACATTCTTTTTTTATAATAAAAACTGCAGAGGTGATCAAATACCACGAAAAGAAAGCTCTAGTTGTGGGAAAAAAGGACATACATTTTATTTGGGTACAGCGTCGCACAACCACGCAGTTGTCAGTTAAAGTAACGCAGTGCCGTAAAAAATGGCCTGGTCAGGAAGGAGGGGGGTAAATCTTTTGCAGCTGGAGTGGTTAAGATCTAACCCCACGCAGAATGTCTTCTTCATCTTCCATAATAAGAACATAAGAAGTAAAAATAAGTTAAATTTTCCATTATTGTGTTTCAAGCAGAGCTGCTGGAAGAAACTTTGGAGAACATAAAACAGCAGATTTAGACCTGGTCACAATGGTGCGATTTGTCATGAGATTTGACATGAAACAGGTTCTTGCACTACTTTTTTTGGGGGGGATTTCATTGCCACTTGCACAGACTTCTGTTAAATGAAGTTAAAAGCCGCAATGAAATCGGAGGTCCAAATCTCGCTGAACAAGATAAAAACAGAAACATAATGCTGCTCCACCATACTGAGAAGGGGAGGACTTGGATATAGAAATATACCAAGAGTAACGATAAAGGGAAACACACACCAGTGTAATAGTCACGAAAATAGAAAATATTAATTATATATATATATATATATTAATAATATAATATTATATTATTAATATTTATATATATATATATATATATATATATATATATATATATATATATATATATATATATATATATATATAAAATATTAATAATATAATATATAATAATAATAATAGAATTTCCACAAAAAGGCAACATTCACCACACCACAGTAAAAACCATTGAAGACGACGTTGTCAATAGTGTTAAAAAACCAAGAAAAAAGGTCTACCATACCAGCCAAATACAGTTAAAACTACACACGCACACACACGATATACCATCTGCTAGCTATACATATGAAATTGGACTCTGCATATTTTATGCATACATATAAAGCAGATGAACACCAGCAGAGGTTTATATATACCCTACATATGTATATTTGTAAATCTGATCATTTCAAGAAGTTAACACTTGCGGAAGGACATTTTTGGAATATTGAACAAAGACTTGTCTTTTTACTGTATCAAATTCTTCTACTCTTCCAAAAATATGTTCTAAGCTGCAAACTCAAATACCATAGCTTTGAATTTTGACACAACAACAACAAAAAAAAATAAAGTATATAGTTAATTTATTAGCACATGTGATCTATTATTTTCAGCTTTTTTTAATTGGAAAAATAAAAGCCTACAAAAACTGCTGGCTCCTTGGTCTACAGGAAATGCTGGAGCTATGCTTATTTATCTTTTAACTGACATTTGTTATCCATGGATTAGCTGAGCAGGCCCTTGTAATTATGGTTGCTTTTCCATTTGTGGCTATCTGCATGAGGTCGGTGGATCTTAAAATTACAGAACGGCCACCCTTGAAAAAGTAGATTGAATGAGCTTCATCACTGTGAGCGCTACAGTCAGACGATTATCCCAAAATAAAACCTGGTAGCCAAAGAGGTTTATGTTCTAAGCTTCATAGTCACTTTTCAGCTCTTTGGGTAGTTAGAAGGTCAATAAAACCCGGGTGGCCTCATATTAATGCTTCCCAGTTAAGTCAAATGTGTGGTGGCTCTGTCAGAATACTTTTTAGAAACTGTTCATTTGAATTCCAGAACTCTTTTCAGCCAGCGCTTTCAGAGAGGCTTTGTTCTGTTTTGTTTGAAGTCTGTTTGTACCATGGAAAAAGCTTGCAACATTTCCTATTATTAGAATAAAATGATCTTGACATAACAAATCCTTTAACTAATCTCCTTACTCCGTTTTATTTCTTATTATCTATGCCATGAGCTCATTCTCGGAGGAGGTGTCTCTGTAATGTATGTCCCTATCTTGGTACTTGTTTCATGTAAGCTGATGCTGATATGTTAATTAAAGTCCCTATATCTATATATATATATATATATATATATATATATATATATATATATATATATATATATATATATAAAACGTTAGCCATACTTAAACAGATCTTTTATTCATAATGTCAAAAGATCTGTTAAGCACCTCTTTTTTTCAGCTGTTGCCATTTACATCTAGAAGCTACAATTCAAAAAAAAAATGTATTTCCTTTTTTTGTGTTCTCTTAACAACAGAATGTCTAATGTACACATGGAAATGTGTTTATTTAATTTTGCTTTATCTTTTAATATATGTGAAAATTTAAAAATGACCAGCCTCCTAGATTTGTGAACTACACAGTTCGAATTTTTCGAAAATCGTATCTAAGAATTTCCAAACGAATTTCTCACCATTAGTGGGCACCAACAGCCGATTTTCGTGCGGAAATCAAATTTGAGGAATTGGACTTGTTGGAAATTTTTTGAAAAACAATTTTCTAATCAATGATGGGAGAATCGTGTGAGAAATGTAATAAGAAAAAAAATGTGCATGTGTAAGAAAAGAAAATTTACGGAGAGAAAAGAAGATTCCCGGCCATGAAAATTCTTTTCTGTAGCAACATGAGGTGAAATTGGAGGCTTGGTCGGCCGAATTTCGAAAATCAACTTTCTGATTTTGAAAAGAAAATTTGTTTGAAATTCGACCATGTATGGCCTGCATTACAGTATCATTATTTGCTTTATTGAAATATGGATATTGAAACGCTAAATGGAAATTAATTATGCATTTCCAAAATGTTGTAAGCATGATATTTCCTCACTGTCTTCTATTGTTGATGCAGAAAGATTTGCCTATTTATAAAGCTGCCAAGGGCAATATCCCAATCATATATGTTGTGTTTTGAAAGAGGTGAAAATAATGCAGAAAAATCTTTTTTTCAAAAAAAATAACAAACACATCTATACTTATCTGCGCTCTGTAGTGGTTTTGCACAGAGCAGCCCAAATCCTCCTCTACTGGGGTTCCTCGCCAGCACTCCTGACTCCTACCTCCTGCTGAGTAGGGGTGAGCTTCGAGTTCGAGTCGAACTCATGTTCTACTCGAACATTGCCTGTTCGCCTGTTCAGCGAACAGTGAACAATTTGGGCTGTTCGCAGCAAATTCGAAAAGCCGGAACACCCTATACAAGTCTATGGGAGAAATCTAAAGTGCTCATTTTAAAGGGTAATATGCAGGTTACTGTCCTAAAAAGTGTTTGGGGACCCGGTTCCTGCCCCAGGGGACATGGATCAATGCAAAAAAAAGTTTTAAAAACGGCAGTTTTTTCAGGAGCAGTGATTTTAATAATGATTAAAGTGAAACAATAAAAGTGTAATATTCCTTTAAATTTCGTAGCTGGGGGGTATCTATAGTATGCCTGTGAAGGGGCGCATGTTTCTGGTGCTTAGAACTGTCCCTGCACAAAGTGTCATTTGTGCAGGAAAAAAAGTCTTTTAAAATCACTTGTGGCTAAATTGTCGGCTCCCCGTAATACAGAGAACACTCAATGAGTGTCTCTGTATTAGCCGACAATTCATTCATTCATTGATTAAAAAAAAAAAAAAAGCGTGGGGGTTCCCCTAAATTCAATTACCAGGCCCTTCAGGTCTGACATGGATATTAAGGGGAACCCCGTGTCAAATGTAAAAAAAAATTGACGTGGGGGTCCCCTAAAAATCCATACCAGACCCTTTATCCGAGCACGCAACCTGGCAGGCCGTAGGAAAAGAGGGGGGGACGAGAGAGCGCCCCCCCTCCCTCCTGAACCGTACCAGGCCACATACCCTCAACATTGGGAGGATGCTTTGGGGGTCTGTGACCCCTCAAAGCACCTTGTCCCCATGTTGATGAGGACAAGGGCCTCATCCTCACAACCCTGGCCGGTGGTTGTGAGGGTCTGCGGGCGGGGGGCTTATCAGAATCTGGAAGCCCCCTTTAACAAGGGGACCCCCAGATCCCGCCCCCCCCCCTGTTTGAAATGGTAAGGGGGTACAAAAGTACCCCTACCATTTCACAAAGAAAGTGTCAAAATGGTTAAATAAGACAAACACACTTTTGAAAAATTCCTTTATTAAAAATAAAAAAAATAAAAAAAGATTCCAGCAGTGCTAATCCACTCTTGCTATCCAGCGACGGATCTCCGAGGTCCAGCGATGGATGATCATATCCAGCGACGGGGGATCTCTCAGTCCAGCGCTGTCCATACATCCTTCTTCTGTCTCCACTGCGGAGACTGCGGAGATCCCAGCGCTGACGTTTCTTATATTAGGAGGGCAGGGCCACCCGTCACCTGACCCCGCCCCTCTGACGCTGGAGAGGGAAGCCAGGGGTTCCCCAGTGACGTGTGGGTGACCCCGCCCCCTCTGATATAACGCAGGTTTCCG
The DNA here is from genome assembly GCF_037356315.1 of Lithobates pipiens. Lineage (NCBI taxonomy): Eukaryota > Metazoa > Chordata > Amphibia > Anura > Ranidae > Lithobates > Lithobates pipiens. The sequence goes on from NW_027507718.1 coordinate 7,140,887, forward strand.
TTACATCAGAGGGGGCGGGGTCACCCATACATCACTGGGGAACCCCTGGCTCCCTTCACCAGCGTCAGAGGGGGCGGGCCCTCCTAATATAAGAAACGTCAGCGCTGGGATCTCCGCAGTGTCTCCGCAATGGAGACAGAAGAAGGATGTATGGACAGCGCTGGACTGAGAGATCCCCCGTCGCTGGATATGATCATCCATCGCTGGACCCCGGAGATTCGTCGCTGGATAGCAAGAGTGGATTAGCACCGCTGGAATCTTTTTTTAATTTTTTTTATTTTTAATAAAGGAATTTTTCAAAAGTGTGTTTGTCTTATTTAACCATTTTTACACTTTCTTTGTGAAATGGTAGGGGTACTTTTGTACCCCCTTACCATTTCAAACAGGGGGGGGCCGGGATCTGGGGTCCCCTTGTTAAAGGGGGCTTCCAGATTCTGATAAGCCCCCCGCCCGCAGACCCTCACAACCACCGGCCAGGGTTGTGAGGATGAGGCCCTTGTCCTCATCAACATGGGGATAAGGTGCTTTGAGGGGTCAAAGACCCCCAAAGCATCCTCCCAATGTTGAGGGTAAGTGGCCTGGTATGGTTCAGGAGGGAGGGGGGGGCGCTCTCTCGCCCCCCCTCTTTTCCTGCGGCCTGCCAGGTTGCGTGCTCGGATAAAGGGTCTGGTATGGATTTTTAGGGGACCCCCACGTCAATTTTTTTTTATTTGATGCGGGGTTCCCCTTAATATCCATATCAGACCTGAAGGGCCTGGTAATTGAATTTAGGGGAACCCCCACGCTTTTTTTTTTTTTTATCAATGAATAAATGAATTGTCGGCTAATACAGAGAACACTCATTGAGTGTTCTCTGTATTACGGGGAGCCGACAATTTAGCCGCAAGTGATTTTAAAAGACTTTTTTTCCTGCACAAATGACACTTTGTGCAGGGACAGTTCTAAGCACCAGAAACATGCGCCCCTTCACAGGCATACTATAGATACCCCCCAGCTACGAAATTTAAAGGAATATTACACTTTTATTGTTTCACTTTAATCATTATTAAAATCACTGCTCCTGAAAAAACGGCCATTTTTAAAACTTTTTTTTGCATTGATCCATGTCCCCTGGGGCAGGACCCAGGTCCCCAAACACTTTTTAGGACAGTAACTTGCATATTACCCTTTAAAATGAGCACTTTAGATTGTGAACGTTCGAGTCCCATAGACTTTAATAGGGTTCTAAAGTTCACACGAAGTTTAGGTCTGTTCGCAGGTTCTGGTGCGAACCGAACAGGGGGGTGTTCGGCTCATCCATACTGCTGAGTACAACCACAGCAAGCAGCTTGCTATGGGGACACCCAAGTTGAGCCGCTGCTCTGTGTGTCCATTCAGACATGGAGCTGCGGCCTGGCCCCACATCCTTCTCCCCTTATTGGCTCATTGACTTTGATAACAGTGGGAGCCAATGGCGCTTCGCTGCTGTCTCAGCCAATGAGGATGGAGAGCTCTGGACAGCCGAGTCTCTCATACAACATCGCTGGATCAAGATGGAGATCGAGATGTAAGTATTAGGGAGACTGAGGGTGGCTTCTGCACAGAGAAGGTTTTTTTTTATCTTAATGCATAGAATTCATTAAGATAAAAAACCTTCTGCCTTTAAAACCACCTTAAGCTTTTTTTTTTTTACCATTGTATAGCTTACATTTTAAATGCATGCCTTCCTAAATATTTGGACAGTTTTCCAATGAAATTTTATTAAACTAATTACTGACTGCCCGCTGCAGTTGTACTGCGGCAAGTTGGCTCCCCTGTGCGATTAGCCGTCATTGTACATCGGGCGCGTACACGGTGATTTGTGGGCGCATGCCCATTCGCGAGCCGGGGTGCCAACAAGCATGTCCGGCAGATTTGATGTCCGCTGGCCACCCGCGATCGCTCCAGAGACAGGAAGAATGGGGATCTGTCAGTGTAAACAAACAGACCCCCGTTCTGACAGGGGAGGAGAGACAGATCATCTGTTCCTTGTGATTAGGAACATTGATCTCTCTCCTCCTTCAGTCAGCCCAGCCCCCATACACGTAGCAACACCTCCCAGGGAACACACTTAACCCCTTGATCGCCCCCTAGTGCTAACCTCTTCCCTGCCAGTGACATTTATACAGTAATCAGTGGCTATTTTTAGCTCTAATCGCTGTATAAATGTCACTGATCCCAAAAAAGTGTCAAAGGTGTCCAATCCATCTGCCACAATGTCCCAGTCCCGCTAAAAATCGCAGATCACCATCATTACTAGTAAAAAAATAATAATAAAAATGCCATAATTCTATCCCATAGTTTGTAGATTCTATAACTTTTACACAAAGCAATCAATATATTCTTATTGCAATTTTTTTTACCAAAAATATGTAGCAGAATACATAGTAGCTTAAACTGAGCAAGAAATAATTTTTTATTTTTTTTATTTTGTAAATTTATTATAGCAAATAGTAAAAAATATTTGTTTTTTTTTAAAAATGACGCTCTTTTTTGTTTATAGCGCAAAAATAAAACCCGCAGAGGTGATCAAATACGACCAAAAGAAAGCTCTATTTGTGGGAAAAAGAGGACATAAATTTTGTTTCCGTAAAATTGCAAAAAATGGCCTGGTCATTAGGGGGCCAAATCCTTTCGGTCCTTAAGCAATTAACAAAAAACATGAATCTTGGATTCATTTTGCATGACTCTGCTGTAAAAACATTTATAAATAGACTCCTTAGGGCGCTATTATATTTACAGTCTGTATGGCGGTAAAAAAGATGACAGAGCCACAGTTTTACTCCCCCCAGCTGCAGGCTTGAATCTTAACGCAACTGGCTGAACACATGGCATGGCTGCTGCATTTTTAACTCTTTGGTTGGAGAGTTTGACAAACAGCACCACCTGTCAAACTAGCCCATTGGTTTCAATAAGGCCACTCCGTAACCATATTGCAGAATGGTAGTGCAACATTTACAGGGTTAAATTGAGCGGTGAGGAGCCGATATAACGCTTCTTCACAGCCTGTTAAATGCCCTCTGAAAAGCGATGTAAACCAGGCTTCTGAGGCAAGGACAAGTGTTAAAGTGCCCTTAGTGCAGTATTGTCAACCTCCAAAGTGATGTCCAAAATTTACAAACTGCACCATTTTTTTTGTGACAAAACCCATGAACTTTACTGATAGAGGCCCATTTTTTACTGACCCTTCAAAAAAGTACATAAAAGTGGCCCCAGTCCTCGGGTTTAATCTCTTTAATATACGCAGCCATAATAGGCTAAAAAAAAAACATCCTTGAGACCATATAATCTCCAGTAGGAGGCAGAATTAGGGAAGCGATTGGACCCAGAGGACTGGCAGGTCATGACTGCTGCGTTGTCCAAATGCTCCAAGAATGTACTACTTTTGGAAAATGCCTACAATGTGCTATATAGATGGTACTACACCCTGGCCAGATTGGCGAGTTTTATTCCATCCTCTTCCCCGTTTCCGTGGGTGTGCCCAAGAGGGCACTATGGCACACATTTGGTGGAAGTGCCCCAAAGTATGCAGACTGTGGATCAGAATCTTTGCACTTCTTGGAAACCTTTTTAACGCTAATATAAAGAGGGACCCATTTGAGGCCCTGCTAGGGAAACCAATTACTGAAATTACTACGACCAGAATGCCAATTGGCATCGCACATTTTTACTGCAACTAAACTGATCATAGCAAAAGCCTAGAAAACCCCAGCCCTCAGCTTCGAAGCAATCAAAAATCGCGTAAACGATATCATGGTTAATGAGAAGCTGACAGCCGTGTTATCAGATACACATGTTAAATTCCTCCGGACATGGCAACCTTGGGTGACGCATATCCACCCTTCCCGATTCAATCCAGCACTACTCTCACTTTACTATGCCTCCACTCCCCCCACTCCCCCGACCCCAGGGACCCCCCCCCCCTTCTTACTCCTCTTTCTTCCCCTGCACCATTCCCTCTACTTTTCTCTCAGCCTTTCCTCTTTCATGCCCCCTTTCTATAATCTCCTCTTCTGATTTTTCGACCCACAGGCCAGTTCCTTTTAGAACTGGACACATGGTGAGAAAATGCTTTTATTGCATAGGATAATATGCTACCTAGCCTCATGTAGTCTTCTTTGAAATGTTTTGTTTTACATTCCTTTCTCGACCAATATACTACAAATGGCTCTGGAAACTAAAGCACACGCAAGCATAGTCAAGGGTGCTACCACACGGACAGGACCTGGTGGTCACGTGTGACCGCCCCTTAACCTTCAGGAATGTGTGCAAAATTTCTGTGTCCAGAACTACCATATTCTTTTGATACCTGAAATGTATGCAGATATGTTTACATGATGAGTCCACTACTATTTTTGTATGTTCTTGTTGATATGTATATTCAATAAAACCCTTTTTACTAAAAAAAAGTACATAAAAGTGCAGTTTGCAGTACTAAACAGTGCAAATATCAATATTTAAGCTATAAACACATAGCTAATGCTATTAGCAATATGTTTAAGTTAAAAAAAAAGTCAAAAAACATATTTCTCCATTTCCATGAAAGTCAGGTTAATATAACCTAGTAACCCAGCTAGCGCAGAGTTCCCCCTTACATCAGAGTCTGCAGGATGCAAGGGGACTTACAGTGCAAGGGGACTCTGATGTAAAGAGGAATGCTGCCTATCATGATCTAAGGGTGAACTTTCATGTAAGAGGGGGCTCCAGTGTCCAGAGACCACCTTATATGAGAGTCCCCTATGTTCCCATTTACATCAGAGTTTCCAGTGTCATAAAAATGCAGTTTTTGAATGCATGAGATGATATGCATTTTGATGCATTTTTAATGTTGACATGTGCTTGCCCACATTTCTCTGCATGCATGTTCTTGCCATAAAAAATAGATACAAGTTATACTGTGTCTTCTGGTCATGTGGGATATAATTGGGCCTGCCTGAAGAACCTGTATGACAATTTGTATGACAATTATGTTTGTGGTAGTTTCCCTGCAGCAGCTGTCATTTATACTGCTGGGAACTACTTACCACAGACTCAGTAGGAAAATTAAAGTGAACCTATGGCCAGGCTATAGACATTCAAATATTTTCATTCTCTTAAGCCAAGGTTCAAGCTGAGTGTGGGATTAAAAGCGTGCGAGTTCAGCTGAACTCGCAGGTTTTAATTACCACACGTCAGTCGCGATTTCAGTGGTGATTCTAGAGACATCTGTGCGGGTTTCTGCACAGATGTCAATGAAAAGAGCACCCCAAAATTGCCCAAAATTGTACAGAAACTACTTTTGGAAATCGAAGCGGCGCCGCAAAATGCGGCGTCGCACCGATTAGGACTGTGCCATTGCTGATTTGACATACGATTTGACATTTCAAATCTCACCAATGTGAACCAGGGCTAGCAAGCAGTAAATAACCTTTAAAATAAATGTTTGCGCCAAGCCTTTAGCTGCAGTACACTTGGAGCAATGCATTCTCAAATTCACAGCAGAAGCACAGAAGTACTTTTCTTAAGCAGCTCAGCTCTCCTGCACCCCTCTACCAGTAGCAACTCAGCTCAGAGTGCTGAGAGAGTCAACGTGAGTGACTCACAGTTCTTCTGCTGTGAACTTTGATGATGAAATGCTGCAGTGCCTGCAGCTCAAAAATTTGATTATTTCACTGATTTGTACAATCAGGGCTTTCAATCACTTTAAGTAAAAAGCCGTATGCTTGGCTATCTTAAGGGTATACACATAACACATACTTGAAAATTGTATCTCCTGGCATGCATAGGAAGTGATAAATTATTGTTCTATGAATTTCTGCCTATCAACTGAGTCTTCTTGAGATTATCGGTTGTAATTATTTGAATCCCATATACTGGTTGATTGTTGAACAACGATACCATAACGGTTTGCTCTATATGTCAGTATATAGTTATTTTTAGAGTTCATTTTGAAAGTCAGCTAATACCCAAAGAAACTATGACTCTGACATCTGTATAATTACGGAGCATAAAATACCAGCTGTATATATCACTCTCTGGTTGAAATACCACATGTGCAATCAGGGCCGTCTTTAATATTGATTGGGCCCTGGGCATACATTTTAAAAACAGTTTACCGTATCAGATCAGTCAGCAATTGCGATTGGTTGCCAGAGGTTACAACATATCATTACTGCTTACTGACTGGTTGCTATAGGCTATAGCACTCCTTAAAGGGGTTGTAAAGGTAAATGTTTTTTCACCTTAATGCATTCTATGCATTAAGGTGAAAAAACATCTGACAGTGCCTGCGCCCCCAGTCCCCCCGTTTTACTTACCTCACCCCTCGAAAGTCCCGCGCTCATCCCCCGATGTCCTTTCCACCGTTCAGCCTGGCCGCTGATTGGCTGGAGTGGATGGATGGAAAGCAGCTCAGCCATTGGCTCGCGCTGCTGTCAATCACATCCACTGACGCGGAGCGCCGGGGGGCGGGGCCGTGTGATACAGCGAGCCGCTATAGCCGCCGGCTGTATCACGGGAGCGCGCCCGCAGATGCTTCTCACCATGTGAGGGAGCTTGCATGAACGTGAGAAGCATCTGAGGGAGGAAGCAGAGACAGCCACCGAGGGACCCCAGAAGAGCAGGTTCGGGGCCACTCTGTGCAAAACGAGCTGCACAGTGGAGGTAAGTATAACATGTTTATTATTTTTTTAAAATAAAAAAAATCACTTTACAATCACTTTAAGGCTCACTGATTAGTTGCACGTGATTTCTGTTTGTTGATTGGTTGCTAGAGATTACTGTACAGTAATACTGCTCACTGGTTGCTATAGGTTACAGCACATCATCTCCTCACTGCAGGGGGGCATGATATACATATGAATTTTGCCTTTATTTACATATCAATGCCATTGGCCTCAGCTATTTACATATGCATGTCATTGCTATTTACATATCAATGCCGGTTATTTACATGTAAACACAGGGTCTGTAGGTGAGTCATCTGTACACAATTAGTAGCAGCACTCCACACTGAGATATCAGGACACAGCACAGGACTAAAACCTCAATGGACAAGGGAATGTAAACTGGTGTAGTTGGCAAGTATGAGGCAGCTGCTTTGGGCCCCACAACAATGACAGGGCCCAGGGCAGCTGCCCCTTTTGCCTTGCCTTAACCTCCCTGGCGGTATGATTCAGTCTGAAATTAGGTGCTGAAAGCGGTACAATTATTTTGCATGGAAATCTGGCGTTTTATTTTGTAGTCCTGTAATTCTTAGGAATAACGCTCTTAAATCTCTTCAAACCAGAGTCTAGTAGACATCCCGGGTATGATAAAGTTTATAATATAATAAAGAATAATAAAAATTATTCAATAATGTAATCAAATCCTAAAACACTGAAAAAGGGACACTTTTTTGTTGCTATGGACAATCTCCAAATTCCAGGCAGAAAAAACTGTATTTATAATATAAAAGTGCATGTAGGGCATTGCACAGACCACTAGGGACAAAGGGGGTGTGTATTTTTTAATACAGTACTGTAATCTGTAAGATTACAGTGCTGTATGTGTTTTGTGTGTTTTTACTTTTTTGAATTTGCCGCCGTTCTCCGCTCCCGTGCGCCGTAACGTCGCAGGGAATGGAGCTCGGCGGCATTCGGCACTGTGAATCAAGCGGAGGACAGCTCGATCACACAGCGCGGGGGACATCGCTGGATTCAGGGGACAAGGTAAGTAACTCTCCCTGTGTCCTCCCTGCATCCAGCGATGCGATCCCGAGTCTGGCTCGGGGTTACCGCTCCTGCTAGTAAATTCCTAATCCGAGCCAGACTCGGGATTACCGCTAGGGAGGTTAAAGACGGCCCTGTGTGCAATGAAAACAGATGATCATGGGGGAGATTTACTAAAACTGGAAAGTCCAGAATCTGACACAGCTGTGCATGGTTGCTAGCTAATCAGCTTCTAACTTCAGCTTGTTCAATTAAGCTTTGACAAAAAATCTGGAAGCTGATTGGTTTCCATGCAGCGCTGCACCAGATTTTGTACTCTCCAGATTTAGTTCATCAACCTTCATGTGTCTCCAACTTGGATGGGAAACAGGTTGTAGCACTCCATTGCCCATATTCAAGAGTTAGCTTAGTGTAGTGATGGCGAATATTGGCACTCCAGATGTTTTGAAACTACATGCAACATTCCCATGATGCTCAATTACACTGCAGAGTGCATGGGCATCATGGGAAATGTAGTTCTAAAAAATCTGGGGTGCCAAGGTTTGCTATCACTGGCTTATTGAATTGAGCCTCTTGTCTTTTGATGCTGTAGAGCCCTTTTGCCCAACTTGCAACTTGTGGGCTGCAAATGGCACTTTGGTATTTTTGTGTGGTTCTCAACAGTCAACAGTGCAAAGGGGAGCACTTATTTGTAAAGGGGCAGTAATCTCTTGCATTCTCATGTAACATGCTTGTAGTCATAGACTGCAATTTGTCTTCAGCCTTCAATCACACCCTCATCACATCCAGAGTCTCTGACCATCTCCCGTGGTATGTCTACATCCCCAATAGATGTCATCTATTGAATATTATGTGGGGTTTCTTGGTAATGTCAGAAGCAATGGCTGAGGTTCCATCTTCCTTGTAAGTTAACCATTATTGCTTTGGAACTATCCATTGATGACATACACTGATCAGGCAGATGCTCAAACATACATTATTGTTTAGAAAAAGAAGTGCATTACAGGCAATATTTATCAGTGTCAGAACAAAGAAATTGTCCACATGACAACTCTTCAGATACTTAATTTGAACTAAGAGTTATAATATGGAAAATGTAAATCCCCAGAATATTCAATTTTTAATACAGACCTATGTTAAGGCACTCATTAACATTAGATAACAGTCTCACAATCCAGCCATTGATAACTATGAACTACCTAGAGATGCCAGTGGCCAAGGCTCACCTGGGCAAAAGTCACTGGACATTAACTATCACATGGGATTATCAGCAAAGATTAGGCATCAGATAGTATGTAACATCTAGATCAGTAACAACAGTAGCAACGCCACTTGAAGTGCAGCAGCAAACAGTAATAAACTTTGATCTACCAAACTTCAGGAAATACTGTATACTGCCAGTGTGCACTAATGGCTGCCATGCTAGGTCTAAACTGACTGGGTCGGCACTGTCTTTGTTTAAATAAAGAAAAAGGGATAAAGGGGATGATGGGAATGTACTGGAAGGTTAATGGGAGGAACAGTCTTTAAAGTTGGTTTTCTGCCAGGCTATTGTCAGGGCCCTTTTAGAAGCGTTGGTGCTCTTGATAATAGTGTTTTGAACTTGCATGCAGTAAAGTGTTAGAAGGTAGCATGCATTGTTAACAAGCGGTGCTGTGAATGTAGTGCAGATGTCATGACAGCGCGGTATAACCACAGCGCAGAACTGGTAAGGGGCCGGTATGGAGTTGGTAGACTTGTGGCATAGGTTTGGTGAAAGTGCGGTAGGGATTTGGTGCACTAAATATCCTGCTCTTAGTGGCTCAGTTTCTGGTGCAGCGTAAAGGCAGACCATCAGCCCTCTCACCAGCTCCCAGGATGTGGCAACAGACTCTTGTGGTAGAAGGGGACCCCCTCGGTCTCATCCTGGTAAATAGTCATTGAGTGGAGGATGATGAACGATCCAGTCTCATAAAGAGATGGCTGCTTTGGCAGGGTTATTGAATCTCTAGTGTCTCTGCTCCTGACCTTGAGCTTGAGTGCTGGCTGACTTGCCCTCCTGCTGACAGGTGAGTGCCTTTCAGCTGTGTCTACATGGATTTCCGTAGTGCCAAGAGAGTGTGCTTTCTGGGCAATTTAATAAAGAAAAACTCCTGGCTCCTCCTACCGAGTCTGTTGGAAACTGTAGGTCAGAAAGTCAATTGTTCTGTAACGTACCTGGTCGGAGGCTGAAGTGCTGAGAGCACTTCCCTTGCAGCTAAGTGCAGAGCACCCCTGAAGGTGATAACAGGGAGTGCTATGCTCAGAGAAGCAGGGGTTACCAGCTGCAACAGGCTGAGGTGATGAGGCGATGACTACTGAATGTTGGCTGATGAGCAGGATGCACTGCTGAGCAGAGGTCCCTCAGGAATACCAGGTGAGTCTTGGCAGCCAGGAGAGCCAGGAACAGATAATGTGGATAATGACAGAACTCTGGATGGCTGCACTCCAATGCTAAAATGATGCTTTATTCAAATAATATTTAGGACACAGCAAATGACATCACAGCGAAAGATGCTAACACGTTTCACACCAAGGCTAGTGCTTACTCATAACCAGCTATGAGTAAGCACTAGCCTTGGTGTGAAACGCGTTAGCTGTTAGCATCTTTCGCTGTGATGTAATTTGCTGTGTCCTAAATATTATTTGAATAAAGCATAGTTTTAGCATTGGAGTGTGGCCGTTCAGAGTTCTGTCATTATCCACATTATCTGCATGCTGTGGCTCGCACCCGGATCCCTTCGCCTGGAGCAATTATCTCTGAGTTCCCAGGACCTGCCTTTGAGCGGTGGTGTATATCTCTCTTGTGATTCTCTGGACTTGAGCCAGGCACAGAGTTGGGAGCCAGGCCAGAAGTCATGCATGGGATATCAGCGAGGAGTAAGGCAGCAAGCAGAGTCAGGAGTCAGCCGAGGTAATACACTAGTAGTCAGGCAGCAGCAAAGTCAGAAGAGCAAGCCAAAGGTCATACATTGCATTAGCAGGCAGGAGCGGCGTCAAAGGAACAAGTCAAGGGTCAAAGCCAGGAGTGGAGACAAGACAGGTCAAAGGCAAGCCGGATCGGTAACAGAAGATCCAATAACAACAGGAACAGAACTCAGGAACACACGGAGGAGCTGAAGATCATCCAGAAACTAGTGGTTGGTGCTGCTAACTTGCAATAGGCCACTGGGCGCCAGAGTTCTTGCCAACTCGTGCCTGTGTGGACATGTGCATTAGCATTTGCAAATTCCTGTTCGCCAATCTGCAATTCTGCTGGGCTTTACCAGCTATCGAGTTCTTCTGCAGATTGTTCCCTGATATGTTCCTTTACATGACTGCCGAAATACACCTCCCAGGATTTTGGGAGCTCTCCATTAATGTCTGTTGGCCAAAGGAGAACAGTAAAGAGCAACATCAGCATCTTAGTAGAGAGAGGGAAGTAAGTAAAGAGAATTGGCTCCGTCTCCATATTATTCTAGACCAACACTTGGCTACATATACAGTATATGGAGTTTTGTGACATGTGGCTGAATGTCCACCAGAAATGTTTAGCACTGTGCTGATGCAAAATATAATAATATATAATCTATTTATTCCACTCAGAATGCAGATGAAATCAGTTAACATTACAGGTGTGTCTTAGTCATGCTAATCATGTGACTACCCTGACTTTACCACTGCATAAACTGACCGTGGACATAAGTAAGAAATGAAAATGTTAGCAGTGGGATTTACCACATATCAAGTAAAGGAATGATCTCTTTATTCTAGTGAATGTGGATAGGATTCAGCTGCTTAATGTACTGCATACCAGGAATTTGCTGCCCCTAGCAGTAGACCCTGTAGTTATAGAGATGGTCATATATCAAAATAGAAGCTGACATGCTTTCAGAATTTAATGTGTATGGGTTTATTGTCTAACAGTTTTTAAATTAAAGACAAACTTCATGCAAGCAGCTAAATCTATATTTTAAAACCATAAAAGTGTACTGTCGTGTTTTTCAAATGATCTGTAACTCTGTTCAGCTGGGTTTGTGATCCGGGCACCCCTGCCAAACAGTATAGCCAGGTCCTCAAACGTCACTAAAGTAGCAGAAACTTTGTTTAAAAAACAACCAGTCAAAGGCCAGTTAGGAAAACAATGATAGAGCATTAACAAGCTGATTCACTGAATTCACTGTGCTCTTTCCTCGTTTCAGTATATGTGCACTGCAGTAGGACCTCATTGGCTATTAGTGCTGGCCCTCCCTTTCCCAGCTCAAGTGCTGCACTTCAGTGGTTTGTGGGAAAACAAATTTAGTTCCACTATTTAGAAAAACATGTCATTATTTTTTCTTTAATTTTGTGATTTTGTTTTATCTACCTGCAATTTGGTTTTAATATTACCTAGTCAATTATAGCAATATATAACATTTTCTGTTGCTATAACAGACTTACATTACCACTGCTATGGAGTAGTAGTGACATTATCTTACATGCAGAGCTGTGCAGGGATGTCAGCAACCAATCAGCTTCTATCTAGAGCTTGTTCAGTTAAGCTTTGGAAACAAAAGCTAGAAGCTGACTACTCGTGGCATATCACCGTTGACAGCGGCTCGCTTAGTGCGCCTGCGTGCCGCTGTCTACGGCGCATGCGCCGTAGACAGCGGTGCCTGTGTTTTGCCAAATATCTCCTATTTCTTGGACCTACAGGTAAGCCTTAATCTAGGCTTACCTGTAGGTCAAAGTGGTTTGTAAGGGTTTACAACCACTTTAAGGAAGTATCTCTAACACACAAGTCATCTTAATATGGCAGCCTCCATAACCTGATTTGTTCACGGATCATTTGCTTTTTTTATTTTTTTATTTTTTTAATTGAACATGAGTCTCATCATGACAGTTACATATATTGTATGTACAAAGAACAAAGTGGGAATGACTGGAACATCACAGTGACTAAGGTCAACATAACTTTATCATATGGATTATTCAAAAATGGAAATGCTTGGCACATAAAGCATTACTATCTACTGTTATCTGTATATGGTATTTATTGATTACATGTATTTTCTGGGTAGAGCATCAACAGATTCATTGCATTGGGAGACCCCTGAAGGATTTGTTAGTATATTTGGAGTTATATAAATATAAATATATACATTTAACTGTGTTTATACACAAAAATACCAATTTCATACACTTGGTAAGTATAAAGGCAATTGTGTACATAAATAGAAAATAAAACTCCCAATGCATGAATTACTTTTAGAATGGATAGTTTTTTATTTTTTTTTAAACTCCCAATACATTAATTACTTTTATAACTGATAGTTTGTATTTCATTAATCAGTCTCTGTCCCAAAACATCCTAGGATGGTGATTCTACCCAGTGGGGACATATACAACAATAAAACCTCACAAGGGGTCAAACCTTCCCTACTGTAATAAAAACAAAATATAAAAAATAAAGTTCTTCCCATAGATGCACTTTAATTTTGCATCTAAATAAACAGATAAGGTCTACAGGGGTACAAATGAGCCAGGGTGCCCTCAGCCCATGAGTGGTGTTTTTTGGAGTAGAGGGTTCATACTTTTTAGAATCTTCCCTTAAAACATCAGCAGAATGCTGACATACATATGAGTCTGCATGCTCACAGTTCTCTTTTCATATGAATACAGGCCCACATATTTGGTGTTATGACCTGCTATATCTCAGGGATGAGGTGACTGATTCCTTTAATTTACAAAAGAAGGTTAAAAAATAAGAAAAATTACCAAAAGGTTGTACTCTAGATTTGAAGTTGAAGACAAGATCACAAGGGTAGATGAGACAAACTACAAACAGATCAGTTTTTTTAGATATCTCATATCAGTTGGTGATCACATTGAGAATAGGGATAGGCAATCGGTTCAGCCCGAGCATACGTTCAGGCTGAACTTTCATTGTTTGGACATTTGGCGAACAGCCGAACAAACGGGTCATTCGCCCTGATTGGCTGAAGCAGTGAAAGCTTCAGACAATCAGGGCACAGAGCACTGTCAGAGTCATGATTGGACACTGTCATCATGACTTTATCAAATCATGGCTCATTCCTGCCCCACAGTATAAAAATATTCTTTCAATATCAGCCATTTTCAGTGTTATTTTGGCATGGAGAGAGATAGAACAGGGCTCTGTTCAGTGCTATTATTTCGTTAGTGTGCTATACTGTGCTATTTTGCTTCCATTGTCAGTGTAGAATATTAGTTTAGTGTCAGTTTAGGGATAGTGTGAGTGTAGTGAGGAGGACCATCATTCAGCTTTGCATAGTGTGCAGCTAGAGTAGGGACAGCTCAGATAGTTTCACTGTAGTGTAGTGAGACTGTGTCATTCATACATACATTAGTGTGGAGTAGGGACAGCTCAGATAGTTTCAGTGTAGTTTAGTGAGACTGTGTCAGTAATCTTTACATTAGTGTATAGCTAGAGTTGGGACAGTTAAGATAGCGTCAGTGTAGTGACTGTTGAACACCGTCTATTTGATTGTGTTACTGCCAGTTTAATGCCATTTACTTCTGTGTGCATTACTGCCAGTTTAAAGCAGTATAATTCTGCGTGCGTTACTGCCAGTTTAACGTCATATCGTTTTGTGTGCATTAATGATATTTTAACGCCATATAGTTCTGTGTGCATTACTGCCAGTTTAACACCATATAGTTCTGTGTGCATTACTGCCAGTTTAACGCCAAATAGTTTTGTGTGCGTTACTTCTAGTTTAACGCCATATAGTTCTGTGTGCCTTACTGCCAGTTTAACGTCAAATCGTTTTTGTGCGTTACTGCCAGTTTAAGGCCATATAGTTCTGTGTGTGTTACTGCCAGTTTAACACCATATCGTTTTGTGTGCATTACTGCCAGTTTAATGCCATATCGTTTTGTGTGCATTACTGCCAGTTTAACGCCATATAGTTCTGTGTGCGTTACTGCTAGTTTAACGCCATATAGTTCTGTGTGCATTACTGCCAGTTTAATGCCATATCGTTTTTTGTGCATTACTGCCAGTTTAACGCCGTATAGTTCTGTGTGTGTTACTGCTAGTTTAATGCCACATAGTTTTGTGTGTGTTACTGCCAGTTTAACATCATATAGTTTTGTGTGTTACTGCCAGTTTAACACCATATGGTTTTGTGCATTACTGCCAGTTTAACGCCATATAGTTCAATGTGTGTTACTGCCAATTTAACGCCATATAGTTTTGTGTGCGTTACTGCCAGTTTAATGCCAAATAGTTTTTTGTGCATTACTGCCAGTTTATTGCCATATAGTTCTGTGTGTGTTACAGCCAGTTTAACGCCATATAGTTTTGTGTGCATTGCTGCCAGTTTAAAGTGAAAGTAAACCCATGGATTTAAACAGTTAAAAAAAGGCATGCCGGGAATGCTAACTGCACATTGGCTGTGCTCTCAGCCAAACTATCAAACCATGTGCAGCACCATAGCAGTTGAAGATTAAACAGAGGCAAAGATGGCAGTTTCCTTGGCTGAAAACATTAGGGGAGTTTACTTCCACTTTAATGCCATATAGTTTTATCCGTTACTGCCAGTTTAACACCATATAGTTCTGTGTGCGTTACTGCCAATTTAACGCCATATAGTTTTGTTTGTTACTTCCAGTTTAACACCATTCTCTTCTGTGTAAGTTACTGCCAGTTTAACGCCATATAGTTCCGTATGCGTTACTGCCAGTTTAACTCCTTATAGTTCTGTGTGCGTTACTGCCAATTTAATGCCATATAGTTCTGTGTGCGTTACTGCCAGTTTAAAGCTATATAGTTTTGTGCGTTACTGCCAGTTTAATGGCATATAGTTCTGTGTGAGTTACTGCCAATTTAACGCCATATAGTTTTATTTGTTACTGCCAGTTTAACGCCATTCTCTTCTGTGTGCGTTACTGTCAGTTTAACGTCAAATAGTTTTGTGTGTGCTACTGCCAGTTTAACGCCATATAGTTCTGTGTGCATTACTGCCACTTTAACGTCATATAGTTCTGTGTGCGTTACTGCCAGTTTAACGCCATATAGTTTTGTGTGCGTTACTGCCAGTTTAACACCATATAGTTTTGTGCGTTACTGCCAGTTTAACACCATATAGTTCTGTGCGCGTTACTGCCAATTTAACACCATATAGTTCTGTGTGCGTTACTGCCAGTTTAACGCCATATAGTTTTGTGTGCGTTACTGACAGTTTAACACCATATAATTTGTGTGTTACTGCCAATTTAACGCCATATAATTTGTGTGTTACTGCCAATTTAACGTCATATATTTTTGTGTGTTACTGCCAGTTTAACGCCATTTTCTTCTGTGTACGTTACTGCCAGTTTAACGCCAAATTAATTTTGTGTGCGTTAATGCCAGTTTAACGCCAAATAGTTTTGTGTGCGTTAATGCCAGTTTAACGCCAAATCGTTTTGTGTGTGTTAATGCCAGTTTAACGCCATTCTCTTCTGTGTGCGTTACTGTCAGCTTAACGCCATATAGTTCTGTTTGCGTTACTGCCAGTTTAATGCCAAATCGTTTTTTGTGTGTTACTGCCAGTTTAACGCCAAATAGTTCTGTGTGCATTACTGCCAGTTTAACACCATATAGTTTTGTGTGCTTTACTGCCAGTTTAACGCTATATAGTTTTTTGTGCGTTACTGCCAGTTTAACAACATATAGTTTTGCGTGTTACTGCCAGTTTAATTCAATTTACTTCTGTGTGCATTACTGCCAGTGCCTGATGTGAGACCGAAGTAGTGGGGAGGCCTCCCTTGCACCTCGGGTCCTTAAAGCCTCTGGAGATGGGGACAGATACTTGGTGGACACCGAGTGGCAGGGGTGCGGAGCACCATGCAAGACTTAGTCCGAGATCTGAGTGAAGGTAAAGTCCAGTTGGGCAATGAAGCATAAAAGAGTTAATCCCAAAAAGAAAGGCCGAGATCCAAGCTGGGGTCGGTTCCAATCTTCCAGCTGAGTACAAAAGAGGCAAAGAAGTAGAATGGTTAAGGTACAAAATCCAAGGTCAATGACAAGCAGCAATTGAAAGTAGTCAAATAGGTTTCCAGGTCACAACAGGTTTCCGACAGATCACACACTAGCACAGGAACAAGGGGGGACTCAAGATAATCCAGCAATTTTGCTGTGTCCGGGCTGGGCTTATATAGGGAAGTTTGAGGTCACTTCCTGTGCGTCTCCTGGGGATTTCCCTGCCCTTTTCCATCAGGTTGATGTCATTTTCTGTGCACCTCCTGGGTATTTTCCCACCTTTTTCCATCAGGTTGGGGTCACTTCCGGTGCACGTCCTGGGCATTTTCCTTCCCTTTTCCATCAAGTCTTCTGCGCAAGTGCGGGTTGGCGCCCTGAGGGGTCTTTGGTGCATGCTCAGTTGGCAAGTATTTCCTCTTGCGGCAATGCGCCATTGATGCATGTGTTTAACGCCATATAGTTCTGTGTACGTTACTGCCAGTTTAACACCATATAGTTCTGTGTGCGTTACTGCCAGTTTAACGCCATATAGTTTTGTGCATTACTGCCAGTTTAAAGCCATATAGTTCTGTGCGTCACTGTACGCTTGGCGCATTATATTGCAGTATATTATAGTGTATCCGTGTAGTATATCTGTGTAGTGTGAGTACTCAAATTAAAGTGCACCAAACACCTCTTTACATTGATTAAAGTGCATCACAGATTTTAACCTCTTCTTTACATTTGCTTCTAAGAACCGCCCCTCCCTTCCAATAATGTCTGGGAGGACAACGAGGGGAGGCAGACGTTCCCTTTGTAAGACGTGGTGGTGAGTCCTCAGGCAGAGCATCATTTCCTCTGTTTAGTGAGTTTGCCTGTGCTATCCAGCCACAGCATGCAGAGGAGGTGGGGAACTAGCTTACTAAACCTTCCCTATCCTCCTCATCCTCTGTCACACAAGCAGAAAGTGTGCAGTCCCCTGCAGTTGCCAGAGTGGATAATCCTGCCTCCTTGTTCACATCTATTCCTGCCATAGCCCCAACATAAGCCATTGGGGAGTCAGCCACTTGCACCTTGATGATGCTCAGCCATTACTGGTTTTAGATATTGGTTCTGAGGTTGAGGATGACAGTAACATGAGCCTAGAGAGAGGGAGGAACACTGGTAGACAAATTGGCATTCATGTTCTCCAAGCCGCAGCATATTGCCAAGTTGTCTCCAGTGGTAATGAAGAAGCTGGAGGAGATGGAGATGATGATGAGGTTACTGATGCGACTTGGGTGCCAGATAGAGCAGAGGAGGAAACTGAAGGTTAGGCAGCACAACCCCAAGGAGGTCGACATCACATTGTGCAGCTGTTCTCTCCCCCGGCCCACTCCCCAAAGCTCAGCTGTCTGGACTTTTTTCAGCACATCTGCAGCAGATCACACTGTTGCTATCTGCAAACTGTGTCTCAGGCACATCAAAAGTGGCAAAAACACCAACCATTTGGGTACCAAATGCTTAACAAGGTATTTAACATCCAACCACTCAGCCCGTTGGCAAGAGCACCTAAGAGCCACACAAAAGGGGCACAAATCTGTCCCTCCTCCTCCTCCTCCTTACCCATTTCAGTCTGCCCCTGCTATACCAAGTCATTTCCTCTCAGCAGCCTCCACTGACAGGGATGATGGTATAGCACAGGGTGTCCCAGGTTCTAGCAGCACATCTGCCAGCAGCACACCACCAGCTGTAGACTGTAGCCAGCAAATTTCTCTGCCCCATCTGTTGCAGCAGAAAAAGAAATACAGTCATTCCCACCCACATGCCCAGCGTCTAAATGCAAGCTTGTCAAAGCTGTTAGCTCTTCAACTTCTGCCTTTCAGCCTGGTTGATTCTGCCCCCTTCTCTGAATTTGCACAATGAGCTGTAACAAAACGGCAGGTTCCCAGTCGCTACTACTTTTCACGTAAGGTTGTTCCATCTCTCTACCATCACATGGAAGGGAATGTTCTGGCATCGTTGAGCAAGGCAGTCAGCCATACAATCCACCTTACTGCTGACACCTAGTCCAGCAAGCATGGACAGGGACGATATATTTCGTTCACAGCACACTAGGTAACGCTACTTGCAACTCGAAAGGATGCAGGACAGGGCTCGGTGCTGCAGCTTGTTGTGCCCCCACGTATTCATACAGCTGGTGGTGATGATGCCAGAACTGTGAGCTCTACCTCCTCCTCCTCCGCCACCTCCATGCACTCCTCTGCAGAATTGTCCTATGAACATCAGGTACCCCCTGCCAAGAAGGGCAAGCCAGCAACCAAGATGGTGGAAGAACACCTGTGCGCAGAGCCGTTTGGTGCATGCGCCAGATGCGCTATTTAAAGGGGACTGATGCCTAGGTCCCTACAGTGTAGACCCCCTGCTACCTGCTTGCTCCTGCATACCTGTTCCTGTTTGACTCAGCTTGTTTCTGACTACCCCTGCCTTCTCCCTGCCTTTGATCCTGACTTGTCCTGACTATGCTTCTGCCTCTTCCTCGGTCTGCCCACTGCCCACCTGCTACCGATTAGACATGTGCAGAGTAAAATATTTTGTTTCAGAATTTCGTTTTCGTCCGAAAAATTAATTTATTTAGTTACTCCCGAAATTCGTTGTTATTTATTTAGTTTTTCGTTCAAAAATTGCATTCGTCCGAAAATCCACATGAATTACAGTCGAATCTGTCTTTGAAGGCTTATGGTGTCTGTCGAATGTATAAAGAAGATTCGACGGGGCTAGTATATAGCATACTTCGTGTGAACTTTTAAACCCTATTAAAGTCTATGGGACTCCAACGTTCAAAATCTAAAGTGTTAATTTTAAAGGCTAATATGCAAGTTACTGTCCTAAAAAGTGTTTGGGGACCTGGGTCCTGCCCCAGGGGACATGTATCAATGCAAAAAAAAGTTTTAAAAACGTCAGTTTTTTCGGGAGCAGTGACTTTAATAATGATTAAAGTGAAACAATAAAAGTGTAATATTCCTTTAAATTTTGTACCTGGGGGGTGTCTATAGTATGCCTGTGAAGGGGCGCATGTTTCTGGTGCTTAGTACTGTCCCTGCACAAAGTATCATTTATGCAGGAAAAAAAGTCTTTTAAAATCACTCGCAGCTATTATGAATTGTCGGCTCCATAATACAGAGAACACTCATTGAAAGTCATCGATAAAATAAATAAATAAATAAAATAAAAAAGCGTGGGTCCCCCAAATTCAATTACCAGGCCCTTTACTTGGGTATTTTTTACTTGGGGTTCCCCCTAAATATCCATACCAGACCCTTCAGGTCTGGTATGGATATTAAGGGGAACCCCGCGTCAAATTAAAAAAAAAATTGACGTGGGGTCCCCCTAAATATCCATACCAGACCCTTTATCCGAGCACGCAACCTGGCAGGCCGCAGGAAAAGAGGGGGGGGATGAGAGAGCGGCCCCCCCTCCCTCCTGAATCGTACCAGGCCACATGTCCTCAACATTGGGAGGATGCTTTGGGGGTCTGTGACCCCTCAAAGCACCTTGTCCCCATGTTGATGTGGAGAAGGGCCTCATCCCCACAACCCTGGCCGGTGGTTGTGGGGGTCTGTGGGCGGGGGGGCTTATCAGAATCTGGAAGCCCCCTTTAACAAGGGAACCCCCAGATCCTGCCCCCCCTGTTTGAAATGGTTTCACAAAGAAAGTGTAAAAAATAGTTAAATAAGACAAACACATTTTTGAAAAATTCCTTTATTAAAAAAAAAAAAAAAAGATTCCAGCGGTAGTAATCCACTCTTGCTATCCAGCGATGGATGATCATCTCTCCAGCGATGGCTGATCTGATCCAGCGCAGCGAATCCATCCATCTTCTGTCTCCACGGAGGAGACACTGCGGGGATCCCGGCGGCCTGACGTTTGTTATATGCGGAGGGCGGGGCCACCCGTCACCTGACTCCGCCCCCCTCTGACGCAAGGGGAAACCCGGGCTTCCCCAGTGACGTATGGGTGACCCGCCCCCCTCTGATGTAACGGAAACCTGCCTGTGTTACATCAGAGGGGGGGCGGGGTCACCCATACGTCACGGGGAAGCCCGGGATTCTGTGCTTTCGTTATCGTTTGTCAAAACGAACACGAAAATACCTGAAATTCGGACGAAAAATGCATTCGGACGAAAACGAATGCACATGTCTCCTACCGATCCGGCCTGTACCACGACTCTGCCTCTGCCTCTAAACTTGTACCTGATCCGCCGACCTGTGTATGACCCAACCTGTCTGTACCTGCTAGTGCTCCGATCTACAGAACACCTCCCTCTTTAACTGCGGTGTGTGGCTTCCAGTTGTTCCTGTTTTCAGCCAGCCTGCAGCTCCAGCCATCTTCTGGACTGACAGTATCTACGCAGAGTCTTCCGAAGCACAGCTCAGCTCCTGCACCAGTGTTCCTGCCAGGCACTTGTTCCACTCTGTACTCCCGAGCCTCCTGTCTGTTCTATCAGGAGTTCTTGAGTCAGAGTTGTAAGAGAGGCCTCTCCCTGCATATCGGGTACTCTACCATCAGGTACGTGACACCCCCTAAGCATTCAAAGGGCTATTCCAAGAGCAAGGCTAAAAGGTGCCATGTAGTGCTTCAGCTGGTGTGTTTAGGGGACAGGAATCACACCGGAGCAGAGATTCTTGCAGCTCTGCAGGTACAGGCCCAGAGGTGCTTCACACCACACCAGTTGGAGCCAGGAATGGTGGTGTGTGATAATGGCTCAAACCTCCTGTCCACCCTTAGACAGGGAAAGTTGACACATGTGCCATGCCTGGCACATGTCCTCAATTTTGTAGTGCAGCATTTCCTAAATACGTACCCAGGGATGCAAGATGTGCTAAAGCTGGCCAGAAGAGTCTGTAGCCATTTCAGGCGGTCATACACAGCCAGTGCTCGGTTGGCTGAAATTCAGCGGGAAATCCACCTGCCCGTAAACTGCCTGATTTGTGACATGCCCACCAGGTGGAACTCAACATTGTCAATGTTGCAGCGGCTATACATGAAGCAGAGGGCTGTCAACAAGTACCTGTGTGAATACGTGCCGGCTCATTAAGGATGCATGCACTGTATTGTCACCATTTGAGGAGGCCACAAGGATGGTGAGCCATGACAGTGCATGCAACAGTGACACAATCCCTGTTGTGTCCCTGCTGGAGCATACTCTGCGTGGCATTATGGACAGGGCACTGGGGGCAGAGCAGCAGGAGGAAGAGGAGGCCTCTCAAGGCCCACTTTATCCAGACACCATCATTCCTATTACACAGAACACACAGGAGGATAAAGGGGAGGAGCATGAGGAGGAGGATTCTGGCACATTCATCGTCTTCGTAGAGGAAGACATGCATCAGTCTGTAAGCGGGGGCTTTCCAACCAAGGACCCTTGGGAGTAGTACGTGGCTGGGAGGAGGAATTTCCAGGTGCTGTCATCCTGAGTGACCCCGAGGAGTCTGCTTCTCAAGATTTGGCAAATTTGTGGCGCATGGGCAACCTCATGCTTCAAAGCCTGTGAAAGGACCCAAGAATATGTGGCATAAAGGTGAAGGATGATTACTGGTTGGCAACCCTCCTTGACCACCGTTATAAGGGGAAGGTCTCAGAACTCATCCCATCTCCACAGAAAGTACAGAAGATAAAATGTCTTGAGGACACGTTAAAGAGGATTTTATTGAACGTTTTTCCTGACTGTCAAGAGAGGAGCGTTGGAGAAGGCACCTGCCTAAGTGAGACATTTCTGATTTTTTTTTAGTCCTTGTCATCCAGGGCTGTCAGCTTCCATATCCCATTGGCAGTGTCTGCATCACATGGTAGACGATTACCTCGGAGCCAAAACAGAGATGGAGAGCTTTTCAGCTGATGATCCCCTGACTTACTGGGTCATGAGAATAGACCACTGGCCAGAACTTGCCCAGCATGCTATTTAGTTGTTGGGCTGCCCTGCATCCAGTGTGCTTTTAGAACGGACATTCAGTGCTGCAGGAGGTTTCGTTACTGATCATAGAACGTGTCTGTCCACAGACTCTGTGGACTGTTTGACTTTTATAAAAATGTTTGACAGGTACATATCATTGCAATTTTTTACAGCAAGGCCAAGTCTTGCTTTCATCAAGAGTACCTCTATAGGGTTACTGTGGGAAGGCGCCACCGACACCCAAAGACCAATTTTCCTGCACCTGTTTGACAGGTGCATATCATTGCAATTTTTTACAGCAAGGCCAATTCTTGCTTTCATCAAGATTACCTCCATAGGGGTACAGTGGGAAGGCGCCATCAACACCCAAAGACCAATTTTTACGCACCCGTTACTTCTATACAAAGTCAAAGTGACACTAAAATGTAACCAAAAAATCTCTAATCTTGTTCCCAGTGCACTACATTGTGGCCTTGTCATACACACTGGCTTCCCAGCTGTTGCTGAGCTAAATAAAGGCAGCGTGCAGGGAAAATTTCATATTTTTTGGCTTTATAAATGCAATTATTGCTGCAGCAGATTCTAGACATGGTACGGATCTGATACTTTACAGGTAGCCTAAGGGGACCCCCAGGCACTATATTGGAAGGAATTTTTCATTTTTAGGCATTCACTTAAAAAAAAAATCACTACTCATTTAAAAATGATGTTTTCACAAACCCTTTTTTTATTGATACATGTCCCCCAATGCAGGACCTGAACTCCTATAATCATTGTATGCCATATCACTTGCATATAAGCCTTCAAAATGGACACTTTTGATTTTTGACGTTATTCGGGTCAGAACTTTTGCGGTGTTTGAAAGTTCTGGTACGAACCGAACAGGGGTCCGTTCAGCCCATCCCTAGTTGAGAAGTACCCAATAAACAGATAGATGGTTAAATCTTTGTTAATTGCATTTTTAGGAAAATACAAAAAAACTTTAAAAATAAGACATGACATGGTGTAGTCAGAGTTTGTGATTCTGTGTGGTCTGCTGTAAAGGTGACAGGTTCTAGCATGTAAAATGATGCTCATAGTTCAAATTGTAAAAGACTGTAGTTTGTCCACATTCATAGAGGAGGGCTGTGCTGTAATATAATAAAGTGGGGATGTGTTAGGAGGACAGGGTCAGGGAAGACAAAAAGGGAGGCAGGAGCTGGGGAAAGGGAAAGCAACTGGAATAGTCTCTTTAGATGTAATTATAGACTATACTAAGAATATAAATATTTATGGAAGTAGTATATTGAGGGAGTAATTATATTAATTGAATACATTTGGATTTGGACAAATGCTTTTGGTATGCACTTACTAAATTTAATTTGAAATTTGTATCCTTTCTTTGTGTTAATAAAAGCTTATGGAAACACAGAAAATGGTATCCATTAGCATCATCAAATTCTTTTACATTTAAAAACAAGGGTACAATATTTTTTGAGGGAGTATGTAATGCTAACGGCAGGAGGGTCTCTTATGAATTATAAAAGAAAAGAGGACTTGATAAATGGTTATCTTATACTCATAAAGTAGCAGCATCAAAGTCAGCTACAAAATTCCTGTGATAAAGGGAGTAGGCTTAAGAAAGAATCATTGGTACACGTTAGATAAAGTAAAAAACAGTGTTAGATTTTATTACTGGTGCTGATTTACTAACAAGAGCTATTCGGGCACCATTACGAGAATCTTAAAAGCTCTGTTACTGATTTGGTTTAAATTCAGATATTGTAAATCCATATAACAATGTGTTCATTATTTCTATATAAAATAATTTCTGTATGTATGAAAAGCAATGGATGCCTTGGTTGAAAGTTACCAAAATTAAAAAGGAGAAAAGCAGCTTTGGTGGCTTCAAGATAGTCAACAATCAACATAGTATTATTGTTTGTGTGTGCTGAAGAGGGGGCAGCAGAGGCACTCCAGGAAATAGCCACTGTTGACAGACACCTTAAACATCACAGTCAGCAGGTCTATTCTATTAGTAAACTATAATGGTTAAAGTGAATTTAATTTTTCTTTTTACCTTTATGGTTTTAAACTGTTTTGTATCCGTTTTCTTTTTGTAGTTACATAAAAATTTTATTTTAGAAATAATCATTTAATAAATGTTACACCCATAAAACAGGTTCAACGGATCTTAATAGGTTTTCTAAAGAGAGAGCACAACACAAGCTGCTTGATTTCTAGAATTAAAACTGCATATGACCCCAACTAAACAGAGCCTACACAGAGGTGTAAGCATTATACTTTTTCTGAACTATTGAGCTATGTAAATCATAGCATTTTTCAGCAAAGTAGCTATTGTCCGGATGTTAAAAGAGTAAAAGGAAGCCCAGAGGTCCACCTGCTTGACTACATTGTAAATATATAATATGAAGCATTTGCAAAATTTCACGTTTACCTGATTAAAATAGAGCTGTTAAAAATAAAATGATAATATGGTTTGGATATACCCCTTTACAATAGTTGTCAGTGGAAAAGTTCCTATCACATTAATTGTCAGTGGAGCGCTTTCCATATACATTGGTTGCCAGTGAAGGAGTGTCCCCCTTATGCTGGTTTTCAGTAGAAAAGTGTCCTTACAGTGGAGATATGCCCCAAAACATTGGCAGTCAGTGGAGAAGTACCCCCTTACATTTATGGTCGGTGTAGCACCCCTTTACATTGGTGGTTAGTAGAGAAGTGCCTCCCTACATTGGTGGTCAGTGGTTTATGGGCCTACTTACATTGGTGATTAGTGTAATGCCCTTACTTACATTGATGGACATTAAACTCAGTGAAGAAATGTCCTCTTATAATGGTGGCCCCTTTAATGCTCCCTTACATTGATGGTCACTCAAGAAGTACCCCTTGTATTGGTGGCCTGTAACGAAATGCATGTATATATTGCTGGTCAGCGGAGAAGTGCCCACTTACATTTGTGACAAGTGTAGCAATGCCACCTTAGGAGGTTAATCAGGGGTTACATGTACTCTTACACTGATGACCAGAGGAGAAAAGCACCCTTGCATTGGTAGTCAGGGAGAAGTGGTGCCCCTTACATTGGTGGTCCGAGTGAAGTGCCCTTTATATTAGTGGTCAATGAAGAAGCCCCCTTTACATTAGTTAGTGGTCAGAGTTTTACCACTATTGCAGTGTCATTTGGAATTGCAGGCAGAATTGCATCCTTATGGTCTGGTATTCCAAATCACCGGGCGTGGGAGGGGGGCTAAATGTCAGTTTTGCTGTAACAAATTGTATACAACGTACAGATTTGCCAATCCACAGGCAAGTTATAAGCATCCTTCAGTTACAGTGCCTTGCAAAAGTATTCACCCCCCTTGGCTTTTTACCTATTTTGTTACATTACAGCCATTTGTTACATTACATCCATTATCTGAATTATATGTGATGGATCACGACACAATAGTCTAAGTTGGTTAACCACTTGCTTACTGGGCACTTAAACCCCCCTCAGTCCCAGACCAATTTTCAGCTTTCAGCGCTGATGCACTTTGAGTGACAATTACGCGGTCATACAACACTGTACCCAAATGAAATTTTTATCATTTTTTTCCCACAAATAGAGCTTTCTTTTGGTGGTATTTAGTTACAGCTCGGAGTTTTATTTTTTGCTAAACAAACAAAAAAAGTCAAACAAACAAAATCATGTTTTAATAGTTTGTTATAAAATTTTGCAAACGGGTCATTTTTCTCCTTCATTGAAGTGCGCTGATTAGGCGGCACTGATAGGCTGCATTGGTGGGCACTGATGGGCTGCATTGGTGGGCACTGATGGGCTGCATTGGTGGGCACTGATAGGCTGCACTGGTGGACACTGATAGGCATAGTTAAGGCGGCACTAATAGGCACAGATAAGGCGGCACCGATGGGCACAGATAAGGCGGCACTGATGGGCAAAGATGGGCACAGATAAGATGGCACGGATGGGTGGCACGGATGGGTGGCACGGATGGGTGGCACGGATGGGCACTAATAGGTACCACAGATAGATGGGACTGATGGGCACTGATAGGTGGCACTGATAGGTGGCTCTGATAGGTGGCACTGCTGGGCACTGATGGGCGGCACTGCTGGGCACTGATGGGCGGCACTGCTGGGCACTGATGGGCGGCACTGGGGTGCAGCACCTTTGAGGCAGATTTTGGGTGGCACTGTGGGTGGCACTGCTGGGTGGCACTGTGGGTGGCACTGTGGGCACTGCTGGGTGGCACTGGGCACTGCTGGGTGGCACTGTGGGCACTATGGGCACTGCTGGGTGGCACTGACAGGGGGGCACTTACTTTATTTCAGGATGGCACTGCGGGTGGCAGGTGGGCACTGGCAGGGGGCAGGTGTCCGCTTGAATTGCTGGCCGTGATCGGGACTGATGTCCCGAACACGGCCGCCGGCGATCGGCTTTTTTTTTTTCTCCTCGCGCTGTCAGCGCGAGGAGGAATACTAGCCGATTACCGGCTCCGTTTTATCACATGATCAGCTGTCATTGGCTGACAGCTGATCACGTGATAAGGGGTCGGGATCGACCCCTTACACGGATCGGTGATCAGGCGAGTCTCACGGACTCGCCGATCACAGAGCGCGCCGCGCGTGCCCCTCAGGGGGCGCGCAGGCCGCTCGTAACCGGGACGACGTCAATAGACGTAGTCCCGGCAATCTAGGTCCGCGCTAATGCCGTCATTCGGCAATAGCGCGGATCCCAAGTGGTTAAGTAAATTTAGAAAATATATACATAAAATTATTTTCAGAAATAAAAAACTGATAATTGGCATGTATGTATGTATTCACCCCTTCGCCCATAAAAAGCTCAGGTGCAACCAATTACCTTCAGAAGTCACATAATTAGTGAAATGATGTCCACCTGTGTGCAATCTAAGTGTCACATAATCTGTCATTACATATACACACCTTTTTGAAAGGCCCCAGAGGCTGCAACACCTAAGAAAGAAGCACCACTAACCAAACACTGCCACGAAGACCAAGGAACTCTCCAAACAAGTAAGGGACAATGTTGTTGAGAAGTACAAGTCAGAGTTAGGTTATAAAAAAATATCAAAATCTTTGATGATCCCTAGGAGCACCATCGAATCTATCATAACCATATGGAAAGAACATGGTACAACAGCAAATCTTCAAAGAGACGGCCACACATCAAAACTCACGGACTGGGCAAGGAGGGCATTAATCAGAGAGGCAGCACAGAGACCTAAGGTAACCCTGGAGGAGCTGCAGAGTCCCAGCGCAGATTGGAGTATCTGTACATAGGATGACAATAAGCCATACGCTCCATAGAGTTGGGCTTTATGGCAGAGTGGCCAGAAGAAAGCCATTACTTTCAGCAAAAAACAAAATGGCACGTTTTGAGTTTGCGAAAAGGCATGTGGGAGACACCCAAAAGAAAACGCTATGTCTTGTACAAACCCAATACATCACATCACAGAAAGAACACCATCCCCACAGTGAAACATGATAGTGGCAGCACCATGCTGTGGGGATGTTTTTCAGCAGTCGGGACTAGGAAACTGGTCATAGTTGAGGGTAAGATGGAAGGTGCTAAATACAGGGATATTCTTGAGCAAAACATATACCACTCTGTGCGTGATTTGAGGCTAGGACAGAGGTTCACCTTCCAACAGGACAATGACCCCAAACACACTGCTAAAGCAACACTTGAGTGGTTTAAGGGGAAACATGTAAATGTGTTGGAATGGCCTAATCAAAGCCCTGACCTCAATCCAATAGAAAATATGTGGTCAGACTTAAAGATTGCTGTTCACAAATGCAAACCATCCAACTTGAAGGAGCTGGAGCAGTTGTTCAAGGAGGAATGGGCAAAAATCCCAATGGTAAGATGTGGCAAGCTCATAGAGACTTATCCAAAGTGACTTGGAGCTGTAATAGCCACAAAAGGTGGCTCTACAAAGTATTGACTTTAGGGAGGTGAATAGTTATGCACATTGACTTCTTCTGTTATTTTGTCCTATTTGTTGTTTGCTTCACCATAAAAAAAAAAACATCTAAAAGTTGTGGGCATGTTCTGTAAATTAAATGGTGCAAATCCTCAAACAATCCATGTTAATTCCATGTTGTGAGGCAACAAAACACAAAAAATGACGGGGGGGGGGGGGGGTGAATATTTGTGCAAGGCACTGTATGCAAGATAAAGGAATTTAGTATTTTTAATGTTTCACTTTAAGCATTATTATCATTGCTCCCCACCAAACTGATATTATACATTTCTTTTTGCTTTGGTACATGTTTTGCACAGTAGTGTCCAGCCCCTCGTGCCATTTGCTTGACGCTCCCTTTCCTGTTAGCGTAGAAATAAAAGCCATTACTCTTTTTTTAACATTCAGCTCCTATTGACTTCAATAGGGTTTGGATTCAGCATTCAAACTTCAGTAAAGTTTAGGGAACCCACCTCGAACCAAACCTAGGTACATTCGGCTCATCCCTGGTAGTGAGTTTTCTAAATCCTTTCAACATTCCCCATAACCCTATAACTGTCTTCCTGAATTTAGACAGATGTGCCCAGAAATGGCCAGAAGACAGAAAAAAAAGAAGCTTCATTCTTCCACCCCATAAATTATCATGTATGCCAAGAAACTGGCCTATGAATCCCATTATGGTACAGTGGGGAAATAATTATTTGATCCCCTGCAGATTTTGCAAGTTTGCCCATTTACAAAGAAATTAAGGGTCTATCATTTTTATCATAGGTGTAGTTTAAATAGAGACAGAATATCAACAAAGATATAGAAAAAGCACTATACAAATGCTTTAAATTGAGTTTCAGTTCAGTAAGAAAAACAAGTATTTGATCCCCAAACAAAATATGACTTAGTACTTGGTGGAGAAACAGAAATCCTGGCCAAGTACAGAGGTAAGACGTTTCTTGTAGTTGGTTACCAGTTTTGCACACATCTCAGTAGGGATTCTGGTCCACTCTTCTTTACAGATCTTCTAAAAATCCTTAAGGTTTCATGGCTGTCACTTGGCCATTTGAAGTTTCAGCTCCCTCCATAAATTTTCTATAGGATTAAGGTCTGGCTAGGCCACTCCATGACCTTAATGTGCTTCTTCTTAAGCCACTACTTTGTTGCCTTGGTGGTATGCTTTGGGTCATTGTCATACTGAAAGACCCATCAATGACCCATATTCAGTGTTCTGGCTGCAGGAAGAAAGTTACCATCCAATATTTTACAATACATGGCCCTATCCATTGGCCCTTTGATGCAGCAAAGTCAGTCTGTACCTTTAGCACAGAAACAGCCCCAAAGAATAATATTTCCACCTCCGTGCTTGACTGTAGGGATGGTGTTCTTAGGGTCATAGTCAGCATCTAAATGATTCAGAGGAGGATTGGGAGAAAGTTCTTTGGTCAAATGAGTCCAAAATTGAGCTCTTTGGCATTAACTCAACTCGTCATGTTTGGAGGAAGAAAAATGCTCACTATGACTCTAAGAACACCATCCCTATAGTTAAGCACTGAGGTGGAAACATGATGCTTTGGGGCTGTTACTCTGCTAAAGGTACAGGCCGACTTTTCTGCATTGAGGGGCCAATAGACAGGGCATGTACAGTAAAACCTCGGTTTGAGAGTAACTTGTTTTGAGAGTGTTTTGCAAGACATGTAAACATTTTTAATACATTTTGACTTGACATACAAGCGATGTCTTGATATACAAGTAACGTCATGTCACAACTGAGTATAAAAGAGAAGACAGGCATCTGTAAGCAGGGCCGTCTTTGATATTGATTGGACCCTGGGCAAAGATTTTATTGGGGCCCCCCAGGTAGACTCAAAATGAGTTTACTGCAGCAGATCAGGCAATGATTGTGATTGGCTGCCAGAGATTACAACACATCATTACAGCTCACAAATTAGTTGCTAGAGGTTACAGAACATCATTACTGCTCACTAATTGGATTCTAGAGGTTAATGAAAATCATTATTGCTCACCGATTAGTTGCTAGAGGTTACTGCACATCATAACCTCTCAGTGCAAAATGCGGGTGTGGCCAAACTGCACTAGCATGTACAGAGTGCAAGGGTAAGGTGGGTGCAGGGCTGAGGTAGGTGCAGAGTGCAGGATTGAGGTGGGTGCAGGACTGAGGTGAGTGCAGAGTGAGGAGGGTGCAGAGTGCAGGACTGGGGTGGGTGCAGGGCTGAGGTGGGTGCAGGACTGAGGAGGGTGCCGAGTGAGGAGGGTGCCGAGTGAGGAGGGTGCCGAGTGAGGAGGGTGCAGAGTGAGGAGGGTGCAGAGTGAGGTGGGTGCAGAGTGCAGGGATGAGGTGGGTGCAGGGGTGAGGTGGGTGCAGAGTGAGGTGGGTGCAGGGGTGAGGTGGGTGCAGAGTGAGGTGGGTGCAGGAGTGAGGTGGGTGCAGAGTGAGGTGGGTGCAGAGTGCAGGGGTAAGGTGGGTGCAGAGTGAGGAGGGTGCAGAGTGCAGGGGTAAGGTGGGTGCAGAGTGAGGAGGGTGCAGAGTGCAGGGGTGAGTTGGGTGCAGGGGTGAGTTGGGTGCAGGGGTGAGGTGGGTGCAGGAGTGAGGTGGGTGCAGAGTGAGGTAGGTGCAGGGGTAAGGTGGGTGCAGAGTGCAGGGGTAAGGTGGGTGCAGGGCTCTCCTCCCACCCAGATTCCAGTACAGAGCTCCACTCCCCTTGTCTTCCCACGAAGCCCCCCATTCCAGTACAGAGGAAAACTATGTCCCAAATTCTACTCACAGCATGTTGTCCTCCGATATCCATGGACTCAGAGCATGCCAGTCCCAGAAGCAGCTTCTCCTGTGCAGAGTCCCCGCCCTCTTTCTCCTCTGCTCTCATAGATCGTGTGTGTACCCGAGGGATGAGAGCAGCCGGCGGAAGAGGAGCACTGTCACTTGGAAATACAGGGCTTGTGTATTTCCAAGTGACAGTAGTGAGCAGCCAGCATGCGACCAGCACCAGAGGTGGCCGAATTCCGGGGAGCAATGCAGGGCTCAAGGGGTGGGCAGCGCAGGGCCCCCAACAATGACAGGGCCCTGGGCAGATGCCCCTTTTCCCCGCGGTAAAGACGGCCCTGTCTGTAAGTGTAGCAATATGGTAACATTTAATGAAGGTACAACATTTAGCAACTCATATGGTTGATGATTAAAACAGACATATCTAAGTATGCAGGCATCCAGGGTAAAGGTGTCCACATAGACCGTCATCCTCACTGCCATTGGTGTTGTCCCTTCCACGCTGCGCTCCACAAGTGGTTCAAGCCTCACTTTCAGATTGCTCTATGGCGGGGTAGTCTTCTCATTGACGATTGCAGACTGATATCAGTGAGAGTCAGTGGTGTGGACAATGGTCTAAGTGGACAGCTTTACCCAGGATGCCTGCATACTTAGATGTGCCTTTTTTATTCACAAACCATGTGAGTTACTAAATGTTGTACCTTCATTAAATGTAACCATATTGCTATACTTATAGGTGCCTCTCTTCTGATTTATACTCTGTAGCACCTGCTGAATTTTGCTTCTAATCCCTTTGTGGAGGCTGCCATTTATGGATGGACATATTATGATTACACAACCTATCACATTGCTGTAATCTTTTTATATGGCCTATAAACCGAAGTACTTTTAAATAAATGGTTGGGAAACGAATCATCTTAGTTTCCATTATTTCTTATGGAGAAATTTGCTTTGATATACAAGTGCTTTGGATTACAAGATGCCTACCGAACGAATTATGCTCACAATCCAAGGTTTTTCTGTATTGTAAAATCTTGGATGAGAACCTTCTTCCCTCAGCCAGAACACTGAAGATGGGTCATGGATGGGTCTTCCAGCATTTTTTCTGAATTTCTGGTTGATATTCTGTCTCTATCATTTAAAATACACCTATGATAAAAATGATAGACCCTTCATTTTTTTTGTATATGGGCAAACCTACAAAATCTGCAGGGGATCAAATAATAATTTTCCCCACTGTAGATACAGCCCTGCAAACAACAGAACACTCCTCGTGCTTAGCAAAACTCCATTCAGAGCCTTTGCCTTTCACACTCCTATAGCTGTCTTATCGAATTTAGTCAGATGTGCCCAGAAATGGCTAGAAGAAAGAAAAGAAAGAAGAAGCTTCATTCTACCACCCCATACATTATCATGTATGCCAAGAAACTGGCCCACAAGTTCCGTTATGGTAGATACAGCCTTGCAAACAACAGAACACTCCTCATGCTTAGCAAAACTCTTGAAGAGGTTATATGACCAATTGAGATACTGTGAAAATTCAAAATAGAAAAAATGACCAGCAGACCTAAAATTACATCTTAATTCTTTACTGAGATCTTAGTTGTATTAGCAACATAGCTTATGCAGCAGAAAGTATAAAGCCACCAACCACTCCACATGCTGGCTGGGAATGTAGCAATTTAACAACAAATGTGACGCTCTGCAGTCCTGTTAACTGTATAATAACTCCCACAGATTTGGCTGTCAGGACCATTTACATTACAAAAGGGCTGCATTGTCCTTCCCGCTTTTTTAAGTTTTCATACATAGTCAACTGTCACACATCTGAGAAAATCATACAGATTAAGGGTTACAATTTAATTTTCCTTACCAAACAAGTCAAGTAAAACACCGATTCGGTGATACATGTAATAGGTTTAAGCAGTTAGAAAGGCTCAGGTGAGTGAAAGGAGAGAACATTAAAAGACAGATGTATCTGGACTCACCCTGAAATGTGAGATGTTAACATGGCATGGGACACAAAGTCTATGGAAACCTGTCAATGGTGGAGACTTGGGGAGTGAGCTCACTTCCTAAGGAAATTACTGTAGGGGGTGTCTGCCAGAGAAAATCAGGCTTAGCAAACATTTTAACTGATCACCTTATTCCTGCAGTGTAACTTGGTGTTTGCATGGAAGTCTGCAAATGTTTCATTTAATAATTACAAGAACCAAGCTTGAAGAGAACCTGCCACCTTCATGCAAGAACACACCTAAGTTTGGAAAGACATGACATATACTATAGCTAAATATAGTGTGCTTACGATGTGTTTCAGTTGTATATTTATTTCTTTGGTCATTCGGAAAGTATCTGTAAACAGAACCAGGACCAAGAAAGGTAGAAGAACTACAGGAAGAAAGAACAAAGAGTACACATGGATAAAAGCCAGAAAGAGTATTTTGCTTTTTTATTGTATGCACCTTTACATCATAAGACCTTATTCCCGCATTCCCTTAGTCAGCACTGAACTATGTGTTAGCACTGAAATTTACTACTCAACATGAACACTTGAACAAAAAATTCTGCTTTTTGATGTTAGATAAGAAGAATTAAACAGCAGTTATGTTATTTCTATGATTTAAAGACTGACATTCATAAGTGGGAAATAATTCAGTTGTTGGAAGCAACAGAAAGATATTCTTCATTATTTGAGTAGATGCATGGAAACAACTGGGAAAAGTTGTATAACCTAGGGAAAAGAACAACACTGTTCTCAAACCAAGCAGAAGTAAATCCTGTTGAATGGGTCTTTCCAGAAATATGGGGCAGTTATAGATGAAGCTGTG
The DNA here is from genome assembly GCF_037356315.1 of Lithobates pipiens. Classification (NCBI taxonomy): domain Eukaryota; kingdom Metazoa; phylum Chordata; class Amphibia; order Anura; family Ranidae; genus Lithobates; species Lithobates pipiens. The sequence continues at coordinate 7,175,066 of NW_027507718.1, forward strand.
TACAACATCACGGACTGAATGTTGGTGGAAACAATGCAGCTTCGTATAGTCTTTTTAGCAGTTAGAGAATAAAAAGCACTAACTGCTGTCTTTGTCTGATGTGAAATTTCTCTTGGTGGGTTGAAGGACTAGTTGAGTATTATTACACATGGTGACAGCATATGCTATATGAATCCTGAGCAATAGCCTACAAAAGGGGTGTTTATGTGCAAAAGGCCTGGCCTGTACTGATAAAAAGGGCTAAAAGTTGTTATGCTTGCTAAAATCCACAGTAATGTACATAAAGGTTTTTTAACTCTGATCAAGGTCCCAAAAGCTAAACAATTCATTTTTAATCAGAGTAATAGCAAATTGGCGGAGGGCTCTAGGGGTTTCGCCCTGGAGTCAGCAAGTAAGGCTGGCAAGTCATTACCTAATTCAACTTATGTAACTGGCCAAATATTATTAACGATGACAATACAGATCTCATCATGCATTCTGTGTCAGTGTCTTACGCATTTAATTGGTTAAGAAAAACATGAGTGAACAGGGCTAAGAGGAAGAACTAAAAAAAAAAAAATCTTGGTTGCCAACAATTATATAGTTAGTCAATTATACATTATGATATTAGTAGATCTTCAGTATATTAATATGTTCTCATTTCATATAGTTTCTTTTGGAACCAAATTAACAATTTTGTAGTGATAAAGAAACATCCTGGCAGTGCAACAAATGTCATATAATTCTGAGCCCACCATGTAGTACATCAGGTATCTGAACTTTTTAGCTGAGTTGTTTTGCTAGAAACAATCAACAACTGCAAAAATTTTACATGTGTGTAACTTGAAATTACAGCTGAGATATGGACGAGTGTTACATAGATATACAGTACCTAGCCGTAATTCACTGACCACACATAAAGCCGGCCATACATGGATGGAAATTTGGCCAGTTCAGCAAGGACTGGCTGACTTTCGATCCATATATGGGCAGGCTGATTCTACCTAAGTTGATTAATCAGCTTGGGTAAAACCAGCATGTTGAATTTTTCTACATAAGATTACTGCAAGCAGATATAGCTGCTAGCAGTAACAATTGTATTCTACTGGCCGGGAATGCTCCCTGTGCCCCCTGATGGCAGCATAACATAAAACACTGGGATGCATTCCCCATCAACACTGACTGTATTGATGGGGTAATTGAGTAATTTCCTTTGCTTCCACTAATGGTGCAAGGAAAGAAATTTGTATCATCTATGGCCAGTTTAAGATAGAAAAAAATAGCTTTTGACCAGATTTGTACTCACTGTCTAGGTGATGGGTTAATTCTCTTGGAAAGCTTCCCATAAACACAAGGGCATGCAGATAGCATGTAGTTTATCAACTTGTGGTCACTCTAAGGTTAATGAAGATCAATATGCATCTTATGGGTCATAGTAGATGAGGTGAGGCACTGGGAAGATTCTGAAGAGCAACTGTGTGGCACTGGGTAAACCACACAGTAAAAAAAATCACTAGGAAGCTCCAATTCAGGTAAGCATAATATGCACCATATACATGTGGCAAAGACTGTTGCTGTGAAAAGCAATGCATGCTTGGATTACAGTGTGTGCGAGATTGTGAGAAGCAGGGGTTGCCAACCATCAGTAAATTTACTGACAGTTTGTAAAAATCTGTGATTTTTACAGTTGTCGGTAAATGTATGTTAGAGAAAAGTTATGTCCCTTAAGCCTCCTGCTTGAGTACAGTTTTTTTAAATATAGTAAATTATAGTAAATTACCTTAAAAACAATATATAATAATTATTTGTATATTACTTACTTATGGTAATTAACACCTTGCAACCCAGGTCAATTCTGACACTTCTCTTCTACATGTAAGACAATTACTCAGAACCCCCCATATATATATCAAAGATGTTAATAAAAATATTCACAGTCCAATCACCGTAAACAGTAATACTAAAACAGCGCTATAAAGCTATTAGTCCAATATCAAACATGTGTAGTCTTCCCTACACACTGCAGTTCAAATTTGATTAATAGAAGACTACAGGACAGTTCAAACGGGGAATTGGTTCTAAACATAGACTTCAGGGTAAAACCAGAAAGTGCACCTGTCACCAAATTACAGTCCACCGCGTGTTGCACACTCCCCCTGGGGGGCACACTCACCAGATTCCTCTGGGTACATAGGCTTTCAATAAAACCAATTGTTCTAAAGCCTCGTCCTATTTCATCATCATCATAAAAAATCTCCAAAAGTACAGGGGGTACCACAGTGTTGTCATAAAATGCAAACAAAATCCGCATATAGTGTAATACCATTTATTAAAGACAAACCCCCCTTGCACAAATGGACCCCTTAGTAAAAACTGCGTACATCAAAGTAATGGCGTCCCCTCTGTAGAAGTCTATGGTGACTAAACAGATCAGGGCATGGCCTATACGACAGCCCAGCAGTGACACTCTGTGCTCCACAGCCCTCCTGAGCTCTAACCGGCAGTTTTTACAGCTTTTCTCTGGAATTGTCTGACCCACTCTGGACGGCTGAGTATTGTGAGAGCGCCTTCTGCTTATTTTCAATAATGCTTGTATTACCTTTCTTTGATGTACGCAGTTTTTACTAAGGGGTCCGTTTGTGCAAGGGGGGGTTTGTCTTTAATAAATGGTATTACACATGCGGATTTTGCTTGCATTTTATGACAAAACTGTGGAACCCCTGCACTTTTGGAGAATTTTGATGATGATGAGGAAATAGGACGAGGCTTTAGAACAATTGGTTTGATTGAATGCCGATGTACCCAGAGGAATCTGGTGAGTGTGCCCCCTCAGGGGGAGTGTGCAACACGCAGTGGACTGTAATATGGTGACAGGTGCACTTTCTGGTTTTACCCTGAAGTCTACATTTAGGCTGGATACACACCTATGCAATTTTAGTGCTTTTTGCATTTTGAAGATTTGCGCTACAGAACTTGTTCCATAGGAAACCATGTTAAATAGACTGTAGTGCAAATCTGCAGAATGCAAAAAACACTAAAAATGCATAGGTGTGAATCCAGCCTTAGAACCAATTCTCAGTTTGAACTGTCCTGTATTCTTCTATTCATCAAATTTGAACTGCAGTGTGTAAGGAAGACTACACATGTTTGATATTAGACTAATATCAGCTTTATAGCGCTGTTTTAGTATTACTGTTTGCGGTGATTGGACTGTGAATATTTTTACTAACATCTTTGATATTTTATACATTTTTAAACAGCTGCTGCTCTATACTCTTTTTAAATATTTTATTATATTTTGAAAGTTATTTATTCCTTCTGCTGCTTTTTTGTTAGAGGTTCGGAACTGGCGCTGAGTTGGTGCTACTTGTAGGCCTTTCACACACCTTTGCTCATGTAGATATATATATATATATATATATATATATATATATATATATATATATATATATATATATATATATATATATATATATATATATATATATATATATATATATATATATTTAGCAGACACCCTAGAGAATAAAATAGTGGTCATTGCAACTTTTTCTGTCGCACGGTATTTGCGCAGCAATTTTTCAATTTTTCATGTTTTTTGGTAAGAAACTTTAATGAATTAAAAAAAATAAAACACAAAACTTAGCCTGATTTTCTTGAATAATGTGAAAGATGATGTTATGCCAAGTAAATTGCGCACACTTGTGGAATGCCACCAAACTTCAGTACTTAAAAATCTCCATAGGCAACGCTGTAAATTTTTTTACAGGTTACATGTTTAGAGTTACAGAGGAGGTCTAGTGCTTATTGCTCTCGCTCTAATGATTGCGGCGTATGTAACCTGTGTGTATCTGGCTCTGATACTAGCCAGTGCCTCAACAGCCACTGACCTCACTGCGGGTCCTTGCTGCACTCTATATGCAGAGCACCCCTGAACTCTGCACTCTGTATGCAGCCCACCCCTGAACCCTGTACTCTGTAGGCAGTGCACTCCTGAAAGCTGCAATCTGTATGCAGCGCACACTTGAACCCTGAACTCTGTATGTAGAGCACACTTTAACTCTGCAATTTGTACATAGCGCACACTTGAACCCTACACTCTGTAGGCAGTTCACACTTGAACCATGCACTCTGTATGCTGAGCACCCCTGAACCCCGCACTCTATATGCAGCACACCCCTGAACTCTGCACTCTGTATGCAGCACACCTCTGAACCCTGCACTCTGTATGCAGCGCAGCCCTGAATCCTGCAATCTTTATGTAGCTCACACTTGAACCCTGAACTCTGTATGTAGCGCACACGTGAACTCTACACTCTGTACATAGCGCACACCTGAACCCTGCACTCTGTATGCAGTGCACACTTGAACCATGCACTCTGTATGCTGAGCACCCCTGAACCCTGCACTCAATATGCAGCGCACTCCTGAACTCTGCACTCTGTATGCAGAGCACCTCTGAACCCTGCACTCTGTATGCAGCACACCCCTGAAACCTGCAATCTGTATGTAGCTCACACTTTAACCCTGAACTCTGTAGGTAGCACACACTTGAACTCTTCACTCTGTATGTAGCACACACCTGAACCCTGCACGCTGTACTTAATGCACACATTTGGCTTGTGGCTGCTGCTCAGCCCCATTGAGCCTAACGGGCAAGTTTGACAGGCGATACTGCAAGTGACTCTTGACAAGTCAAGTTAAAATTGCCGCACTATGAAGATAAGCATTAAGGCCATGGCAATGTGTACTCACCCAAGCAGCTGTTATGTTTATTTAGAGGTAGGTGGTCAGGGAGCAGTTCTGTTTAATCATCCTCTTTTAGGCCACTCCCATCATTAGACACAATCTGCCCATGGTACTGTCTCTATTCTCTAATTTTTTCAGGTTATCAGTAAAAACTACTACCATACTGCAACCATGTGCTTTGCACGCTGTTGCAGCATGGCCATATTCACTTAAATTAACCCCATTCACTTAGTGCCATATTTTACTGTGGGGAAGAATGTGTACCACTATTAAATACTTGTCTTATGTATTTTTTGGTGCGATGCATTGCATGAGTCGCTTTTAACCCTGCCACCTTCTACTCCACCAGGAAAAAGCAGGTGAGCATCTTTGTCATTATAAGTCATTCTTGGTTTAAACTCTGTCCTGCTGTGAATGTCCACCTTTACCTGGTTAAAATGGTACTGATGCAAAACACACTCACTTTGGGGGTAGATAAGGCTAAATTTCTAAAGCTGAGCTAGATTTGTATTTATACAACGTGGAACACCTTCCAGAATTTAGACTTGTATATAGAAAACCATAAAGCAATTTCTGTATTGCATTTCTTCTGCACTTTTGGCAGATAGCCTGACACAGGCTTCCCAGTAACTAACCGCAGTACCGCAAACCTTCCAGAAACACCCTAGTCTGAAGCTTGACCTGCATCCATCATCCATCATATAACATCTCGTTAATGGGCCTAAGGAAACATTTTACAATTTTACTCTGAACTACTGATGGTTTTACAGTGATACACGGCATCTTTTCATTAGTGCTTAACAGTTGCAGAAAGTAATCTTCTTAAATATAGGGAATTGTGACAGATTTTCATGTTTTCAGCTTTAAGTCTGCAAATTCCCTACTGGTTCATCTCAGCCCTGGCTCTGATTATAAAATGCTTTCATTCCTTTTCACAAGAGTGCTTTATGTATATCAGAAAAAAATGTGTTCATTGCTTTATGTAGCTATGCATCACAGCACGCTACAATAGAAAGCTTTTTCATTTCAGTCTTTTTAGAAAAATGTAAGTAGTAAATTAGTTTTGCTATAAGTGATATTTGTATAATTATATGTATTCGTAAATACTGATTACTTATATTTTACTTTTAAAAAAATACATTGGTACCCACAGTGATCATGATGTCTGCTATAATTAACAATGAGCGAATCTGTCCAGGTTAAATTTGAGGAAAGTTAATCGAATCAAAACTAAAAAGGAACTTCAAGTCCCAGTCATGTTGGCGTGTCCCCTCACCGATATCACCATCTTTTTTAGTCTGGCGTGTGTATACTCATCTGCCGCAGGTCTCTGTAGGATCTTGAAACTCTGGAGGAGCTCTTCAGTACATCTGCACACGCATGGAATCGAGCACAACTTTATTTTTGTCTATCACAGTCAGAAGCACTTTAAAAATAATGAATTTAATTGTTGGAGAGGTAGGGAGCTTAAGCCAGGTGCAAATAATGTATTTTTTGGGTGAAAGTATGCTTTAAAGTCAAGTAAACCTAAACTTAGCATCAAGCAATATTAAAGTTCATAGGACTTTATTCTTCTTAGTTTGTTCTGGCCAATTGTATGGTAATAGGCAAGACATTGTCAAAAAAGGCATGAGAACCTGGGCACTGCCATGGGTTACCAGTGTAAAAATACTGTACATCAGGCCCATAAAATATAAAATTACTTAAAACCCCCAAAACATTATATATTTTGTGAAAGCAGAAAAGCGCAACTGTTTATCATATGCATATTTTCAGAAATAAATATAATAAAATGAATTTTACTGCACACAAATACAGTATGACAACCAATTTCTTGGAAAAGATATAAACAATGTTGAGTAAATAAATACCAAACATGCCAATTCTTAAAATTGTGCTCACTCATGATATTGCGAAAAACAATGGTACTCAAAAAAAAATCCTAAAAGCCTTTACACATTGTTTTAGAGCTAACTGTGAGCTATGGTGCTAGAATCATTGCTGTGAATCAGAGGTTTGCAATGATATCTCACATGTGTGGTGCAATCATGGTTTATATACTGTTACCTGTATACTATATTTAAGATTTAATATCTCTCAGATATGATTTGGGTTAAATGAGAGTTCTTTGACCATGAGTGAAAGCTTTAATGCAATAACAAAAAAGTATTGGATATAGTAAAGTAGGCCTAGACTAATACACAGCAATCTATCTAATTGTACAGCAAAGAGTAAAAATCATGGATTACATGAAGGAATACAGAGTATATTCCTTAAAACATTAATCTACAAAAAGTAGGACAGAAAATACATAAGACCAACATATTTAGATACAAATACAAGGGAGATTTCCCATATTTACCATTCCCATAGAGGTTCCATTCGCGTGACTGCTCTGCTATAGAGTGTGTGTTTCCTATCTAGTCTGTGTATATCATTACTGATGCCTCATTGGTTGGGTTGGCGTGGCTCTGATTGGTGATTGGTGAGATTCCCTATTCCTGGTTCAGGATTGGCTACATCTCCAATCCCTATGCTTTGCATAAGTCAGCCCCCCTTTAACCTCCCTGTCGGTAATCCCGAGTCTGGCTCAGGCTGCAATTTCAGTACCACGAGCAGTAACCCCGAGCCAGACTCGGGATCGCATCGCTGGATACAGGGAGAGTTACTTACCTTGTCCCCTGGATCCAGCAATGTCCCCCGCTGTGTGTGCGAGCTCCTACGCTCGATTCACACAGTGCCCGAGTCCTGCCACGCTCCGTTCCCTGCGACATTACGACCCACGGGAGCAGAGATCGGCGCCAAAATTCAAAAAAGTAAAAATACACAACACACATACAGTACTATAATCTTACAGATTACAGTACTGTATAAAAAAAATACACACCCCTTTGTCCCTAGTGGTCTGTCCAGTGCCCTGCATATACTTTTATATTATAAATACTGTTTTTTTCTGCCTGAAATTTGGAGATTGGCCATAGCAACCAAAAAGTGTCCCTTTATGTCAAAAGTGATTTTAGACCAGCTAGAAAACAGCGATAATAAATTAGAACTTCCGGTATTGGCCTAGGAGGATACCGGAAGTGACGTCCGGGGTACGAACGAGGAAGCCGTTCGTTGTTTGTTAGATGTAAAAAACGCTTGAATTTTACTGCATAAATGTGAGTACCCAGGACTTGGTCCTTTTATAATAAAGTATTTGTGTGACGTACTTCACTATTGGAGCCCCCCTTTTTTCTTTCTTGGGTCTGACTTGCGATCCTTTGCGGAGTATCTGGAGAAAAAGTTTTGGGGGCGCCCAGACTGCATTTAGGACATACACCGCAAAGTATTGGAGTACCCCTACACCCACTGAGGACATAAATCCCATTTGAGGACACAACCGCTATATTGGAGCATATTGCTGTCTGACTGACAGCAGTGAGGTAAGGTACCCACTGCACTCAGTGTGTGAGCACCCACGTTTAAGGAGCTGCAAGATCACTGGTGGAATTATCCCGGGGTCGTTCACAGGATTAATTTCTTCACATAGCACAGCATGGATTTATTTCATTTCCTGCATGAACTTTATTACTAAGTTTTTTATGTTAATTTAGAGACACTTTTAGCAATCACGTTTGTTGGACTATTGTCTTTGTACTCTGTGATACATACTTTTCACACACCGTTCTATATATATATATTTTTTTTTTGTGTATTTATTATATATGGTTTTTTTATATATAAGTTTTGCACACATGCTGGCACTTGGATGCACTTTCATGGACTGACACAGATTTGTTTGATGTCACGATTCTTTTGAAGTATTTCTATTAAGATCTGCGTTTTTTATCTGGCACTTTATTATGATTGTATAGATCATTTTAGTTCCTTCATTCATGAATAATAGTAGGAACTAGCTTTACTCCGAGCACTGTATTAATCACTTGGCATTAATTTTTTGCACTAAAGTTTGTAGTTATAATTAATAGTAATTTTAATCGCATGAGTGCGTCTCCAAGATTTTATGCGATTATTTATCAATTGTGTTATTAGATTTAATTTATTTGGCGTGGAGCGCAACACCATCTATTTTTTACTTAATAAATTAGAATCACTTGCAGAATTGAGCGATAGCGATTTGTGGGGAAATTCGTCATCAAACACTAAATCGAATGACAGCGACAATTCTGCAAATGAGCAAATTTCAGTGTTTTTGGATTTGATTACATTATTGAATAATTTTTATTATTATTTATTATCATTATTTATTATATTATAAACTTTATCATACCCGGGATGTCTACTAGACTCTTGTTTGAACAGAATTAAGAGAGTTATTTCTAAGAATTGCAGGCCTACAATATAAAACAAATATATAAAGGTGCATACAAAACTAGTGTTAAAATTCCAAATGACTAATTGGTTGCACGTGGCGCTATTACCTGTGTACCTTTCAGTAAACGTGCCCTCACCTCCTCAGTGATCCTATCTCAAACCATAAATTGTGTGATCAATAACAAATTATATAAATATTTATCACTCAGTGAATAGCCAAATTTACATTTAGATTACATATACAGTGACAAATATAAACAAATGTGAATATAGTCCATCCACCAAACAATATTTAAAAATATCCAGATTACAGAAAGTCTTTCTATAAATGCGTGAACAAATCTCCAGTGTTCAGATTCCTTTTTACAAGTGACTCCTTCACCACACCATCTGTGATTTATGATCCCCCCTTCGTGAAAACACTCACCGACTGATAAGCCTTACACTCTCGTGTGAGGCTAAAAGGGCTTTCAAAAAATCTCTCAAGATGAAATTCAGACACCAGCACATCCGATTTGATCTTCTCCACTTACGCACTTCATTGTATATATATATATATATATACCTCAAAGAGAAATCACAGAGGGAGACCCCAATAGTGTAATACTGCAATCACTCTTTAATGTTTAAAAAATCTCACTCCTTATGCACTCACATGAACTTAAAAAAGCAAAATCACTTCAAAAGAGTAAAAAGACTCGCTTCACAACTTCACTCCACAATACTATTCTGAATACGTCGGGGCATTGGTGGTCACGGCGGACTCATTAGATGCGGCACTGGATCGCTTAATCTCACCCCTCCTCGTGCATCCCGCCTGGTCCCACACAGCAGGTCTGTTCGAAAAGGGCGCCTTCAAGTCAAATGATTCAGTCCTCTTAGTCCTGTGCCTCCTTCCCAGCTCCGTGTATGTCAGCTCAATATTCACCAGAGAGCCATGTCTCTTTTTAGGACAATAGTAATAGGATCTCTTTTTATGCGATTTTAGATTTTTAAGAATTTTTATTTGGAGTTATGTTTATATGTCAGTTTACCTGCAACATAGGTGTTGCTTTAGATATATATGCATTTCCATTTGAATTTAATTAGATTTGCATTTGTAATACTTCAATATAGTAATGAATACGTGCACCAATTAGTTAGTTTAAGATGTATGATAACCATCATTGTAAACGTTGGCGCATTGTTGACACGGCGGCAGAGTATTGCACCAGTCTATAGTTGTGTATATACTGGATTGCATGCTGTGTGGGGGCACGGTGACTAAGTGAAATATTAGTTGACTGAGTATAGTGCACAATGTAGAAGGATACCGCTAGCTTAAATGGAGAGACACTACCGATGGGTATTGACATCACCAGAGGTAGTGCGCTAAGGGTTCCACATTTTTCGATGACAGAATATGGGGACACGGAATCCAATACTTGATTATTGTGGAGATGGGGACACTCAGTCTCGATCTCGGCGTACGCGAGACCTATCAGCACGCAGCGTATGTAAATGATTGAGACCGGAGCGGAATCTACATAATATCGAATGCAACATCTAAGATCGAATGTCTCGACGCACATAATAAATCTCGACACGCGTGCCGGAGACCGCAGCGAACTCTCAAATCGAATGCCTGGTATTGTATACCAGTTTTCGAAATGGGGATATCGAATGCTGTGATTTGAGCATGCGCAAATCAGGGATTTGGTTTCGGCGCGTGTTGTGGACGCTAGTACACACTCCATTAATATGGGTGTGAGAGAGGGATAGCCAAGGAAGTTGATTGGACGATGGGGGAATATAAGGTGGGATGCTGGACCAGATAGCCAATCCCATGATTAAGTCTGATATGACGAAACATGTCGGGGGCGTGGCTATCTGGTGAATATTGAGCTGACATACACGGAGCTGGGAAGGAGGCACAGGACTAAGAGGACTGAATCATTTGACTTGAAGGCGCCCTTTTCGAACAGACCTGCTGTGTGGGACCAGGCGGGACGCACGAGGAGGGGTGAGATTAAGCGATCCAGTACCGCATCTAATGAGTCCGCCGTGACCACCAATGCCCCGACGTATTCAGAATAGTATTGTGGAGTGAAGTTGTGAAGCGAGTCTTTTTACTCTTTTGAAGTGATTTTGCTTTTTTAAGTTCATGTGAGTGCATAAGGAGTGAGATTTTTTAAACATTAAAGAGTGATTGCAGTATTACACTATTGGGGTCTCCCTCTGTGATTTCTCTTTGAGGTATATATATATATATACAATGAAGTGCATAAGTGGAGAAGATCAAATCGGATGTGCTGGTGTCTGAATTTCATCTTGAGAGATTTTTTGAAAGCCCTTTTAGCCTCACACGAGAGTGTAAGGCTTATCAGTCGGTGAGTGTTTTCACGAAGGGGGGATCATAAATCACAGATGGTGTGGTGAAGGAGTCACTTGTAAAAAGGAATCTGAACACTGGAGATTTGTTCACGCATTTATAGAAAGACTTTCTGTAATCTGGATATTTTTAAATATTGTTTGGTGGATGGACTATATTCACATTTGTTTATATTTGTCACTGTATATGTAATCTAAATGTAAATTTGGCTATTCACTGAGTGATAAATATTTATATAATTTGTTATTGATCACACAATTTATGGTTTGAGATAGGATCACTGAGGAGGTGAGGGCACGTTTACTGAAAGGTACACAGGTAATAGCGCCACGTGCAACCAATTAGTCATTTGGAATTTTAACACTAGTTTTGTATGCACCTTTATATATTTGATAGTTTATGGTAAGTGGCAGCTAAGGTGTAAAATATTGGGTCATCTGTAGCGCTGTGACGATACACTAGGTAAAGGGTTTGTGGGGTGTGTATCTTTAAAATAATACTACAATATAAAACGCCAAATTTCCATGCAAAATAATTGTACCGCTTTCAGCACCTAAAATCAGAAATAATCATACCACCAGGGAGGTTAATGTAAATCTTTGGCACCGACTATTTTGCATGGTAGACTTAACTTAAGTACATGACCTTCAGGAATGTTAAGTATTGATGATGGTCTGGCCCCTCATTGCATATTCAAACATGGGATCTTTTGAAGTGAGTATGTGTAGAACAATGATGTTTGGGTCCCATTGTTTGTATATACAAGCTTAGGCACCGACTTGTCTGTCTAACAGACACTTCTGTGAAGCTATGTTGCATGCCCTCCATAGATACAAGCTAAATAAAATATATTCATAATTACAATAGTTTACAGCTATTAATGGAGATTTCACATAAACTCTTAAGGCAACAATACACATGAAGTACCCTGCTCTTACATTTGCAATTTGTGGGTGTGTGCGTGGCAACGAGGGTGACCTTTAATTTTTGTTGTTGTTTTTAATCAATTTTATTATTTATTTTTTAGCCTCAGCAATACACTGGCAGTGCATATTTGAATGTGTAAATTATTATTTTCTTTCATAATGAGCATATAATAGAAGCACCTCAATCTAAACCATTTCAGTCTGAGGACTGGAGTACCCCTTAATAGGTTACTATTGCTAGTCTACTTCTGAAGATTCAAGTTACCTGGCTATGTCTGACTTCAGTATATTTGAGTTAGAGACCCAGAACAAGCTTGATGAAAATGGGTTTTCAGAAAAGTGGACTTATCTTTATACTTGTTCAGGGTTACAGATAGAATTGAAAACAAACATCAGCATGGCAGCCAGAAAACTGTCATTCCCAAATGGAGGTCAGCAATGGCAGTTTTCATCATTCCCTCATGACTCCCTAGAGGGAGGGAAACATGCTGGAGAGTTTATGGATAAGAAGTATACAAACAACCAGGCGCAAACCTTTTCAGTCAGAAACTGCCAAAAACTCCTGTCAGTAGGGGATGGTGAAATTAAGCAGTAGCCCAAGTTCCATTCTTATTTTCCAGCTGAAGCCAAATATGGAAAATCTAAAGAATGTTGCTGCCATTAAAACATTAATAAAACATGTATATTGGCCACATAAGATATTTTGTGATTCAGCGTTTAAAAAAATTCTGTATCAGTCTCACAAAATTGAAATGTTGCCTGTTTGTGAACAGAGCACCCCAAAATAGCATTTTGCACATTTTGCTATCAGCTCACTGCCTTTCTGGTAGTGAACTTCTTATAATGACAGTGGACTGATCATGCAAATATTCCAGCCATATCCCCAAGGTAGTGGGATGTTACTGAAATGTATGTGTCATAAAAAAAAACAACAACAGGTAAGACTCTGCCTGGAAGTTTAATAAAATCCTTGTAGTATACAGTATGTAATTAATCAAGAGAAGATTATTTTTTCCCAGCAAAATGTAGTTCAAGTGACTTGTCACTCATAGCCACGCCCCCTAACAGTTAGACTCACTCCCTAGGACACACTTAACCCCTTCCTAGGCAGCTAGTGGTTAACCCCTTTCACTGCCAGTGTAATTTTTACAGTAATCAGTGCAATTTTATAGCACTGATCGCTGTAAAAATGACAATGGTCCCAAAAATGTGTCAAAATTGTCCGATGTGTCCACCATAATGTCGCAGTCACGATAAAAATCGCAGATCGCCACCATTACTAGTAAAAAAAAAAATATTAATAAAAGTGCCATAAAACGAAGCCCCTATTTTGTAGAAGCTATAACTTTTGTGCAAACCAATCAATTGTTGCGATTTTTTTGCCAAAAATATGTAGAAGAATACGTATCGGCCTAAACTGAAGGGGGAAAAAAAATATATATTTTTTGGGGATATTTATTATAGCAAAAAGTAAAAAATAATGCGTTTTTTTTTTCAAAATTGTTGCTATTTTTTGTTTATAGCGCAAAAAATAAAAAGGTGATTATAGGGCGGCACAGTGGTGTAGCAGTTAGCACTCTCGTCTAGCAGTAAAAAGGGTTGCAACCACGACTATGTAATGTCTACAAGACAGGAATTAAAGGGAAATCTCACCACTTGGGATAGAGATAGATAAAATAATGCTGACATGTATGTGAGCTATTCCCTATAAAAAAGTTAGGGCTTTAAATAGACTTTAAGCAAGAATATTGGACTTTTAGACTTGTTAAACTAACAGTTCTTATTACAAGGATTTATATGTGCCTACATGTTAATATGGAACTTCTGTACAGTGGCTCAGCACCCCAGCTTCCTGGTTGCTGTTTCTGAGCAACTCCCTCCTATATCGAACATACTACTATTGGTTAGTGATGTCTTTCATAATTATTAAGACCCAAAAGTAGAGCACATTGATGTTGGAGGAGGTGAGTCAGAGGTTGGTCAATCAAGAAGCTGATATCTGTTTGCATGACAGTAACGTATTAATAATTGTTGCACCTTGCCTTGGCCTTTTTAGTCTCCCCTCTGGGAAACTTCTTATTTGCTGGGATGCCATGTGTACCTTTTCCTGATTAAAGGGGATAACCTTGTGAATAAAATACAGTTGACATATACCACCTGCTTGGTTTGATTGGGAGATAGTAACACACACAGATATCGAATCTTGCTATTATTTTCTAAGGTATGGATTAACACACTATCTGACATTCAAAGTTATCTCCCCAATAGAGATCAGCATTTTATTAACTTTCAGAAACTTGTGCCTGTCTTTGCTAAGTAGATTGAAATGCCTAATTGATTTGAGCTTGGCCTTTACAGTACTCGAAGATACTTATACCAAATAACAATGAACTACCATCAATTCTGTACAACATGATCCCTTTATTTTTGTCAGCTATGCCCCTGCACCCCTCCATGTTTTTAAGTGATGATGCTCTAGTATAACCTATATATTAAACTTGGCCTTATTTGTACTCCTGAAGAAGTGGAACATAGTTCTGGGAAACATGTTAAGCCTTGTCTCCACCCCTTTACCTGATCTGTTGATCCAATTCATTCAGTGATGATGTCTTAACATATTCTATTACAGTTATCATTTATAATTTACCTATATAAATATTGTTACTGCAGACAGGTGTGGGCTGGAGATAATTCAGAATAGTGAGGCAATCAAATATAATAATGTACATGATAAACAACATATCTATTTAGCATTATTTTATTTTATATCCAAAAAAAGTCAATTGATTTTATTATCAAAACTTTGGTTCTTGCCTTAAATTAATCTGCTTGACTTCTGATGGAATCTTGAACTCCTCCTGATGGAAAGACCATTTCCTTGGGTCCAGTCTTTGCCTGCCTGCCAGTTCTCCACACAGGGAATGCACACTGCAGAGATTGGTAGAACATGAATTCACACTTAGGATAGGATTGGCTTTGCCTCTGTTGTTGCTGCAACACCCCTGGTGCTTTCTTGATGATAGATGTATGCCGCAGCTGTGACATAGCCTGATTAAACTTGGACCTGATGACCAGTCAGAATGGAGCCCAATAATAGAAATAACAGATCGATTTATCATAACTCAGAAAGCTTTGATTCTTCCTGAGACTAACAACCCAGAGAAGACAGAGCTTCCAGAACTCCACTCTAATCCATAAAACGGGCATCTGCCACAACAATCTCACATAGTAAGAAGGGAAAAAAAACTCCCTTCTGCCAGCAGCAGGGGAAAAAAAAGTCACCATGACAGAGACATCCTGGATTAAGGATGTAACGAGAGCATCATGAGAGAAAGATTGAACGTCCACCACACTCACTGTTAGGATCTTCTTTTGCAAAGATCTAGAGTGGAACTAGGGAAATGGAAACGCTTTGAAGGCGGATACCATACATTATTATTATTATTATTATTATAATTATTCAGGATTTATATAGCGCCAGTTTGCGCAGCGCTTTACAATATGAGGGCAGACAGTACACTTACAATACAAATCAATACAGGAGGGATAATAGGGCCCTGCTCGTTAGAGCTTACATCCATACATACAGCTCCCAAGGGAAGACCAATTTAAGGATTGTGAAATTGTTGAACTTGATAGGCCCATGTACTCCAAGCGATGTGATTACCGTAAATCAAAAATGACTAGTCAATGTTTAGGATCCATCTGAATTCTCCAAGATCCACATCCTTACTGACAGATTGGAGTCCAAGACCAGAATACATTCAGATGGTGTCAAGATTGCCCCCTGTATCCAATGATCAGAATATTTTTGAAACAAAAAAGTAATAGGACTGATGTGAGGATCTACAGTATCTCACAAAAGTGAGTACACCCACCCCTCACATTTTTGAAAATATTTTATTATATCTTTTCATGTGACCACACTGAAGAAATGACACTTTGCTACAATGTAAAGTAGTGAGTGTACAGCTTGTATAACAGTGTAAATTTTCTGTTCCCTCAAAATAACTTAACACACAGCCATTAGTGTCTAAATCGGTGGCAACAAAAGTGAGTACACCCTAAGTGCAAAAATGTCCAAATTGAGCCAATTAGCCATTTTCCCTCCCCGGTGTCATGTGACTCATTAGTATTACAAGGTCTCAGGTGTAAATGGGGAGCAGGTGTGTTAAATTTGGTGTTATTGCTCTCACATACTGGTCACTGGAAGTTCAATATGGTACCTCATGGCAAAGAACTCTCTGAGTATCTGAAAAAAGAATTATTGCTCTACATAAAGATGGTTTAGGCTATAAGAAGATTGCCAAGACCCCGAAACTGAGCTGCAGCACGATGGCCAAGACCATACAGCGGTTTAAAAGGACAGGTTCCGCTCAGAACAGGCCTTGCCAGGGTCGACCAAAGAAGTTGAGTGCACGTGCTCAGCATCATATCCAGTGGTTGTCTTTGGGAAATAGACATATGAGTGCTTTGAGAGCATTGCTGCAGAGGTTAAAGGGGTAGGGGTCAGCCTGTCAGTGCTCAGACCATACACCACACACTGCATCAAATTGGTCTGCATGGCTTAGAAGAAGCCATGCAGACTTTAGAAGAAGGAAGCCTCTTCTAAAGATGATGCACAAGAAAGCCCGCAGACAGTTTGCTGAAGACAAGCAGACAAAAGACATGGATTACAGGAACCATGTCCTGTGGTCTGATGAGACCAAGATACATTTATTTGGTTCAGATGGTGTCAAGCGTGTGTGGCAGCAACCAGGTGAGGAGTACAAAGACAAGTTTGTCTTGCCTACAGTCAAGCATGGTGGTGGGAGTGTCATGGTCTGTTGCTGCATAAGTGCTGCCAGCACTGGAGAGTTACAGTTCATTAAGGGAACCATGAATACCAACATGTACTGTGACATACTGAAGCATAGCATGATCCCCTCCTTTTGGAGACTGGGCCGCAGGGTAGTATTCCAACATGAAAACAACCCCAAACACACCTCCAAGATGACCACTGACTTGCTAAAGAAGCTGAAGGTAAAGGTGATGGACTGGTCAAGCATGTTACCAGACCTAAACCCCATTGAGCATCTGTGGGGCATCCTCAAATGGAAGGTGGAGGAGTGCAAGGTCTCTAACATCCACCAGCCCCGTGATGTTGTCATGGAGAAGGGGAAAAGGATTCCAGTAGCAACCTGTGAAGCTCTGGTGAACTCCAGGCCCAAGAGGGGTAAGGTAGTGGTAGAAAATAATGGTGGCCACACAAAATACTGACACTTTGTGCCCAATTTGGACATTTTCACTTAGGGTGTACTCACTTTTGTTGCCAGCGATTTAGACGTTAATGGCTGTGTTGACTTTTTTGGAGGGGCAGCAAATTGACACTGGTATACAAGCTGCACAGGCTCTACTTTACATTGTAGCAAAGTGTAATTTCTTCAGTGTTGTCACATGAAAAGATATAAAAAAATATTTACAAAAATGTGAGGGGTGTACTCATTTTTGTGAGATACTGTATGTCCTGAATATAATAAATAAATAAAAGTATATGCATAAAGTTTTACATTCCTTTTAAACTAATAAAGGGAACTCCATTACTCACTATCATGCAGTGTCAAAGAAAATGTGAATTAGTTCTGATAATTCCACAGCAAGACATAAAAGATGAAATAAGATAATTCACTGCAGTTCATCAAACCCCCTATGTTCTGACTTATTACCGCCTGGGCTTTTAATGAAGCATGCAAGCCCCAGCACAGAACAGTTTTTTTATCAACAGACAGACATGAGCTGGTATTCATGCACACCTGTAAGTATTGGCACAGAGGACTTTCCAACTGTGATGTTCTGTGGCTAACAAAATAGAAAGCAGCAGGTGACTTACCACTGCAGTGTCTTATTTCTCTAAGTATTATCCAACAAGTGGCCAACTGTAACATCAACATCCTGCTCTGCAACATGCGCACATTGCACTTCACTCTCTGCCTGTTCCGATTACAACATACTGTATACACTGTATACTCTCTCTCTCTCTCTCTCTCTCTCTCTCTCTCTCTCTCTCTCTCTCTCTCTCTCTCTCTCTCTCTCTCTCTCTCTCTATATATATATATATATATATATATATATATATATATCAACAGTCCAAACAAAACATTTCCATAACTGTGCATTATACATCATAAATCAATACTATAACTATAAACCACATACCCACATGCAGAATTGTTGGGTTTTACATAATAATTACTAATTATTAATGGAGTCATTTTAAACTGGTTACCTTGATAGCTGCCTGGAACTAAGGGTCCTTCATCTTCTGTAGCAGTCTATACACATTTTAGGGTTTAGCAAAAGGGCAGATTCGATGATCCAAAAAATATAATAGATTCAATAGGAATTGTTTGGATTTTGTGAGTCTGGCTTGACCACCTTGGAAATCGAATTTTCTTCCTACCTTTTCTCAAAGCCCTTTGGTCTTGTTCATGTGTCTCTCTGCCTTCCTAAGATACAATATCATCAATAGCTTTATAATTTGTTTTGGTTAGTGTGAGGATGGTTTAGAACGTCTGCCAAACTTTTATTGCTACCTGTGTCCCCTATGTGGAGATTTCCCCTAAGCAAGCCATAGATTGTTTTTTTCAATCAGCCAGCGAACTGAATTAAAAAATTGAACAGATATCTCCATCCACCTAATTGAGGTGGATGGAAGAATCCTCCCAGCTGAGATATCAAAAACTGACAGTGGGGACTCTGCACTGTCACAATACACTGATTAGTGGCTGCAGCTGCTAATCAAGAAACATTTTCTCTAGTGCACCCCTGTGCTTTTAAGAAGATGTGGGCTCCCACAGGCTCACTTGCCCTCTGCCTTTCCATTATAATGCATGTGCTTCTACTATGGAGGCTCTCCAAATTTAGAGTTAGGACTGCAGATAATACTGGGGTACCGTGAAGTGGCTCTGCAGCTTACACATGCATTTGCAAATGTGTGCAAAGTAAACCCCTGTTTTAACGCATACTGTTAGACAGTATAATTTGGTTGGTTTTCTTTAGTTTTGTTTGACATGGGTCACCCCCAGTGGTGTACCAAGAGGGGGGCGGTCCGCCCTGGATGCCACACATTGGGGGGTGTCAGCCCGGCGCCCCCGCCCTCCATGAGTGATAAAAAAACAACACAAGATACTAGCGCTTTAAAAGATACTGGTGTGTCCTTTTCAGTTCAGTCTGTATTGTTCATTAAAATAAATTCAAAACAGTTTTTATCAAAGCAACATGTTTTTTAAAAAAGTTATCTGAGAAAACAGTACTTGGAATTTGCTGAAAATCCAGAAAGGTTGCTTGCTGTCCTTAGAGGATAAGGGATGTATGTGCACAATCACCTGCGGCAGCTGCTTCTTTAGAGTGAAGTCATCTCATGAATAGGATACCAATAAAGGAATATATAGAAGAGCGCCAAATCAGTAAAAAGTGCATTTATTTTATACAATTAATAAAAGTCTCACTTACATCTATAATTATTATTGTCCTCCGTTTGATAGTAAAATCACTGTTCCCTTTCGCTGGTGCTGTTACTGGATGAATCCTCCTCCACAGCGCGCTAGGGGAAGCTCTGCTGTGTTCTGTGATGCACAGAGACACAGACTGGCTCGTAGACAGCGTGTGACGTCAGCCGGGGGTACCCAAAAGCACAACGCGTTTCTGAGCTTGCACAAGCCTCGTTCGGGCATGCGCGCTCCTTTCTCAAGTGCAGTAAGAGAGACAGTGAGCTGAGCTTTTCAAGTTAACCAGCAGGGGAATGGTTGCTAGGTCAACCAGTCATTAGCTTGTCAATATGAAAAAATAATTCCAGCAGTTCCAGTCCTTTGTTCTGTGGGTAGGGGGCAATGTGCAGGGGTCCCGAGCTGAGGGGGGCAATGTGCAATATGCAGGGGTCCCAAGCTAGGGGGAAAATGTGCAGGGGTCCCAAGCTGGGGGGGCAATGTGCAATGTGCATGGGTCCTGAGCTGGGGGGGCAATTTGCAGGGGTCCAGAGCTGGGGGTGGGAGGAAATGTGTAATGTGCAGGGGTACAGAGCTGGAGGGACTTTGTAATGTACAGGGGTCCAGAGTTGGGGGGGATGTGTAATATACAGGGGTCTAGAGCTGGTGGGGGGCTGTGTAATATTCAGGGGTCCAGAGCTGGTGGGGCTGTGTAATGTACAGAGGTCCAGAGCCAGGGGGGGCTGTGTGTAATGTACAGGGGTCCAGAGCTGGGGGGGTGTGTAATATGCAGGGGTCTAGAGCTGGGGGGGGCTGTGTAATGTACAGAGGTCCAGAGCTGGGGGGGCTGTGTGTAATGTGCAGTGGTCCAGAGCTGGAGGGGGGAGCAATGTGTAATGTGCAGGGGTTCCAGGGCTGGGGGGGGAATGTGTAATATGCAGGGGTCCAGAGCTGGGGTGGGGGGCTGTGTAATGTGCAGGGGTCCAGAACTGTGGGGGGGGTGTGTAATGGGCAGTGGTCCAGACCTCTTGGTGGCTGTGTAGTGTAAAAGGGTCCAGAGCTGCGGGGGGCTGTGTAATGTACAGGGGTCCAGAGGTGCAGTTGTGGAGAGGGGGTACACAGTAGTGACAAAGAGATATGGGGGGGGTGTAGGGATATGCAGGGAGCACAGTGGGGTGTTTTTACATTTCAAAGTTGGGGGGTGCCAGATATAGGATCCGTCCTGGGTGCCAAATTCTCTAGGTACGCCCCTGCGTTGCCCTTCAATGTGCTCCTTGCTGCAAAGGCCAGTTATAGGTGGGGGCAGTGGCCATTTGTTTGTGCTAAAAAAAACTTTTTCCAACAAGCCCAACAAGTTTGAGGTGGCCATACATGGATCGAAATTTGGCTGATCTCTGCTGAATTGGCCTAATATTGATCCAGCTATGGCTAGCTTTACTTTCTGTGCCGGGAAATGATGGAAAATCTTTTCAATGAGGGCACAGACAACAACAAAAACAAATTTTTTGTAGATTTGAGAAGAATTAGAACCTCTGTTTGATTTTGATTACAGTCTGAGACACCCCTTGCCAAACATTTTTTCTCCTCATTTTACAGGAACAGAAAGAAAACTCCCCCAGTATGGTTGCAGACGGCAATAAAAAAAATTTACATAAAGAGAATGAGCGAATTAGAAAAAATTAGAAAATTAGAATTAGAAAATTAGAATTTCACCAAACTGAGCAGCTATCTGCACAAGGAACACTTCTCATGCAATGCAAATACATTCCCTTGTGCTGATTAAAACATTTTCCAGTAGTTAAATATGTACATTAAAGCAGAACTATACTCACCTGGAATGCAGCAATGCGCCATCCCCAGAGCTCCCTGCCGGCAGCTGTCATCTTTTGGTGGCCAGCTTCCGGGTCTGGAGTGTCGGCTGTTGTCATTGGCCGGGCAGAGATGACTTCACCCGCATGTATCAGTGAATGTGTGCAGTGGGATGTGCTTGCACAGCTTACTGTACTTTGGGTGGACAAGCAGATAAGATTTAACGCAGAAGAGACAAAGCATGTCTTTTCTGCATTAAAAGTCCTGCCTGCTCGCCTATTTTCTATTCACAGCCTTAAGTTCCACTTTAACCACTGGACCTGTGGAAGGTTTTACCCCCTTCATGATCAGGGAATTGTTTTGCTATTCAACGCAACAGCCATGCAACACTGTACCCAATTGATATATATATATTTATTTATTTATTTTTTTTCACACAAATAGAGCTTTCTTTTGGTGGCATTTGATCACCACTGGGTTTATTTATTTTTTTATTTTATAAACAAAAAAAACTTTGGAAAAAAAAATCTATATTTTCTCATTTCTGTTATAAAATATATCCAATAAAAAAATAACGAAAAGATTTTTTGTCATAAATTGAGGCTAAAATGTATTCTACTACATGTCTTTGGTTAAAAAACAAAACAAACAAAAAATCAAAACAATAAGTGTATATTAATTGATTTGTGTGAAAGTTATAGTGTCTACAAACTATGGTATATATACTGGGATTTACACAGCTTTAGATGCTAGTGTAATGGAGGTAATTAGTGACTTTTACTGTGATAGGGTGTAAGGCAATCTGGCGCTAACAGACACTATCTGGGAGGGTCGCTAACTGACATCTATGTCGTTAGTGACAGAAATAGTACTGTGCACTGACACTGTACTAATGACACTGGCTGGGAAAGGGCTAACATCTAGGGGCAATCAAGGAGTTAAAGAGGTTGTAAACTTTCAAGGTTTTGCACCTTAATGCATTAAGGTGAAAAACCTCCTCTGATGCAGCAGCCCCCCAGACCCCCTCTTTTACTTACCTGGACCCAGCCTTTCCAGCAACGGGGACAAGCACACCAGCTCCAGCCGGTTGCTCAAGTCCCGATTGGATAGATTGATAGCAGTGCAGCCATTGGCTCTCGATGCTGTCAATCAAATCCAATGACGCAGGAGCCGGGGGTGGGGCCG
The DNA here is from genome assembly GCF_037356315.1 of Lithobates pipiens. NCBI lineage: Eukaryota > Metazoa > Chordata > Amphibia > Anura > Ranidae > Lithobates > Lithobates pipiens. Next base: position 7,197,865 of record NW_027507718.1, read on the forward strand.
ACTCCTGCTGTGTGTGTCAATGGATGCATCAGCAGGACACAGGAACGTGCCCGCATGAGTGCCCAGAGAGAGAGTGGCACTTCAATGGGGCACTTGAGAAGAGGAGGAGCCAGAAGTGCTGCTGAGGGACCCCAGAAGAGGAGGATCGGGGCCACTCTGTGCAAAACCAACTGCACAGAGGAGGTAAGTTTGACAAGACTTTACGTATCCTTTAACTGTGTGCTGCTTTTACTTTACTATCTGGCTGTTTTTTATACTTTCTTTTCAGGTAGAAGAAACAACCAGTTTGCTGTTCCTATGTACACAGACTTCTGTGTGTTTATAAACACAGAACTGTGTGTGATTGGTCACAGCAGATCAGCTCGTTTCAGCCAAAATCATTGCTTAAATCTGCTGTCAAACTTGTGCTGTGTCACATGCCCCCAAAGAAAGGCCCAAAGTACAGGTACATGATTGTGCCTATACCCGCCGCCCACTTGCAGTATATTTACTGTGAGTGGTCAGCAGGTGATTAAAGTGGTTCTAAAGTGTAAACGTTTTTTACCTAAATGCATTTCCTGCATTTTACCTACCTTTTCTACCCTCCATCTTTAAACACTTTGATCCAGCACTGTGCCCAGCTGCAGGTCTTCTCTCTTCTCTTGCTTTTCCATGGGAAACTCAGGCAGCAGCGGGAGCAATAGGTTCCTTCTCCCCCAAGAACACAGAGGCCCAGTATACAGATCTCCCGTCCTCCTTCTCCAACCTCTTCCCCCCTCCCCAAGCTAGCTATGCAGTCCTGTGGAACACAGCTGCTCCTCTTACACTGAGGGGGCTCTGTCCCTTATAAACACAGAATCTGCCATAGGAAGTAGCTTCTGTGTTTACAAATTACAGCAGCCAGTGGGGACACAGGGCTAGCATCGGAGGTGGCTTTACCAAGGGCACATGCCCCTTCTGCACCCCCTTCCTTGTCCCCGCCCCCACTGAATGTGGATGCACTCAACACTTGTGCATCTCTGTGCTGGTGCCAGTGTTCTGCCAAGAACTATCCCCCCATCGGATAGTGTCCGCCCAATACTGCGCAGGTGCAGCGCTTGCGCAGTAGGGAGGACAAGGAGACACCGAAAGTCTCTAAAGATGAACGGCGCCTGCACACTTAATAGTACGTTGTGCCCTGAGTCCAGGTTCAAGCCCCACCATGCAAGTGGACATACGGTAGATGATGTTAAACAGCACTTAGTAAGAGGGCCCCTTGCGGGCTCACTTCGCTCGCTACGCTTCGGTACGGCCACGCTTCGCTCGGCAATTTTTTATTCTAACTCTGTGTCCACTTGGATGGTGGGGCTTGAACCTGGACTCGGTGTGCATGCGCCCTTCATCTTCGGCAACCTTTGGCGTCTCCTTGTCCTCCGTACTGCGCAAGCGCAGTACAGGGCGGATGCTATACGACAGGGGACAGTATTCGACAAATCACCGGCCCTCACATGGTACATGGATGCATATGCCCCATGTGAACATGGAGGCCTTAAAGTTTATATGATTTATTATTTTGATTGACTTTAGATCTACTTTAAGCCATATACTACTTTGTTGCAAGAGTCAGAATGCTTGAATAGTAAAATTTACATGCAGTATTATTACCTTAACCATACCTCCCAACTTTCAGAGATAAGAATGGGGGACACCTATTAGCAAAAGTGTGTAGGTATAGGACACACACCCTGCCATGCTCCCCCTTAAAGGAGAATTGAACACAAAAAAATGGTTGGTTAAACCTACAAATGCTTTTTTTCACCACTACCCACACTTAGATGTGGGTTTCCCCGCATCCAATTTGCATAGCAGGAGATTGTGACCGGCTCTCTATGGGAGCCAGTTCACACATCTCTACAGCGGCTCCTGTGCGTCTTTTGGTCCGTTTCAGGTCCAAATTCAGCCATAAGTTCATGCTGAAATTGGACCTGAAACAGTGAATAAAGACACACCAGACTCTTGCTGTGAGCCGTTGCATGTTCTAATGTGAACCCAGCCTTATATTGGCTTTTGGAATTTACAGATGCAGCAATTTACAAATTGGATGAAATGATTAGCACTGGGAAACACTTTTTAATTGATGAATTTTGTATGCAACTGTATCAATCAGACCAAAGGGAGGGACAAATGAGGAGGAAAGAGGGACAGAGGGACTTTGTTCCAAATCAGGGACAGTCCCTCGAAATCAGGGACAGTTGCGAGGTATGCCTTGACTAGTGTGGATGTGATCATTTACAAAATGTATATCTTACTTCAATTTATTAGAAACAATTCTTATTTTGGTTAGTTAGGGCAAATAAGCAATACTGGTTTTCAACAAGCAGTTTACTTTGGTGTTGTTTGTATATACTGTATGTATATACTGTGTACATACTTAATCCTACATGTACAGTACGTAAAATCCTTTGTATTTGTACATATCTGTATGTATAAAATTAAATGGTGCAGTGCAAATAAAGTCCAATAATAATCACGTAGTAATATGTAGCAATAGGTAGTGTATAGGAAGGAACACCACGTGGTGAGGGCAATTTTCTCTTCAAAGTGACATATCCTTCCACCAGTAATATATACTCTTACCAACTGCAATGGACCACTGAGTGCTCAAATGGTCAGAAAGACATAATCCTGCATATGGTATATGAATATCAGACAGCAACGTTTCCAAAACACGGACGGGATGGCCTCGGGTAGTGGTCTTCAAGCAACCTCAATCCTTAATAATGATGTGTCTCAAGTGTACCCATTCATATAAATACAGTAAGTGTAAACTTATCCCTAGAAGGTTAAGGTTGGATATTCCACCTAATGATGGATTTATGGATGATGAGTCTATGTTAGAATGGCAGAACTTTTTTTGCAAGAAGGGTCAAGAACTTAATGACCTCTTATTGCCTAGGAAACATAGGAAAATGAAATTATTAGATCAATCCATTGCTGATCTAAAAAATAAAATAGAGCCTTTTCAGGCATCTCCAAATTTTGTAAAATTATCAGGTGAGCTGAAAAATAAAATGGCCAAATGGGATAGGGAAATACAAGATAAAAAGAAAACTAAATACATTAGAAATTCAGGGGATTTCTCATGAAGGAAGATCGTTAATCTAAATCTCCTACCTCGGAGAGTGTACCACCTGGAATTCTTCCCATCTGTGCCCCCCTGTTCCTTTGGTTTCCACTCCAGTAGCATCAAGCTCCCCTAACACATGGGGCTCCCTCGGTAGGGAGTGAAGTTATCCAAACAGCAGGGGTAGGGGTAACCAAGGAAGGGGAGGTAGAGGTAGAGGTAACACACATTCCCATCCGCCGCCCAGGGAGAAATTGTATTGGCAGGAACAGAAGGGGAATCCAAAACTGTCAAGGGGCCGTCATTTTAACGTTGCACCGTATAGGAAACCCTATCCTGGTAGTTCTAACCAATAGGGTAGGTGGAATGAATATCCCAGAAGTAATGATCAGTATTATGACCAGGTCCCTATACCCACTCAGAATCATTTTGCACCACTCTCTCAGGAAGATAAAACACAGGGGGGGGGGGGGGGTTTAGGGTCACGCCAGTTACAGTGGCAAGACTCATGGGGGAAAACACCCACAGGCAACAAACAGGGGGGCAAAAGAAGGTTAAGAGAGGAAAAAGAGCAGGGAGAAGAATTCAAAAGACAAAGACTGTGATAGGGACCTAAATTTATAATATTAGTGGTGCAGATCTTAAGGATGACGAACTCAGGGTCCTCGATACGGGTCTTAAATTCGCCCCCATTCGGAATTTTAATAAATTCCAGACCTATATTAGCCTACAGAGGTTTGTTCGATCTCTAAATATCAAACAATATTTTCTATTGAAACCCAGAGGAACCTCCCCTGGCTTCTGTACATGCAGTATCTGGGAGGGGGGCAATAAATCAGTTTTTAACCCACCAAAAAGTGACCATAGGTATATTGAGGTTTTTAAAAACATGGTAGCCAATGATCTGGAAACCATGAAAATTAAGAAAGTAAGGGATCCCCAGTACTTTAAAAATGGCATTGCCACTCTGGAAAAAACAAAAATTTGGTTGTCCGCCCCGCAGACAAGGGGGGCGGCCTTGTGGTTATGAGCAAAGCTTTCTACAAGGAGGAAACGGACAGGTTACTAGCGGATTAATCCACTTATCAGGTGCTCACTAATGACCCAGTATTCCAATGCAAGAATGAATTACAAGCCCTTGTACAATGAGGTAGAACAAGTGGGGTCTTGACAAAGAAGGAATCCTTATATTTGGATCCGAGTGCATGTAGAAGACCTATCATATATTTCTTACCTAAAATACATAAAGATGCCTTGAAACCACCTGGCAGGACCATAGTCAATGGTATTGACTCAGTCACCACCCGGCTGGGTCAATACAATGATTTATTTTTGAAATCATTGGTATATAATACTATGGCATATCTTAAAGATACCAATCATGCCATTCAGATTATTGAGTCAACACCAGCCAGTGATAACAGTCTTCTGGTCATGGCCGATGTTGGCTCATTATATATGATCATAAGTCATCAGGATGCTATTATTTCTGCTAGATGGGCCCTTGAATAATAAGATCTTCCACTCACCCATAAAAGTTTCCTTCTGGATGCTTTGTAATTCTGTCTGACAAAAAATTATTTTTGGTATGATTGTAAATTTTATTTACAGGTCCTTGGGGTGGCCATGGGAGCCCATTTTGCACTTAGTGTTGCAAATATTTTTATGTCCCTATGGGAGGAAGAGACCATCTTTAAGGATAGACCCCAACAATTGAAGTGTTACCAACAATACATACATGACTTGATTATGTTATGGGAGGGTGACATGCTGAGCCTCAAAATGTTCATGTCCAGACTCAATGGCAATACTAAGAACATCAAACTTACTTGGAATGCTAACCCTCCAGGTATAACATTTTTGGATTTAGAAATTTTTAAGGAAGGTCTATGTTTCAAAACAAAAAAATATTTCAAACCAAAGGACAGGAATGGATAAATACCGCTAGACAGCTTTCATCATCAGTCGTGGCAATGTAACATTCTGAGGGGCCAGTTCATTTGTGTGAGGCGCAATTTCACTCGTGATGAGGATTATTGAGCACAGTCAAATGTTCTGGCTGAAAGGTTTATACAGAAGGGGTATAGTTCAGAAATTATTGCTAGTGAAAGAGAAAATGTAGGCAAACTGGATAGACCTGTTCTAGTTGCTGATTCTTCTAAAAATAATATCAAAAGATCTAAGAAGGATAATGAGTTCAGGATGATCCTTGATTGCAACATTCAATATAAAAAATTTGAGAAAATTATTATTAAACATTGGGACATTCTCAAAAATGATCGCATCTTGGGCCCTGTACTACCACCCCATCCGAGGTTTATTTATAAAAAAGCCCCCACATTGAGAAATGTTTTGGCCCCCAGTGTGGTTGACCCCCCAGTAATCAAGGAGAATAGGATTTTCTCTTTTCTTACTGGATTTTACACATGTGGCAAATGCCCTCCGTGTAAACAGTGTAAATATAACAATAAGAGGCGGAAGGATTTTATGGCTACAACCACAGGCAGAACCTATCCAATCAAAAACCTCATAACTTGCAATACTGAGGGAGTTGTTTATATGCTCGAGTGTGACTGCGGGCTGCAATTTATAGGGTGAAGGTCTAGGCCCCTTAGTGTCTGCATCGCCGAGCACGTTAATAACATCAAAAGGGGTCTACGATCCCATAACGTGTCTAAACATTTTAGGTATGTTCATAATAGGGACCCTCGGTGTCTTAAATTTTGGGGTCTGGAAAAAGTCAAGTAGCATTGGCGAGGAGGTAACTTTATTCGTGCATTAAGACAATGTGAATCATTCTGGATCCATGAGACTCAGGTTCTCACCCCTGGAGGATTAAACGTAGACTTTGACCTGAGCTGTTTTATCTCCGATAAATAGTAGTTGCTTTGCGATTTCACATAAATTGTTATTAAGTTTACTTCTTAACAAATAGACTGGTTTCATATAAAGTGTCATTAATTTTATTATTTTCTTTTGCAAACAGACCGCGGGTGTAAGTCCATAATGTTTTTAATTTAATTAATTACTTTTCAATTTTTTTAAGTATATGTATATTCTTTACAACTGATTTCTTATTGTTTATATTATCTAATTACAGCGGGTTTTTGTCTTAAGCTATTTTGTACTGCCATCTCTGCTCTGCTGCAGGGTTGTTGGATTGATGTATTGTTTGCTGGTTTTTAGTGTACACATGTTAAGCTTGTGTCCCCATATGAGAAGCAGCAGTTATTCATTTACAGGCAGGCTAGCTTCCGCTTCCAGTTGCGCCGCTGCTGTTCACAATGCTCTCCATGGTAACTAGATCACTATTTATAAGTGGAGGGTGATGCCTACAGCTCCACCACTGCTGAAGAAGTCCTGGTAGGGCGTAACGTACGTACGGGGGGAGGAGCTGTCTTTGCGGACATCACCCACTGTCTACGTTGCAGTTTTGCTTAGCTTTTCACACCGCCACAGTGGCATCTTGTGGCGGTTGAAGATAACACTTTCTGGACATCATTCATTGTCATATGTCATGCATATATTTTTTTAACTTGGCATTGCTTATTAATTAAACATTTTTTTAACTCAGTTTTACAAATAAAACAATCTTTTACCTCCTACACTAAGATAGTTTTTTCATATATATATTTTTACATATTTACTTGGCTGGGACCTTCTCTGGAGCTATTTATATACAAGAACGTTTGTCTCCGGATTGGCAGTATTGGATTTATATGAATGGGTACACTTGAGGCACATCATTATTAAGAATTGAGGTTGCTTGAAGACCACTACCTGAGGCTATCCCGTCTGTGTTTTGGAAACGTTGCTGTCTGATCTTCATATACCATATGCAGGATTATGTCTTTCTGACCATTTGAGCATGCAGTGGTCCATCGCAGTTGGTAAAAGTATTATAATATTACTGGTGGAAGGATATGTCACTTTGAAGAGAAGATTGCCCTCACCATGTGGTGTTCCCTCCTATACACTACCTATTGCTACATATTACTATGTGATCATTATTGGACTTTATTTGCGCTGCACCATTTAATTTTATATTGTTTCATTGAGGTGTTGTGATTTGCTCCTTTGGGTGTTCAGCTTGCAATTTTTTATATTATCTGTATATGTGTGCACTGATTGGCTTTTTTACCACATATCTGTATGTGACTTTCAAAAAATATATGTTTTGTAATAACATATTTACAATGAAAATGATTACAGATGTCACCTGTCTCTGTGTTACACAAGATTTTATGCCTCGTGCACAGTTGTGACATTCATTGGTGGTGCATTTTGTTCTAATATGGAAAGGAATAGTACATGTTTTACTATACACAGCCTAGATGTGCCTACTGTATAAGCATTGAAGTACATTAAAGACAGTGAATAATCCTTGGTTATGTCATGGGAACAGATACATTTCATTTCAGAACTGTCTGCACTGTAAAATAAAAACAGAATAGATAGACAAGATCAGAACTGGAGGATAGCCAACATCTGGGATAATGCATAACATACTAAATTAAATATTTTTACTTTACGCATCAGGGCATTTTTCAGTGAGTGCCCAAACTGTTCTTTGCTCATCTGCTTTGCAATGTCTGAGACCACACCATCTGTAAGTAAAACCCAAGTGGAATGCTTCCCACCAGCACTGTGCTGGACTTTATTTATTTTTTCACTCACCCCTAAATTCTCTAGTATAGTTCCCACTGGTGTAGCCATATGTTTGGTCGCTTATAAGAACATGCTACTGTTATGTACTAAAGTTTGGTTTAGTGTGATAGTCAACACACAGTGGAACAGATGGTAAGACATAAATTAATATGTGGAACAGTGTGTGCAGTGAAAGCACATTTAAATAATTTTATACTTACTCTACTTAGAGTAGACGTTAAAGATGCTCCACTGCTAGAGGAGAAAGGCCACCTGCTTTAGGTATAAATTGCACGCACCTAGAGGTGCTTGGATATACCTAAAGCTACCGCTTAAACCTTCTTGTCATATTGGAATGCCAGGTCATTTTTACAGGCAATGCTCCCAACACTTTTAGGGTACTAGTTTTCCACTAGCGCCCTGCCTCTATTCCTATTTGCCCATTACTATGATGGGTATCCTTACTGACCAAAAATACTGCACAGGAGGTAGAAAGTTGTGAGCACTGTCAAAGGCTTCTGGGCGTGTGGCCTGGTCATGGTGCTGAATGAATGAGAGTGGATGGGCCTGGGCTCCTTCCTGCCCCAGCAAAAACCAAAGAGCCATACCTATGCCAGTACAGTGGTTTTGGAATCCTTAGCAATACCTATGGGGGTGCCAGAGGAGACATAGGAAAGTCAGAGAGACAAGGTGAGCTGCATGTCCTGACTATTGTACCTGAGCCCTGGTTCAGGGGCGGTGAAAAGGCATGTGTTGCTATGGCTATTTTAGTGATATTTTCTAATATATATATATATATATATATATATATATATATATATATATATATATAATCAGTGATGCACTTTGGTTACTATGTATTGTTTTTAGAACCTAGGCTTTTCTAATTAACTCGTTTGACTGGTTCATGGTGCTCCTGCAACATGAAGTGATGTTGGTAGGAAGTAGGGGAGGGAACAAAGGACTTGAACACAATGGAAGCACTGGTGATAGGTTTAAGGACTTTGGAAAAGCAAGGAGGAGTTTGGAAGAGATCCTAAATATACAGTAGATGGAAGATCCTAAGTTAAGTAACCGTTTAGTGTATCTCTTTCACATACATTGCCCATACTCATTTGCTAGGAGGGATATATAACTTGTAGATGTGTATATTGTTAGATATTTTGTGATACTCTGTATGTCATATATTGTTTTTCTAAAAGCGTAAGTAGTTTGTATGTATACCATTTTTTGTTTAGTAAAGCACCTTAATAATAATACACTACATATGTTTTTATGCTTCCTTGCTTTACTGCAAAGTAACATTAAAAAGATAAGGCAAGATATGGCAGCAGCCGTTTGTGTTTACTTGGCGGCTGTGCAGGAAGAGTGGAGAGAGAGTGCAGCGGTGAGTCAGAGCCGGCCACCTGCCAACTGTTTTAAAAAAGGTGATTTCTCCTACTGTGCTAAAGTTAACTGGACTGTGCTGGAGGAGATTGCTGGGCTGTGTTATAGCTGTGCTACAGCTGAACTGTCTTACCAGCAGTGAGACCTGTATGCTGGAATAGCGTTTTCTATGGACTGACGGGGGTACTAAACCTGCTAATACAGAGCCTATGCAGGGGTCCTGTAAATCAGAAACAGAACCAGGTACCGAGGAGAGCAGAATGAATGTGCAGAAGCAGCTAACGCCAGTCTGCAGCCCTAGTGGTAAGCAGCTATCACAGCCTGTGGGATCTATGGCGGCAGCTTGCTCCCCAGGGATGATAAACAGCTCAAAGTGCTCAGGGGAAGTTTTTTTTGCATCTCCCTTAAGTTATAGTAGGAAATCCATGGAAGAGGTCAATAAAGAGATATTAAAAAGCTCAAAAGGACCCAGAGAAGAATTTCAGGAGGTAGAGGATGAGCATAATGGCGATTTTTTTTAACAAAAGACGATATGGTTAATAGGCTGAAGAAACTGTAAATTTCTCTAAAACTGGCATCACTGCAGTGCACGGGGACTTGGGTTATATCCAGGTGGAGGAAATGGAAGACAGACTGGACACAAAGGAGAAAACTATTGACAAGCTGCAAGAGCAGGTGAGAACATTGCACAGAACTCAAAGAAATACATTATATATAGATATATGTTAGATTAGAAAATGAATAGAACTACAGGTGGCAAAAGACTCTGTGGATAAAGGGTATACTAGAAAAATTTCAAGATGCTGGCTTGCCTGGTACAATGTGTGAGATATTAAACCCCCTGTTTGGAGGATCTCTGTCAGATCCGCTGAAGTTAAATAGAGTACATAGAGCAGGAAAGGCCCGCAATTCATTTTTTGAGTTGCCAAGAGATGGGATTGTGAGATTCCCCTAATATGAAGATAAAGCTTTAGAGTCCATGCACACTGTGCTTAAAAATGCTGCTTCTACAGGAGTTTTACACTTTGCCTGTAGAAGCAGCTCAATGCTATCTTATGTGTCCATGCATATTAGGATGTTGATTGGCATATTTTAGGTTCAGTGTTTAGAGGCAGAGAAAAAAATCCTTCTGGTTTGGGTTTTGAGAGAAGTTTTCTGCCAGAAGCTGCTGTGCAGCAATCTCTCTTCTCTACCGAGTTTTCTGCCAGACAAAAATGCTTCTAAATGACCGTGCAAAAATGCTTTATATGAGCATTTTTTTATGCCAAAAGAACAGGCATTTAGTTTAGCCCGGTGTGCCTGGACCTAGCAGAGAACTTAAGGCAGGTTCCCAGTGTCATGTTAGAGGGGTCTGCACTTCATATATCAACATATTTGTCTGCAGAGGCACTAGCAAGATGAAGCGTACTTAGGTCCCTACTAGAAACATTACAATTAGCGAATGTTCAGTATCACTGTGGGTTCCCATCCAACTCGGTAGAGAAAAGAGATTGCTGCACAGCAGTGGTAAGGTTTACAGAGAACTTGCATGCATTCTGTAATAAGTTTGACCTAGCGCCACCATATCTACTGTGCTGGGGGTTCTTATAGAATCCCTGCCAATAGCTGATAGATGACATTGCTCGACAAAGAAGAGTAGAGAAAAAATGAAGAAAAATGCTTGAATAGACAAGAGTTAACAAATTCTCCAGGTTTTCTTTGTATTCTGGGGGGAATTGGTGGTTAGCCATGTGTAGTAATGTTCACCCAAGTGAATTCAGATGATCAGGGATGGAGACATCATGGAGGCTGAATGTTGAGCGGGACTCAGACCAGCACTGGCATCTTCTAGAGGGGTAGCCCCCAGGAGATGTGTGTATAATGAAGGAGATGGGGGCTGTTAGTGTTAGGTTATTTTTTTTCTTGCTTTCTTTCGTGTGGTCCCACACAACGAGCTGCACCACTGGTTGGTATCTACTGGATATGGCTCCACTTAATTTAGTCACATATAATGTGCGTGGTTAACCCTCAAAGGAAAAGATATAAAATAGTGAATGAATTACATTACATGGCTAACATAGTGTTTCTTCAGGAGACGCACATAACATGACTCAAAAGTAAGAGTGACCTCTAAATTTTTCCCAAAATGGTTTATGGCGGGTTGCCATTGGAGTTGAAAGAAACCTGGTCTTCTTACCAGAGGAGCAATTGGTAGACCCAGAAGGAACTTGTTTACAAAAGGATCATTGTTTAATGTTAGGTGCACACTTGCAAATATATATTGCCCTAATATGTCTCCAAGCATATATTTAAAAAAGAATCTTGAACAAATTTATGGAATTTAAAGAAGAGAGATTAATTGTGGCACAAGATTTCAATTGTTCAAACAAAAGAACTCGCTGCTCCAAGTAAGACAGGAAGCCTAATGATATCACAGGTGCCCGCCTCAGCTCGCCTCCGCATATGATCAACACTGAAGAAATGGCTGCACTTCAAGATCCATCAAAATTCTTATTTAATAAAGAACATCCCAAGTGTTACAGACAGTACAAATGGTAGATGCGTTTCACACACTAACAGGTGTGCTTATTCATTGATGGACATTGGAGATGCATCAAACAGCCCAAAACAGCACAGTGCCACCAGCAGGTGAACTCAATCCTAACAGAAATAGACAAATTTTTCTCTCCTAATTACCCAACAGTCACCTCATTGGTGGCAGTTTGGGAAGCCCTTATGAACTTATGGAACAAAAAACAAAGCGTGCATTTAACATAGTTGCAAAAGAAAGGTACCAATGGGGGAATTAACCGGACATGTTACTAGCAAGGATTTGGAGGAATTAAAAAGCTGCTACATACTGTATACAGCTAGGGTGAAATATAAAAAGAAAGTTGGTATATAATTCACATCTGAAATAGCTAAGGTATTCCACAATTATTATAGTAAACTATAAGGGGGTAAGTAAGAGGGGAAAAGGAGAAGTGACGCATTGCAAAGCTGCCTGAAGATGATCTGGACACACTAAAGAGACCAATACCAGAAGACAAGCGTGAGGGAGGAGTCTTTAGCTGCATACATTACTGTGTTGTTAAAGGAAGGGAAGAATCCTACTTTACCTTCAAGTTATAGGATCTCACTTCTGAATGTCAGTTGAAGATATTTGCCAAGATATTGGCAGAAAGGCTAAAATCTTTATTGCTGAAGTGGAGCCACACAAATCTAGTGGGTTTTGGGGCAAGACGTGAGGGTTAAGATCAGGGCTTTTTTTTCTCATAGAATAGGTGCAGAACTCTCCCCTTTCAAGTTACCTCTTGTCTCTGCCCCCTACTCACCTCTGAGCACCGTTCCTTGGTTCCACTCCCCCTCCCAGTACCACCCCTTTCAGAGAATACAGAACCAAGTATTATTTTGTGGTGCTAATTAATTCATATGGAATTTGTAAATGACAACAGGAAAGGCAGTAGAATAGATTCCCTGAAGCTAGCAACAATAGATCCACTCAAGCAACATTAGACTCAACAGCCAGCATCAATAGACCCTCCAGCAGCCAGCAACAATAGACCCCTCCCTCAACAGTAGATCCCTCCCAGCAACGATTGCCCTCCAGCAACATAAGACCCACCCCAGCAAAAATAGACCCTCCACCAGCAACAATAGACTTCCCCAGCAACAATAGTCTCCTACCACAAAAATAAATCCCCACCAGCAACAATTGATTCCCCAGCAGCCAGCAACAAAAGAAACTCCAACACATACCCAGCACCCCCTGCCATTACATACAATTAGGGCTGGAGGTGCCAGAACTGCGTTCCTCCACATTCCCGCTAAAAAAAGGCCCTGGTTAAGATTATTTCTTAAACACTTTAATGCTAAATGTTTGGCACCTTGAGAGATCTAGGCCTGGGAATTAAAATGATGAGGTGGATCCCAGCATTATATTCATCCTACTGCAAGAGTACGGATCTATGGTACCCTGTCCCAAACCTTTGAACTATGGAACAAGGCAAGGATGTCTCCTGTCACCAATGCTATTTATCCTTTCCTTGGAGCCACTCTTATCTTTAATTTGAGCAAATGTGATCATATACTAGGGTCAAAGTGAATTGAAAGTTGCAGCCTATGCAGAAGATTTATTATTTTATATTGCAATCTCAAGATTAACACTCTGACATTCGAACGAGAAGCTGAAACAGTATGGGCAAATATCTCATTTAAAGTTAACATAGCAAATTTGGAGATTTTTGAATATTACATTTTCAGTTAAGGAGTAATTGGCAATACAACCTATATTCCCCTTTAGGCGGCAAAATAAGATACAGATAATTGGGGATAAAATTAACTCCCTTTTTAAAAGCATCATATAAAGCGAATTACATCCTGCTGCTCAATTTCGTAAGGGAGGAACTGAAATCATTAGGCTTTAGGCAGCAGCTTCTCTCTTGGAAAGGCAGAATAAATACAGTAAAAATGAGAATTTTACCAAAGATTCTGTATGAATTTCAGCACTTGGTAATGTCATGTAGACATGTACAATTCGTTTCGTTCAGAATTTTTTTTTTTACGAATTTCGACAAATTAGTTAATTCGGAAATATCCAAAGTAACGAAAACCTGTTTAACGATTTTTTCTGAATATTTGTATATTCGTAAAATCGAATATTCAAAAATTCATAAATTAGTAAATTCGAATATTCGAAAAATTCAGAAATTCAGAAATTCGGAAACTCTAAATCTGAAAATCTCAAATTTCGGAAATTCTAAAATCCGAAAATAAGAATGAAGATTCAAAAGAACGAAAATCCGAAAACAAGAACACAAAAACTGAAAATTCAAAAAACCCTAAAATTCGAAAATATGAAATAACTAACTAATAATAACTTAACTATAACTAACTATTAAATTATAGGTATTGGAATTTCTTTTCAAATTTGGCTGTTAGTGAATGTAATGAATACAAATTTATCCAAAGTTACGAATAATCCAAAATAACGACTGCCACATCTAAACAAATAGAACATAACAAATTATTAATAATAAATAACTATAATAATAAAAAACGTTTTATTATTATTATTATTATTATTATTATTATTATTATTAATAATTCATTCCGTTCCATTTGTTTAGATTCTGCATTCGTTATTTTGGATATCATTAACAGCCAATTTTGAAAGGAAATTCCAATACTTATAATTTAATAGTCAGTTATTATTAGTTAGTTAGTTAGTTAGTTAGTTAGTTAGTTAGTTATTATTTTGAATTTTATGATTTTTATTCTTTAGAATTTTGGGATTTTCTTTCTTATTTTTAGATTTTCAAATTTTCAGGTTTTCGAATTTATGAATTTTCGAATTTACAAATTTTTGAATTTTCGAATTTACAAATTTGCGAATTTATGAATTTTCGAATTTCCGAATTTTGATCATAACGAATCACCTGAAAAAAACAGAAAAAAACTAATGAAACGAGAAACGAAAATGAACGAATGTCTAATGTCATGGCCCCGGCAATTACCTTTGCCAATGGAAATGTTATATAGCTTATCAGGTGGTAATGGGAATTATGTGACACTTGACAATGTTGCCATTTGTCTTTTAATTAGTGTATGGTGAATGTTTGGTTTGATATGTATATTTACTTTACTTTCCTTACTAATCAATAAAATTTTGCTTTTGCAACGCCACGGTCTTCTCTTGATTGGAACCTCTTCCTGATGATGGACTTTTCTTGAGTTCACATCGCTTCAGCTTCTATATATTCTCAGGTTCCGGGAACACTACCCTAATTTTGATGAGTCGGCAGCAAATTTATTATATTTATCCTGCAGTGGTATTCGCTTTCCTTTTCACAATGTATTACTATCGGATTTATAGTATATTAGTAAGAGAGGTGGAACCTAAAACACCACCACATCTAGGCAAATGGGGGCAAGAATTGGGTTCACTGGAGAATGAGCTTCAGAGAGTTAAAATATTAAGGTTGGCAAGTTTTTCCTCAGTTGATCTGAAGTAGACAGAGACAGAGCAAGATGATACACCATTCCGGTTATAGCCAGTAGGTTTCAGGCAATGACGTCACCTCTATGTTGGAAGGGCTGCAATGAATGAACCTTGAACCTTTGGGCATATTTGGTGGCACTTCCCCAGAATATGGGTGCTCTGGGCTGAAATCACTAACATATTTTTTAAATAACTGGAAAATGAGCGCAGCTGGATCCTTGAATGTTCTTTTTCCAGAAAACAGAAACATTGCCCAGTATAAGATGTCCCTCATACCATATCTATTAAATGCAGCCAAATGCCCCATACACATGATCAGAAATTCCATCAGAAAAAACTTGGATGGTTTTTCCGATGGAATTCCACTCAAGCTTGCCTTGCATACACATGGTCACATAAAAGTTCTCTGAACTTTCAACCATCAAGAACGAGGTGACGTACAACACTACGATGGGCCGTGAAAATGATGTTTAATGCTTTCAAGCATGTGTCGAATTGTTTCTGAGCATGCGTGCTTTTTTCCGCGTCCCGAATTGCATACAGACAAACGCATTTTCAGATAGGAACTTTTTCCGACCGAAAAATAGAGAACCTGCTCTCAATCTTTTGCTGGCTGGAATTTTGCCAGCAAAAGTCCGATGGAGCATACACACGGTCCGAATTTCTGACCAAAAGCTCACATCCGACTTTTGCTGGCAGAATGTCTGATCGTGTGTATGGGGCAAAAGGGTTGATTTCAAAGTATTGGAATCACAAAAAAAAAAGATATATCAAGGAACGGATTGTGAAACTAGACTATATTTGTGATATAGAAGTAATAATGGATACATATGAGGATATCATTGTTTGAACTGTCAGTTTGGGGCAGAGGAAGTTACAAAGATGCTGGATTTCTAGCAAGAGTAACAGCTATTTTTCTGTATTTGCAGCAAATATATTTTGCCTGAAAAAATAAAACGAATGCAGCTACCACATCTAAGGGGTGGCAACTTGCAATATATAAATGTATTTTTCTTGGATTCAATATCCTTTAAATTGCTGTAACTGAGCAGGCTTAATAATGACAGATTTACATTCCCCCATTGATACCCTTACGCAGGCCATAACGTTTTACAACTTCGTGTACTCCACCCCCTCTCTAAATATTATACTTACCACAATCAATTCAGCTCCGTGCAGGTCTGCATCTTTTCTCTCTCTGCTCTCTCCCTCTACTTACAGGGACCGAGGCAGGAGTGGAAGCCATAGGCTCCTGCTGCTAACAATCAAATGCATGAAGGGAGTGGGGATATTGCATATCCACGGTGCACGGTTCAGGAACTTGCCCGCACAAGTGCTGCCCATAGCAAGCAGTTTGCTAGGGGGGCACACAGAGAAGAGGAGGCGTGAATAGCTCCAGCGGGGAATCCCAGAAGAGGAGGTAAGGGATCTCTCTGTGCAATACCATTGCCACAGAGCAGATGAGTATCAGATGTTCATTATTTTTTTATGAAAAAAATTTCCTTTGGAAATGCTTTAAATCAGATTGGATGCTGAGGGATAGACAATTTTTCTTTAATTTCCTACAATCAGCCTATGTACAGTGGTGTGAAAAAGTGTTTGCCCCCTTCCTCATTTCCTGTTCCTTTGCATGTTTGTCACACTTAAGTGTTTCGGAACATCAAACCAATTTAAACAATAGTCAAGGACAACACAAGTAAACACAAAATGCAATTTGTAAATGAAGGTGTTTATTATTAAAGGTGAAAAAAAATCCAAACCATCATGGCCCTGTGTGAAAAAGTGATTGCCCCCTAAACCTAATAACTGGTTGGGCCAGTTACAGCGTCCTGGAGGAATTTTGGCCCACTCATCTTTGCAGAATTGTCCTAATTCAGTTACATTAGAGGGTTTTCGAGCATGAACGGCCTTTTTAAGGTCATACCACAACATCTCAATAGGATTCAGGTCAGGACTTTGGCTAGGCCACTCCAAAGTCTTCATTTTGTTTTTCTTCAGCCATTCGGTGGTGGACTTGCTGGTGTGTTTAGGATCATTGTCCTGCTGCAGAACCCAAGTTCGTTTCAGCTTGAGTACACGAACAGATGGTCGGACATTCTCCTTCAGGATCTCTTGGTAGACAGCAGAATTCATAGTTCCTTTTATCACGGCAAGTCTTCCAGGTCCTGAAGCAGCAAAACAGCCCCAGACCATCACACTACCACCACCATATTTTACTGTTGGTATAATGTTCTTCTTATGAAATGCAGTGTTCCTTCTACGCCAGATATACTTGGACACACACCTTCCAAAGAGTTCCACTTTTGTCTCATCGGTCCACAGAATGTTGTCCCAAAAGTCTTGGGGATCATCAAGATGTGTTGTGGAGAAATTGAGACGAGCTTTGATGTTCTTTTTGCTCAGCAGTGGTTTTCTCCTTGGAACTCTGCCATGCAGGCCATTTTTGCCCAGTCTTTTCCTGATGGTGGAGGCATGAACGCTGACCTTAACTGAGGCAAGTGAGGCCTGCAGTTCCTTGGACGTTGTTGTGGGGTCTTTTGTGACCTCTTGGATGAGTCGTCGCTGCGCTCTTGGGGTAATTTTGGGCGGCCGGCCACTCCTGGGAAGGTTCACCACTGTTCCATGTCTTCGCCATTTGTGGATAATGGCTCTCACTGTGGTTCGCTGGATTCCCAAAGCTTTGGAAATGGCTTTATAACCCTTTCCAGACTGATAGATCTCAATTACTTTCTTTCTCAATTGTTCCTGAATTTCTTTGGGTCTCGGCATGATGTGTAGCTTTTAAGGATCTTCTGGTGGACCTTACTGTGTCAAGCAGCTCCTATTTAAGTGATGCCTTGATTGTGAACAGGTGTGGCAATAATCAGGCCTGGGTGTGGCTAGAGAAATTGAACTCAGGTGTGGACAACCACAGTTATAGTATGTTTTAACAAGCGGGGCAAACACTTTTTCACACAGGGCCATGATGGTTTGGATTTTTTTTCACCTTTAATAATAAACACCTTCGTTTACAAATTGCATTTTGTGTTTACTTGTGTTGTCCTTGACTATTGTTTAAATTGGTTTGATGTTCCGAAACACTTAAGTGTGACAAACATGCAAAGGAACAGGAAATGAGGAAGGGGGCAAACACTTTTTCACACCACTGTATAAGCCTGCTGCTCCAAGAGGGTAGGCAAAACAATGATATTTACATTTAGGTTCAAGATCATAAAGCAGTATTCTCCAAAAAGAGAGGTAGTGGGCATAGTTGAGTATTTGCATCACCCATAGGGGGTGTTCTGGAACACTTATTGTTTATCTATTACTGCTGCATTGAATTTCTTTATGTATGTACAGTAATTACAGTACATACATGTATAGTAATTACATGTACAGTACATATTCTTTAGGCTTCATGCACACCGCTTGCTATATTTATTATCCTGGTGTCACACAGGCAGGAAGTGAGGGCAAAATGTCATCAGTGGAGTCATAGATAAAAATAAAAAACTGGTGAAACATTTATTTGTTCCTCACTTCAAAGAAAACAAAAAAATAGGTTCATGGCATTAGGACTTAAACTGAAAAAAATGTTAAACGGATATAATCTGATTGTGTATTTTCTGTGCAATCTGATGTAAAATTAGCAACAGCTATTAGCGCAAGGACCTAGCTAAACAATGTATTAAATTTACGTCTGGTCAAATAGATCCTCCCACACACCCACAATGCGGTTGTTGACATTAGAGGAAATGTTCCCTGACACAGATACCTAAAGGCCTGTACACGCAAAAATAAAATCGTAAGTAACATTTTGTTCGAAGAACGTTCTGCCGATTTTCGGATCCTTAGTATGGTGCTTTGGACAACCAATTACGAATTTTCGGATGATTTTCTGGAGACTGGCTAGGCCACTCCATGACCTTAATTTGCTTCTTCCTGAGCCACTTCTTTGTTGCCTTGGCAGTATGTTTTGGGTCATTGTCATGCTGGAAGACCCATCCACGACCCATCATCGGTATAATGGCTGAGGGAAGAAGGTTCTCATCCAAGATTTTACAATACATGGCCCCATTCATTGGCCCTTAAATGCAGCAAAGTCGGCCTGAACCTTTAGCAAAGAAATAGCCCCAAAGCATCATGTTTCCACCTCCGTGCTTGACTGTAAGGATGGTGTTCTTAGGATCCTAGTCAGCATTTTTCTTCCTCCAAACACGAAGAGTCTCCCTCCTCAAGAAGGCACATGTACAGTCATGCCAATGAACATCTAAATGATTCATGAATAAGATTGAGAGAAAGTGCTGTGGTCAGATGAGACTAAAAGTGAGCTCATAGATTGGCCTAGACAGTCTCCAGACCTTAATCCTATAAAAAAATTTATGGAGGAAGCTGAAACTTCGAGTTGCTTAGAAGCAGCCAAGAAACCTTAAGGATTTAGAGAAGATCTGTAAAAAAGAGTGGAACAAAATCCCTCCTGAGATGTGTGCAAACCTGGTCACCAACTACAAGAAACGTCTTACCTCTGTGCTTGCCAACAAGGGTTTCTCTACCAAGTACTAAGTCATGTTTTGCTTGGGGATCAAATAATTATTTTACTCACTGAACTGCAACTCAATTTATAACATTTGTATCATATGTTTTTTTCTGTATTTTTGGTTGATATTCTGTCTCCTACGATAAAAATGATAGACCCTTCATTTCTTTGTAAGTGGGTAAACTTACAAAATCTGCAGGTGATCAAATAATTTTTTTCCCCATTGTATATGCTAAATGAATCATCTGCCTTTACTCAGGATGGCCAAAATACCAGGGGGTGTTTTTTTTTTGGGTGATTTCTCAGCAAAATAAAGCATGGAGACGTGGATGATTGGGGGAGTTTGCTTTGAATATAAAAAAATAAAGTTAAATAGCGTTTTTGGTTTGTGGTGCTTAGATGCAGTGTAGTTACGCTTTAAATCTGCTAATACATCTAACACCCCCCAGACTGACTATGCTGCTCTCCAAATGTGCCCCCTGTGCTCCTTCATCCAGAGTAGGCACTCCAATACGGGAGGCATGTTACTGGTTAGATCACCAGGTGAAAACAGAGCAGTAAAAAAAAAAAAACACATGGCAGGATGTATAGACCTAATTTCTTTGCTAATTGAATAGGTATCGCGTACTATATGGAATGTCAAGGTGGCATGTTCTATGTTGGAAAGACCAGGAGGCCTTTTTTCTGGGTGCATAGGTTTCTACCCCTTTGGGTTGCTGCCTTGCACTCGGGAGGCATCAATGCTGTTGCCCCTTTCCTCCCTATGGTCTTCCCTTTATGTAGCCAGCTTGCCTATACATGCTTAATATATGTAAAAACATTTCTGGATGATCTCCAATTGGCTATTTTTTTGTTTAACTTTTTTTCAAGATTGTCAAAACCCTAAAATATATTATACTGGAACAGTTTATGATAATTAATTTTATTGTTATTTTCTTTATACAATGCAATGCAGTTGATATTGAGGGGCTGCTTAGCAGTTCTAGTTCACCTGCATCAATTGGGTACTACCTAATTTTTGAGGTATCCAGTGTAGATCTACTGTTTGGCAGCCTGCTGACACCTAGGGGGTGTTCATATTATTAAATGAGGGAGATTGTTGTTGTTGCTTTTGTTCCTCCCCTTTTCCTTTCTAAGCCCTGTGTGGTGCTGGTTTAGATGGTTGTGTTTAACGCGATCCTGGCTTTTTCGTGCATGCGCGGGAACCGCAGAAAAAGAATAAGGAGTTTCTAAAATGGGCACGGCTGTTGAATCACTTGTTTTTTGTTTCCTCCTCCCTCATTGGAGACAATTGGGTTGATTTGGGGCCAGCCAATGGAGGTCTGCATCCCAGCGGTAACGTCAGACGCTGCTGGGGTGGAGGGGATATTTAAGACCCTCAGGGGGGCGGTGGTATTCCTGCGGCTGTTCGCCCCCTGTCTGATACCTGCAGGATTCCAAGCAGTTTGATCTATGTTTTCAGCTGATCCTAGTATACCCTACAAATTTGATACTAATTGATTGTGCTGTTTTCTATAGGGGTTATTCCCTTGGGACAGATTATTTAATTGGATCTTCCCTGGTCTAATGGTATCATATTGATATAGAGGAAATTAGTCCGGTTATCTTTGATGAAGGAAGTGTCTAGGTAAGAGGAGCATGTTAATCTGTTTGCCTTAGACAGTTTTAATCTGCTTGGACAGAGTTCTGTGATGGTTTACATGTCTCTTTAGATGGCACGGTCCTTCTCAAGTTAAATACCAGTACTTGACGTATACTTTTTAGGAGTGATATGATTTTCAGCCGATGGATTCCATAACCTCATATCATAACAGGGTAGGGCTAAGTTGGACTGTATGGGTGTCTATTGATCAGCTGAATTTAACATAATTGTGGTAACTTAATTTAATCAATTATATGCCTTTAAGGTGTTATTATGGGGCTTTTATCTTCTCTATGGCACAGTTATACTCTGCTGGACCACCTAGGGGGTCTTGAGGGTCCTTCGGAGTCATATTCACGTTTGGGGTGAGAATGCATCCATCAGATGATCTATAAATTGCTGTATTTATGTAAATACTGTATATAAATTGTAAATATGCAGACCTATTTTGGTCTTTGTATGTATTAAAGTGACGTTCCACCTAAAAATGGCACTTGCGCTTATCCGGTTCCTCCCTCCGGTGTCACACCATGTTCACCCTCCCCCCCCGCTGTCTGCTGAGGGACACACGGGTCCCAGAAGACAGCAGGGACCAGTCAGAATGCGCAGCGCGAGTCGCGCATGCGCAATAGAGAACCAGGCTGTGAAGCCGCAAGGCTTCACTTCCCGATTCCCTTACTTGTAATGCTGACGCCTGCACCCAGGAGTCAAGAGACAGATCAGATTTGGGTGAGGACATTGCGGGCGCCCTGGACAAGTAAGGGTGCTTATTGTAAAAGTCAGCAGCTGCAGTTTTTTGTAGCTGCTGGCTTTTAATTTTTTCGTTTTTTGGCGGAACTCTTAAATATCTTTTTCTTTTCTTTTTTTTTTTTCTTTTTTGAATGTTCATTAAAATTTATTTTTAATTTCTAATTTTTAGTGACATTGTATATAAGGTCTTACAAAAGCTCCAGAAGAAGCCATGATTATGGCGAAACATGTAGAGGCAACAAACTTTTGTACTGCAACCGCACGATTTTCATGTTTTGGTTTTAAACTCTATCTAACATTGTTTGTGTAATAAAACTATGAAATTGGTACTATCAATTTGATTGATTTTTTGCACCTTGAAAATCCAATTTCTGTTCTTTCCACTTCTTAATATACTATGGGGAGGTGGTGCTTGTAGTTAGACCTCCTGTCTCTTGTATCAAACCTATTTCCCAGCACATTTAATAATTGGTAAGCTGCAATATATTACATTTTTGGTATTGGCTTTAATACTACTTTAAGCTTTGGGTGGGATTCTGGTTTGTGCTAAATAAAAGTGAAATGTTTATACATATTTTTCTTTTCACAGAGGATCAACTTGTATGTCAGGATGAGAACAATTTCATCCACAACCTGATTGTTAGTTGTAGTCCCATTCATGACTCAGTTTAATGATTTACTATGCTGCGTGTAGTGTTGAAAACTGAATCTGAATTTTCCATTCTTTTACAGATACATTTTGCTTTCTTTTTGTTGCAAACCAAACACGTTCTTTGTTCTGTTTTTTTACTTGTTAAATGCTGTAATCCTGCTTTCAGAAATCATGTCTGCCTTTGCTCTTTCATTCTTTTACATGATCCATGTTGCTTTTTGTTTAAGGAATCAAAAGTACATGGGTTTCTAACTCAGTCTTGAGTAAAGGGAGTGTACATCAATGAGTAAAACTATGTTAGAAATGCTTAAAGTTTTTTTTTTTTTCCTTTAGATACTAAAGGTAGTTTTGACAAGTTGCCATTCAAAATACGCCTGACTTGAGGTCAAATTCAGTATAAAACGACTCCTGTATAAATACTTTATGAAGGTAAATAATGGTATTAAAATATGTCTGTATGAAAAGCACCAGGTGTTTAGTTAACAATCTATAGTCCCAGGAACTAGGAACCCGTGTAGATTTCATTGGACATCTTTCATAACGATTGGAGAAACGGAAGAGTAGAGGTGTAGATCGTGGAATCCAGCTGATGTTTACTTTAAAGCGGTATTAAACTCAAAAAAAATTGTAATACAGTGCCTTGAAAAAGTATTCATACCCCTTGAAATTTTCCACATTTGTCATGTTACAACCAAAAACTTACATGTACGGTATTTTATTGGGATTTTATGTGATGGACCAACACAAAGTGACACATAATTGTGAAGTAGAAGGAAAATGATAAATGGTTTTCAACATTTTTTACAAAAATAAAAATCTGAAAAGTGTGGCGTGCATTTGTATTCAGCCCCCTAACTGAAATCTAGTGGAACCAATTGCCTTCAGAAGTCACCTATTTAGTAAATAGAGTCCATCCAATCTGAGAGATCTTGAGCTATTTTGCAGAGAAGAATGGACAAAAATGTCACTCTCTAGATGCGCAAAGCTGGTAGAGACATCCCCAAAAATACTTTGCAGTGAAAGGTGGTTCTACTAAGTATTCGGGGGGGGCTGAATACAAATGCATGGCACTCTTTTCAGATATTTATTTGTAAAAAAAGTTGAAAACCATTTATCATTTTCCTTCCAAGTCACAATTATGTGCCACTTTGTGTTGGTCTATCATATAAAATCCCAATAAAATACATTTACATTTTTTGCTTGTAACATGACAAAATATGGGAAATTGCAAGGGGTAAGAATACTTTTTCAAGGCACTGTATAACCACTTTCAGACCGGACCAATTTGCTGGTCAAAGACCAGACCACTTTTTGAGATTCGGCACTGCGTCGCTTTAACTGACAATTGCGCGGTCGTGCGACGTGGCTCCCAAACAAAATTGACGTCCTTTTTTTCCCACAAATAGAGCTTTCTTTTGGTGGTATTTGATCACCCCTGCAGTTTTTATTTTTTGCGCTATAAACAAAAATAGAGCGACAATTTTGAAAAAAACGCATTATTTTTTACTTTTTGTTATAATAAATATCCCCCAAAAATATATAAAAAAACTTTTTTTTCCCTCAATTTAGGCCGATACGTATTCTTCTACATATTTTTGGTAAAAAAAATCGCAATAAGCGATTATTGATTGGTTTGCGCAAAAGTTATAGCGTTTACAAAATAGGGATAGTTTTATAGCATTTTTATTAATAATTTTTTATTATTTTTTTTTTTACTAGTAATGGCGGCGATCTGCGATTTTTATTGTGACTGCGACATTGTGGGGGACCCATCGGACATTTTTGACACATTTTTGGGACCATTGTCATTTATACAGTAATCACTGCTATATAAATGCAGTGATTCCTGTGTAAATGACACTGGCAGTGAAAGGGTTAACCAGTGGGTGGCAGTGTAGGGGTTAAGTGTTCCTAGGGGTGTGTTACTAACTGTGGGGGGGTTGGGCTTTCATTTAGTGTACACTGATCTCTGCTCCAATCACATGGAGCAGAGATCAGCGTCACTAGTTGCTAGGCAGAATGGGAAAATGTTGTTTATACAGCATTTCCTCCATTCGGCCGCTCCGTGAGACGATCGCGGGGATGCCCGCGGCGATCGAGTCCGCGGGTCCCGCGACCGGACTCACGGGGGTCCCGACCAGCGCGGGAGCGCGCCGCCGGCGGCGCGCTCCCGATGGCACGGCGGCAACGAATATTGGACGTACATGTACGCCAATATGCCTGCCCGTGCCATTCTGTCGACGTACATCGTCGTGCGCTGGTCGGGAAGTGGTTAATGCAGCTTACTGATTCTTAGCTATGGTGACTGCATTACTTTTCTTTTTATTTTATTTTCAATCTAAATTTATTTAAAAAAATTCTAATAAACAAGATAAAGCATGGAAACAAAATATTGAGCAGACAGATAACAAATCCAACCTGTAACAACACTATTACAAGTAAAAGAAAATCATATCACTTACACTGTATATATAGAGCCAATCAATGCGAGACAGTTAAGGTTAATAGAAGAAATGCTTAAAATGTGTTTGCTGGAGTTTGGCTTCAATTTGTTAATGTATTTAAATCTGTTAGTACATCTAACACTCCCCTCCCCCCAGACTGCCATTGCTGCTGTCCAAAAGTGTCTCTGTTGCGCATTCATCCAGAGCAGGGTCAGCAACCTTTTCTGCAAGCGCAAGTGTGCCAGTGATCAATAGCACACTGTAGTCATATAGTTCTCCATTACTGAACGCACTTGTACTGATAATGGCAAGTAAAACTCATTAGTTATTTTATTAACAACTGATGCACACACAAACACGTTTATATTTAAACCTCAGATCAGCTCCAATTCCCATACCTTCACACCTCAGATCACCCCAATTCCTGCACCATCACACCTCAGGTCACCCCAACTCCTGCATCATCAGACCTTAGATCAAAAGTTTCAAAATTTTGTAGAATTCCTTTCTGTAACATCTCTAAAATTCTTCCCTTTTTAACAAATGAAACCACCACGCTCCTCATTCACTCCTTCGTTATCTCTTGCCTCGACTATTGCAACTCCCTTCTCATTGGCCTACCTCTCCATAGGCTATCCCCTCTTCAGTCTATCATGAATGCTGCTGCCAGATTTATCCACCTTACCAACCACTCAGTGTCTGCCGACCCTCTCCTCCAATCCCAACACTGGCTTTCAATCGCCCAGCAAGTTAAATTCAAAATACTAACCACAACATACAAAGCCATTCACAACTCTGCTGCGAGCTATATCACCAATCTTGTCTCCAAATATCACCCAAACCGCCCTCTCCGCTCTTCTCAAGACCTCCTACTCTCAAGATCTCTCGTCTCCTCCTCCCATGCTCGTCTCCAGGATTTCTCCAGAGCCTCTCCCATCCTCTGGAACTCACTACATCCGCTGGTCTGGCTATCCCCTACTCTCGCTACCTTCAAGTGATCCCTGATCTCTTCAGGGAAGCCTACCATGTCTCCAACTAATCTCCTACCACTTCCATCAGCTCACTCCCCACAGTTTCAACCTTTTGTACCACCTGCCCCACCCTATTAGATTGTAAGCACTTCTGAGCAGGGCCCTGTTAATCCTCTTGTATTTTATTGTATTGTAACTGTATTGTCTCCTTTTATATTGTAAAGCGCTGCGTAAACTGTTGGCGCTATATAAACCCTGTATAATAATAAATAATAGATCACCCCAATTCCTGTACATCTGCTCCACTGCTCTACCTCCCTGTACACCCGCTGAAAATCTGTTCCCCCTCTGTGCACCTGCTGGGCTGCTGTACCCCCTTGCGCACTTGCTGGGCTGCTGTGCCCCCCTCTATATCTTCTGGGCTGCTTTATTCCCCCTGCGCACCTGCTGGGCTGCTGTGCCCCCCTGCTCACCTGCTGGACAGCAATGTCCCTCTACACACCTGCTCCACTGCTCTAACCCCCTGTACACCTGCTGGGCTGCTGTACCTCCATGTGAACCTGCTGGGCTGTTGTAGCCCCTTGCATACCTGCTGGGTTGTTGTATCCCCTATGCATATTTTCCATTGCTTTACCTCCCTGTACACTTACTGTACCCCCCAGCAACCTGCTCTACCCCTGCACACCTGCTGGGCTACTGTACCCCCCGGTATACATCGGCTCCATTGCATATAGGCAAACTATAAACAAGGCAGCAGCATCAAACGAACGGAATGCACGTTCGTACTGCGGATGATGATGATATTCCCTGATGAAGTCACATGTCCAAGTGACGATACGCGTAGGATTGGACTAGGAGGATATCGGAAGTGACGTCCGCAGTACGAACGTGCGTTCCGTTCGTTTGATGCTGCTGCCTTGTTTATAGTTTGCCTATATGCTTTATTTTAAATGTGAGTGCCCAGGACTATGTCCTTTTTAGAATAAAGTTTGATTTTATTACATACTTCACTATTGGAGCTCCTTCTTTTCTCCTATGGATGTGAATGTTGGCTTGGGGCTGAGGACCTAGAGGGGACCACCCATACTACCTATACCAGTGATGGCGAACCCTGGCACCCCAGATGTTTTGGAACTACATTTCCCATGATGCTCTGGCACTCTGCAGTGTACTGGAGCATCATGGGAAATGTAGTTCCAAAACATCTGGGGTGCCAAGGTTCGCCATCACTGACCTATACCATCTGCCTGGTGAAAGGAATATCTGCTGTTTACCTTACAGCAGTAAGGTAAGGTAGCCATTGCACCTAGTGTGTGGGATCTACTCACGTGATCACTGGTGGAGTTATTGTTTACTCACGGAGCCATTATATGTTGATAACACAGAGTGGATATATAAAGTGCACGTTCTGATATGGACTGAGAGTTTTATATATATATATATATATATATATATATATATATATATATATATATATATATATATATATATAGAAATAGACACTTTCACTATTGCTTCGTTGCACCTTATTGGACATTGAACGATTCATTATTTAGCTTTTTTTCAGACTTTGTTACTTTATTTTGGTGTTTTACACGCTTATGCACTATGGACTGAATTACATCGTATATATAATATATATATATATATATATATATATATATATATATATATATATATATATATATGTTCTTTTTTGATTATATGTTAAATAATTTTGGCACTGAATGCACTTTACTGTTTATTGTCACTAGATGCACTTTTGTGGAAGAAGTTTTTTATGATAGTTTGCATGCGTTTAGAATCAAAACAAGTTTTTGAATGAGTATCTACTTATGATTGAACAAGATAACAGTTATTGAATGATTATTTGCACATTGTATATTGATAGTTATATCCATATTTATGTATTCTATTTATTTATTTGTACTTTTAGTGGAGCGCAACACCATTCACCATATATACAGTATATTATCCACGCATTCCTCAAAGTTTTTTATTCTTTTACCCAGGATGTAGAACAGGTCATACAGAAAGGGCTCCTTAGAGCAGGCAAGGATAAACGGAAATCTTTTTCCCAGGCAGGTCTCAATACACTGACCAGACCTACTAAAAGAAAGTGAAAAGCTTCCAGACAAGGACACAGTGAACAATAAAAAATGACACCAAACCTTTTAACAAACATACTTTCCTTACAGCTGTCAAACACAAAATGACCAAGATGTCATTAGTTAGATGGTACAGAAGGTGAAACCAACTTAACACCAAAGACAAGTGTAGCGGTGTAGTTGCCACTAGTAACAAAAATTCACCAATTCACCCCGTTGCCAGACTTCCATATGTCACTTGCAGAGACAATGAACAGTCTTGTTAGTTTGTTAGTTTTGGTTTTGTTTATTGGGGGGTACATCTTGGTTGGGGGAAAGGGGTATATGGGGTGCCCATATGATAGTTCATTTCACCATCATACATCAAAGATTTCACAGATTAGAACATAATTAGAGCCAGAAGTGATGATGTGCATATTTAATTGCTATGATCTTTCTCCTGCATCAGCATGCAGATTGTTGATCCTCCTCTGCTTAACTCCCACAGACTATTGCTTCCAGAATTTCCTCACCCATGACCATGTAAGGATGAGGACATCACTCTTCACTGTGTAAAGGTGATGTTCCCAGAAATCCTCTACTCGTGCAATGTCACATCTAGCTTACAGCATAGGCCTGCCTAAATTTACCTGTACTGACAATCTAATTAGTAAAAATCCTATTACTAGCACCTACCAATTGGTAGTGGGTGCTACATTAGGTATATAGTTGTAGAGATCCACTGCTCCCCACTGTTGGCTGCTAATATAATAGTGTTATATATAATTATGTGTAGCACCCTCTAGTTTGCTATATGTAAATAGGTTAGTTGTTTGAGTAGGCTGAGATCCAGGCCTAAATTGTGAATCTGGGTCAGGGTTCAGTGACTCGGGGGGCTGGATGACTCCTCTGGCACTTCCCCCTGGTCTGGAAGTTGGTAGACAGTTCTAGAACTGGAGGGTGGGAGTAAGGTGGGGCTGCCATGTATATTTATGAGGTCTCAGTCATTCCCCAGCTTTGGGAGACAGGGGGCACAGCCTATATCATAAATAGACATTAACAAAGCCAGCAGGGGCAGCTGGGTGGAAGATGGAGATGGAGTGCTAAGGAAGCTGTTGAAGGCTCTTGCAGGGTGCCCCCTAGTCTGGGGGGGGGGGTGACCCCAGGCCTGGGGCTTGGGTGCTGGAATGATTCCCAGCAACAAATAAGCAAGGAGAGAGGACAGCGGGAGGAGGTCAGCATGTCTGGGAGATCTCCTGAGAGTCAGCCAGGTGGGCTGGCGAGTGTCAGCCTGGAGGACTGTGGGGAGAAGTTAGCCTGCAGGGGAAATGAAAAGGGCAGTTGCAGCCAGGTGGGTTGGCAGTGCCTGAGGAGATTGTGCTGGGATCAGTGACCACAGAGAGGAAGTGCTGGGAAAGTGTGAGCTGTGTCACCCTATCTGCTCTTCAAGTATAGAGGCTGTGAGTCCTTGCCTGTAATGGCCCTTTGATTAGGGTGAACAGATGTCTCCGGTTTCCGGGGACAGTCCCTGGATTGAGGACGCTGTCCCCGAAGCCTGTTTGTCCCTGGATCTGTCCCCGGATCTGTTATCTCAGCAGCGGGGCCTGGAGGTAGAGTGGGCGAGGACTCCCAAATCCTGTCCACCAATAAGCTAATTCCCCCCCCCTCAATTTCCTCCAGCCCTATTTGCCCAGCTCGATGGTGCCCTTAAAGGAAGAGAGAGAACCAGATGTACCAGCGTTGCTCAGCTGGTCCCGGGCTCCCAGCTCCAGGAACCACCTGCAGGAGAAGCACTGCACCCAGGCCCCAGGTAGAAGAAGCTGCCCAGACCAGGTACTGGGGAGGGGGGACTAACAATGCTAAATTTGAACAAGTGAATCTGCATTGCTGGGCACAGGTAAGGCTGCATTGCTGGGCACAGATGAGGCTGCATTGCTGGGCACAGATGAGGCTGCATTGCTGGGCACAGGTGAGGCTGCTTTCTTGGGCACAGGTGTCACTGCATTGCTGGGTACAGGTGAGGCTGCATTGCTGGGCACAGGTGAGGTTGCATTGCTGGGCACAGGTGAGGTTGCCATGCTGGGCACTGGTTAGGCTGCATTGCTGGGCACAGGTAAGGCTGCATTGCTGGGCACAGGTGAGGCTGAATTCTTGGTCACAGGTGTCACTGCATTCCTGGGTACAGGTGAGGCTGCATTGCTGGGCACAGGTGAGGTTGCATTGCTGGGCACAGGTGAGGTTGCCATGCTGGGCACAGGTGAGGCTGCATTGCTGGACACAGGTGAGGCTGCATTGCTGGGCACAGGAGATTGTGCTGGGATCAGTGACCACAGAGAGGAAGTGCTGGGAAAGTGTGAGCTGTGTCACCCTATCTGCTCTTCAAGTATAGGGGCTGCGAGTCCCTGCCTGTAATGGGCCTTTGATTAGGGTGAACAGATGTCCCCGTTTCCAGGGACAGTCCCTGGATTGAGGACGCTGTCCCCAAAGCCTGTTTGTCCCTGGATCTGTCCCCGGATCTGTTATCTCAGCAGCGGGGCCTGGAGGTAGAGTGGGCGAAGACCCCCAAATTCTGTCCACCAATAAGCTAATTCCCCCCCCCCTCAATTTCCTCCAGCCCTACTTGCCCAGATTGATTGTGCTCTTAACTGCTTGCCGACCGCCAGCTATCAAATGACGGCCAGGCGGCATTGCTCTTGTGGTGGGAGGCCGTCATATGACGGCCTCCCATTTAAACAGGGAATGCACGCGATCATGCGCACGCATTCCCTGTTCCTTCGGTGGCGGCGTGTCACGGAGACACCGCTCGCCACTGAGGGGGGTGAACAGCCGTTGGGTATGGCTGTTTACCATGTGATCGGCCGTGATGAAGTAGCATGTTCACATCGGTGGCGGCGTGTTCCTGGGAACACTGCTCGTCACCGACACTGGTAAACAGCCATTGGCTGGCTGTTTATCCACATGATCGGCTGTGATCGTTTCACAGCCAATCACTAAATGTAAACAAACCACAGTAACGAGAGGTTCTCCTCCTCACACACCAATCGTGTGTGAGGAGGAGATTGCGGTAACATCTCATTACCGCTTACATTGTACACACCAATGACACTGATTGCTCCCCCCCATAAAGAGGACCTGTCACCACCCATTATAGTACCTGTCACTCACAGTCCATCAGAGTACCTGTCACAGTCCATCCGAGTACCCGAGTTCCTGACACAGCCCATCACAAGTACCCGAGTACCTGTCACAGCCCATCAGAGTTTCCCCTGGGCCTAACAGCCTCCACACCTTCTCAATCCAGCTTCTTCCACCCAACAACTCCTCCCTAGCTGGGCTGACCACAGGTATTTAAGGAGGCCTACCCCCTGCCAATCCAAGTTGGGCATTGGTCAAGGCTCCCCAGATACCTCAGGCAGCTCCACCACTCCTCCCCTCCTCTCCTTCCAGGATCTTCTAGATGGTGATGCCACCTGTCAGTCACCCAACTCTCCCTGAGACAGTCCCAGCCCAGAATGAAAATAAACAGGCCTATATATACATGTGTTTTACCTGAACCACGGGAATAACCATTTAAAAGCCCATCTTCTACAATACTTCTTTTTCTAATATATATCAGGCTGGTGTCCCCTAGGTGTGGAGTGTGTGGAACATGGTTTTCCCTCTCTAATAGGCTCTCACTTTAATACATTTTTACCATATAATTAGGGTTAATACTATTGCGGGTTGCAGTAGTCCCTCTGCTCCCAATGACTTTGATTAGATTACTGGTTAATTTCCCAGGATGAAAATCCCCTCTGTTCACAGAGGACCTGACCTGGGTAAGGGCACTGCCAACTTTATTATCAAACCTACTCTTTCACTTAGAAAATGTTTTGGTTCTCTTTTTGACCTACAGGTTTAGTGCTCTATTCTGTTTGGGGGGAGTCATTTCTCATACCACCACCGAAAAAAATAATCTTCACTGTAGAATCGTCAGGCTCAAGTGTGTCTGGGTTCTACTGTAGTGTGGTAGCTGTAGAGGAGACCTGGCTATGATGTCTGGAAGGGTTGGATGGATCACAATACCCCCTTTATTAGATAAAACACAAACTATACTATATATGTATCAGATCTGTGTGTTTAGCAGTTGCCAGGAATTCAACTTTATGATTGCAATTAATATAACTTCATTATTTTTATATCTGCCTGGAATTCAAAGGTTAGAGTGTTCCTTTCCCACCAGACTCTGTTACAACATATTGTTTATTGCAAAACTAAAGCTACACTTTGGTGCTATGCATGGATAGACCTTTTGTTAGATGTGATGAAAGATCTTACCCATTCTCCATGCAAGAACCATGTATAGGCAGCAACATAGAGGCTTATTTATTTAGGGAGTCTTCACTCAAAACATTGTGCGAATATTCAGTTTAATTATCCAATCAAATGAAATGCAAACTCCTGTTCATTTTGAATGCCCAATAATGTAAAGATGCTTTCACACGTTTTTTGTGTGAAGAAACTTAACTCAGCTCTCAATCAGCTCAGCATTTCTGTTAGTCATATTATCATCCATAGTCTTCCATATTATACATATCCTCTGTTTTGCTTCTGGTTAGCACCAACATTCTATACATAAGCAGAATATTGAACAATGGCTATTCATAACACCAACAACAAACACAGCGCCCTTTTGAAAGCAATTTTTTTCTCTCTGTAATTTTCTTACAAATAATTTATTTTATTTTTTATTCTACAGCATATTAATAGTAATAAAGCTCCCTTCATATACTATAATACCCACAGTTATGTTGCCTACAAACAGTTATAGCCTATCAGTGCACCACACGTCCACCAAATGCACAGTTCTACTATCACAATTGTTGTTCTGACGTTCAGTGAAATTCGGAAAAGAGATGTTATGCTCCCGCTCTTGCACAAAAAGGAGGTTCTCCTTCTTGGAAGTATGAATGCCTCCAGGTTGTGGGGCATGACTCGCAATGAGTCATCTCCTATCTCTTCCTATTTAATCAATTCCCCGCTGTCTGAACTGTTACCTCCAGACTAAAATGAGTCAGCCCATCTATATACGAATCTTGTTCTACTCATTGTGTATTCTGAAGGGCACGAAGACTAGCTGTAGACATTGGCATTGGCATCATTACAATTTAGGCCTAGTTTATATGGGGTATATCAATGCGTAAACTATAGGTCCATGTCTACCCACAAAGGGATGTACAGGTGCCCCATGTTTCCCCATACAGGCAGTACCATTGATGTAAATTGGGGCATAGCAGCTGCACAGAGACAGCCTCTTCTCACGGTAAGACATCCATCCGTATTAGTGCGGATGCATGTGCCCAAACTCACACTGTCTGTGTTCAGGACACCCACATGGATGTCATACTGGGAGCAGCAACATCAATGAGACTGCCTTGCACAGGGATGCATGGAACACCTGTGATACACTCTGTAAGTACAAGGCCTAACGCTGTGCTCCATCTATCAACAAGTCCAGTCAGTGATACTTCTTTTTTTTTTCTTTCACATAGAATATTCTGAAGACAACAGAGGAGGGTTCAGAGGCCAAACAGAATGCCAGAAAATCCTAGGACACCATCTCCAAGGTACAGACACATCTATATGGCTGTGTTGTAAAATAGTTTGTCCTCTGAGCAGCAGAGGAAAAGCCCCTAAACATCCAGACTTGTGTTTTATATATATATATATATATATATATATATATATATATAAAACATCCAGAGGATTGCTGCACTAGAAATTTTAAGTGCAGCGATCCTCTGGACTTTTTCTTATATTTTGCTCAGTGGGTCGACCAGATCGCACTGCACTAATTGAAGACTGCGGCTTTCCTCTACTTAAAAAAAAAAAAAAATATATATATATATATATATATATATATATATATATATATATATAGAATCTTACAAAAGTGAGTACACCCCTCACATTTTTGTAAATATTTTATTATATCTTTTGTTATACAGCTTGTATAACAGTGTACATTTGCTGTCGCCTCAAAATAACTCAACACACAGCCATTAATGTCTAATCCTCTGACAACAAAAGTGAGTACACCCCTAAGTGAAAATGTCCAAATTGGGCCCAAAGTGTCAATATTTTGTGTGGCCACCATTATTTTCCAGCACTGCCTTAACCCTCTTAGGCATGAAGGTCACCAGAGATTCACAAGTTGCCACTGGAGTCCTCTTCCACTCCTCCATGATGACATCACAGAGCTGAGGGATGTTAGAGACCTTACGCTCCTCCACCTTCCATTTGAGGATGCCCCACAGATGCTCGATAGGGTTTAGGTCTGGAGACATGCTTGGCCAGTCCATCATCTTTACCATCAGCTTCTTTGGGAAGGCAGTGGTTGTTTTGGAGGTGTGTAATAAGTAATAAGCTATGGGACCCCAGAGGGGACATTGCTGGCTGGGCTGTGATAATCTCATCTTCCTGGTCAGTTGGATTTGGTGTGGTAGCGGTTTACACTACCAGGAGGCATGAGTTCACCACCCACCCCATTCTGCATTGTTTTCTTCATTTTATTAAACTTTTTTCTTTCCACCCCACACTGGACCTCTCACCCCTGTATTCCTCCCCACCCTACCCTGATCCCCCTCATTCATTATACTCCTCTTCTCCCTACCCTGTCCCCCCCTTACCTCTTATACTCCTATCTACCCTACCCTTATCCCCCTCACTCCTTTACTCCTCTCTACCCTACCGTAGCCCCCCTCATTCCTTATAATTCTCTCCATCCTTCCCTTATGCCCCTTCACCCCTTATACTCCTCTCCTCCCTACCCTGATCCTTCCTGTTCTTATACACCCTACCTTTATTCTCCCTCATCCCCTCATCCCTTATACTCCTCTCCACCCTGCCCTGAGCTTCGCTCACCCCTTATAATCCTATCCACACTACCTTGATTTACCCTCACCCCTTATCCCCCCCCCCCCAACCCCTTATAGTCATCTCCACCATGCCCTGACCCCATGCAAACACCCTCTTTTTAGTGTGGTCTTAGGTCTCGTTCACACAGAGCATTTCAATATCATCAATGGGGTGTACCGCATGTGAGGGCTGTCTTTACCCCCATAAGGGATGCACAGGTGTTCCATGCATCCTTATGCAGGCAGTCATGTTGATGTCAATTGGTACACAGTCGCTGAATGGACATGGCCACTGCTCCCAACATGATATCTGTGTAGGTGCAGGTATATGTCCCTAAACTCACACTGCCTGCATTCAATGCCCCATTAATATGCCTCAGGTGAATGAGGCATTGACTTTAGTGCAAACTGATAAGTCAAGTAACAATGCTGATGCCCTTCTCTCGTTTGCAAATGTTTCAAACTCTGCATTGCATAGAAATATGAAGTAATTATTGGGAGCCTGGGCTTGCTTGTCTCTTAATTATATAATATCTGTTTGGGTTGCAAGTTGGTTCAGTGGTATGTACTGATATCTTGATCAGCACTGTGGTGGGTGCCAGTACCACTAGGACCCTTTCCTCATGGAAATTCTACCATCTTCCTATGTTTGATTGTATTTCAAGTGCTTTAGTTTCCACTCTTGCTTCAATGATATGTAAGTAGCTCAATTAAACCTGGACACTTCCATGTCCCTTCCAAAGGGCAAGAGGCTGTCATTGAGTGTTCAACATGTACAATAGTCTTCGAGTCTGGTATGGCGTTTGAAGTAGGACCTCACACCTTTGTTTTCTTGTTTCTGTGTGAGGTTCCCCCTTTAAATCCATACTAAACTCCAAGAGTTTGATTTTGACTTTGGGGGGTTCCTATGTCAATTTTGTCATGGAGTTCCCCATAAAATCCATACCAGACTTAAAAGGCCTGTTATCAATTTTTTTTGGGGGGGGGTCCTTGTTTTATTTATGCTATCCCTGTTGTTTGTTTACATTCCCCTGTCGGGAATTTCAGGCTGGCAGCTGAATGTGTCCGGTGGGGATAAGTCACTGGTTGCTTGGATGCCAGCGGGTGCTGACTCCCTAACAACCAGAAGGAAACTGTCGCATTTAACAGTAGTAATAATACCACTGCTAAATGTTTTGCTTCACAAAGCAGTTGGAGATTTCTTTGGCTCAACAACCTTTCGTTCGGCTGTTTGCACAGAAATCTCCATTGACTGCACACAGTACAGAAGTCTCTCTCATATTGTTTCCCCTGCTGGTCAAATATTCTTAGCTTATTAATTCTTATGGTCGAATGTTAGCTATTTTTCTCTTAGGACTGAATATTGGGGGCTGTTACATTCGACACATATTACAAGCATTACAGGAATTATTTCTTACGCTTGCACGTATGTTGAGACATTCGCAAACTGAGTTTTTTAGGACTAGACCCCTACTATGCCTGTATATGTTTAAAAGTTTTTCTTTTTTTTTATATTCGTAACTCGTTTCCCTGTTGTAATCCCTATTTTAATAGCCTGCTGTCATGAGCTGAAAGTTTCTGTTTTCTTACGATTCCCTTCTACAGAAAATAAAACGACAAGAATAAAAGGAAGCTACGAACACACCGCTTATAAGCTATTGACTATGTTTACCCTGAGCTAAGGCAAATAACATGTTAAAAGAGTTTACTTGGCTGTCCCTTGTAGAGTTTATTGTAGTGTTTCTTTTGCCTTTTTTTTCTCTTTACCAGTCACGTGACCCTGACAGGTCCTGCCTATTTAGAGCCAGACCACCCACATGGAAGACGATGGAGCTGCTTAATAGAAACAGTCATGTAATTGTGAGACCTTCCAGCACTCTGCAGAATGCCTGCAAACCAGAAGGATTATTACACTCTCAGTTCCTGATGGCAGGGAACTGATGTGATTTCAAAGAGCGGAGTAGCACCAGGGTCCCCCCCCCCCCCTTTCCTAAGGATACAGGGAAAAAATAATATCATCTTGCCTTCAAATTTTACCGGGGCTTAGCACATGAGAGAAGGGGCCCGATGGTAAGTAAAATGATGCTGCATTGCATGCTCAGATACAGTCCA
The DNA here is from genome assembly GCF_037356315.1 of Lithobates pipiens. Classification (NCBI taxonomy): domain Eukaryota; kingdom Metazoa; phylum Chordata; class Amphibia; order Anura; family Ranidae; genus Lithobates; species Lithobates pipiens. The sequence goes on from NW_027507718.1 coordinate 7,235,030, forward strand.
GATTAGGCTGGGACTGGAAAAAAAAGGTGGCTCTGTGATGTGAGATCTTGGCAAATGGCACAGCTTGTGTTATGATATTGCTACTGCTGCTGGGCTTAGATGTTGGAGCAAAGAGAGGGCAGGGGAGAGTTGGCAGAGAATGGACAAAGTTGTGTGGATACAGGATCAATGGGGAATAGTGGCGTAATGCATGGCCAAAAATGTGATCGTGCCTATATACAGTATATATATATATATATATATATATATATATATATATATATATATATATATATATATAATAAAATACATTATAATTTTTAACAAATTCCCCTTTAAATGAGAGGGAACATGTAGTATACACAATATATATATATATATATATATATATATATATATATATATATATCCCTATTATATCATGTAATATTCCTTTTTATATTTTATATATATATATATATATATATATATATATATATATACAGAAAGGGATATTACATAATCTCTATCTCTCGTTTCAAAGGGAATTTACTAATACTGAAGCAGCTGGAATCTGCATCAGCTGTGCATGGCAACCAATCAGCTTCTGTCTTTCATTTTCAAAGCTTAACTGAATCAGCCGAAGCTAGAAGCTGATTGGTTACTGTTCACATCTGCTCCAGTTTTACTAAATTTCCCTTAAAAAGCCTTGTGTTTGTCTAGTCTGCAATAGGATAACTTCCTTTTATGTAATCAGAGCACATAGATCTATTTTATTTTTATTTTTTTATATTTACAATAACATAAGCGTTTCAGTTTTATGTTGTTATATGTGTCTCTTTTATAGAAGTGTTTTTCATATATATTCATCATAAGCCTTTCAGTTTGTTTACATGTGCTCCGTTAATGATTGCAATGTCTATATATGATAAATCGGTTATGTTGGAGGTGTATTCAGTGTTGGTTTGGGGCTCCTACAGTAACACCGCAGATGTCTAGAATGTGATAATGTATTTGGACAGGACAAGGTATTGTGGGACACAACCTTGAAATCAGATCCTCTTTCAAAGTCCCCAATGACAGCAGTGACAGGCAGATGATTGGCAGTTGAACATGTCCCATTCTCAGTGATTTCATCTTTATTACACCCACACACAGACACACACATTATACCTTTTATACTCTCTTGCCTCTGCCCAAGTGTATAAAGTCCTATTGAACTATGTAGGCGTGATGTGTAAACCGGATTAGCCGTATGAAAGAAAGACATACAATGAAGTGGAATTGTTTTACTTCCTATTCACTTCTCACGCTTATATGTGTAATAAATGTGAGATCCAAGGGGATCGTGTCTCCTAGAACTGCATCAGGGAAGCCAGAGCAAACCTAGTGCCAGAAAACAGACTGGTGGAAGGTCTTCTGCCAGGAGCCTCAGCTGATGAACTTCAGCTTGCTTGTCACTGTATGCTGATCCTTCACCCCTGCAGCGTTGGCTGGCAAATTACATCTGTGTATTTACTTTGTCATTGTAGGAAAGCTCAGGAAGGGACTGCAGGTGTCTGGGATCACCCTTCAGAACAAAAACTGCTGAATGGGATCTTTAAACTATGAAAATAAGCAGCTCCGAAAAAGTTTCCAGTAAAGAATATATACATAAAGCTTCAGTGTTTGGCTAAAGGTAACTTTAGCCGGTACAAAGTGTAGGCATTTTCAAGCCTTGGCTTACATGTTTGGCTAGCAGAGCATGTTAAGACTTGTGGGCAGACAACTTGCTTACCTGGTAGGCTAGTTGTGAAGTTAGTATACTGTACAGCAGAGATCTGCTTCTTAAAAACATTGTCTATACCTTTTTTACGATATGCTGTATAAACATAGTCCAAGTTCAGTTTATTCGGTGGCAGACTAGGACTCTGATGTTTATAGAAAAATAATACATTCTACAATATAATCATTTATGTAATAATAACATTATAAATAATGTCAATTCTTATGGTTTGAAACCATTTTTGTATAGATTTGTATGTGATGTTTGCATTTTAGGCATTATCTTAGGACAGCCTTTCTCAACCTTTTCAACACAGAGGAACCCTTGAAATAGTTCTCCGGTCTTGGGGAACCCCTGCTAAAAATTTGAAATCTACAACTCATGATACAATAGAGTGATGGTCAGTGGGAAGAATGGTCATTACACTTGCGGTCAATGGTTACTGCTTAACAGATAGCTAAAAAGATCAATGGTGTGAGTGGGAACTTATCTGAGAGGCAGAAATGGCCCAATGCTGAAGGAACCCCTAGCAACCTTTGGAGGAACCCTGGTTGAGAATCACTGTCTTAGGAACTCATTTTACTTCCCCATACTTATCCATCAGAATCTAGTGTCTATTGAAAAAAAAATATTTTTAGAATAAAAGGTTGGGTATGCTGGAAAGGTTCAACCAGCCTTTTACTGATACAAAAGGATGCAGCATTCAGTTATATGAGTTATTTGATGGCCTAGTAAGGAACTCTAATAATATTATATATAGATAGGAATGACCACTAATCAAATTACATCAATAGGTAACCAACCTTTGGATGTATTCCAAGCATATTGCACCATCTTTATAACTGCACCCTCCTATAGATGGATTGCTTGTGATGGAATTATTATGATATGTACCCACTCTATACAGCAAGTTCATGTTCATATATTCTTGACTTGCAATACAACCTGTTATAATGATTTATAATTCCTATAAAGAAAACTTTCATGTAAGAAATATGTAGCTTTGTTCAGATCCTGAAAATGCTATTTGCCTGGCTCTCTGGTGCTTTAATAATTTGCATATTGAAGCCAAAGACTAGTCAACTAAAACTTTGATCAGCCTGTATACTTTTATCAGTACATGCTTCCTAGGCAGATGATGATCATTAGTTTACTTGGCCTACTAAGTGCTTAATCATCCACACTTTGACAATACAAGAATAACACGTTCACTCACCTATTGGCATACTGATTAGCTTTTATCAAGTGAGATATCCAATGCTGTTATGTCCATGACCAACTTGTACTGAAAATGGGGACCTACTACCCACAATTGTATTTAAACTAACCTAAGGCATGAAAAAGGATAGCAGCAGTGGCAGGTGAATAGGTACACAAAGAAGGAAAAAGGGTTCATTAATATTAGTCTGAAACAAGTGGTAACAGTGGGGGTTATTTACTAAAACTGCATGGTACAAAATCTGGTGCAGATGTGCATAGAAACCAAGCCGCTTTGAGGTTTTATTCCAACTGAACAAGCTGAAGTTAGTAGCTGACTGGCTGCCATGTAAAGCTGCACCAGATTTTGTGTGCTCCAGTTTTAGTAAATCTACCCCGCAGCAACCAGCTGGGATTTTTTTTTCTATAAATGTGACCTTTTTTGTCTTGTCTGGCATACAAAAAGAGACATACTAAGATAAAAATTGGTCCAAAGTGGTCCAAATGTGAGACATAGGAAACCCCATTATAGGCTATGGGGCATATTTATAAAACTGCAAATGTGTAATTCACTAAAACAATCTCTGCAGGTGAATCCTCTTGGTCTACAGGCTTGAAATTACAATGATTAATTCCCAATGTTTGGTGAATGTTCACTAATTTCAAAATATGCCCCTATGTGAAAAAGGAGCAAAACGCCAAGTCACACTAAGGGACACATTTCAAAGGTGGCACAGGTGAACTCATTACCATCCAGCCTAAATGATTTTAGATCTAATTTACTGGACATGTTTAATAAGTGTACACTTTATTGCTTATTAGCTGCCCAAGTGGATATCATTTGGGTAGGACTGAAAAATCAGTAACACCATCTACCCTAGTCTGGGGTTATTGTTTTACCCGTTCATGGTTTGGCAGGTATGCGCGACAACAAGATCGCTCATATTTGGCCATAACCAGGTATGAATAAAAGTGATCAAAAGACCTAAGGGTTGAGGTACTAAAACTGGAGAATGCCAAATCTGGCACAGCTCTGCATAGAAACCAATCAACTTCCATTCATTTTGTCAAAGCTCATTTGAACAAGCTGAAGTTAGAAGCTGATTGGCTACCATACACAACTGCACCAGATTTTGCACTCTGCAGTTTTAGTAAATCCGCCCCACACATATGTCCAACTTTAATAAAGGATGCCATAAACCTGTTTTATTAGGTCGCTTATCTAGAAGCTTGTTTTTTTGCTGTTCTTCTGTGTAGTATTGTAAAACTATAAGTAAGGATCTCAGTTTTGATCAAATAAAGTTTGATTATGAGTTTATAAAAAAATGATACATGTAACCTGTGGGATTTGCTGTAAGTACAGAGAACCAGGTGTTCAGCCCATGTCTAGGACATGCACAATAAGGTTAACAATACACATGTAAATAGGGACACATCGATTAGGAAGAGCATTATGGCAGGAGATGCTACACTCATTGAGGCAAATGGGGGCAGGCATGCTTCTGACCACCCAAGTAGAAGAACAAGATTACAAAGACACCTCTTCCTCCTTTTTTTTCTGAATATTACAGAAACACAGCCAATTATATCCCAACAGTAATTCATCTGTCCTGTATAAAAAAAAAAAAGGACCACAGGGAGAGAAACTATAAAGATAGTACTTGTTTTGTCCTAGCTTCCAGTTGCAGCTCTGAAAGCAGCAGAAAGAATTCACTGGCACTAGTGTTTTTAGCTTGTTGGAGAATAAAAAGGAACCTTAACCACATAGAAGAGACCGTGCCCTCCACTAATCACGACTCGCATGACCCAAGTATCGTCAGTGGAACATGTTTCTTGCCAGACTCATTTGGATGTGCGCTCTATCCGTTCGCGTGATGACGAGTGACAGCGGTTTTTATTCATTCCCTGCCCAGACTATACTTCTACCGTGCTGTCCGACATCCAACATTCATTGGCCAAGCCCATTCCTGCAGAGAATTTACACTATTACACTCATCGCCTGGCTGTGAATTAACCTTACTGCATCATTCAGCACTGCTAGATATTTCTCATTGCTTCATTCATAGAAACTGATCTTGCTTGGGTACCATAGAAAGAGCTCTTGGTGGCACAAATCTGTAATACTTAAAGTATGATTTTAAACCTGTATGAAGAATAAAGTGCTACAAAGAGCAATGTTAAAAAACAACTAATCTTAGCCCTTGTACACACGGTCGGACATTCCGACAACCAAATCCATCGGATTTTGTCCGACGGATTTTGTCCGACGGATTTTGTCCGAATCTGTTGCATACACACAGTCGGACAAAGTTGTCAGAAAATCCGATCGTACTTAACGTGATGACGTTATTTTGTTAGGACGGGACTATGTTCAGGCTAGTAGCCAATAGCTTTGGTCAAGGAATTTGATCTGAGCATGCGTGGCACTTTGTCCGATCGGAATTCTCTACACATGATCAGACAAAGTCCGATCGGATCATGTTGTCGGAAAATTTTATAGCCCAGCTGGAAAACTTGGTCCGTCGGATACTCCAACGGAACCAGTCCTATGGAGCCCACACACAGTCGGATTATCCGACAAAACGGTCCTATCGGACATTGTCCATCGGAATGTCCGACCGCGTGTACAAGGGCTTAGATAGTTACATAGTTATTAAGGTTGAATATAGACACCAGTCCATCCAGTTCAGAGTGTCTACAATTGTCCCAATCCCTGCACATTGTGTCTCAAAAGATTGTAAGCTCTATTGAGCAGGCCTTGTTTACATAGGCAGACCGCCGTTCTGCCTCTCCTGAGAACGGTCAGCGCGTCCTGTCGGACATTACGTCCGTCAGAGCCGCTGATTGGCTCCCCTAGTGTCCGCCCCAGATAGAGTACACAAAATCACGTACAGGTACAATCCCGCTGTACATTGGCATGGGGTGGTGGGGCGGTCCATATCAGATTAATCAAAAAATGCTTAATACTGAAAAGACTAGAAAAACTTCTGAAAAACAATCAAAGACACACAAAAAAGATTTCCAAAATCACATGAAAATACTCACGCCTAAGTTTGAATCCTTACCCTACTAATGTTGAAGTCAAGTCAGTACAATAACCCAAGACAACCAATCAGGATTCATATTTAGTAGTTTAGTATACCTAAGCTACTTCCCTAATTTAAATGAATCCCTTAAGGGCCGGTTCACACTGCAGGCGAGGCGACTCCGACTTGGCTCGCCGCGACCTGCAGCGGCCTCGGCGGCGACTTGCAAATGACTTCTGTATAGAAGTCAATGCAAGTCGCCCCGAGGTCGCCCAAAAGTAGTACAGGAACCTTTTTTCTGAGTCGGAGCGACTCGAGTCGCTCCTCTCAGAATGGTTCCATTGTACAGAACGGGGGCGACTTGCGAGAGCGAGGCGAGGCGAGTCGTGTCGCCTCGCATCGCCCGCTGTGTGAACCGGCTCTAAGGCCCCTTTCACACGGGGCTGTCCGTATTTAGCATCCGCTTGCTCAGCAGGGATTGCTCCGTTGATCCCCGCAGAGCCGGCGGATGACAAGTCCATCTCTGTACTCTGTGCAGGGATGGACCTGTCAGAGAGTCCGCTATCCCCTATGGGGGGATCGGATGATTATGGACCGTCTGTCCATTTTCATCCGATACAATCTGGGAGATGGATGGAAAATAGGGTTTACATCCGTCTGGATTTTGCAGAGCGGATCAGGGCGGACCGGATCCGCCTAAAAAACTGACAGGTGGATCTGAATGGTCCGCACTTAACTTAACTTAGTATTTATTAAATACAATAAATCTTTCTTTTGCACAAAAAACAGTCACAAAAAGATTCTACTTTATAAGGGCTAAAGAACAAGATAGAACAACATAGACAACATAGAATAAAATGAAATAAAAATCTGTTTGAGTATTTTGGCTATTAGTGCAAGACAAACACAATAGGGAAGATTGATATATATACTCATCAAGGTATACATGCTATATAATGGAATAAAATAAAAAAACATAATATAAACACAACATTGTGTAGGTATTCTCTCCACAAAGCGTGATAAAAAAAAGATGTAAACTTATAGCATAGTCTAAAGAAAAAAAAGGAGAGCGCAAACGCCTAGTGCATTACCTTCAACACCAAATATTTATTGAAAAAGCCAAAGACATACTCACAAACATGAGATGATTAAAAGCATATCATTCATAACTCTAGTATTGGGGATGACAGATCTCTACAACTGGAAAGATGAAGCGTTATGGGAGGCAAGTTCCCTTCATTAAAGCTTTTGTTGCCCCAACACTTCATATTCCTGATACGTGCATGCCGCACCATGTTCTTGGATGAGAAAGTATCCTGTTCTCTTTGTATTGCTTCCTTTATGTGAAATCCCTGGTGTTCATGCCAGTCCCTCTGCTTTCCTATTAAAAACTGACCACACTAAGCGGGAGAGCACAGCGTAGTCGGTTCTCCAGCTATGCTGGGAATTCAGTGTGCTCTCCTCCAATGATCAGACTTGTCCTGACATGCCCCCACTGCACAGCGATTCACTGGGAAGCTCAGTGTGCTGCTGTTTCTCCTCCCCTAGCTCTTATGTAGCTGAGAACAAAGGATCTGTGATCACTTTAAAAAAAAAAAAGGTATTTATAATGTTTTTTTTATATCTATACAAAAATGTTTTGCCTTTCATTTCTATTCAAACTGAATGGGTTGTTTTACAAGGTGATCATTTACAATCACTTTAATAGCATAGTGTAATATGATGTAAGCTCTAAAGAGCAAGGCTTGTCTGACCTGCTTGTCTTGAATTGTATTGTAACTATACTGTCTCCTTTTATATTGTTGATGTTATATAAATACTGCATGATAATAATAATAGGGCAATGATAATGAATTTCAATTAAAGTTTAAATCTGTAAAAAAACAAAAACAAGAATGCTCCCTTGCAGTGGGGCTGTCCCCGCTCTGCAAAGATTAAAAGCTCATTTATGTCTAGGGTTCTGCAAAAAGCAGCTTAATTCATCTGATCTTTCGTGCGCGGCTATAAGACTGGTCCCGGCAGCCTGTTCTCCGCAATGCTCAAGTAGTCGCAGGTCCTCTGATGTCATCAAGTCCAATGCAGAGCCCATACCCATGCACTGGAAGTGAGGACACCAGGGACAATCCAGAAAAGAGGTGGAGTGGAGAATCAGGTAAGTAAATCTGCTGTTCCTAGTCCCCTAGACCTAAACAGCATTTAACTTGTGCAGCCCAACTGCTAGGGAGGATTTTTGTGCTTTCTAGCCACTTCCCAACTGGCCCATGTAGACTTACTGCTACAGGGTGGCCACTCTGCACAGAATCATGTATATATATGTGATTCTGCATTCCTGGGTAGGGGGGCGCCCACCCACCCACCTGCTAGGCTGTGCTGTGATTCGTCACAGCACATACCGGTTACCGGCCAGTGATTGACCACCTGGCATCCGGCGAGTCCCACGGAACACAGCTCTGCAAGTGTATACAGTACAGAGCTGTGTTAAGTGACAGGGGATCTAGTTGGTTTTTCATTCCCTGCTAAGCAGGGAATAACAACAACTACATACCCAGTAAAAGCAGCACACAGTACACACATAAATACTTGTTAGACACACATTTAACCCCTTGATTACCCCAGATGTTAACCCCTTTCCTGCCCAGTGCCATTAGTACAATGAATAATAATAAGTGCATAGTATTAGCACTGATCACTCTAGTTATGGCACTGGTGATGTCATTGGCAGTTGCTATAAGTCACTGATCGCCGGCATTACTAGTATTAAAAAAATAAAAATTCCAGTATATATCCCATAGTTTTAGACACTATGTGGGTTATTTACGAAAGGCAAATCCACTTTGCACTTGGAAGTACAGTTGCTATGAATCTGAGGGGAAGATCTGAAATGAGGGGAAGCTCTGCTGATTTTATCATCCAATCATGTGCAAGCTAAAATGCTGTTTTTTATTTCCCTTGCATGCCCCCCTCGGATCTACAGTGACTGCACTTCCAAGTGCACTTGCAGTGCGCTTGTAGTGCAAAGTGGATTTGCCTTTCGTAAATAACCCCCTATAACTTTCACACAAACCAATTAAAATAAAATTATTGGGATAAGTCCAGCCTAACACTTAAACCACTACATTTATAGATACCCATGATCTAAAACTAACCTATCTAGCCCTGTATAGAAGAAATCAGTATACATACCTTTTCTGAAGCTGATCCAACCCGATCCTGCACTGAGCTGTCAGCAGCGCCTTCGTTGTGTAATTGGGTGCAAAGAAGGCAGCCAACAACGGAATCCCCATAGTACCTCTATGGGTGATGTCACTTGCCATTCATTTCACAACTGTTGTCGGCCGTGTACTCTGCAGAGCTTCCATCGCTAGAGACCGGACACCAGATCGGCATTAAAAAAGGTATGTATACTGATTTCTTCTTTACAGGGATAGATAGGCTAGTGTTAGATCATGGATGTCTATAGATGTAGCAATTTTAGTGTTAGGGTGGATGTTTTTTATTTATGGGGTATGTTTCAAAGCAGAAAGTCAGTCTTTTTCTTTTAAATAATAAAAAATAAAAAACCCAGAGATGATCAAATATCATCAAAGAAAGCTCCATTTGTGTGGAAAAAAAAGATAGAAACTTTGTTTGGGTACAGCGTTGCATGACCACGCAATTGTCAGTTAAATAAAGCACAACGCCGCACAGCAAAAAATGGCCTGGTCATGAAGGGAGGTAAATCTTCCAAGGGACAAGTGACTAGAGATGGGCTTTAATGTATTGAAAGAACACTGCTGATGTACTAAGTACTATACCCCATAGCAACCTTCTTGAGAAATTCCTTTGGAAGATGATTTCTAAACGAGTGGTTTGGTTTTTGTGCTTCTCATAAGGCTTGCATATCTTAGTGAGGATAATTCTATTAGGCCATTTAACAATAATTCTTGTATCCCTGGACCTTGCCTCTGGGGCTCAGTCAGAGAGCTCAGCAATATGTATTTACTCCATTTAGATTAATACATCTTGGGAGAGAAGGTAGCGTAGATGTGACCTGTTCCTCCATAAGGTGTAAATACATCCAGCTGTGGTATGTAGAAGAAAAAAGTGCACTCCAAGGGGGTGCAGCAAATACTAGCCATGTTCAGGAGACGGAGGATGAGTTTGGCTGCAATGTCTTCAGTTTTTGTGAATGGAGCTCCGGTAGCCAAGGGAGGGAGGATGTACATGATGAGTAACATAAGTGTCTTATTAGAGTGCTCCTTTCATCCCATTATTGGTCGGTAGCTGTCAGCTTGTTAAGGTGACCATACAGTACACTATAAAATTTACTGAATTATTTGGGTTTGTCCTCATATTACATAGCTATAGTAAAGCTAAAAGAGATTATACAGATACCAGTATTTTAGTTTAGGGCAAGCTTAAGGGTATTGGGTAACGATCGTAAACGAGGGATTGAAGTCCTCGCTGAGGAATTTGCTTTCCTGGTATTCTCCACGCAGCAGCGCAAGCATGTATCTAATGGGAGGTCAGGTACATAGGAGTGAGGATGCAATGATCAGATCATCATTCATCACTGCTAGCTTTAGATCTGACCTGTGCTTCTGTTGTGGAACTACAAGTTCCCACATGCCTTATTTAGCATCATGCCAAATATATTTTTTGGACTGCATACATATAGACATGTATACACTGGATCTTTCTCACAGGAGATGGCATAAAAATCCAGCATGAAAAATGCTTGGTTTTGCATGTAATTGTGTTTGTTTATGCATGTTAAGAAGCATATGTGCATAAACTCATTCTATTGACTAGAACAGGGCTCAAAATTTAAAGTTCTGAGCTACTAGCCAGGCCTTATTGGTTACTCGCCACCAGTTGCCCCACCCAACCGCAACCATGCCCGCCCCTAAACACATTCTCATAAATTTTGTCAATGTTTTATGCAAAATGAAGTTACAAAAATAAATATTAACAACAACTTTATCGGTGCTCATCAGCACAGCCTCACCAGTGCCCATCAATACAGCGTGACCAGTGCCCATCAGTACAGCCTCACCTGAGCCCATCAATACAGCCTCACCTGTGTGCGTCAGTACAGCCTCACCTGTGCCCACCAGTATAGCCTCACCTGTGCCCGTCAGTACAGTCTCATCTGTGCCCGCCAGTACAGTCTCACCTGTGCCCATCAGTACAGTCTCACCTGTGCCCGTCAGTACAATCTCACCTGTGCCCGTCAGTACAGTCTCACCTATGCCCATCAATACAGCCTCACCTGTGCCCCCAGAACTTTTTTCAGGGGGGGCATCACTTTAGGTCACCCATGCTCCACCCCTTTTAGACAATGTCATGAAGGGGGGGGGGCTAAGTCATTCATCACATAAAGCGCAGGCATGTGCCCATCAATTGCAGCCTTGTGCTCATCAAATTTGGCCTGTACAGTACGAAGGGTGTACAGTATGTGTATATATAGGGGTGGATGATATTAGTATATACAGGAAGGAAGGTGGGTGTATATAGCTGTATTCAGGACAGATGATGTATATATGCAGTCTGTGATGATGGAGGAAGGTCTCTATATACAGGAAGGCAGGTGGGTATATACAGCTACCTATAAATAGAGACCTTCCTTCATCATCACTGACTGCAGATTTACATCATCTGTCCTGTATACAGCTATATACACAGGACAGATGGTGTATAACTGCAGTCAGTGATGATGGAGGAATACAGGAAGGAAGATAGGTGTATATAGCTGTATACAGGACAGGACAGATGATATGATCTTTCCTATATCTGACACCCCCCTTCACTGATCATACCTGTATGCACTCAGCTGCCCCCCTCATCTGTATATATGTCAGGCCCCACACACACGTCCGTAAGCACACACACACACACACACACACACACACACAGCTCTTCTCCCCTGTACACAAACAGCCTCCTCCCTTCAGTTGTACTCACAGTCCCCACTTGTAAGATTGTGTTCCTTCTCCCAAGTCCTGTTTCCACATGTCCCTGTAAAAATACAACAGGCAGCAAATCAAACACGAGGGACGCACATACAGAAAGCACCCAGAGGGGGCAGTAAAGAGCTCTGTAAGTTCAGTGACACTGATCTGCAGCAGTTGTGGAGCCAACTCACACAAATCCAGAGAGCCAACAGAGTTACAGATGCGGCCACTGCAGACGATTCCAGGGGGGATCACTCGCCCCCCCCCCATGCCCCTACCTGCGGACATCCATGCCTGTACCCATCAGTACAGTCTCACCTGTGCCCATCAATACAGCCTCACCTGTGCCTGTCAATACAGACTCACCTGTGCCCATCAATACAGTCTCACCTGTGCCTGTCAGTACAGACTCACCTGTGCCCATCACTACAACCTCACGTGTGCCTGTCAGTACAGACTCACCTGTGCCCATCAATACAGCCTCACCTGTGCCTGTCAGTACAGCCTCACCTGTACCTGTCAGTACAGCCTCACCTGTGCAGAGGAAGAGTCGAGCTGGCCAATCATCAGAGAGCAGGGATTGCCTGCTGTAACAGCTTTCATTTGAATTGCTGGGTTCCCAGCACTGCTTATGTCACACAGTCCCACCTCCTAGCTCTGCTCCGCTCACGTCACACAGTCCCGCCTCCTCACCCTGCACTGCTCACTTCACACAGTCCCGCCTCCTCACCCTGGGCCGCTCACGTCACACAGTCCCGCCTCCTCAACTAGCGCTTCCCGGCATTGGACCAGTGTTCTGTCTATCAGATGCATCGGGGCGAGGAGGTGGGACTGTGTGACAAGAGCAGTGCAGCTGTTACAGCAGGCAATGATGATCAGCGAGCTCAACTTTTCTTCTCCTCTTCCCCTGGCTGGGGTAGCATCTCCCGCTCAACCCTGAATGCCAGCGGTGCTCATCCCCCTCCTCTGAGGCAGCCCCACGATCGCCAGTTACCATTTTTCTCTCGCAAAATGCGAGTAGGCGAGTGGAAAATTTGAGGGCTGGGCTAGAATATTCATAAATTCTAGCTACTAGAATGAATTTACGCACATACGCATTCATTTATGCTCTTAGTGTGTAAATTCTGCTGGTAAGCTCTTCTAAAATGCAGATTTGGGGCAGTTTTTTTTAATACCGCTGTATTCAGAGGCATACAAAATTATAAATATATCTAAAAGTGCCATTCTTTTCTGCCTGTGTGTACATTCTTATGTTTTAATGTACACGTTACAACAAGTGACCAACTTGACTTTACTGAACATACAGGTCTGTTCCACCTCAGTCCTGCAGTGCAGTGCGTTTTTAAAAATAGATGTAGCACCCTAATGTTTACACAGGGTTGCTAGCAAATTTACCTGCCAAGTGATAGTTGCCTTGGCCGATTAACCTCCCTGGCGGTATGATTCAGTCTGGAATTAGGTGCTGAAAGCGGTACAATTATTTTGCATGGAAATCTGGCGTTTTATTTTGTAGTCCTGTAATTCTTAGGAATAACGCTCTTAAATCTGTTCAAACCAGAGTCTAGCAGACATCCCGGGTATGATAAAGTTTATAATATAATAAAGAATAATAAAAAATATTCAATAATGTAATCAAATCCTAAAACACTGAAAAAGGGACACTTTTTGGTTGCTATGGACAATCTCCAAATTTCAGGCAGAAAAAAACTGTATTTATAATATAAAAGTGCATGCAGGGCATTGCACAGACCACTAGAGACAAAGGGGGTGTGTATTTTTTACTACAGCACTGTAATCTGTAAGATTACAGTGCTGTGTGTGTTTTGTGTACTTTTACTTTTTTGAATTTGCCGCCGTTCTCCGCTCCCGTGCGCCGTAACGTCGCAGGAAACGGAGCTCGGAGGCATTTGGCACTGTGAATCGAGCGCAGGACGGCTCGATCACACAGCGCGGCGGACATCGCTGGATCCAGGGGACAAGGTGAGTAACTCTCCCTGTGTCCTCCCCTGCATCGAGCGAAGCGATCCCGAGTCTGGCTCGGGGTTACCGCTCCTGTAATTAAAATCCCAACCCGAGCCAGACTAGGGATTACCGCTAGGGGGGTTAATAGGAGGTCAATTGATTCCACTCTAATTCTGGAATTGCTGCATTTCTCTCTTCTGTCACTAGATGGCCAGGTATCTGGTGGCATTAGATAAGACAAGGGCATTGCAAGGACAGATTAGGAATAGATGGGGTGTCTCAGCCAATGGGCAGGGATTTTCTTGGGTCCCTTTGCCTGCTGGAAGAGCCTATTTATTTGGGTGAGGTCAGGTGATCGGGGTTCTGTTCCACCTGGATGGCTGTTTGGCTGTTTGGGTGGACGTGTGTTGTGCTGCCCGGGTTGCTAGGCCAGAGCCTGAGGCCTATCCTGGGGACATCTGGCTGCTAAGCTGTTTGAGGGCCTATCTCAAAGTAAGAGAGCAGTGTAGGGTTTGCACCTTGCAGTCCAACCAGAAGTGACGATTCTGCCGGCCAGAGAACCTGTCAGGGTTGGAGGTATAGGTGAAGCTGTTGCCACTAAGGGGTCAACCACCTTATTACCAGGGATGCTGAAGAAAGTACCAGTGCAGTATTTTTGCCAACCGGGGACGATGAAGAATTGGGAAACTTCAGCAGGTGTCAAGCCAGGGACCCGGCCAGTGGAGGTGACGCTTACAGAGCAGTCTTGTGTGCCAAGCCAGGGACCGAGCAGGCCAGTGGGGTGACGCTTGAGGAGTATCTCTGAGTGCCAAGCTACGGACCCAGCAGAGATGCGGGTTGGCGCTTGAGTAGGATACTCAGTGAGAAGATTGGAAGAGCTCAGGAGATCCAGTGACAGTGGATCAGCAGGTCTAGGTGATAAACTGAGATCTCAGTTGAGTTAAGATCTAAACAAGGAGATTGTGGAGGAAGTGAAAGAGTTAGAAACTATTGAAGGTTGTTGCCATAGGAGACAGCATGTCTACACATGCAGATGTTGTGTCTTGCTGGATGCCTTTCCCTGCATGTCTGTCTACCTATAGAAGTCTCGGAGACTGCTAATTAACATTGCAACTAATATAGGGTGTCCTGGCCCTAACCCTCTTCCCCACAGTTCTGTTTAAGAGAAAATAAATCTCTTTACATTCAAGAAGTGTCTGGCACCCATTAATCTACCTTGCATTACACCTACCATGCCTCGTAACCCACTCTACGTAGAAGGATGTCGAACTCTGGAGGTCACCATTAGGCCTGGAGAGGACTTGGCTACATACAATGTCCTTTTTTTTTTTGCACTTGCATGCGTTGGGAGGCCCATAGAAGTTCATACTCACTTGGTCACTATGGGATTTGTTTTCTGCAAAACCTGGTTGATCCTGCTGCTCCCTATCGCTAACTTCTGTTCATGTCCCCAATTCAGCTAGGGATTTTGCAGCTGTGATGGCAACTCTGCACATGTTAAGTGGGTTTCTATGCTGAGCATTTCCTCCCTATCACATCTAAGCAGCCCAAGTGACACATGTGGGCGTATACACAGTGGTAAATGACAGCCCACTCTCTCCCTTCTCATCCATGCCCACTAACCAGCTAAAGACAATGGGGGCAGGATATTACATCATGATTGATGGAGGCTTCACCTTCCTGTTATTCTAAGGCAAAGGCTAGAGGGTGTGACACAGCCTGTGACTGACAGAAATCTGACCATACCATGTTATTGCCAAATAATATTAAAAATGTTATTTCAAATATATTTATATGACAATTTAAAACAGTTTATTGCTAAAAAAAATATTTATTCACTCTGTATCACAAAGGCTGTTTTTTTTATTTTGAAAATGTGACCAGAAGCAGAGGACTAGAAGCTCCTCCTGTTCATGTTTTCCTGCAGACAGGCTGGGAAAGAGCTCAATCATGTGACAGCTGTATGTCAATTAGGAAAAAGATACTTAGATGTTTTTAGTAAAATAATTACAGTGCCATCATCCACATACAGAAATAGAAGGGATAATGTAAATTAAACAGCGTGTGTATCACTTTAAGATATTATTAGAAGGGAAGTTATGACTATTCAATTGAAATAAAATATTGTTGTCTCCATGCTACTCAGTGCAAATTGACACAAAAACCTGATTGTAGCCAGCACTGACATGCATTCCTGCAAAAATGGTAATAATCCTTGAAAAAGTGCAGCGCAATCACAATATAATCAAAAGAAATGCACTACTGACATGCGTTAATGTGCAAACCCAACTTAAAGTTGTGAAGGCAGAAGGTTTTTTTTTTTTATCTTAATGCATTCTATGCATTAAGATAAAAAGCCTTCTGTGTGCAGCAACCCCCACTCAAGCCCCCCTAACACTTACCTGAGGTCCCTCTCTGTCCTGCGATGTCCGCGAGTGTCTCAGCCCTCCAGATTCTCCTTCCTGATTGGCTGAGACACAGCAGCAGCTCCATTGGCTCCTGCTGCTGTCAATCAAAGTCAGATAGCCAATCAGGGAGAGAGGGGGTGGGACCGGGTCGGGGGCTCCGTGTCTGAATGGACACAGGGAGCTGTGACTCAGTTTGGATGCCCCCACAGCTGTTTGCTGTGAGGGCACTGAACAGGAGGGAGGGGCAAGGAGCACAGAAGAGGGATCCGAGAAGAGGAGAATCTGAGCTGCTCTGTGCAAATCCACTGCAACAAAGTAGGTAAGTTAAACATGTTTATTATTTTAATAAGAAAAAAACGAGCTTTTACAATCATTTTCTATGCAATATGACCTAACAGATTATATTCATGTGCAAACAAATCATACTAACTAAATCTTGTCCAGTCACAGAACACCTTGCATTTAGACCCCTTTTACACAGAGGCAGTTTTAACGCTAAAAATAGCGCCTGAAAAGCGCCCCTCATGCCTCCCCAGTGTGAAAGCCTGAATGCTTTCACACCGGGGCGGTGCGCTTGCAGGACGGGAAAAAAAGGCCTGCAAGCAGCATCTTTGGGGCAGGTTGTGGGCGATGTATAAACTGTTCCTCCATCGCCCCTGTCCTTTGGAATGAATGGGAAGCACTGCCAAAGCGCTTGCAATTTCTTTGGGCGCTAGTGGGGTTAAAAGCGCCGCTAAAACAATGGTAAAGCGCCTCTAAAACTAGCGGCTCTTTACCTCTAACACACTCCTGCCCCAGTGTGAAAGTAGCTGTAATAAAAAGAATATAAGGTTCACAGAAACGCTGAGCTCAGCCACTGGTGCTTCAGGGGGAGATCAAAGCGTGGAAGAGTGCTCGCACCTTTAATGCTGGGAGTGAGCAATCAATGTATGGCGCATTCTAGCAACATCGCAGGATAAAAGAATGCTAACAATGAGAGTTTTTCCTCCAGGTTTCAAGAGTGGCGTACATGGCCTACAAGTATGGCTATTACATTAAGCAGTATTTTTAAAGCTACGTGTTTTTTTTTAAACTCCTGGGGTTCCTTGACTGTATAATGAATTGAATTCAAAAGGTGAACTTAGCCTTTAATTTCGGCTCCTGATGCTGAAAGGAGTGGTGGGAGGACAGAGGAAACATGAGTAAACGCTGCTAGGGTTGGGTAGATTACAAGGACTCTGTCACCGCAGGGTCATTTTTACAAGAGGTCACCTTTCTGGCAGCCCCTGTATTGAAAAGCTCTACAAAATTATTGCTTATCCCTGAATGGGTAAAAAAAAAAAAAAAAACAGGCTTATACTGTATGATTACTACCAGAAAATTGTTACCTAAAAAAAAAATCATGTATTAGCAGTGGTCAAATTACTGTAAGTGCTCATTTTCACTTGTGAAAAGCAATCTGTGGTGCTAGAAAATATGTCAATTTCTGGACATCTCTATTAAGCCTTGAAATCCCTCAGCACTGTGACACAATCACGTGCACTACACATGGTTGCAGGGTAGAGCTGGGCGAACAATTCGAATTGAGCAAAAGTTTGGCGGATACCTGAATTTGCAGGGCACAGTGCATTATAAGTTCTAAATGGCAATGCTTTGCCCAATCAGGGCATAGTAAATAGCTGGTTGTTAAGGAGCAGGCTGGGAAGCTGGCCGCGGCGTTCTTAACGACGGATGAGTTTTCTGCTGTCAACGGGCTTCCTCACTGATGGCTGAATAAAAAAAAGCATTGCTGGCAATAGAAAAAAGGTGAAAAAAATGGTGTGGGAGTCCCCCCCCCCAATCTTTACCAGGCCCTTTGGGGGCCTGCAGTGTTCGGTGACTTCAGAAGGGTGTGATACCACCAGGTGACATCACTAGATGGCGGA
The DNA here is from genome assembly GCF_037356315.1 of Lithobates pipiens. NCBI lineage: Eukaryota > Metazoa > Chordata > Amphibia > Anura > Ranidae > Lithobates > Lithobates pipiens. Next base: position 7,253,186 of record NW_027507718.1, read on the forward strand.
GCAGGCATTTGGTGGTTAGCCTTCATACCGGGTGGAGCGTTTTTGTTTTTTACAGGTCCGGCAGTGTGGCGGGTGTCATGATTGACAATGGATCTATATCAGGGGACATTGTTTTTTTCGTTTTTAATAGGAAAATTGTCAAAAACTGCTTCCTGTCTATTTATTTTTGACACTTTTTTTGGTGAATGAGTAGGGATACAGTGTACCCCACACTCATTTACATAGGAAGGGGGCCGGGACCTGGGGATCCCCTTGTTAAAGGGAGCTTCTGGATTACGATAAGCCCCCTGCCCGCAGAACCCCACAAGATAAGTAATAAGAGGGCCAATGAAAGATGCCGAGCTGGAGGTGTGCCTCTGTGTGTCTGTGTAAATCCAGGAAGTGAACACGCAGCAGCTTCAGCTGCCCACAGTTAAAATGGATGCAGCCAGACTCAGTGGAGGGAGCTTTCTGCAGCATATTTGGCAAGTACATAATCACAGTATATATAAAATATGCAAAGTGGTTGGAGGGAAGCTTCAGAATGGCAAAGATGTTGTTATTACAAATTATGTGAGCAGATTGCAGTTCCTCTTTAATCCTGGTACATGCCACTATTTTTTCTGTTTCGACATTAGTGCAGCGATCTCGCCTGCTGTTCTAAGGTGTTTTGACATGTTGACGGCCCCCCTGGAGGAACACTCCAGTCAGACATCAGGAGCCAGTTGGCTGCTGGTTTTCCAGCATGCTCGTTAGACAGAAGCTGGCCAAATAGCTGGCTTCTGTCGAGCCAGCTGTCATACACACGGACCGAATGTTGGCCGGTTTTTATTTGAACCAGCAGATGTCGCCCAATATTTGGCCCCTGCGTATTAGGCTTAAAGCAGAGTTCCAACCGCAAAATTTGTTTTTAAAAGTCAGTAGCCACAAATACTGTAGCTGCTGACTTTTAATATAAGGACACTTACCTGTCCAGGAATCGAGCGATGGTCGCCCCCCCCCAAGCTGGTTCGGCTCGAATGCAGGTGCCGCCATTGCAACTAAGGGCAACCAGCAGTGAAGCCTTAAGGCTTCACAGCTGGTTTCCTTCTACACATGCATGGGTTGCACTGTCTGAATGGCCCCGTCATCTTCTGGGACACACAGAGGTCCCAGTAGGCAGCGGGGGAGGGGGAGAAAGAGGGGCGATGCAGATGGGGAAATGATGTACCTCACCACAGCAGAGTTAGGAATCAGGATGGAAGTACACCTTTTACTCATATATATATATAGATATATATAGATATATCTATATAGATATAGATATATAGATATATGTATCTATATATAGATATATATAGATATATAGATATATATATACAAAAATCAAGGGGGAGTGGTCTTTTGTTTAAGACCTAGTTGTATTTTTGGCAGAAACTTTACTTTAACAAAGGTCTGGGGAGGAATTATATTGATTAGTGCCACTGATTTCAAGATGTGAATAGTAACTTTAATTGTTCCCTTAGCTTAACAAATAATGTAAAGCTTGTAGGTAAATGAATAACTGAATTGGACACGTTCATCTTATATAAAATGGAACTTGAGCCCCTGTATGTCCTGGAAGAGCCCTTCAGCACACACAAGGCATTGCCTGTATGTGCACAAAAATGTGGAAGCTTTGTCAGTGTAATACTATCCATCTTGTACAGGGAAACACATGGGGTACGCAGATGTACTGTACCCCAGGACTGTCAGGAGTGGACCCGAAGTCCCGCAGCACATTTGTGCACACATAGAATCTGGGAGGGGGGGGGCCAGATGTCATTCTCCACTGAATGGCATTTGTAGAAGTTCTGCTTTGCAGCACAAGAATTAAAAAAATAATTTAATAACATATATACAATTTAAAAAGGGGGGGCAGGGCAAGAGTAAATTCGTTTTAGGGTGATGGTCCGCTTTAAAGCTGAACCCCAGCTTTTCATACACATAGTTTGTTTGGCCCAAGAGAACTATGTCCCTCACTAACATGAGGTCACTGGATGTGCGGTATAAACTGTATGTAGCTGAGGCTACATACAGATAGCTCCCAACTGTCCCTGATTTCGAGGGACTGTCCCTGATTTGGAGCAATGTCCCTCATTCCTCCTCATTTGTCCCTCATTTTGGTCTGATCTATATAGTTGTATATAAAATGTAAGTTTTATCTTTTAAAAAGTGTTTCCCAGTGCTAACCCTTTCATTAAAATTCTAAATGACTGCATTTGTAAATTTTAAAAGCCAATAAAAAGTAATAGTAGTGGAAAAAAAATCCCTTGGGAATTTAAAGGGGTTGTAAAGCTTTGTTTTTTATTTTCTAAATAGGTTCCTTTAACCAGTTGCCGACCGCCGCACGCCGATGTACGTCGGTAGAATGGCACGGGCAGGCATAAGGACATACATGTACGTCCCTTGCCTCCCGCGGGTCGGGGGCCCGATCGGGCCCCCGCCCGGTGCCTGCAGCGGTCGGTTTTCGTCCGGGAGCGATCCGGGACGAGGGGGCGGCCATTCATTCATGGCCACCCCCTCGCGATCGCTCCCGACGAATAGAAATCCCCGGTGACATCACTTCCTCTCCTGTAATGTAAACACAGGAGAGGAAGTGATGTATTCTCTCCTCCGTGTCGGTATTTTTCGTTCCGACACGGAGGAGAGCGGATCGGTGAGTTGCACCAACACTCTACACACACAGTAGAACATGCCAGGCACACTCACACCCCCCCTTTACCCCCCGATCACCCCCCCAATTACCCCTGCCCCCCAGTCACAGTGACACCAATGTCATTTTTTTTTTTTTTTTTTTTTTGCATTGGTGTCATTTGTGACTGTAATAACTGTTAGGGCAGTTAGGGTTAGCCCCCTTTAGTTCTAATGTACCCCCCTAACCCCCCCCAATAAAGGTTTAACCCCGTGATCACCCCCCGTCGCCAGTGTCACTAAGGCTGGGTTCACATTGCAGCGGTTTATGAGAAGGAATGTGATTCGCACCGCACTGCAGTGCAAATCACATCCGATCTCTGTGCGATTCGAGTTCAGCCATTCGCCGCACCCGCCGCACCCGCCACACCCGCCGCACCCGCCGCAAATTCGCACGGGACCCTTTTTTTGGCCCGCAGCAGAATCGGATCGCATGGGTGTTCACACCATGCGATCCGAGTTTGCAGATCGCACTGCGATATGCGAACTGATCTGGGGGTGTCAGTAACATTTCACTGACACTCCCAGCAGTTCGCATAGGGCAGTGTGAACTGCCGCCGGGAGGCATGCGATGCGGGAACCCGCCGCGGATTCGCGGCGTTTCCGCATCGCTCCAGTGTGAACCCAGCCTAATAAGCGATCATTTTTCTGATCGCCGTATTAGTGTCACAGGTGACGCTAGTTAGGCAGGTAGGTATTTAGGTTCGCCGCAGCTTTTTATAGCGCCAGGGACCCCCATATACTACCGCATAAAGCCCCCTGATTGCCCCCTAGTTAACCCTTTCACCAGTGATCACCATATAACTGTTACAGGTGACGCTGGTTGGTTAGTTATTTTTTTATAGTTTCAGGGCACCCGCCATTTATTACCTAATAAAGGTTTAACCCCCTGATCACCCGGCGGGTGTCATTTGTGACTAATAACTGTTAGGGCAGTTAGGGTTAGCCCCCTTTAGTTCTAAGGTACCCCCCTAACCCCCCCCAATAAAGGTTTAACCCCGTGATCACCCCCCGTCGCCAGTGTCACTAAGGCTGGGTTCACATTGCAGCGGTTTATGAGAACGGATGTGATTCGCACCGCACTGCAGTGCAAATCACATCCGATCTCTGTGCGATTCGAGTTCAGCCATTCGCCGCACCCGCCGCAAATTCGCACGGGACCCTTTTTTTGGCCCGCAGCAGAATCGGATCGCATGGGTGTTCACACCATGCGATCCGAGTTTGCAGATCGCACTGCGATATACGAACTGATCTGGGGGTGTCAGTAACATTTCACTGACACTCCCAGCAGTTCGCATAGGGCAGTGTGAACTGCCGCCGGGAGGCATGCGATGCGGGAACCCGCCGCGCATTCGTGGCGTTCCCGCATCGCTCCAGTGTGAACCCAGCCTAATAAGCGATCGTTTTTCTGATCGCTGTATTAGTGTCACAGGTGACGCTAGTTAGGCAGGTAGGTATTTAGGTTCGCTGCAGCTTTTTATAGCGCCAGGGACCCCCATATACTACCGCATAAAGCCCCCTAATTGCCCCCTAGTTAACCCTTTCACCAGTGATCACCATATAACTGTTACAGGTGACGCTGGTTGGTTAGTTATTTTTTTAGAGTTTCAGGGCACCCGCCATTTATTACCTAGTCTCACTAGTGTACCCCTAAATTTAGGGGTGTCTACTTTCCAAAATGGGGTCATTTGGGGGGGGTTTGTGCCATCTTGGCATTTTATGGCCTTCAAAACTGTAACGCCCTTAGAAAGCCTGAAGGCGGTGCTTGGTTTTCGGGGCCCCGTACGCGGCTAGGCTCCCAAAAAGTCCCACATATGTGGTATCCCCGTACTCAGGAGAAGCAGCAGAATTTATTTTGGGGTGTCATTTCACATATGCCCATGGCATGCGTGAGCAATATATCATTTAGTGACAACTTTGTGAAAAAAAAAAAAAAAAGTTTGTAATTTTCCCGCAACTTGTGGCAAAATATAAAATATTCCATGGACTCAACATGTCTCTCAGCAAATAGCTTGGGGTGTCTACTTTCTAAAATGGGGTCATTTGTGGGGGTTTTGTGCCATCTTGGCATTTTATGGCCTTCAAAACTGTAATAGGTAGTGAGAAGTGAACTCAAAAATTTACGCCCTTAGAAAGCCTGAAGGCGGTGCTTGGTTTTCGGGGCCCCGTACGCGGCTAGGCTCCCAAAAAGTCCCACATATGTGGTATCCCCGTACTCAGGAGAAGCAGCAGAATTTATTTTGGGGTGTCATTTCACATATGCCCATGGCATGCATGAGCAATATATCATTTAGTGACAACTTTGTTAAAAAAAAAAAAAAAAAAAAAAAAGTTTGTAATTTTCCCGCAACTTGTGGCAAAATATAAAATATTCCATGAACTCAACATGCCTCTCAGCAAATAGCTTGGGGTGTCTACTTTCTAAAATGGGGTCATTTGTGGGGGTTTTGTGCCATCTTGGCATTTTATGGCCTTCAAAACTGTAATAGGTAGTGAGAAGTGAACTCAAAAATTTACGCCCTTAGAAAGCCTGAAGGCGGTGCTTGGTTTTCGGGGCCCCGTACGCGGCTAGGCTCCCAAAAAGTCCCACATATGTGGTATCCCCGTACTCAGGAGAAGCAGCAGAATTTATTTTGGGGTGTCATTTCACATACGCCCATAGCATGTGTGAGCAATATATCATTTAGTGACAACTTTGTGTAAAAAAAAATAAAAACATTTTTTGTCATTATTCAATCGCTTGAGGCAAAAAAATAAAATATTCAATGGGCTCAACATGCCTCTTATCAATTTCCTTAGGGGGTCTACTTTCCAAAATGGGGTCATTTGGGGGGGTTTTGTACTGCCCTGCCATTTTAGCACCTCAAGAAATGAGATAGGCAGTCGTAAACTAAAAGCTGTGTAAATTCCAGAAAACGTACCTTAGTTTGTAGATGTGACAACTTTTGCGCAAACCAATAAATATACAATTATTGACTTTTTTTTTACCAAAGACATGTGGCTGAATACATTTTGGCCTAAATGTATGACTAAAATTGAGTTTATTGGATTTTTCTAATAACAAAAAGTAGAAAATATCATTTTTTTTCAAAATTTGCGGTCTTTTTACGTTTATATCGCAAAAAATAAAAATCGCAGAGGCAATCAAATACCATCAAAAGAAAGCTCTATTTGTGGGAAGAAAAGGACGCAAATTTTGTTTGGGTACAACATTGCATGACCGCGCAATTACCAGTTAAAGCAGCGCAGTGCCAAAGTGTAAAAAGACCTCTGGTCATTTACCAGCAAAATGGTCCGGTCTGAAAGTGGTTAAGCTAGTGCATTGTTGGTTCACTTACCTTTTCCTTCGACTTCCCTTCTAAATGTTTTTTTTGCTTTGTTTTCTTTATGTGAATTTCTCACTTCCTGTTCTTCCTCAGTAAGCTGTTCAGTAAGCTGTTCTGGCTGACTAAACACCGCTCAGATGATGGTGTAAAGTTTACTGAGGAGAAACCGGAAGTGAGAAATTCAGACAAAGAAAAAAAACATTTAGAAGGGAAATCGAAGGAAAAGGTAAGTGAACCAACAATGCACTAGCTCAGTGATGGAGAACCTTGGCACCCCAGATGTTTTGGAACTACATTTCCCATGATGCTCATCTACACTGCAGAGTGCATGAGTATCATGGGAAATGTAGTTCCAAAACTTCTGGAGTGCCAAGGTTCGCCATCACTGCACTAGCTTGAAGCAACCTATTTAGAAAATAGAAAACGAACATTTACAACCCCTTTGATTAACCTTTTTTTTTCAGTTAATTCTCCTTTAAGGGGGTGTTTCAGGGGGCGTGTCCTATGCCTGCATACGTTTGCTAGTAGGTGTCCCTTATTCCCATCTCAAAATGTTGGGAGGTATGTACAAGTACTTTACCGATCATTACGTAGGAAACGCTTCTCCTAGAAAACGCACATGTCATAACATCAGTAAAATATTTACAGCCGTGTGAATGAGGCTTAATAGAGCCACCCACTGTACTTTGCCTCTTGCTGTTTACTGTAGAAGATTAAGTCTAGGAAAGAATGCCTTCTTTAGAGTCCTGTCCATTAGAATTGAAGTCGAGCCCCGTCGGGCCCGCCCAGTCCTTCAAACCCCGCCCCCTCTGCCATGCCTCTACTCGCTTTCCTTCGCAGCCCATTTTATTTTTTTTTCAATGGACACACACAGTGCTCCTGTTAACCCCTTCGCTGATCAGGCATCTCACAACTCAATGCAAGGCAGCTATCCACAAAGCCAAGGCTTGTTGAAAGTACAGCGAGAGCAGCGTCTCACTGTGGAAAGTTGGCTCTGCTTATTCCCAGGAACCTGGAAGTTTTTTAAGGTCAGCCTCGTGGCTTATGAAGCATCCTTTTCACATTTCTTTGACTCTTTTGAATGAGAGTGGTAGACAAATGGAAACAAATTTATCAATGTCTTCTACTGTGTGAAAGAAAGTATTCCCGATGAGGCCAATCATTTTCTCAATGCATTTTTGTGGAGTAAATGCACATAATCCACCGGCAATTTTATTTGTAGAGAGCAAGTCCCTGCCACACAAAACGTCATTGCTACTAGTAGAAATGCCGAAATGTCTAATCTTCTCTGTAGGGACATAATTGATAGGTCCCGTGCTGTTCCTTCAAAGCCTGGCTGTTGTGTTGGCCACCAGCAGATTCTGTAAGCCCTTGTACACACGGTCGGAAATTCAGATGGAAATGGTCCGATCGGATTATATTGTCGGAAAATCCGATCGTGTGTGGGCTCTATCGGACGTCCGGCAGGATCTCAAATTTTCCGACAACAAAATCCGATCTGACTTTTTCTGATCGTTTGTAGAGAATTCCGATCGGACAAAGTGCCACACATGCTCAGATCAAAGTACAAGAGCAAAGTTATTGGCTACTAGGCTGAACGTAGTCCCGTCCGAATGAATGTCATCATGTTCCAAACGATCGTATTTTCCGACAACTTTATCCGACCGTGTGTATGCAACACCAGTTTCGGACAAAATCCGTCAGAAAAAATCCGACAGATTTTGTGGTCAGAATTTCCAACCGTGTGTACAAGGGCTTACAGTGGTTGTATGCCCCCCCCCCAAAAAAAACAAAACTGAATAGCGGAAGCATAATGAGATAGTATGCACCGCATACTAGCTCATTATGAAATGCTTACCTTAGAACAAAGCGCATGCGCACGGGAGCCCTCCGTTTGGCATTGCACTGTTAAATGGGGTGTGCCATGATAGGTGTGATTTAGTACCAAAATTTAATAAATGTCAATGCCCAATGTGCAGCCTGGGCCTTGGATTCATGATGTTCCCTAGGCACACAGGTATTTCTTATAAATGCATGCACCTCATGGCGTTTGCACTAGAAGTGGTTAAAAACCCTTATGCCGCATACACACGACTGGACTTTGACAGCAAAGGTCCGACGGAACAAATCCATCAGACAATTCGATCGTGTGTGTGCTCCATTGGACCTTTGCTGTCCAAAAATCTGACAGATTTTAGAAATAGAACATGTTTCAAATTTTTTCGCCCGAACTCCGCCGGACCCAGTTCCTATGGAGAAATACGCTCGTCTGTATGCTAGTCTGACGGACGAAAACCGACACTAGGGCAGCTATTGGCTACTGGCTATGAACGTCCTTATTCTAGTCCGGACGTACGTCATCACATTCGAATCCGTCGGACTTTGGTGTGTATGTGTGTGGCCAAGTCCATTCATTCGGAAAGTCCATCGGAAGTCCGCCGAAAGTCTGTCGGGTAGACCGTCGGACCTAGTCTGCCGAAAAGTGCAGTCATGTGTACAAGGCATTACATATATCCAGTGAAGTGACTGGCCCCAAGCGAAACACACTTTTCTAGCCATCTCTTCTCTACATCTGCTCAAAATGCAGAATTTATAAAGCTTGTCTGAGAGTTTAAAAAAAGGGGATGGAAAGCTTAAATTACACTCTGCAGAACTCAGTGAAGAGAGCTCTGAGAGCTGATTGGAGGGAAGAGACACACCAGCTTCACACAGCACACAGGAGCAGAGCTAATAACCAGAATACACGGTTAGAAAATCGGCCGATCACTCGACAGCTGACCAACGAAACAACGTTTATTGGTCAAAATCATTGCCAGCTTTAAACCCATCGAAAAAAATTGTTATAAGAGCAATAGATTTAATGCGTAATGTTGACGTGTCACGCACAAGTGATATAGTGTGCGTTTGACCTTGTAGCCACACCTTTCCGCCCAGCACTAACGTTCCTACGCAATCCGTTGAAATTTAAAGAATTTCACATTGAAAGAATACACTTTATCTGTATATATACATTAATATATATATATATATATATATATATATATATATATATATATATATATATATATATATACACACACACACACATACAATTATAATAATTTAAAAAATAATACACAATACGAGAATTGTTAAAGTTTTTGTTTTTTTTAATACTTTTTTTTGATATTCTATACCTTTGCTCACATTTCTTTATTTGTGTTTATTTGGAACTTTTCATTCGTGTTTATGAAACATCATTCTTGAACACTGCTTCCCGGGTCGTCAACCATTTCCGCTCACGCGTGCTAATGTTTGAGAGCTTTTTTACAGATGGCCGTAACACCAGCAAATAGAATATCATTCCTTGTCAAACGATGCGACACAATTTTTCCTTTTTGTCAATCAAACTTTTTCGTTCACAATATTGATATCGGGATTACTTGTTGGGCATCAACGAGTTGAAAATCGGCTGATCGTTCGCAGAACGGAATTTTTTGCCCGATATTCATATTGTGTATTCCTTCTATTAGGCTGTCAATCTGCTGGAAGTCCGCCCCCCGTCACCATTTTTCTCTTGGTGTCAGGAAAACTTAGAAGAGATTCATGCTGATAGCAGAGGAACAAAGCAGCAGACAGAAATTACGCTTAGTGCTCCTAATTGAGACTAGGACATACTATAGAAGGATATGCTTTGTACATATTTCATGTCTGAGGTTTACAACCACTTTAATACTGCTGACACACTTTGCACAGATTCACTTTAGGGCTCACTTGATACTTGTGTTATGTGTTTGAGGTGCGTTTTAAATGCATGATCATTGAATTCTATAAAATATGTGTGCATCATAGTCGCAGCAAGCATTTTTTTTAACATCTAAAACACACAGGTGTGAATGGGGCCTAAGATATCATACCCAAGTAAGCATTTCATTCACCTATGTGTTTAGAAGTGGTCTAGGCTCATAAAGGGGTTTATGTATAAAAGGAATTTTTTTATGCTCATAGAGTACTATATTTGATGCTTTTGCATAATCGCACTTTTGATAGAACCCCTTCTTCTGGTAAAAGCAACCCTGCTTAGAAAAGCTTTTTCCCCAAAAGTTTATACAGAAAAATTGACTGTTGTTGTGAACAAACAGTAGTAGTCAGTTGTGTCCTTACCAATGAACTAATAGGATTACAGGCACTTTGTGCTTTAAGCTTGTTACATTTTTTTCAACTGACATTTCTACAGTCCAGGGTTTGAAAATGAAACAAGGATTTCAAGGAACAAGGATCAGGAATTGTTCTAGTTAACACCCCCCCCCCCCCCCCCCCCCTAGTGTGTGAGTGCAGAGTAATGACATCAGTGTGCCCATAGAGGGCGCTAGACTCTGTAAATCATATCTCCATACACTAACTGCACCTTGGAGCTGTACACTTTCTGGAATGCTCAGCCACCTCCAGTTTTCTTTGCTACATTAGTTTCAGAAAACAGTTCTAATGGGTCATTTAGTGACGTGATTTCTGTTTTCAGCAGCAAATGCCATGTAGAGAAAGAAACTTTGTAATGGTCTTCTATCACTATCAGGTTTGTCCAGCAATGCAAAAAGTATAGTGCCTTAGCCAACTGTAACCTATTAGGGATTTGATGGTAGCAACCAATATGTTCATTTTGAGTAGAGCAGATGCATGCCTTAGCTGCATGTGTGTATTGTGCCCCTAGAATGCTTATATTCTTTTCTCTCCTACACTGGAAGGTGATTGGGGGGGGGGGGGGGGGGTTTTGCTTTAGTACTCAAGGAAAAAGGGCCAAAGTGCAACCACCTCCCTCTACATTAGCGGTCACACAGCACCAGCACTCCAGGGAGAGAGAAGACCTCATCATGTGCACCCGAGTGGGAGTGAGGTATGCCCTATGGACAATCTTGTATTGAATGAGGCTGTCTCTCAAGGAAACAAGTATCTTAAATGGGAAGTCCCCCACGTCCTCCCAATCCTGGGAGTCTAGCTATGGAACATCCTGGCCCCATTGCTTATGGAGCCTTGTTAAATCAGGAGACAAGACTTGGAGATGTGCGTATAGCATGGAGGTGGGTTTCTCTGTACAATCAAAACACAAAATCTGCTCCAGGTCACATTGCACCAGCTGCCTCTCACCTGACGGAAACGGAGCCCTGAAAGCATGGGGCAACTGCAGATATCTGAATAAATGTGAGGGCAAAATTGCACTGGATCGCACCAAAGCTTTTAAAAGATGCATTGCACCAAAATACCATAGTACCATGTGATCTGATGCATTGCATTTGTGATCTGCATTTGGAGTGTCATTAGGATTATATTGCTACCCACAGTAGATCCAACATCCAGTACTTTTTGAATGGGACATTTGCGCAGAACGTGGGTTTCCCACACCATGTTCTTGTGTTAAGAACCCCCCCAAAAAAATTCTTGACTCAGAAAAGTCCTTTCTAATGTTCTCAGCCTTCTCCAAATCCTTTCTTTTTTTCTAGGTGGCTACTAGGGATGAGCTTGGTGTTCGAGTCGAACACATGTTCGACTCGAACACTGGCTGTTCGCCCGTTCGTGCCAAATTTGTGTGGCGCTCACGGCCCACAATGCACTGCGATGGCGCAGTGCATTGCTGGCTCATGATTGGCCAAGCATGCATTGTGACCCCGCATGCTTGGCCAATCATAGCGCCGGCAGCGAGGAGAGCCATGATTGGCCACAGGCAGAATGCCTGTGGCCAATCATAGCTCAGGCTGTGTAGTACATGCCCCACACTATATAAGGCCGCCAGCACGGCAGCCTTGTGTAGTGTGTTGCCGTCTGTAGGAGTTAGTGGGTGTTCTCTGTGTACCTTCAACGCAGTATACACCGTCCGTTATCCACCGATTTAGCGTTCTTGCTCTTCTGTAATTGAGCTTTCAGCCAGCTGCAGGAGTTTGTGGGTGTTGTCTGTGTGCCCTGACCGCAGTATACACCATTATCCACCTATATAGCTATATTGCTCTTCTGTAATTGAGCTTTCAGCCAGCTGCAGGAGTTTGTGGGTGTTGTATACTGCGGTCAGGGCACACAGACAACACCCAGAAACTTCTGCAGATGGCTGCTCATTTACAGAAGAGCAATATAGCTATATAGGTGGATAATGGTGTATACTGCGGTCAGGGCACACAGACACCATTATCCACCTATATAGCTATATTGCTCTTCTGTAATTGAGCTTTCAGCCAGCTGCAGGAGTTTGTGGGTGTTGTCTGTGTGACCTGAGTGCAGTATACACCATTGTCCACCTATATAGCTATATTGCTCTTCTGTAATTGAGCTTTCAGCCAGCTGCAGGAGTTTGTGGGTGTTGTCTGTGTGACCTGAGTGCAGTATACACCATTATCCACCTATTTTGCTCTTCTCTAATTGAGCCATCTGCAGGAGTTAGTTGGTGTTGTGTGCCTCCACCACAGCACAGTATACACCGGTATCTACCCTTTAATTCCTGTTGTTCTATAATAAAGGCATCTGCAGGAGTTAGTGGGTGTTGTGTGCCTCCAGCACAATATACACTAACCAATTGCTGGTTTTCCAATCTCCCTTCAGGCCATTATCATGTCTGGAAGGCCAACAAGGAGAGGCAGACAGGCACAAGCCGATAAAAGAGGGCAAGCAGGCTCTGTGTCTAGAGACAACAGTGCTGGTTGTGGACATGGTGCATCATCATCAGCACGTGGCCATGGGACACGCTTGTCCTTATTTTCGGCAGCTGGACGTGTTGAGCCGCATCATGCCGAAGACTTGGTAGAGTGGATGACTATGCCCTCTTCATCCTCCTCATCCTCTCTCACCCAAGCTCAGGGTACTAGCAAAGCAGCTGCCAATGCATCGTCTTCTCTCGTATCAATGTCATCATCGGTGACTCCTTCCCTAGACCCACCACGTCCTCCTGAGGAGTCCCCTGAACTCTTTGAGCACAGTGTTGGGTACATGCTCCAGGAGGATGCCCAGTGTTTTGTAGGCTCTGATGATGATACTCAGCTAGAGGAAGTCAGTAGCGTGAGCACAGAGAGAGGGGATGCTCAAGAAGGACAGCAATCTGGCAGTCATGTTCCACAAGCTGCAGCATACTGCCAGGTTTGCTCCAGCGATGAAGAGGGAGGGGATGATGTGGGCACTGACTCCACGTGGGTGCCTGGTAGGAGAGAGAAGGAAGCACATCTCCAACGATGCAGGATGCCCTGCTTAGGGGCAGCACCCCGACTGAATCACACCGCAGAGCTCCACCTGTGCAGGGCGCTGCCTCTGCGCGTTATTCTAATAGTTCTTTGGTGTGGGCCTTTTTTGAGACGAGTGCATCAGATCGCACCGCTGCTATTTGCAACATATGTCTCAAGCTTATCTCGCGTGGCCAAAACATCAGCCGCTTGAGCACCACGTGCTTGACTAGACATATGTTGACCTGCCATGCAGCTCGTTGCCAAGCGTACCTCAAAGACCCACACCAAAGAACAAAGCGGACCTCTCCTTGCCCCTCATCAGCTGGGATCTCCAACCCCACTAGACCTTCAGTCCTCTCTGAAACCTGCTCTGAGAGGAATGAAAGTGTACAATTAGGTGTGTCACAGCCAAGTGCTTGCGGGCACTCTGCTAGCAGTACACCCATGTCCGATTATAGCAGGCAAATTTCCCTGCCCCAGCTGCTGGACCGTCGAAAGAAGTTCACTCCCAGCCATCCACATGCCCAGCGGTTGAATGCTAGCTTGGCTAAATTGCTAGCACTTCAACTGCTGCCTTTTCAGTTGGTAGACTCGGCCCCCTTCCGTGAGTTTGTACAATGTGCGGTTCCTCAGTGGCAGGTCCCCAAACGCCACTTTTTCTCACGGAAGGCAATTCCGGCTCTCTACTGGCATGTGGAAGGCAATGTCCTTGCCTCGCTGGACAGGGCAGTCAGCGGTAAGGTGCATATTACCGCTGACTCATGGTCCAGCAGGCATGGACAGGGACGTTACCTGTCTTTCACGGCCCATTGGGTCACTCTTCTGGCAGCTGGGAAGGATGCAGGACAAGGTGCAGTAGTGTTGGAGGTTGTTCCGCCACCACGCCTCCAAAATGCTACTACTGGTTGTGACACACCTCTCTCCTCCAACCCCTCCTCTTCCTCCATGGCCTCTTCCAGTGATCTGTCCTCGGAACCAGCGGTGCTCCGTAGGCGTTCAAGGGGCTATGCAAGTTCGCAGGCAAAACAATGCCATGCTGTGCTTGCGCTGATTTGTTTGGGGGACAGGAGCCACACTGGGGCAGATATTTTGTCAGCTCTGCAGGGGCAGGCCGAGAGGTGGTTGACGCCACGCCAGCTTAAGGCAGGATTGGTGGTTTGCGACAATGGCACCAATCTCCTCTCCACCCTCCGACAGGGACAACTGACCCATGTGCCCTGTGTGGCTCACGTCCTTAACCTGGTGGTGCAGCGGTTCATGGGCAGGTACCCAGACTTACAGGATGTCCTGAAGCAGGCCAGGAAAGTCTGTGTGCATTTCTGCCGATCATTTAATGCCTGTGCTCGGCTGGCTGAGCTCCAAAAGGAGTTGAACCTGCCCAAGAACCACCTTATATGTGACATGCCCACCAGGTGGAACTCAACGTTGGCCATGCTGCAGCGGCTGCACACGCAGCAGAGGGCCATCAATGAGTACCTGTGCGACTACGGCACCAGGACAGGGTCAGGGGAGCTTGGTTTTTTCTCACCACGCCAGTGCGGCATGATCAGGGATGCATGCACTGTCCTGTCACCATTTGAGGAGGCCACAAGGATGGTGAGCAGTGACAGTGCATGCATCAGTGGCACTGTACCTCTTGTCCACCTGTTGGAGCATACGCTGCGTGGAATAATGGACATGGCACTTGAGGCAGAACAGAGGCAGGAAGAGGAGGACTTCTTTGCCTCTCAAGGCCCCCTTTATCCAGACAGTGTTCCTGCTGTCCCACCCATCACACAGGAAGAGGATGAGGAGGAGGAGGATGGGGGTGGAGGCTGGCACTCAGCAGCAGCAGTAGTCTTGTAGGGATGATTTACAGTCCCAAGAAACCCATGAACTTGTACGTGGCTGGGAGGAGGTAGCTGCGGATCATGTTGTCCTTAGTGACCCAGAGGACTCCGGACCGAATGCCTCAGCTAACCTACGCTGCATGGCCTCCCTGATTCTGCAAAGCCTGCGGAAGGATCTTCGTATTCTTCGGATCAAGGAGAGGGACCATTACTGGCTGGCCACTCTCCTTGATCCACGGTACAAGGGTAAGGTTGCCGACCTTATCTTGCCGTCGCAGAGGGAGCAGAGGATGAGACATCTCCGGGAGGCCTTGCAGAAAGGTCTGTGCAACGCGTTCCCAGAGACTGGAAGGTTACAAACTCCTGGTCCTGGACAACGTGTTGCTGAGGCATCGGTCAGAAGGAGTGGTGGAGAAGGTGGCCGTCTGACCGATGCGTTCAGACAATTTTTTAGTCCACAGCCCCAAGGTATGATCGGTTCCAGCAACCATCGCCAGCGTCTGATTTACATGGTGCAGGAATACCCTAGGGGCAAGGTCAGACTTGGACACCTTTCCCACTGAAAATCCTCTGGCTTACTGGGTCTTGAGGATGGATCAATGGCCAGAGCTTGCACAGTATTCAATTGAGCTACTGGCCTGTCCTGCATCCAGCGTTCTTTTGGAATGCACCTTCAGTGCTGCTGGTGGCTTTGTTACCGATCACAGGGTGCGCCTGTCCACCGACTCGGTTGATCGACTGACCTTCATAAAGATAAATCAGTCTTGGATCACCCACAGCTACCAAGCACCTGAAGCTGATGTAACCGAATAATTTTTTTTAAAATATCACATCCCTTCAAGACTGCCTATGCTGATGCTGAGTGACTGTCCTGTTATGTTGATTGTCTATCCTCTTCCTCCTCCGCTGATATCTTGGAAGAACATTTTTGGTTCTGGGTGATGCCACCAGCCCAATTTTTCTGCCGCTGTTTAACAGGGGCGTTTAATTACAATTTTTGATGCAATGCTTTGCAGTAGGGCTCATTCCTGCACTACAACTAGAGTATATGGGAGAGGTTTCAGTGTCGTGGCACCAGCACCAGTGCCTAAGGCCCAATTTTTCAGCCCCTGTTTAACAGGGGCATGTAATTACAATTCTTGATATAATATTTCAAAGCAGGGCCCATTCCTGTACCCACCAAAATTAACTGTGAGGACTTATAGTGTTGTGGCACCAGCACCAGCACCACAACCACCAAAGGCCCAATTTTTCTACCACTGTTCAACAATGGCATGTAATTACAATTCTTGATATAATCGTTCACAGCAGGGCGCTCCAGCGCCCACCAAGAGTCACTTTGAGGGCTTACAATGTTGTGGCAACACCAACACCTTGTTCCGCCATTTCTGCAGAGCATATAGGGCAGACCCCTACTTTCAAACATCCAACTTACAAACGTCTCCTACATGCAAACGGAAGGAGACAACAGGAAGTGAGATGAAAAAAGACGGACAGCAAAAAAAATTATACAGGGGTGATAACCCTTCCCTATGTTTTCCAAAAAGCTTAAAAATAGATTTTTTGACTGGAGCTCCACTTTAAAGATGTACCAGTTCAAAATTACAAACAGATTCTACTTAACACAACAAACCTACACACTCCCTGTCTTGTTTGCACCGCCTGTATACTGCTGTTCTGAGTATATAGGGCCTGGGGGCACCACGCCTTTCCTTTTTTTAATATGGGTACGGGGTTCCCCTTAATATCCGTACAAGACCCAAAGGGGCTGGTAATGGGCAGGGGGGGGCTACCCATGCCATTTTTCTCAATGATTTTCATCCATATTGCCGGAACCAGATATTACATTAAAACCGCAAGCAGTTTTAAATGACTTTTTTTTCATTAGATGTCATTTTCTGCATGGACTGTTCGAAACACAGGAAACACGTGGCACTTCACAGGCATACTATAGACACCCCTCAGGCACGATATTTAAAGGAATATTTCACTTTTTTTTTTCACTTTAATCGTCATTAAAATCAGTGCTCCCGAAAAAACAGCCGTTTTTAAAAACATTTTAGCCGTTGACCCATGTCCCCTGGGGCAGGAGCCAGGTCCCCAAACCGTTTTTAGGACAATATCTTGCATATTAGCACATTAAAATTAGCACTTTTTATTTTGAACGTTCGAGTCCCATAGACTTCAATGGGGTTCTAAAGTTCGCACGAATTTGCGTTCCGTTCGAAAGCTCTGGTACGAAACGAACCGAACCGGGGTTGTTCGGCTCATCCCTAGTGGCTACATTTGTTTTCCATAGTCCCACTGTATGTAGGAAGATAGCCACCCTCTCTTGTTTACTCCTGAGATGGTCTAAGGACCATGGGGTCAATTCACCAAGCTTTACCGCAATGGGTAAGGGTATCATGTTACTCATTTGCATAAATGAATGACCTCATACACTGGGGGGTGTATAAGGCCAACACAGTGTATGGCCGATGTTTAGTGGGTTCAACCACACATTTGTCTTGGATGTCCATTCATGCCTTTTCCACCCAGGAGTCTTTTTAACTATCCATCTTTTGGAACTGCGTCATCCTGGATATAAAGATTTTGAGATATGTAATCCCACCTTCTTGGCCCGTAAGGCCCGCACTAGTACAGGAAGAAGGGGCCTGCACTAGTACAGGGAGAAGGGGCCCGCACTAGTACAGGGAGAAGGGGCCCGCACTAGTACAGGGAGAAGGGGCCCGCACTAGTACAGGGAGAAGGGGCCCGCACTAGTACAGGGAGAAGGGGCTGGCACTAGGAGAAGGGGCCCGCACTAATACAGGAAGAAGGGGCCCGCATTAGTACAGGACGAAAGGGGCCTGCACTAGGAGAAGGGGCCTGCACTAGTACAGGACCAAAAGGGGCCTGCACTAGGAGAAGGGGCCTGCACTAGTACAGGACGAAAAGGGGCCCGCACTAGTACAGGAAGAAGGGGACCGCACTAGTACAGGAAGAAGGGGCCCGCACTAGGAGAAGGGGCCCGCACTAGTACAGGGAGAAGGGGCCTGCACTAGAAGGGGCCCGCAATAGTACAGGGAGAAGGGGCCCGCACTAGGAGAAGGGGCCCGCAATAGTACAGGAAGAAGGGGACCGCACTAGGAGAAGGGGCCCGCAATAGTACAGGAAGAAGTGGACCGCACTAGGAGAAGGGGCCCGTACTAGTACAGGAAGAAGGGACCACACTAGGAGAAGGGGCCTGCAATAGTACAGGAAGAAGGGGACCGCACTAGGAGAAGGGGCCCGTACTAGTACAGGAAGAAGGGACCACACTAGGCGAAGGGGCCCGCAATAGTACAGGAAGAAGGGGCCCGCAATAGTACAGGAAGAAGGGGCCCGCACTAGTACAGGAAGAAGGGGCCCACAATAGGAGAAGGGGCCCGCAATAGTAGAAGGGGCCCGCACTAGTAGAGGAAGAAGGGGCACGCACTAGAAGCGGCCCGCACTAGTACAGGATGGGGCCCTCACTAGGAAAAGGAGCCTGCACTAGAAGTTGTCCGCACTAGTACAGGAATAAGGGGCCCCCACTAGAAGGTCCTGCACTAGAAGGGGCCCGCACAAGTACAGGAAGAAGGGGCACACACTAGAAGGGGCCCGCGCTAGAAGGGGCTCGCACTAGGAGAAGGGGCTCGCACTAGGAGAAGGGGCTCGCACTAGGAGAATAGGCCTGCACTAGGAGAATAGGCCCGCACTAGGAGAAGGGGCCCGCACTAGGAGAAGGGGCTCGCACTAGGAGAAGGGGTTCATACTAGAAGGGGCCCGCACTAGAAGGGGTTCATACTAGAAGGGGCCTGCACTAGAAAGGGTTCGTACTAGAAGGGGCCCGCACTAGAAGGGGTTCGTACTAGAAGGGGCCCGTACTAGGAGAAGGGGCCCGCACTAGAAGGGGTTTGTACTAGGAGAAGGGGCCCGCACTAGGAGAAGGGGCTCATACTAGAAGGAGCCCGCACTAGGAGAAGGGGCTTGTACTAGGAGAAGGGGCCCCTACTAGAAGGGGCTTGCACTTGGAGAAGGGGTCCGCACTAGAAGGGGCCCGTACTAGGAGAAGGGGCCCGCACTAGAAGGGGCTTGTACTAGAAGGGGCCCACACTAGAAGGGGTTTGTACTAGGAGAAGGGACCCACAATAGAAGGGGTTTGTACTAGCAGAAGGGGCCCACACTAGAAGGGGTTTGTACTAGGAGAAGGGGCCCACACTAGAAGGGGTTTGGACTAGGAGACGGGGCCCACACTAGAAGGGGTTTGTACTAGGAGAAGGGGCCCACACTAGAAGGGGTTTGTACTAGGAGAAGGGGCCCGCACTAGAAGGGGTTTGTACTAGGAGAAGGGGCCCGCACTAGAAGGGGTTCGTACTAGGAGAAGGGGCCTGCACTAGAAGGGGTTCGTACTAGGAGAAGGGGCTCGTACTAGAAGGGGCTTGTACTAGAAGGGGCTTGTACTAGAAGGGGCTCGTACTAGAAGGGGCCCGCACTAGAAGGGGTTGTACTAGGAGAAGGGGCCCGCACTAGTACTAGGAGAAGGGGCCTGCACTAGAAGGGGCTTGTACTAAGTGAAGAGGCCTGCACTAGAAGGGGCTCGTACTAGAACGGGCCCGCACTAGAAGGGGCTTGTACTAGGAGAAGGGGCCCACACTATTAGAAGGGGCCCCTACTAGGAGAAGTAGCCCCGACTAGAAGAAGAGGCCCGCACTAGTACTAGGAGAAGGGGCCCGCAGTAGAAGGGTCCCACGCGACAAGAAGGTGCCCATACTAGAAGAAGGGGCCTGCACTAGTACTAGGAGAAGGGGCCCGCAGTAGAAGGGTCCCACACAAGGAGAAGGGGCCCATACTAGTACTAGGAGAAGGGGCCTGCAGTATAAGGGTCCCACACAAGGAGAAGGGGCCCATACTAGAAGGGGCCTGCACTAGTACTAGGAGAAGGGGCCCGCACAAAGAGAAAGGGCCCCTACTAGGAGAAGGGGCCCGCACAAGGAGAAGGGGCCCATACTAGGAGAAGGGGCCTGCACTAGTACTAGGATAAGGGGCCTGCCGTAGAAGGGTCCCACACGAGAAGGGGCCCCTACTAGGAGAAGGGGCCCATACTAGAAGAAGGGGCCCGCACTAGTACTAGGAGAAGGGGCCTGCAGTAGAAGGGTCCCACACAAGGAGAAGGGGCCCGCACGAGGAGAAGGGACCAGCACTAGTACTAGGAGAAGGGGCCCCTACTAGCACAGGGAGAAGGCGCTGGGAATGGATGCCTGGATGATCAGGCTGGATGGGACTCCTTGCATTGTGTGATGATGATAGAGAGGAGTGGTTGCCTCCCACAGGCCCGCTGTCATTGAGTGTGCAGTCTGGGAATTGAGGCTGGACCTCCCAGGCTCGGATTCAGCCTTGGGGCCGAGGCGCCTCTTTAAAGGGATGAGTTCCTCCAGCACACAGCTCGGCGGCCTGTTCAGGGCTGGGGCCCTTTAAGGCTCCCCTGAAGCCAGGCCATACACACACACACCAGCCTGGCCTGCCTGGGTGGTCTCTCTACTTTGGTGAGCTGTTGCTAAGCAGCTAATAATAGTCATGTTTGTTGAGTATTTTTTTTATTTTTTTCGCTCGCCTTCAGCCAATGGGAGGGCAGGGATCGCAGCCATCTGACAGCCCCGGGGGCGGATCCTCACGGCCCCGCCCCTCCTTTCCTCTTTCTCCGAATGGAGAGGGCTAGTTTTCCTCTCCCTCCCTCCCCCTCCTCTCCATCTCATCTATTGAAGCACGGCGGACAGGAGAGCGGAGGAGAGCGGAGAGCCGTGTCCTGGAGGAGCCGTGCATTGGAGAGCCGTGTCCTGGTGGTGATGATTATAGGGAGCCCCGGGCTGAGAAGGGATCAGAGCGGCCGGTGCTCGTGGTAGGCAGCGCTCGCCCCCCGTCCCCCTCTCCTGGCTCCGGCTCACACATAAACAAACACACGGTGAATGCGGGAAGCGGCTCAGACGTCCGGACCGCGAGATGTGGGGATGGAAGGCGCTAAGCTCCACTCGCCGCCCTCCCCCGGAGAGGCATGAAGAGAGCCGAGGACGGAGAAGAAGCCTGTCTTCCTGTACTACGCGCCCGCTAAGCCTGGAGCCTTCTCCCCGCACACTGCGGACACAGCATGGCCTCGGCTGCCTGGCCTGATGACGAGTCCCGGACTACGGCGACACGGAGAAGGAGGGGACAGGAGCCCGCCACCGGGGGAGGAGGAGGGGGGCCGCCCGACCGAGACTATCTCCAGCGCCCGAGCTACTGTGATGCCACCTTCGCCCTGCAAAACATCTCCGAGGTGATCCCCGGGCATTGTCTACTGTCATATATGCCAATGGATGGGGAAGGGGGATCGGATCACACTGGGGGGTCTCATAGAAGGGTACACGGAGATCACACATTGGGGGGCTGACTATAATAGGGGGTACGCTAAAGGGCTGGTTGTATATTTGGTGGTTGATCACAATTAAGGGGTGCATACAGATTACAGGGGGCTGGTCATAACCAGGGATTACATACGGATCACAGTGGGGGGTCTTGATTGTGCGCAGGGGGCTGTTCATACAATCAGGTACTTATACAATGTACCCCGTATGATCAGTCCCCTGTGATCTGTGTGTACCCCCCTGTGTATGATTAGCCCCTTGTTTATGTTGTAGCCCTTGTGTATGATCAGCCCCTCTGTGATTTGTATGTACCCCCTCGTATACGATGCACTCCCTGTGTATGATCAGCCCCTTGTTGTGCCCCTTGTGTACGATCAGCCCCCCTGTGATCTGTATATACCCCCTCGTATACGATGTACTCTCTGTGTATGATCAGCCCCTTGTTGTACCCCTTGTGTAGGATCAGCCCCCTGTGATCTGTATGTACCCCCTCGTATACGATGTACTCCCTGTGTATGATCAGCCCCTTCTTGTACCCCATTTGTATGATCAGCCCCCCTGTGATCTGTATGTACCCCTCGTATACAATGTACTCCCTCTGTATGATCAGCCCCTTGTTGTACCCCTTGTGTAGGATCAGCCCCCCTGTGATCTGTATGTACCCCCTTGTATATGATGTACTCCCTGTGTATGATCAGCCCCTTGTTGTACCCCCCTGTGTACGATCAGCCTCCCTGTGATCTGTATGTACCCCCCTGTGAATGATCAGCCCCTTGTGATCTGTATTTACCCCCTTGTATATGTTGTACCCCCTGTGTGCAATCAGCCCCCTGTGATTTGTATGTACAGCCTTGTATATTGTGTACTCCCTGTTTATGATCAGCCCCTTGTGATCTGTATTTTACCCCCTGTGTACAATCAACCCCCTGTGATCTGTATGTACCTCCTTTGTATACGATTTACTCCCTGTGTATGACTAGCCCCCTGTGACCTGTATTTACCCCCTTGTACATACAGATCACAAGGGGTACTTGGGAATTACAGGGACCAGATCATACATATGGACCACAGACAGCTGATCATATATAAAGGGGGTGCATGGGGAGCCGATCATACCTGGGGACCAGATCTTACACAGGGCATACGTATGGATCACAGGGAGCTGATCATATACGAAGGGGGTACATGGGGAGCTGATTATACAGCAGGTCACAGGAAGCTGATCACACACAGGGCATACATGGGGAGCAGATCATTTATGAGGTAC
The DNA here is from genome assembly GCF_037356315.1 of Lithobates pipiens. Classification (NCBI taxonomy): domain Eukaryota; kingdom Metazoa; phylum Chordata; class Amphibia; order Anura; family Ranidae; genus Lithobates; species Lithobates pipiens. Next base: position 7,275,875 of record NW_027507718.1, read on the forward strand.
ATAGGAATCATTGGGAACTGATTTTGTATACAAGAGGGGATCACAGGGAACTGATCTCATGCACAGGGGGTCCCACGTTACATCCCCTTACATTCAATGGCCCTTGGGGCAAGTGTAGGAAAGTGGAAAGTGTAAACAGATGAGGCACGATGGGATGTGTAGGGCAATGTGCACACAGTGGTTAGGAATCCCCAGCTCCAGGGATCATTCTCTTCCACTGGTTAGAGAGCACAAGAGCAGACCATGTGGCTGCCCTCTTCCATTCAGATATTGTCCAGGGCTGTTGAGTTCCCTCTCCCATCGCACTCCATGGACAGGGCTGCTCGGCATTGTCAACATGTGCACCATCCTAGTAAACACAATCCTTTCAGCCTTTTCCTCCCCCCTTATATTGCTGGCAAGGATCATTGTGTCTTCTACAGAGTCTGAGCTGCTCCGATATCTGTAGACCTAGTGATCAGGGTGTCTAACATTTGTCCCAGAAGATCATTCTTTCCCAGAAGAGCTGGGAATTATACACTGACTAATTAGGGGTTCTCTAGTACAGGCATGGGTGTTATTTATCGTATAGAAGTAGAGGAAAGGGTGAAACTGGGCACCACATTGAGGAGAAAGCCTAATTGCTTGTGTGATGCTCAGTTTCACCCTTTCCTTGTCTTATATACTGTATAATTATTATGTATTCAGTGGATGTCACAGATGCGATTAGTTTTTTATTTCAGGTATTTTATATAGTAGTGACAAGGAGCTTGCAATCTAAGATCCCTAACTCTCATAAATAACTCTCATAAATACCTACACTAGAACCAATTACAATCTGCGGCACAATTTATCAATTCATTATCATTTTACCCTAGAGGCATCCTAGAAAAAATTCTTTGGCGACCCTGTCTAAAATGAACTCATTGGTGGTCAGTGGGAAGAGTGCCCCTTGCGTTGGTGGTCAGTGGGAAGAGTGCCCCTTGCGTTGGTGGTCAGTGGGAAGAGTGCCCCTTGCGTTGGTGGTCAGTGGGAAGAGTGCCCCTTGCGTTGGTGGTCAGTGGGAAGAGTGCCCCTTGCGTTGGTGGTCAGTGGGAAGAGTGCCCCTTGCGTTGGTGGTCAGTGGGAAGAGTGCCCCTTGCGTTGGTGGTCAGTGGGAAGAGTGCCCCTTGCGTTGGTGGTCAGTGGGAAGAATGTCTCCATTGGTGGTTGGGGGGAAGACTGCCCCCTTACGTTGGTGGTCAGAATGTCTGCTACGTTGGTGGCCAGTGGGAAGTGTCTGTCTGCTACGTTGGTGGTCAGTGGGAAGAATGTCTGTTACGTTGAGGCTTTTTGGGAGGAGTGCTCAGTGAGAAGAATGTCCCTTATGATGGTGTTTAGGAACCATCAGATGCAAGGTCAACCAGCCATAGCTGAAACTACCCCTAGAAACCTCCTGGAGGAATCCCAGGTTCCTACGGATTCCTGGTTGAGAATAGGTGATTGAGCCCAGGTTCACACTAAGCTAAGGGAATGAAGCCGTGCAAGTTCAGCTGAATTCGCACAATTTCATTCCCGCGTGTCAGTCCTGATTTCCGACACGATTTCAGAGACATCTGTGCAGGTTTCTGCAGATGTCAATGTAAATTGCAGCCCGAAATCGAAAAAAGTAGTACAGAAACTACTTTTGGAAATTGTTGCAGTGTTGCACCAATTAGGACGCTGCCATTGACGGCAATTGCCGCCAATTTGACATGTGATTTTGACATGTCAAAACACTCCAGTGTGAACCAGGGCTGAAGGTCCCTATCTCAAACATATATGTACAATCCATGGGCCCCATTTCCCATACTAGAGCCAGTTTAGATAGTAACCAATTAAGCTATCAGCACAGAGTGTTTCAGGAAACCCACTCAAGCACAGGGAGGTCATGCAAACTCCATGCCAATAGCGTTCTGGTTGGCATTTTAAACCAATGCTGCAAGGTAGAGAGGTGTAAGCCACTGTGTTTTTGTTTGTTTTTGTTTTTTTAACAAAGAAATTAACTAGCATTTATGTACCAAGCTGTGAATGTAAGCATCTCACTGGCTACTATGGGATTAGATGGAATAGACCGGGTATTTGGCAAAGTTAGTGTTCATTTAGCTTTGTAAGTAAGGCAAACCTGCCTTCACATCTCTGTACAATAGATCAGCCAAAAGCTATGCTATGCCCAATTAAACAATCCCATTTATTTGGATCATATAAGGCAGATACTTGCACTTCCTAGTTGATGGTAGATCTGAAGGGGATTGTACAATCAGATTGTTTAGTGTATGGATACAAAAGAGTTGAGGTTGATGATCCATTGTTTCCTCTAAAGAAATTAAGCCTTGAAGGACCTGTGTGTGTGAACCTAATGTAAACCCAACAGCCCCAGTCTGACCGCACTTGTGTGATCTGTATATACAAGTAATCTGGATAATATTCTATAGTGGTCTATTTTGCTTGTCGACACAGTAACTAAGTTTGTAGCCAATGCTCCCCCATGCATTAGTTTATAACGCTGTGTTGAAGACATGTAATATGGGGGTATTTTGACAAAATGCAGGAAATGACTTTTGTTGGCGAGGTTTTTCCTCTTGTGTTATTTTAAATCCCTCTATTTTTCTTCTTCTAGGGGAAGGCTACGGGCAGGAAAGCTCCATTGTGGCTCAGAGGAGTTTTTCAAAGACTATTATTTAAACTTGGTTGCTACATACAAAAAAACTGCGGCAAGTTTTTGGTAGTGGGCCTCTTGATATTTGGTGCTTTTGCTGTGGGATTACGAGCAGCAAACCTAGAGACGAATATGGAGGAGCTTTGGGTCGAAGGTAAGAAGTACTCGTGTGTTGTGTGTGTATTTGTTTTTTTTTTTTTTTTTATTTATTTTTTTATGGTTGGTGTGAAAATTTAAATTGCCTTTCAAATCTTGTAGAAAATGTGCCTTGTCTGGCTGTTTTTTAAAGGGGGTGTCCATTTGCGCACATGTTGTCCCATATGGCCGGGCCTGTGTGTTCTTAATGTACATGACAGTGGCGAAAGCTTTTGCTGCTGTTTTGTCTTTTTTTTTTTTTAGTTTGCCGGAGTTTCTTCCAGTTCGTATTTGCTTCAGCATGTGGTGCTTTGTACAGCATATGTGATGTGCTGTATGTTAATCACTGAGCGAGTGGTTTTTGCGAGCGAGCGCGCGCAGGCCCCTTACAGGAAGGCTTGCACATTACAACCTGTAGAGTTCTGTGTGTGTGTGTGTGTGTGTGGTCCTGTTTTGGACAGCTTTCAAGTCTTGCTTCTAGGGGGAGGGGAGTGTGCAACATATGTCTCAAGGTAAAAAAAAAGACTGTGGGTATATAAGAAAAAAAGGGAAGAATGGTGCGCACTAGAATGGATGATTCGAGATTTAAGGTCTACAGCCGGGAAAGTTCAGCTGCAGTATTCACAGATAGAAATGTTAATGTAAAAAAAGAAGAAAAAAAAAAAAGTTACAAAATATTTCTCTCTGGTTAAGTTAAATTATATATATATATATATATATATATATATATATATATATATATATATATATATATATATATATATATATATATATATATATATATATATATATATATATATATATATAATTATTATTTTTTTTTTTTTATTAAAGGAAAGAATAAAAAAAAATATACATTTTCTCTTAACCAGAGAGAAGCATTTTGTAACTTTTTTTAATTCAAAATTGTATGTTCTAGCAAAAAAGGATGCTGGTGTTTTTTGCGTGTTTTATAAATATAGATGTGCTGGTTAGCTTGTGTGATGTTGTATGCTCAATGTTTTACTGGGCATAGCCTTTTCTGGCTAACTTTATATTTTTGGCAAAAATGTAAGGTAAGGGATGTGTCCATGCCTGAGCTATGAACAGGTCTAGGTTATTCATTTTTGGATTTGCTACTGTAACAGATGCACAAAAACAAGTAGAGCTGTATTGCCATTGATGATAAATTTGTGGCTTGGTGGAGAAATATATGTTTTTTGCTTTGCTTTAGGCCGGCCATAGACTGTTCAATTCTAGGCTGGTTCAGCAGGACCCAACGTCAAACAATGTATGAGCAGGCTGGAGGTATCCAAACTGATCAACCGGTCCAATTGGGTACAACCGGCCTGCCAGATTTTACATGCGATTATTGCTAGCAGCTGTTATAGGGGAGATCTGTCCCCACCAGGAGAATACAATGGCTCCACAGGAGGGATTTTCCTGTCAACACTGTCTGTGTTCAGTGTCACTGTCAATCAAGTAATGTTGCTTTCCTGCAACCCGTGGTTGCAGAAAAGAAAATGCTCAGTCTATGGCCAGCCTTACTTTAAGGGCCTATTTACACTGGTGTGTTCCTAACGCAGACTTTCTGGCGCACAGAAACACATCTCATGGGTCCCATCATCATATCTGTTTTATTTTCTGAGTTTTAGTGCGTTGGGAGGTCCATAGAAGTCAATGGCAGTGGATCAAAGTGCCGAGGATATGTATTGATGTTTTGCCAACATGTATTAACAAACTTTGGTCGACAGCTATTAACTTTGTGTGCTCTAAATTCAAAAAAAGCATTGAAACTGCTTGTCAAATTGCATGGCGGAGGACCTGCCTAGCGTTCTCGAAAAAATGCACACGCAAAGATCTCAATGGACCTTAAGGAATCTGTCATAATAGAAGTATGGGAGCTGCCTCTGTGGACTAGTTTTGAACATATCTGATAAGAAATCATTGCCTTGGAACAAGCATATGCTTAAGTAGTGACGCAAGTCTCGCGATCAGTCGGCAGCCTGAAACGTGCGGTTTCCCAAAACAAGTCAGCAATGGCAGCTGCAATATTCTGTTTTGACAGATTACTTTTTACAATGCATATTGTTTTGTTCAGTTCCAGTGCCACAATAATTTGGTTCCAGGATTTGCATTCTCTTTCCCACACTTTTCATCTACCTAAAACGGCAACAAAGACTTTTTTATTTTTTAATTTTTTCCCCTTAAAAAGAGTGTTAGAGCCTCTGTCGTGTGTTTATATATTTTTATTTTTTCCTTTCTTCCCCCAATTGACTTACTCGCATTTTAAAGTTGTCGCCAAAACAAGTGACCTCATCGAAAGAACTCTTTTCACATCTGATCTGAGGACAAGTTTAACCTTTTAGATTTCTTCCCACGTCTCTGCAGGATAACTGGTCATCGGGACAGTTAAAGTGGAATTAAACCCATCAATTTAACGGTTTAAAAAAATAAAAAAAAGTTCAATTTCTGGAATGCTAACTGTCACATTTGCTTGTGCGCTGAACTCAACTGTCAATTCCGCAAATGGCTAGAGTCATACCTAAACACACATGCAACACCATGGCAGTTACTGATCAAACGGAGGCTGTTTCCTTGGCTGAAAATGATAGAAGGGTTTAGTTACGCTTTCACAACCGTAAGACTTTCCAAAGAGGACATCGAGAACAGTAAAACCTGACAGATTCTAACCCTTTCTAACTGTATCCAAAAACAAAAAAATGTTTTGGAAAGAGTTCTACTGCTTGTTATAAAACACACGAGGGCATTTAAATTTACAGTGATAACAATGTATAGAATGTATTCTGAATATCATAGTATCGTTACCACTTTATTACTTTCTAGCAGTTTAGCTATTCAATTTGGTTTTATTATGATGGAGTGAGAAAGTTGAAGCTGTCCACGCAATCTGGGGAATACAAGAAGACTTGAAATTACACTATCCATGTTTTATTTAGGGAATGACTGGACATCTCCATTGGACCACAACATTTTGTATATCTATTGAACTGAATGTATTTTGCAATGCTGCTACACAGTTTTATTTTATGGCGATCAGAAAACAAAGCTCCATCCATAGATATGGCTCAAAAGATCTTTTTTTATTTTGCATATCTTGCCCACAATTCCTGTGAAGATGGTGACATGTCTTTCTTTGTGTGTTGAGTGTCGCCCTTTGCTTGGCATGGCCATAGTTGGTCATGTGTGTTGGGATTCAGCAAGGAGTAGGTATTTACTTGTGGTTGAGTTGTATGAGCAGATTGAGGACCTACTCTTTTGATAATGCAGGCACCCATGTGGTATTTACAACCTTTTTGTGTAAAAACTGTAAATGAACTGCTAATGCTATCTGTGATATGATGCCAAAGCCCACTTGGGTCACTCTAACTGGAGTTTAATTGCTGCATGATCTGCACTTGTATTGTTTGGATGGACTACAGCTTCTGGTCACGTGACTTTGTGATGTGCAGCTCCACTTTCCTTTCCCTGTGTGTATGTATTGGGACGCCTGCCTTTTTTATATGCACATGAACTTTAATTGCATCCCAGTCTTAGCCCTTGTACACACGGTCGGACATTCTGACAACAAAATCCGTTGGATTTTGTCGAAACTTGTGTTGCATACACATGGTCGGACAAAGTTGTCGGAAAATCCAATCGTTCGTAACGTGATGACATTATTTCGTTACGACGGGACTACGTTCAGGCTAGTAGCCAATAGCTTTGGTCTAGGAATTTGATCTGAGCATGCGTGGCACTTTGTCCGATCGGAATTCGGTACACACAATCTGACAAAGTCTGATCGGATCATGTTGTTGGAAAGTTTTATAGCCCAGCTCTAAAACTTTGTCTGTCGGATATTCCGACGGAAACAGTCCAATAGAGCCCACACACAGTCAGATTATGCGACAACACGGTCCGATCGGACATTTTCCGTTGGAATGTCCGACCGTGTATACAAGGGCTTAGTCTGTAGGGTTCAGTATTGAGTTGACCCACCCTTCGCAGCTATAACAGGTTCAACTCTTCTGGGTAGGCTGTCCACAAGGTTTAAGAGTGTGTCTATGGGAATGTTTTTTTTTTTTTTTTTTTTTATTTATTTTTTTTAACCATTCTTCCAGAAGCACATTGGCGAGGTCAGGCACTGATGGCGAATGAAAAGGCCTGGCTCACAGTCTGCACTCTAATTCATCCCAAAGATGTTCTATCAGGTTGAGGCAGGCCAGTCAACCCCCAAACTCACTCATCCATGTTTTTATGGACCTTGCTTTGTGCATTGGTCCACATCATTTGTTGGAGGGATTATGGTGTGGGGTTGGGCTTGGCCCCTTGTTTCTAGTGAAGGGAAGGGGATTTGTATGTGCTTGTGTGCAACTTCAATTTTTTTTTACAATTTTTAAGTCCCTGTTTTGATTCATCTCTCTATCTCTTGTGACAGGTTCTCTTTTAATGAAACATCCAGGTCTCCCCTGTGCTCTACTGAATGTAATGCAATGCACATTGCACTGAATTACATTCTTTGATGGAAGGAGAAACTGTCAACAGGGACCCGGGTCAACAACTAGGAGGGGAGCGGATTTGTGTCCCTTTTTCTTTTGTTTATGTATGACACCAGAGAACATGTTCTGTCACATGGCCATGATGCATGAATACAGAAAATCTGTGTATACACGTTTAAAAGATATATCCGCGGGACACCTTTTTTGATTGCGCCTTAAGCACTGGGGAACTGTAAGCTAACGCGTTTTCCTAATAGCAGGCACTAATAGAATACTTGTTGTCCCCATATTTCCCTGCCACCACAATCCATATACTGTATGAATTTTGGCTGGTTGCTCAGGAAATTTGCTCAGCGGGTGTCCCTGTCAGTTGTCTGACATCCTCGAAGAAGCCAGGCAGAAAACTGTAGGCTGGAAAGCAGCTGCATTCAATCAGATGCAGCTGCTGCTTGGATGTTTTTACATGTGACAAGTTGTCTGATGGCAAGATGTTACTATTATTAAAAATATCTATCTATATATACACACACTAAATAAATATATATATCTTTTTTTTTTTTTTTTTTTTTTCCCAATGGATTAAATACGTCAAACGCCGGTGAGCCATGTTTTTGAGTGTTTATCAGCGTTTTTGACGTTGGATCATTGGAAAAACTCCCCTCAGATCCCACTAGTTTTGTGGGGGGGGGGTGGTTTTAAAACCGAAAAAATGCCCCAGCCAAAAACGGCTAATAACAGCCTGTGTGTGCATGAACATGTGTGATAACATGATGGGGAGTCTATTGCCTGTAGAAAAAATGCCTGAAGCCAAAAGCAGCTGCTGTAAAAACATCCAGTGTGCATAAGGCCTGTTAGCAGTATAAGGATTAAAAATGGCCAATGTTGATTGAGAGTGTGAAGTCCTGCTTTAAGTATCTGGAAGTCTGTAAATCTTGTTCTTATCTGCTGTTGGGGAATTTTCATAATGGAACATCCATTTTCACTGCTGCTGGTTCTATGGTGTTCCTCTAGAGTTCAACATTGCATGCACTATACAATACTCCTAAGTGTCCGGCTTTGTAGATTTTTCCCTCCCAGAAAAGTAATGCCTTACCAGTGAACCAGCATTTTTCAAATTATTGTCCTGTTTCCTTATTGAATCATTATTCTGCATACTGAATGTTATGATGACCTACAATTTGTGTGAAGATAAATCTTTTGACCTTCTGGAGACAAGCACTTAAGAGGATCATTAAACCTAAACTAGAGGATGGTTTCTGTCCCAGATCTACGAATACCTTTTTACAAATGGATGTGTGAACTTTTCACGAGCTTATCAGAATGGAAACTATTTGAGATCATTTTGTGGTCTAGAAGGATATATTTTACTACACGCCAAACACTTCCTCTCTTCAGCCCCCCCCCCCCCATATACGCCACAGAAAATTGAAGAGGACTGTAAACAGTACCTTGTCTTGGCTTAATAGCGCATGCGTCCCTGTACGACCGTATGTAGAAATGCCTTCGTGGCCACTCGGAGAGCTTCCACAAATGAAGAATGGCGGCATAATCACTATATTGCATTGACCTTTTGGCGTGTCCAGTCCAATTCAAGGCTTGAGAGTTATAGGCAGTTACTTGCTTAAAGCTATGGTACTGTCCTTGGTCTGTGGAAGGCCTTTTTAAGTTCCTATATTAACTATAGAGATGCTCCTACTTTTGGGAAATAGGCATGACAACACCCCCCCCCCCCCTCCCCCGTTGCCCCACAATGCAGTCCAAATAGAATGAAGACTTTTTATAGAGCTGATGTGCTTTTAATACCATTTTGATGGCTTGTATTCCATAACCACTAATATAAACTGGAATATAATGCTGGAGATTTGTTAGGTCTGTCTAATATAGTGTTTCTCAATGAGGGTTCTGTGGAACCCTAAGGTTCCTCCAGAGGTTGCTAGGGGTTTCTTCAGCATTGGGCCATTTCTGCCTCTTGGAAAAAGTTCCCACTGACACCATTGATGTTTTTAGCTATCTGAAGGAGGTAATTCTTTCCAATGATCACAAATGTAAGGACTATTGACCATCACTCACTGACCATCACATTAATGTATCATGAGTTGTAGATTTCTATGCATTTTTAGCAGGGGTTCCCTGAAACTGCAGAAATATTTCAAGAGTTCCTCTGTGTTGAAAAGGTTGAGAAAGGCTAGTTTAATATCTTTGAACTGGAGGAGAGTGGCAGAAATATAACCTGCCATGCATTGCTATAAGGATGCCTTGAGGGTTCTGACACCATAATCCTGCACCCTTTACCATCTAATGATTTGCCATAGTAATTATTGGAGAATGCAGTTCAGAGGCACTATGAAGTGCAGCTCAAAGCAAATGCCTTACTGAGATCTCCCTAAATGGGCCAAGAATGGCAGTGGATTAAACTGAACCTTTTTATTATATTTATAAACAAAAAAATGAATGGCGTTCTACTTGGTGCCCGTTCACACTACAGCATACTTGGGATCTGACTTGTCAGACCTCAAGTTGCTGGCCATAAGAAATTCCATTGAAGTGAATGAGAGCCGTCTTCATGTACATTACTGTAGTTGCTCTGACTTCAGAAAAGGTTCCTGTACTACTTCAAGGCGACTTCTAGGCAACTTATACCCATAGATTTCAATGGAAGTTGCCTCCAAGTCGGATCTCCATCCTATATTGAAGCGACTTTACAGGAAAAACAAAATTTACACAGGTACATCCCATGTTTGCCCAGGCAAACCCCTCCCTTCTACAAAGCTGATTATTCTGTGATTGGCCACAGTCAAAGTCACCTGTCCTGGAGGCAACTTTAAGTCATGTTGTAAGTTGCACAAAGTCGTGCTGAGGTCGCCCCCAAATCGCCATGCAAAGTCGTGCTGCAAGTCGGGTTGCCCCTGTGTGAACCGAGCCTTGGACTGCTCTGCTCATATTAGGCTTATTCGTACCACCAACACTGGGTTTTGTTTCTCAACATAGTTACATTGTAAAGTCAAGCAAAATATCATGGGTTTTTAATAGTGACAGTACCTTGCGTTGCTATGCACCTTTTTTTTTTTTTTTTTATAAATTTTTTTTTTTTTTTTTGATAAAAATCCGCTGCCAAGATATGACAAAACACATTGCAGCACTGCTTATTTTACATGCACATGTTATCTCATGGCCTATGGTGTGAACCCACCCCTAAAATAGAAAATTGTGGGCAGTCTATGGACATTTTAAATATGTTCTTACTAAGAAAAAAAATGTAACTTTTAGAAAATAAACCCTCGCTGACCTCTGTAGCTGCAAACACTGTGGAACAATTCATCCTCAAACTTCACAAGGGTGGAATTGGATCTCAGAACCGTCTCCCCTCTTGCTTTGCCCCTGCTCTGTGTTGCATTAGGAATTGGAAGGTTACCATGTCATTGCTGGGAGAGGAGCACAATAAGATACATTGTTGAAATAAGAGTGTACTTTCTGCTGTAAAATTTTGATTTTGAAAGTGTGTGAACCCCAAAAATGTATTTTTTTTTTTTTTTTTTTTTCTATTTTTAGACTAGATTGTTTGAACACCTGCCAAATTTTAATTGCCGTTGGTGTCTCCACCAGGGACATTCACCATCTGTTTGCCTTGGTGACCATGGTCACAAAGGGCTGGTGCACACCAACAATTGCACTGGAACGCCTGCTATTCGCATATGTTCTGGGTGTGTTGTGATTTCAAACCATTCATTTGAATGGACTGAAATTGCACAAGATCGCACCAAAAGTAGTGAATGCACTACTTTACAAAGTGCACGGCAGCCGGATCACATGCAGTTTGGTGTAGGCAAACGCACTGCATTTGTGACCCTTATTGAAGTGCAAGCCCTTGTACACACGGACGGACATTCTGACAACCAAATCGGTCAGACAAAGTTGTCGGAAAATCCGATTGTTCATAATGTGATGACGTTATTTCGTTACGATGGGACTACGTTCAGGCTAGTAGCCAATAGCTTTGGTCTAGGAATTTGATCTGAGCATGCGTGGCACTTCGTCGGAGTAGGCTACACATGATCGGAGTATGTCCGATCGGAGCATTTTGCCAGAAAATTTTACGGACAAGTTGGAAAACTTGGTCCGTTGTATACCCGGATACGACGGAAACAGTCCGATGGAGACCACACACGGTCGAATTATCCGACAAAACGGTCCGATAGGACACATTCTGTCGGAATCTCCAACCGTGTGTACAAGGGCTTAAGGTAACATTGACACCCGAGGCAGAACACAACTGCAGTAAGTTTTGCATGCGATGTGGGAAACATGCACGGAAGAAACTGTTTCATTGCAACTAAAACAAATTTCTCCAGTTTTTGTGCCATACATTACGCTTTGTTTTGAAGAATGAATAAAAACCCACTAAACTTTGAGCACATAAACCACTGCAGACATTGGTCAGCTACCACTGACTGGACTGGAGGTGCGGTCATGGAAAGCGTAACGTGTAAAATTCCATATATGATAACGTTTAAGTAAGCTTTTGAGTCACAAAAAAAAATGACGGTTTCCAGATGTATGACTTTTACCGATCCATTTGTTTAGATTATGCTGTACAGTTTATGCCTATATTAGTGCTGGCTGGACAAAGCAGAGGTAGATTTGTACCGTTTCCACAATGTAATGTTTACATTTAATTTGGGCTTCGCCTTCAAAGCTGACCTTTCATTGACCTTCTTGATTTACACGCACAAAGGATGCTAAGTTTGGCTAATTTCAGCATTTTTGTAAATTTCTTTGGATATCCCCTTTTTATAGAATCATCTTTTTCTTACGAGACCATTTGTGTGGCAGTGGGGAAGAATTCCCGCTTTTTTTTTTAAATTTTTTTTTATTTTTTTTAGATGTTCAGTTTTTAGTCAAACTAATGGCCCATACACACGATCCGACTATCGTACGAAAAATGCAGCTTTTGACACAATCGGACGATAATCAATTAATTAGTACAGAGCTTTTGAGAGCTAATCGCGACAATTCATCCAATATTATTATTCAATGGGACAAGCGCGAAAATTTTACTCATACGATACTGGATCGTATGATTTTTGTTTAGTCATACAGTTGTCTGAAAATACAATACAAATACATTACAACATGCGACATCACTTCCAATTTTTTGATTTTATATTTTTTCTGTCGTGCGAGGACTTTAGTAACCTATTCAATTTCTTTTTGCGACTAGCGGAAAAAGTCGTACGATATTTGGATCGTGTGTATGGGCCATAAGGCCTAGTATACACAATTGTAATAGCAGGCAAATCATCGTTCGTGAAAATAAGACTAGCATGCAGCCCCCCCCCCCCCCCCAAAAAAAAGTTTTATATATATATATCTCTGATGTGATTAGCTCTCAGAAGCTATGTATTAGTGATCAGTTGTTGGGCGATTGCTCTAAAAAGTGGTATTTTTCATCTGATTTTTTTTTTTTCTCATTATGTGTACATGTAGTATTTGTCTTGCCTTCTAGGTGCCTTGTAACACTAGCTGCGATGTCGGCCAGGGGGCCCATCATTTTGGCACATGGCTTCCAGACACTGCAACTAGAAAAGTGTGTGTGTGTGTGTGTGTGTGTATATGTATATATATGTATATATATATATATATATATATATATATATATATATATATATATATATATATTCTATCCTCTTTCTCCATTCACCTCATTTTTGTACATGGAGGAATCTGTTCTGGCTGACTGAAAACAAAATGGCCAGCATAAGGCTGGCCATACATTATACTTATACAATTTTCTTGTACAACTTTCCTTTTTAGATTTACCAAAACCAAATAATATGAGCTCAAACCTTAAACGCATTTTTAATTGGTATGCAATCAGGCGGGCCCTTGTATTATAGTGTAAGGTAAATATAAAGTAATTATTGTAAGGATGAGAACAGGACATTTGAGCTTGACAGCTTCCTCGTTGCCTATGGGCCCCATAGGGGTATTATCTAATATCAGGGTTAAAGTTATTGGTGTATACATTTCTTTCACAGGAACATAGGAAAGGATTTTATAAACAATGTCACGTGGATAGGGTTGTAGCATGAATACATTGTAGCACCTTCTGGCCTCCTTTGAACTTCTTCTGATGCATCATGCTTGTAAATGTCACATTCTAGATGGCTCCTATGAACATTCTGAAGTTGTTAAGATCGAATTGGACAAATCCCAGGGACCAGTAGCCAGTGTGGCTAAAAGTTACAGCTGGCGCCTGCCTTTCTTGAGTTTTTCTTTACTTGGCAAAGCATGGTTTCTTTTGGTTCCTTTAAAATGCCTGGTAGATCCTTGTTTACATGGATTGGCTTCTAAATGCTACCTCTGCTTAAACCTCATTTACTTATTTCCAAGCCCATAACAGTGCTATAGGAACATTGAAATCTATGGGGGTAAGATTAAAGTGTCCACGATTTGTGGATAACACTTTTGTCAACATAAAAGCTGAAGCTTTTAGTTAAGCATTTGGGTGTGCGGTACAGCACCAGGGACCCTATTTACTTCTAGGGAAGAGTATCCTATGTCCTGCTGGACAAGGGGAGGGAAGGTGATGTGGTCTGTTGGTGCTTGAGCTGAGGCAGGTGACCCATGTTGCACTGGAAGCTCCCCGCTGCGAGGAGTAGCTGGCATGGCTGAAGGGAGGATTTTTACAATAAAGAAGCCTACAAGATGCAGGATACTCTTTAGCAGCAAGTTGTGCCCTTGATGCTATATCTCCCCAACCCCTCCCCGACAATTTTTCTTTCACTAAACATCAGCTTGAGTCTGCACTCCAGGCGGAATTTGACTTGTAAAATACCTAAATACCCCGGTTTCCTTCCACACTCCGAAGACATGCTGGTAGGTTAATTGGCTCCGGTCTAAATTGACTTAGTTTGCGTATGTATCAATGTGAGTTGGAGGCTTTTGATTGGAAGCTCCTTGAATGCAGGGACTGATATGAATGTACAATATATGTAAAGTGCTGTGTAGATTGTCTGTCTGTGATTTATATACAAATGCCTGTAATAAGTCCATCTTCCTCTAATCCTCTACACAAGACAAGAATGGAGAGATGGACCTCCATCAGTATCACAGCTTTATTAGACTGGCACCAGGAAGGGTTGGGTCCTGGACTAGATTGTCTTGCTTAACTGCAGCCAAGAGAAATTATGTCTTGGTCCTGGCTTTGTTTGTCTGACTGGGGTGCCTGGGTCAAAAGACTGGCTAAACAGAATTGCAATTCCTTTTGTTAGCAAAACAGTTAACCTATGTTTTCCGGCTGTGTGTTTTCTGTAGTTTGGTTTTAAGGAAGCGCAAACATTTCACATCAACTATGAACAACTTTAGCCTTGCAAAAAAATAGGTGGTCGTTATTACCCTTAATACAGGCCTTGAAAAATTGCTTTGATTCTAGGAGCCAGCAGAAAAAGTTGTGAGCCAGTGTTTTTGTTTTTTTTAGTTAAAAAAAAATAAAAAATAAATGTTTTAGTTAATTTGGGGGTTGGGCAGCTGTCTCATTCATTTGCAGTGCTGCTGGGTGGGGCAGCTTTCTCACCAGGTGGTTCAGGGGTCAAGTGTCCATTTGGGGCTCTTGGTGTGGGGGTGTTTTTACACTTGAAGTTGTTGGATTGAGTTGTTGGCTTGAGACTCTACTCGCCTCCCCTGCTTGTCTCTGGTGCTGCATGTGGAAACTGGTTGGGAAGGGTTGGCCATGGTGCCCATGGATTGCTGGTGCTGAGGGAACGGAGTGTGGGGGAGCCTTTCTGCACATGGCGGCGAGTCTGCTGGGGGAGTACATGGGGTGCCAGTGTCTGGACAGGAAAGGGGGAACTTTGTGTGTGTGTTGCTCACACCTGGTGTGGGTGGTGGGTGGGCTGGCAGGGGCCCAGATGCCGGGACGTGGATTCTGGTCGCCATTGTGACCTGATGCATGGGATTTGCCCTGTCTTGAATACATTTTCTGATGCAGCATTTGCTAATATTTTGACGGTGTACATTTGTAGTGGGCCCCCTGCAGAATATGGGAGTTCTTTCTCAAGATCATGCTGCAACTTTCCTGCCATTCCTGCAGCAAGACTGATTTATTTCTAGACGCATTAATGACCATACAAATAATTGGCTGGATACTGCAATTTCTTGTAGTGAAACTGGAGAGCAAATGTGAGCAATGTGATATTTCCTGGAATAATTTCCTTCAATCTAGAATCTAAGCATTTTGACTTTTTTGTGCTTTCACCTTTCACCCCCCCCCCCCCCCCCCCCAAAACACATATTCATCAAGTATTACTTCTGTTGCAAACTGCTGAATGGGTCCCTTCATATGAGCCTCACCATAGACTCTAATTGCTGGATACAAGTCACATCCCTCTGCCATTGTTTCAGGTTTTAATTGAACAAGTTCATAGAATCACACTATAAATAAGCCGCACGTGAGCCTGTGTATTAATACAGGTTTTCTTTTTTTCTTCCTTTTTTTTTTTTTTTTTCCTTTCTCCCTGTTCTTTTTTACTTTATGAAATCATTGCTTAAGGGCTTCTGGCCCCCAGCTCAGGAATCCTGACCAAAATGCCAGAAGTATTACACAGTCAAGGATTGCAATGTAAACAGTGCTCTCTGCCATAAGAGCAGGGTGGTCCATTTTTTTTTTTTTTCCCTTCCAGGAGGGGGGAGAGGAGGAAAAATGCCTCGGCTCACAGCACAGTAGTTGTAGTGTTATTTGTGTTTTGGCTGCACAGATGGGTTTTTCTTATGAGCCGCAGCATGAGTACACATGAATTAATATCTTGGACGGGCAGGAACTAGCATCTGATACTTCGAAATGGTGTGTTGTACAATTCTGCTGGGATATCGTTGCTTGGTTTGGCACGATAATCCTTCAACAATTGGAAGGGTGTGTGGAAATGTACACGCATGTATATTGGAGTAATTGTTTTGTAGTAATGCAGATATCAAATGTATGCGGACAGAGGAAGAAGGATATCTGTACCACACACAGTGCTGAAACGGCTATCCCGTCCAAAACTTGACAATTTTGTTGTGTAGGCTAAGAAAAAAAAATGTGCTGTAATCAATAGAGCGTCCAACATTCCAATATGAAATATCGCTATGCGAGTTTGTGGTCATGCCTTCCTAAACGAAGAAGGGGGGGGGGGGGGGGGACTAAAATGTTTCTGCTGCCAACAGCGTGAAGATGACAAATAACCTTTTCAATGTGTGCATGCACCACCTCATATTTATTGCAAGCAGATACAAGCACTGAAAGCACATAGAAGAACAGCTGGAAAGGAAGTTCCAGGATGTGGGGCCAAGACAAGAGTTGGGCTTTATAGAACTTTACAAAGTTATGTGTGAAAAGGGAGGTGAAGAGCATTATCTGAACAACCCGTCGGATGAAACGGCCAGAGCTGATTGTGTGCTCCTGTCAATGCTGCTTTTCATCACTGCTTCATTTTCAGCTTGAATTGCTTTAGGGACAAGGTTTCATGTTCACGATGTTGCTTTAATGGTTTCAGAGTCTGTATCCGTGGGGCTCTACTTTTCTTGATATAAGGGGCCTCAAGTGTCATCGTCAAAGGGGCCACACATGTTTAGTAAATATAAGGGCTACATAAAGTAGACCTATAATAGCAGATGGTCAGAGCCAATGGGACTGTTGCAAGAGATGATCAGAGACTACAGACATGTTATGTTATAGGACAGTGATGGCGAACCTTGGCACCCCAGATGTTTTGGAACTACATGTCCCATGATGCTCAACTACACTGCAGAGTGCATGAGCATCATGGGAAATGTAGTTTCAAAACATCTGGGGTGCCAAGGTTCGCCATCACTGTTATAGGATTTGGAGCCTGTGGACATGAATCAGGAGACATAGGGGGTTATTTACTAAAGGAAAATCCACTTTGCACTACAAGCGCACTTGAAATTGCACTAAAAGTGCACTTGGAAGTGCAGGCGCTGTAGATCTGAGGGGGACATGCAAGGAAAAAAAAAAAAAACAGCATTTTAGCTTGCACGTGATTGGATAATAAAATCAGCAGAGCTTCCACTCATTTCAGATCTACCCCTCAGATTTACAGCGACTGTGGGGGTTTGCTTCCGTCCCCGATTGGCTCAGCCCTGCTCCCTCTTCACTGGCTGTGATTGTCAGCGTCAGAAGCCAATGGCTACCACTGATGTTTCTGAGCAAGAGCAAGCAACAATTCTGCTCTCGTGCACAGCACTGGATCAACATCAGGCTGGGGGATGGAAGCTGCACACAGGATTTTTTTTATTTTTACCCTCACTAAGGCTGCCTTGCTTGACTTTCTATTTCGATTTAATGGAGCTTTAAGCCGCGTACACACGGGCGGACTGTCTGGCCAACTAAGTCCGTCAGACAATCCGACAGACAGTCCGTCCTACTTTTGAATGAACGGACTTGACCACACACGATGAACAGACAGTCCGTTGAAAGCTTGCGCAATGACGTGTACAGCACGTACGACGGGACTAGAAATACGACGTCCAATACACTGCAATGCAACCTTCGGCCGTGTAAATCCTTTCTGAGCATGCGCCATACTTAGTCCGTCCAACTTGCCTTCTCACGAGCGGACTGTCCGCTGAAACCAAAGTTGGACGGACAAAATTACGGAAATTCCGAAAGACTTAGTCCGTCAGACTGTCCGCTGAAAAAGTCCGCTGAAGCCCACACACGAGCGGACTGTCCGCTGAAACACGTTTCAGCGGACTAAGTTGGACAGACAGTCCGCCCGTGTGTACGCGGCCTTACACGGTGCAGTTTTACTGAAACAAACACAGTTGTGTGCATGGGACCGTGCAATACAATATTCCTGTGTTGAGGTTTAAAAAAAAAAAAAAAAAAAAAATGTCTTGTATGCACGAGCCCTTGATTATTTCCCCTAGCAAGATCCATTAAAGGTATCGGAGGGAAAAAAAATGAAAACGGGGAAAAAGGTTGGACAACAGAAAAGTAACGGGATGTGAAAGAAATAAACCAAGACAGTTCAAAGTGATATTTTTTTTCCTTCAATGATCATGGGTAAGGAACTAGGTCCACATGGCATGGCTACCATGGACATATGATAGTATGCTATGCCTCATCTCTGGAACGTGTGGTTGGACATCAGGGATCTATATACATGCTTCACATTATCACACAGACTTTCTCTATAGTTGTGTTCTTTTTATGGGACGTGTGGCTGATATTGCATTCTCCAAGTAATGAATGTTTGCATTTGAGGTGGTTTGCCAGAGGAATATAATGTTCACTTAGCCCAGTGCAGCTGTGTGTACTCTAGTCACCCAATCATGTGCAAGGGAAATTCTCTTTTTTCCTTCCCTTTTTTTATTTTTTTTGTGTTCCCCTGCACATGATTGTGTGTTTTTAATGCTGAGTGGTCTCTACTCCTTTTTAGTATATAAACCCCAATAAATCCACATTAAAGGGACACTTACACTGGCTATACACATCATTCCTTTCATTCACCCAAGTTGGCCATACACACACATAAAGATTTTTCATTCGGCCTGGTTGGCAGAATTTCATTGTAATTATTAGTTTTTTTTTTTTTTTTTTTTTGTTTAAGCTGGCTCCCGCAACTCTCAAGTACCTGAACAGTGACTGCATTCTATTGACTGCAGTCACTGTTCAGGCGACACATTTTTCTTCTTTTTGCATTTAATTTGTTGAGCTGGGTAATTTCTGCAGGCCCACAAACGGCTCAATTTCAGCCAATTCACAGGAATTCGGGACATGCATGGGCAGCTTTTTCTTTAAAGCCCAACTGCAGCCAAAATTTTGTTAGTTTTGGCTAGAGTGAGGAAGAGTTAAAAGCTTTTGTAAAGTTTTCGTTGCTGTTGTGTGCTGTCACTCCTACTCTATTTAAATGCAAATCCCAGCATTTAAGAAAAAGAAATGCAAGTGGGCCCCCAGGTAGGGTAGAAAATGAAAAATTAGCTTTAGTGCTGCAATACTCGACATCAATCCAAGAACATATGTCGTGTAGTACACCTTTTTTGCCACAAGATGTCCTCAATCCTTCAGGTTTAAATGACACAGGATCGTTTTATCTTGTCCCTAAAACATCCCCATCATAAAAGATGGGATCAAAATCTATGCTCCTCTGCCCCTCCTCAATACAGTGGCATCAGAGAAGGGCAGACCTGGTGACACATCAGCAGTTACCAGCTGCTTGAACCCAGAAAAAAAAGACGTCACAGTGACGTCAGAAAAGTAGATGCTAATGCCTGACCCAGTGTGCAGCATGGAATAACAGAATGTAGCAGACAAGATGCTTGTCAGGGCACGGCGGTCCAGTCACATGATCGGCTCCAGGGTAGAGAAGGGACAGCCGACAACTGATACTCCATAGTAAGTCTATAGGTCATGTCACCATCCAGGGATTTCCTCTGTTGTCTTCACACTCTCCTCTCCCCTGAAGCTGGCCAGTGGGAAGATCATGTGACCAGACTGGACCCCCTGAGAAAAGGTAAGCAATGGTGCCTTGCCTGTCCTATCACAGTGCAATAAGCCTCGTTCCCTATTAGGTCAGTTCACGCCACCGTGCTGCAGTGATGTGCACTAAAAATCATTGCGGTATGCAGTACACTTGTCCTCCCCTCTTGCCCGTTAATCAAACTTAATGTAATTTGTCACATTTTAATAAAGTTCTAAAAAATAAAGTCAATGCATTGGCACTATTCCTCCCAGGATACACCAGCGAACGTAATTTAGCCCTTAAGCACTGTACACACAATCAGAAAATCGTATGGAAAAATACTGAGTTTGGAGCAATCGTAGAATAATCTGATCATTAGTACAGAGCAGGGTGGATTTGATTTAAATCAAGTCGATTTTAAAGAGAAACGGTAATCTCTGCCCCTCAGCGGCTCCTCCTTTGACCCGCTGTTGACTCACCAACAGTCTTATTCACATTAATGGGATGGCATGTTATGTGGAAGTGACGCACAACACAAGGTGAGGGACGTGTCGGCGGCAGGTGAGTGGATGCCCGCTAACAGGCACAGCCATGATGGATCAGAAATGACAGGTGCTCTTTAAATGTAAGGACTTATTTTTGCTGGTAGTTAGAATCTTTAATATTTGCAAACAAAATTAGGGTTTCCTATTTAGAATAATAAGTTGTCAGATTAGTAAAACAGCAATATTGGAACCGATTTCAATCATACAGTTTGTAGTGTACATAGATTTGCAAAACAATGGGATAAAGGAATATTCCTGAGCTTTGTTTTATCTCATGGTTACTGTGACATTGTGTGAATGCATCAATGCAGTGTATGTTATCTTAGCTTGCAGAGCTTGGATTCATTAAGGCCCCCGTTCACACCTATGTGAATTTCTCTGCATCCAATTCACATAGCAGGAGAATGTGACTGGCTCCCTATGGAATCGGTTCACATATGTTCATTGCGGCTGCGGAGTGCACTGTGCGTCTTTGGCTCCGCCTTTCAGGGCCGAACTCAGACAAAGAATCGGCCCTGATTCGTCCCTGAAACGGGGAACAGGGACGCACAGCGCTCCTGTGCGATCCGCAGCGGGTTAGTGTGGACCTGGCCTTAATGAATTTACCAAAAACTTAACTTTTGTAGAATATACAGCCTCATACTACAAAACCAAGCTCCATTTCATGCTGAATAAACTAAATTATTAGTGTATCTTAAATGGAAAACTATCTTTAGTTGTTTACTCCAAAAGCATTTTATTAAATTTGGATAAAAGTCATAATCCATTTAAATCAAAAAATCTGATTTTTTTATTTTATTTTTAATCATTCATTGTTTCATATCCACCCTGGTACAGAGCTTTTGAGAGCCGATCATGACAGTTCATCCGATTTTTTTTTTTTTTTTTTTTTTTTTTTTTTTTTTTTTTTTTTTTTATTGTACGACTTTCATTTTTTAATCAGTTCAGTTGTTCAAAAATTCAATACAAATACACTACAACACATGACATCACTTCCGAGATATATATATATATATATATATATATATATATATATATATATATTTTTTTTTTTTTATTCTGTCATACAACAATTTTCGTGACTTTAGTAAACTCTTCAGGTTTGATCTGAGATTAGCATGCAAAAAAAAAAAAAAAAAACGAACAGTCATTCGTCCAATAATCTCCTCATGTGTATCAGGCATTAGTATATAGTGCTTTGCTGAAAATGTTGACTAGACAAAAACTGCTACTTTGATTTTATCATTTTAAGAATTTTCACAGCAGAACAGATAGTGAGGTACCATGGTGGGTAAAGTGCTGAGTATATAAACACCACAAATAGGCCAACGCCGAGATATAGCACAGGTTGTATAAATAGTATACAGCACAATCACACATAAAATATGTGCAACAGTTTCACAGGCCTTGTGAAGAAATGCCTCTGGTGCTTTGTTTCCCACACCAATTGATTTATCATTTTGCTTGCAAGCAGACTTTGAGCGTTAGGGCAAGAACACACTCACTTTTCTATCGTAACTTTTGTTGCGGACCCAAACCAGTTGACTTGAATACATTTTTCTGCGGCCTGAATGAAGCCAGCAACGTGGAAAAATCTTGCCATTGAAGGCTGTCTGAATGTACATTTCAGCCACACAGTAAGCTGCATTGGTAGGCAGTGGACTGCTAAATACAACCATTTTTCGCAGCAGAGAGTTAGACAGGTGATTAGCATAATTAGCACAGAGTAGGCTATACATATGGTAATGTTAAATGTGTAAATGCCAGCTGCGGTGTAAAATTTATGTCAGGGGTCGACAGGGCTGTGCGAAAGTATTGTGTTACCGCTGCAGGTCAAAGCCTCCTTTTGCCTACACCCCCTTTTTTTTTTTTTTTTTTTTTTATTTTTTTTTATTTTTTTTTTTCACTGGTGAATGCAATGGCAGCATAGAAAAGCAAAAACATAGCAGATAAGGCACTGACTGAAAAAAAGGAGACTTATTTTTTATTTTTATTTTTTTTTGTTTTGTTTTCTTACTATATTTGAGTGAACGGAGCCAGTAATTAACACTTGTGTATACGGAGAGGTTCTTCTGGAATAGCATTGGGCATTAGCTGTAGCAATCAACTGAATTTCATCCTTCATCACATTATGTATTTAGGTCAGTCACGCATGTCTGGTGCTTGCTTTAGGCCTCATGCACATGGGCCTCCTCCATTTAACGCACAAGAAATTGATCTGGATATATAAAGAAACTTTTTATTTTTCCAAGATCCATTTCTCCTGCGATTAATGTCCTTTTGTTTTATTTAAGTTTTGGCTGCATAAACCCAGACTAATTCTAGCCATACACTATACAAAAAAGTATTTGAAATTGTTTTCAAATAAAGAACACTTGGGCCTCTTTCACACATGCTTTGTCGGTTTTTGTCCATTAGGGCTAGTTTACACTTGCTTCGAAACAAGGCTTTGGTCACTCTTTGTTAAAGCTCTCTAAACGCCAATCAAAGCTCCTCTCACTAAATAAAATGGTTAACTTACAGTCCTGTTACACCTTGCTTTTGCTTGGTGCTTCAGGAGGCTTCTGTGGGGCTTGAGTGGGGCTTTGGTGAGGCTTCACGCAAGCTTTGTCATAGACTTCTGTGAAGGCTTTGAAGACGCATTGAAGCACCACTGAAGCTACATGGGGTATAATTTTTGAAGCAAAGCTAAAGCAAGGTGTAAACAGGACTGTAAGCTAACCACTTTAGTGACGGGAGCTTTGACTAGCATTGAGAGCTTTAACAAATCCTGTCCGAAGCCTTGTTTTGAAACAAGTAAGTGTAAACTAGCCGTTAATGTGTGTTTGAAGCTGAAGCAAGTGTAAATGAGTGCTTATGCCGCGTACACACGACCGGACTTTCCGGCGGTCTTTCGGCAGAGTTCCGACAGACTTTCCGAACGGACTTGGCCACACACAATCACACCAAAGTCTGATAAATTCGAACGTGATGACGTACGACCAGGCTAGAATAAGGAAGTTCATAGCCAGTAGCTGCCCTAGTGCCTGTTTTCGTCCGTCGGACTAGCATACAGACGAACGTTTTTTTCCGACCAGACTCAAGTCCGTTTGGAAAGATTTGAAACGTTCTAAATCTAAAGTCCATCTGATTTTTTAGTCAGCAAAGGTTCAATGAAGCCCACACACGATTGAATTGTCGACCGGATTTGTTCCGTCAGACTTTTGCTATCAAAGTCCGGCCGTGTGTACACGGCATTACAGTTTTTTTTAACCAAACAGAACTAGGGCCTTGATCCGTTTTCTAAACTTGTTCTAGGCGGATGTGGATGTAAAAACTGTAGATGGATGATCATCAGTTTACATCCGTTTTTTCCATAAAGATGCATTAATGTCCGTTTTTACATCTGTCTACAGATGGATGAAAAAACTGACAAACTGTCCACAGGTGTGAAAGGGGCCTAAGGCCAGCCATCATACATGGGTCGAATTATGAAAGAATTTTTTTCTTTTGAAAATATTTTCTAAGAATTTTCGTTTGAATTTTGTACCATTAGTGGGCCGCAGCAGCAAGGGCCAATTTTTTTTGTGTGGCCAATCGCATTTGAGTGATCAAGCCTGTTGGGAATTTTTTGAAAAACAAATGTTTTTCTAATCAATGATGGTAGAATTGTAAGAAAAATCTAATCAAAAAAGAAAAGAGCATGAGCACAAGAAAAGGGAAATTCCTGACCACGAAAATTCTTTTCTGTAGCAATATGAGGTGAAATTGAAGGCTTGCTTAGTCACATTTTGAAATCAATGGTAGCACCATCGGATCACAAAACGCACAAAATTTCAGATCATCTTCTTCTTCTTCCCCCTTTTTTTTTTTTTTTTTTTTTTTTTTTTTTTGGGCTCATTTATAATTGCTTCGGATTCAACACACATTATTGGCTAGTTTACACTTGCTTCAAAATAAGGCTTCGGACAGGCTTTGTTAAAGCTCTCTGAATGTCAGTCAAAGCTCCTGTCGTTAAATAAAATGGTTCGATT
The DNA here is from genome assembly GCF_037356315.1 of Lithobates pipiens. Classification (NCBI taxonomy): domain Eukaryota; kingdom Metazoa; phylum Chordata; class Amphibia; order Anura; family Ranidae; genus Lithobates; species Lithobates pipiens. The sequence continues at coordinate 7,300,166 of NW_027507718.1, forward strand.
ACAGCCCTGTTGACGCCTTGCTTTTGTTTTGGCTTTGCTTCAAAAATTATACCCCATGTAGCTTTAGTGTCACTTCAAAGCATCGTCTAATGCACCACACACACGCAAGGTGTAAACAGGACTGTAAGCTAACCATTTTATTTAGTAACGGGAGCTTTGACTGGCGTTCAGTGTGTTTGAAGCAAGCGTAAACTGGCCAATTATGCGTGTTGAAGCTGAAGCAAGTGTAAATGAGCTTTTAAAAAAAATCTCAAATTTTGTGAGAGCTTTAACAAAGCGGGTCCAAAGCCATGTTTTGACTCAAGTGTAAACTAGCCCTAAATGAAAATTTGCCCAGAATTCGACCCATGTATGGCCTGCATTTAGTCATGAGAGTAAACGATTAGTGCCATCATGTAATGACTGAATTTCGAACGATAAATTGTTCAATGGATGACTTTTTTTTTTTTTGTCTGTTTTGTCACATGAGCAGTGCGAAACAGTTCAATTTTTAGCGGGTAAGAAACACATTAACTGTTTAATTCATCCTTAGTTGGGCAGAAATTTTCCAAACTGTTCCTTCAAATTTTGTTTGGCTCTGAATAGTCAAAAATGATTTTCTACTTGTGCCCATTAACTGGCGAAAAACAAATGGTCCAAATGACAGCTTTTCAAATGATTTTTGCATACAATTCTAGTTTATGGGTCCCATTAGGGCTTGTTCACATCTGTAAAGAGACCTGTGGTTGGGGCTCACATCAGAGGGTAGCAAAAGCAAGCGGGTTAGCCATTTACCACCCCCCTCCAATCCCCTGGACCTCTAACCTAAACGCAGCAATGCGACCTATTCAAGCAAAAGGCGTTGTTGCGCAACCGCACACAGTGTGCTCAAATGTGGTGCAATGATTTGGCATTTTGAGGGCTAAAGTAGGTTGCCTCCTCACCACCTATCACCACCTCACTAATTGGATGCAACAGTGGCTTCCTTTTCAGAGGGACGGCCGTAAAGCTGCACATGTGGATTGGCCCTTGGGCACTAAAAAACCCAAGGTCTCTGCAAGGACACACAGAAAACCATTTTTACTATGTGCCCTGTTCACACTGGCAACCTTTTGGGTGAGCTACGGTGCAGTACAGAAACCGCAACACGTCTGCATTTTCCACTTGCTCACCTGCAGTTTTGTCTTTCCATGACGTGTCTTGCTGTACGTTTTTTTATTTATTTTTTTTTTTTTTAATGAGGTTAAAAAAAAAAATAAAAAAAAATCTCTGTACTTTTTAGAAGCTCAAGGCACTACTGTCCTTTTGTGGGAAAAAAACCCCCCAAAAAAACCCCCACAACCGGCAGTGTGATCCAACCTTAAACAGCGCTTGAACGCACTCATTTATGTGTACTCGGCTAGCCTGAATGCACTTAGATATTCCTTAACATCCAATGTGCATTCAGCCATAGAATAGAATTAAATGTTATCAGAATTGTTTGGAAACAAGCTCTAAACGCATCTGGATGCACGCATTTTTGATGCCTGTGTGCATTAGGCCTTATTATGAAGGCCCATGTTTGTCAGTGAGCATGTTTATGTGGACTGGTTCCCGGAGTACGATGCAGCCAGTCAGATGTGATGGAATTAATGCGATGGCTTGTCAGGGATGTGATTTTGTGGCTGTCTGACTGAATTTGGAAGCTGAGCCAAAAAAGTCACTTTGTGGTTTTCACGTGTAACTTGCTGGAGCTGCTCCCCAGGCTCCTAAACCGCAGCGTTTGTGTACATGCGTGTTTTTACATAAAGGCAAACCTTTCCGTAATGGAGGGCACATTGAAAGATAGACAAGTCACTTTTTCTTTGTTAGTAGAAACTGTATATTCATGTCCAATCCGTCCCTTTTTTTTTTTTTTTTTTCTTTCCAGTAGTGGTGGTGTTGACAGAATATAGTTCACACCACACTGACCTTGTGATGAAACTTCCTCGCGGCCGCAGGGGGTCCTTATGAATCAAGCCCTAATCCAGCTAATCCTGATCGCAACAAAAATCATGAAAGTGGCCCCCAGTGCTGTGTGTTTCTCTGCACAGATGCATAGAAGGGACAGGGCTGGGTATAAATCGGTGCAGTATGATGCTGGGGGGAGCCTGTGTGAAGCTGGGGGCTTCTTTTGTGTTTTGCCCCATGCGGCCTCAAGTGGGAAGCCAATGAAAGGAGATCAAGCTGCATAATGAGAAGCTCTCAGAGCCATGAAGTGATGTCAGCCCTACAAAAGTGAAGACAACGGCAATGGGGTTAACGTTATGCGATATCCACAGTGAAAGGAGTTAGAATTTTATTTGTATTTTTTTTGTGCTTCATTTTTATTTTTTTTAATACTTTATTGGCATGTAATTGCATGGCTATTTCCAGGCACCTGTTGCCAGCTATGCGCTTTCGTTAACTTGTCCATTTTGTAGATAAACTGCAGTATTGATCCCCAGATGAATTAATTTTTTTCAATAGTTGATCAAAGGTAAAAGCTTGGTAGGGAAAAAATGCACCATGATGGCATAATAAATCTGCATATGTTGGCTTGCAGTGTAGTTGCCATCAAGCTCCTTGTTTGCGAACTGCGTTGAGATTTGTGAATGAGCCTTTTAAGTATCTGGTGAAAAATGGGCGGCATGACAGGTCCAACGTTGTGTTTTGGAACTGGTGGGCATGTAAGAAATATGGAGCTGGGGAGGGCTATGACAGGCAGCAGTTTCATGCTGGGGGAGTGCTGACCTGACCTGATTGTCTCTGACAGTGAGAGCAGTTCTGCTTCACTGCAAGGATTTTCAATAGGAATCCTTTTAGGTAACAACAGATGGCATAACAAGCATCTGGAGAGGAATCCTGAAGAAGAATGGAGAGACTTGTGTTTTTACTGTATTTTCATCCCTCGTATTTTCATTTCCTCTGGCCTGGGTGGTCTGCATTCATGTTCTTTCAGCACTCTGGCCACCTACTCCAAATCGCAGTTTCATATAAGATTGCTTTAAAGTGAAATAACTTCTAAACTAGTCTTGCCCCCTCCTTGCCGGCTTTCTCTTTTGATGCACTTGCTTCAGACTAAAATAAAATGAGGCCCTCCGCACAGGGGCCTAGAAATGTAGAAGGGCGCTACCCAGTAATACAGCACGTTTCAGTTAATTTAAAATTGGGAGATGTAAAAAAATAAAAAATGGTATACATACTTGCCTATGTTCAGTTCTGTGACTTGATTTGGCTTCCCCGTGTCCGCCGATGACAGCTGCAGGGGAGAGGAGGGAGCGTCAACATGGGAGCCTATGGGTGATGTCACTGCTCCAAAAACTGTTTTCCCCTGCAGCAACCACTGAGGGTCACATGACCAGGCCTCACCATGCTGAAAATAGGTAAGCATTAATTGCCTTTTTTTATCTTATTTTTTTTTTTCACGGGTCATTTTTTAAAACCGGCCATACATGGATTGAAATCTGGCTGAATTCCAATCCATGTATAGGCAGGCTGGTTGTCCAGAGGTTGATCTACCGATCCACTTCAGTACGGTCATATTTTTCCTGCTTGGTCAGCGCTGCCGGCCATAGTTGGTGGGGCTGATCAGTGTATTCTGATAGCAGGAAAGTCTTCCTGCTGTCAGAATACAAAAGCTCAGCGGGGAGGATTACCCCATCCACATCAAATATATGTGGATTGGAGAATCGGTCATTTTTTTATTTGGAACAGAGGTCCAGTTCTTGGAACTCTGCAGGCACCAGGTTGGCCTCCACAGGGACCTTACAGTCTAGAATTGAGTTGACTGATATGCACATACATGCTTATGTTCTTATAGCTGGCTACACACTATACAATTTGCTTGCACAACTTTCCTTTTAGATTTGCCCAACCGTATAATGAGATCAAACCTGAACACTTTCAAATTTGTATGCAGTAAGGCAGGCCCTTGTACTACATAGTGGAAGTTAAATCTGAATTTGAACAGCAAAAATTGTACGTGTATCCCGCTTATGACTGGAGAACTGTAATGTGCAGTCATTCATTCAGAATGACTGAAGACGGGGGTCATTCTGAGCCATTGCCGCTACCAACACATTATCAATGTTTTATGTCTCAACCATCCCTTGCCTTCAATGAGTCATTTACTAGGCGATGGTGCAGAGAGAGGACTCAACCGTTTAGTCACTCAAAATGACTAAAAGCGAAGGTTGTTCCGTGCCACTGGTGCTGCGTAGTGAATGACTGACTTATTCAGGGTCAGGGGTGGATATAAACCTGGGCAATGTGTAGACGGCAGTGGTGCTTTCACAGTGACTGAAGGCTGAGGTGATTCAGTGCCACCTCTACTGAATGCACGTCGCTTGTGTTTACATCTCACTGACCCTGAATTCACTACAAGTGGCATTGGCACACATGGCCATGTTTTACCCATGTAAACCTTTTGCAAAAACTGTGTAAAATACGGTCTATATTGGACTGTGGACACACATTTTTCTTGTGTCCACAGCTGTGTGAATGGGTCCATAGCATGCAATACTGCTGTGTTCAGATCTATAAAAACGGTATGCACTATGGATTTGAACACAACAAATTCATGCTGTGTGCATGCTCAATAAATCAAGCACATCTGGAGCTGTTGGCATTGAGGAGAGAATAATTTTCACAATAAACAGGGAAAGTCTCTCTACTTGCCACATAGCTGTCTGGCAAACGTTACTTTTTGGCTCTCCCACCGCTGTGTAGCCACTGACTAAAATTGTTAGAAATCTGCCTGGTAGACCTTGCCACTGCTGATTTAGTTGATTAGCTTGAATGTGCTATTTTTCAGCAGTTTTATCGTTGTGCTTTTTTTATTGCGTTGTGTTTTTTTTTTTTTTTTTTTTTTTTTGTGTGTATTTTTAATAAAGGACAGAATTGAAAAAAAAAACTTGTTCTGAGAGAAGTTTAGTGGCTGACATTGCTGTCCTCCCTTTTTTAAAATGCTAATTTCTTGGCTTTTTCAGTGGCTTTAATACTTTCTGAAGCATGGACCTGGAACATGTAAGCTGATTGGTAGTTCTGACATGACCCCAAATTCTAATTTTGCATAGTCACTGACTCAAAGTATTGAAGGCAGAGACAGGCAGGCAACCAGTATTCCTAGAATAGGGTCTGCAACGGGCAGCTTCTCAGTACAGGCTTCCTTTTGAGGGTGGTCTGTGCAGTGAATACCAATGGCAAAATGGCGTATGTGGTTAGCCCTGAACCTTGGGTTTTATTAGTGTGTGTGTGTGTGTGTGTGTGTGTGTGTGTGTTAGTGCATGTGACCTACCGTAATATTTGCAGCACAATTTAGGGGCATACACAGAGATTGGTAAAGCTACTATAATATCTTCCCTGCACTTTACCCTGTTTGGCAGTAAGTTTGCTTTATTATACCATAGAGCATTACCGTTTCTAAGTGTAGTAGCTTAAAAATGAGCTCCAGGCTCCTTCAAAGTTTTACTAAACCCACAATGGTAAAATCAGTCTGTATATGCAGTAAAGCATGCCTGTTATACGCTGTGGCTAAGGGGTTGAAGGAGTTGTAAGGGCAGAAGTATTTTTATTTCTGCATCAAGAGGAGATTAAAAAAACCTGTGTAGCAGCCAACCCAAAGCACCCCTAATAATTTACCTGAGCCCCATCTCTCTCCAGTGATGTCCATGAATGTCTAAGCCATCCGGGACACTCCTGATTGGCTCAGACACAGCAGTGGCTCCATTGGCTCCTGTGGGAAGATGCTGATTGTGGGGGCACTCAATAGGAGGGAGGGGCCAGAAGCAGCAAAGCGGGACCTGAGAAGAGGAGGATCTGGCTGCTCTGTGCAAAACCAACTGCACAGAGCAGGTAAGTATAACATGTTTGTTTTTTTTCCCTTTTTAATCCTCAGCATTGTGTTAAAAGGCTGTTTGATCATGTATGCACAGATCCTACCCTTGTTGCACCGTTTCCAAAACGTGTCTGGATAACCGTTACTGGAGTCAGGCTGCACATGCTCAGTTTGGTGTGTGGTGGCTGTTTTTTTATTTTTATTTTTTTCCTTGGGAGAGTGCATGTGATTGACAGAGGGCCAATCAGTGCTGTCCAGACAGAAGGCCAGGGGTCCTGCATCTTGATACGTCACCCAGAGCAGTATGAAAATGCCTCCTACAAGTTTTAACCAAGCACTATTAGAAATCACAAGACTGCTATATATGGCTGATGAGAAAATGTATTTAGCAGTTTTATATTTACTAAAATAATTGCATTTCCATGTTGTGTACTACACTTGGTTGCTCTGCGCACATACCATGTGGTTTTACACAGGCCACTTGTGATTATATGACTTTGGAATGTAAGCAATGTAATGTAGGTAATTTTCTACATTGCCTTTGGGTGGGTGTGCAGTCTTGATATCACTTTGTTGTGCTTTGTTCTTCAAAAAGGTCCAAGAAATGGCCCCTGAGCAAGAGAAAGTCTTGAAATATGTCCAGCTTTGGACTCAATTGATTGTGGGTTGTTAAATGGCTTTAAAATGACCCTCCTGGGTTTGGGGCAAATACAACCCATGATGAGGGCTATTTACACCATTGCTATAAATGTTTTTAGAGATACAGTATGGATCTAATTAGATCCAGTCAGTATACTGGGGCTTTATGCGGTCACTGCAGTGGACTTAAAATTGACACTACATCATATTCTTATTCTGCAAATGCTTATGAGCGCCAGCAGTGCTGATCAGCGTTTTCTGACGGTGGGGGAAGTCTTCCCGCTTTCAGAATACAAAGGCTCAGTGGGAGGATTCCCCATTCACATTGAAGGTGTGGACGGGGAATCAAGTGTGTGTGTGTTGTGTGTGTGTTTTTTTTTTTTTTTTTTTTTAATTATTTATTTTATAAATTTTATTTATTATTATTATTATTGGCTGCCTTTAGTGAACTGGTTTAATTTTTGAACAAAGGCAACCAAAATATCTAAAAGATATCAGCATTTCAGATACACAAAAAAAAAAGTTTTCTATGAAAGAGAGAGGCTCAGTTACTTCAGCTTTCTGTTGCCAAGCCCAGCTTTTGTAATGTTAGTGTAAGGGAAAATTGCTCTCTTTCTGCCAATTTTTTTTTTTTTTTTGAGTGCGGATGTATATACATAAAAGCCATTGATTGTGAAATGTGCTATAGGAGCTGACTGTTTATACAAGTGCAAGAAATTGTACAAAAATGTTCAGTCTGCTCTACAAGGAAAGCCTGCTTAAGGTGATTTAGTTTCTCCATATGGAAGTCTTAGGCCGGGGAGAGGGTAGAATTAAGCTTCAAGCGTTATTAAAGCCATTTCTTTTACAGTTATTATGGTTGTATAGTATGGTGATTCTTACCAATATCTCCAGTACATTTCATTAGGAAACTTGCATCACTAAACCTTACATTTTTACCATTTTTTTTTTTTTTTTTTTTTTACCATTTTTTTTTTTTTTTTTTTTTTTTTTAGATCAGAATTGTGTATTTTGCACTTTGTTTTTTTTTTATGTAATATTATTATTATTTTTTCTTTTTATGATCTAGCAAATGTTTACAATCTTACTGGTTGCCATGAGTGATCTCTACACATACCCTGTTTCCCCAAAAATAAGACCTATATAAGATATTTTATCGGTAATGGCTGCAATTTAAGCCCTAACCCCCAAATAAGGCCTAGTTAAAGTCCTTGTAGGGCTTATATTGCAGCCATCACCGACAATCACGCTAGGTCTTGTTTTTGGCGAAACGGGGTATGAAGTCCCCTTTTGGACCTTGCATATTGGATTGTGACCTTACTACAGTACACTACTTCTCATTCAGCAGTAAGCATAACAATCTGGTTCAGCTGTGCATGGTAGCTAACTTAGCTTGTTCAATTGAACCCCTTTCACACTGGGGCGCTTTGCAGGCACTACAGCGCTAAAAATAGCGCCTGAAATACAGCCTTTAAAGAACCGCTCCTGTGTCTCCAATGTGAAAGCCAGAGCTGTGCGCTGGCAGGACACTATAAAAAGTCCTGCTAGCAACATCCTTGGAGCGCTGAAGGAGCGATGTGTATACCACTCTTCCACCACTCCTGCCCATTGAAATCAATGGGCAGCGCGGCTATGCTGCCGACAACGCAATTTGCGGGTGGTTTTAACCCTTTCTCAGCCGCTAGCAGGGGGTAAAAGCGCCCTGCTAGCGGCCGAATAGCGCCTCGAAATTGATGGTAAAGCGCAGATAAAAAAATAGCAGCGCTTTACCGCCAATGCATCCACCGCCCCAGTGTGAAAGGGGCCTTAAGCTTTGGCTATAAAACCTGGAAGCTGATTGGTTTCTAGGCAGAGCTGCACCAGATTTTGCACGTTCCAGTCTTGATAAATAACCCCCTATATCTGATTGGTGGCCATGTGGGAATAATTCTAGTAAGAGCACGAACGTAACTCGAACCTAATATAAATTACCAGTTCTTCATAGACCAAAATGCTGGAGTCAGCAATTATGCATGTTATCTATAGTTCATAAACCAGCATCTATTCCAATCATTTTCTGGGTTGCAACTTAAAGCTGTCCATGTTGATAATTTGTTCCCTGCAGCGCATGCTGGGATTTGTGGTCTAATAGCACCTGCAGATATACTTACTAGTCCTGTCATATAGCTACTTATGACTTGTTCTGATTTCATTCATGGATACCAAAAATAACTTGAAAATCTATTTGTTTGCCAGTTGGTGGACGAGTGAGCCGCGAGCTAAATTATACGCGGCAGAAGATCGGAGAAGAAGCCATGTTCAATCCACAACTCATGATCCAGACTCCACTAGAGAATGGTGCTAACGTCTTAACAATGGAAGCTCTCAAACAACACCTTCACTCAGCACTTGAAGCCACCAAGGTGCAAGTCTTCATGTATAACAAGTAAATGTCAACTTTTCAGATATTCTTTACACAGTATAATGTCCTGTTATTCAAGTGTGCTTGTGTTAACAAAATGATCAAAAATGAATCCATTGTTTGCTTACATATCATCATTTTCAGCCTCTAAATGAAAGCTTGTCCTTTTGGATTTGCTATTCTCTTTAAAAAAATAGTAATTCTAATACAGGTATTTTAAAGAGATTTGTTAAGTCCATTTTTTTAAATCATATAAAAATAACAAACATGTTATACTTACCTGTTTTAGTGAATTAGCACAGAGCAGCCTGGATCCTCCTCTTCTCTGATCCCTCTTCTGTGCTCCTGGCCCCTCCCTCCTGTTCAGTGGCCCCACAGCAAGCAGCTTGCTAGGGGGGCACCCGAGCCGAGTCACAGCTCCTGATGTCCATTCAGATACGGAGCCCAGACCCCTCTCTCCCCCCTGATTGGCTAGCTGACTTTGACAGCAGCAACCAATGATGCGGCTGCTGTGTCTCAGCCAATTGGAAGGGAGAATCTCGGATGGCTAAGTCACTTGTGGACATCAATGGACAGAGAGGTACCTTAGGTAAGTGTTAGGGGGGCTGCTGCACACAGAAGGCTTTTTATCTTAATGCATAGATTAACAGAGTGTTCTAACAGGGAGACACATACAACCCCAACACAATAACACAGCAGGAGAGATTGCTGTTCTAACATTGGATTGGTAGTACAGAAGCTCCAACCTGAGCTGTGAGGTGGTTCATTTTTATTTTATTTTTTGTTTTGATCTGGAAAAAAATGAGCGGATTCCCCCTCTACACAATGGAGGTGGATGGGGAATCCTCCCCGCTGTATCATTTTATTGTGATAACGGGGACCCCTTCACCATCATAATACAATGATCAGTGATGCAGCCAATTGAAGCAAAATTTTCCAGCAAGCCCATTCAGGAGCAGCTGGTCATTAGATCACCTGCCCTCTCTCACAATTTGGCTGGTCCCCGCTGAACCATCTATTGCCAGCTTTATGGTCTCATTACTCCTGCTTCAGTTGGAGCTCGGAACATCATATTTCTGAATGCAATGTCTAAAGATAAATAGCTGATCGAAAGCATAAGTTCGTATCATGGCTGGAGCAGATCTAGAATGATCAACAGTGGTTGAACCGTATAGTTGGAATTTACAATCTACTAAAATATTTAACAGCGTGTGACCCCATTTAATTTCTAAATAAATGCACAGATTTTTGCAAGTAAAATCAATTTTTTTTTTTTTTTTGACTGGAGCCTGTAGAGCATTGCACCGCGATCAGCAGATCACGGGTGCAATGTGAGGCTCCTGTAATTTTTCCCTTTAGCTTTTTGCCCATATCCCTGAACAGGCTTTCAGTTAAAGCTAGAGGAAAACTGAATGATCTCAGCCCTTTCAAACTACAAGTACGTCTGGCGCAGTGGCAGATCTGTGAAATGATTGATTGAGGCTGTGTGAACAGTGCCATTTTAAAAAAATGACAGCGGGTTCCGGGAGGGGATCCCCTGCTCACTGCTACAAAGAGGGAAGCACCGGTGGTGGGAGGTGGGTGCATAGGACCATGTTGCTCCCTAAATATCGGTAAAGGTGAACTTTTCCTTTAACTTATTAGAAGACTGAGCAGTTAATTTTGAGCATGTGTTGAAAATGTGTAAGCAGTGGTTGTCAAAAACATTAGTAGGTCAAGAGATGTAAGCAAATTGAATTTAAATTTGATTTTCCCGCCCCTCCCACGTCATGGTCTTATTGGTCAGCGAGGCTGCTTATCACATGAGCAGAGCAATAAGGAAGCTTGTGAGAGGAGCAGGTCAGTGTCCTTTTACAGAAAAAGTTTGTAATCGCACCTAAAGATAGTTGTCTATCTCCGAATCCACTGTTCATTCTGACATGTGATTTTTCATGAACGGTAACCTCTGCTTATATATGTTTCAGCACTTGCTCGTCTAAAAATGCTGTGTTGTGTTAGGTTTACTTTAAAGGGGTTGAAAAGGCAGAAGGTTTATCTTCATGCATTCTAAGCATGAAGATAAAAAGCCTTCTGTGTGCAGTAGCCCCCCCCCCCCCCCCCCAAATACTTTGTCCAGTGATGTCCACATGTGCCTCGGCCATCTGGGACTCTCCCTCCTGATTGGCTAACACACAGCAGCGGTGCGATTGGCTCCTGCTGCTTTCAATCAAAGTCAGTCAATGAGGAGAGAGCGGGTTGCACAGAAGAAACCGTCAGCTCCGGTCAGCGCCACTGTACTAACCATGCAGGTTAGTTCAGTGATCTCCCTTGCTGAGCTGTTGTGTTCTGACAGGACAACGGCACCCCTGCCAGAACACTACAATCAGCGCTTTCTGCCATTGGCTGAGAGTGCTGATTGGGAGTTGGTCGGCTGCTGGTTTTCCAGCATGCACGTCCAACAGAAGCTGGCCAAACTGACCAACATATACACAGGCTGAATGTCGGCTATTTTATTTTTTTAGTTGTATCGGTCATTGTCTCTGGACAAAATCGGCCCATGTGTATGGGACTTAAAGCTAGAAATGAGCTGAAGGAAAAGATGACATTATTTATGTAACTAGGGATGCAATTCTGTAAGGGAGACCACTGACTTATCCAATGGGAATATGTGAGTAGAAACTAAGGTATTTTACAGGGAATGATTACAGCTTTCATTTTAAAGTGCACTGATTTGATTGCACGGACAGTGGAATTGGTGACTGATTATGTTCAATATGATCCAGCCAGCCTTGATCTTGCTTGTTTTTGGCGCCTAGATTTTACTACCTTTTTTTTTTATATGCAAAAGCTTTGTTTTACATCTCTTAAGCATATAAACATATTAAAAGTTTTTAAAAAAAATAAGAATTTAATTGTCTTCTCCGTTTTTTTTTTTCTTTTGCTTTTACAGACCTTGGAAACTAGAAAATTTGTGCTTTAAATCAGGAGAACTTATCACAGAAACTGGCTATATGAGCCAGGTAAATATATACAGCTATACTGAACCTATACTTGTATGCAGAATTTCGTATAGAACGGTTTTGTTTCATTAAAGTGGAAGAATAGCCTAACGCTGTCCATTCTTGAAAATGTCTGGACATCTGGGAAGGTACCATCAATGGTGAAAGATACAGGTTTTAGAGTAGCATATGCTCCCATCTAGACAACATGTTTTTCAAGGAAGGCTTTGCCTATTTCAGCAGAACAATCCTAAACCGCATACTGCATCTTGCATGGCTTCGTAGTAGAAGAGTCTGGGTTCTGAACTGGCCTGCCTGCAGTCTAGACCTTTCACCAACTAAAAATATTTGGCACAACTTGAAACGAAAATTATGACAAAGAAGACCTGGGAATGTTGGAGCAGTTAGAATCCTATATCGGACAAGAATGGGACAAACATTCCTCTTTGAAAACTCCAGTTGGTCTCCTCAGTTCCCAGACTTTAACAGAGTGTTGTTAATAGAAGAGGGGTTGCTACATCATGGTTATCATGGCCCTGTCCCAACTTTTCTGAGACCCGTTCAATTTCAAAATGACCATCAATTGCCATAAATTTCAAAATGACCTTATTTTTTTCTTAAAATGGTAAATTTTCTCAGTTTAAATAATTTGATAGATCTTCTATTGTGAGTAAAATATGGGCTTATGGGATTTGTAAATCATTGCATTCTGTTTTTTGTGGAGACTTTATGTAGCGTCACCAACGTTTTTGAAATTGGGGTTATAAATATACACAGCCTAGCCGATGGATGACCCAGTGCTGCACTGCAGAGTGTTCTTTCAGTATACTGAATGGGCAATCCACATTGCCGTACTATGTCATACACTGCACTGGTCCCAACATGGTGGATGTTTATGATCTTTCACTATTATGAATGAACAGTCAACACCGTTTGTTCATCCGTAATAGTGATCAAAATAGTGGCAGCTCTTTTAATGAATCTGTGGCTGCTTTTACTTCATAAAAGCAAATAATTTACACCGTCATAGCGTTGAGTGATCTTTACTACAGGGTTGCCCAACCTGTTTCTCTCTACACAGGAACAGATTTCCATTTTCCTCTTGCATTAGGCTCCTTGTAAAAAGTAAACAAAGTCAGTGCTCACACTAGTGTCATCCACTTTTTCTTTTTTGTGTTTGCGATTAACCACTTACAGACCGGCCACCGTTGTTATACATCGGTACTTTGAAAAGGGATATCGTTATGGTAGCAGCTAGCTGCCATAAGCCTGGTATCCTCTTCTTCAGTGGGCTTTCAGATAAAAGTGGTCTATGCAATGGATTTGCCGCAAGATCACTTTTATCAGTGGCGGGAGAGGGGCCCTTCCGCCGCCCTCTGGTGTCCTCCGCAGCTTATTGGCATAGCCGGCAGCGGCGGAGGTGAACGGATCCTTTCTTCTCTTTGGTATGGAGTTGAGTAAGGGGAAGTTGGTCCCCACCCGGCTCCATACCATTGCAGGGTGGAAGTGACTTCAAAACGTCACTTCTGTCCATAGCTCTTAAAGCAACTTTTTTTTTTTTTTTTCTTTTTTTTTCTTTCCTGTTAGTGTATTTATGAGCGCTGAGGTCTTTTTGACCCCATAAATTCATTATTTTTTTTTTTTTTTTTAACTTAATTGGCGTGTCTTTGTGGGTATAAATATGTTTTGATCATTTAGGATACTTACTAGAACATATTGTTGATTGTTTCATTTTTCAGATTATAGAATCACTATACCCCTGTTTAATCATCACACCTTTGGACTGCTTTTGGGAAGGAGCAAAACTTCAATCTGGAATAGCATATCTACCGTAAGCATGCAATCCTTTCTTTAAATAAAAAAACAAAACAAAAACGCTTAAAGTGGTTGTAAACCTCCAACATGAAATATGAAGAAAGATCATCCCACTATAGTGTGTACTTGTCTCAGTTAGGAGCATTAAATGTCATTGCTGTCTGCCGCTTAATTCCTCGATGAGCATGAATCACTTCTAACAAGTTTTCCTGACACCAAGAAAAAGAAATGGTGAGGGGCAGGGATCTCTGGCTGTTTGACAGCCTCAGCTCTGTTCCTGTGTGAAGGGAGTGTTTCCCTTCCCACCAATGAGCTGTCAGAGCTCTCCTCACTTAAGTGATTGTAAAGGTAAACAAAAAATCTATAATTACTGCTCTGTGCGATGGAATTGCACAGAGAAGCTGCAAACCTACTCTGTTTGGGTCTCCTGCTGGTGCTCCTAGACCCCTCTCCTCTGCCCAGTCCCCAGAAGCTACTTTCCATGGGGGCACATCCAAGCCCCACTGCTACGTCCATTTGACACAGACAGCGGGAACTTGCCACTACAACCCCCACTCTCGTCACTGGCTTTGATTGAGAGCACTGGGAGCCAATGGCTACTGATGCCCCAGCAAAGCCAGCGAGACCTGGAAGTGAGGGAAGAGAAGACCTGCAGACGTGCATGGTGCTGGATCAAATGAGGGTTTGGGTAAGTAAATGGGGGGGGGGGGGGGAGGGCTGTGAGGGGGCATGCTGACACGTAAACATTTTTATCTTAATGCAAGGAATGCATTAAGATAAAAAAATGTTTATGCTTTTACAACCACTTTGGCTCTGCAGAGTGTAATTTTAAGCTCTCCACCACCTTTTTTGTCTGAACTCTCAGAAAAGCTTCAGAAATTCTGGACTTTGAATGGATGTAGAGAAGAGAAGACTGCAGATAAACAGGTACAACTTATGTAGGGGGATTTGTTTCATACCTATGCCTGAGACCAGCCACTTCACTGGGTATATGTAAGGATTTACAACCACTTTAAGTTTTATTTTGGTAGAAAAATTATTAGATTGTACAGATTAGGCAAATATGTGTAAGGTATGGAAGTAGAGCCCTTTTTGTTTTTTGTTTTTTTGTTTTTTTTCTCTCGCACTTCAGAGTGTGGTATAGTCTGCTTGGGAACACCGAGCATTTGGGGCATGAACAATAGAGTTTTTTTTATTTCGTTTTGTTTAATGAAACAAACAAATGCCGTTTTTCATTCCCATCTTGGATTTTACAGTTGAGCAACTTTTATATTTCGTAGTCTTGATACAACAAAGAGTTAATTGTTTTGTGCATTTGGCATGAGCAGGCATTTCTTGGTAATTATGCAAGAGTTCGTGTCTGAGTAATTGTTCATGTCCCGGTTTGCTTGTCTCTGAAAATAAGCAATTTGCAATGGCCATCTCCTGGCCTACAATGTACAGTCCCGGTGGAGAACGTGGAGCGCTTTCACTTTTGTAGCTGGAAGATTTGAAATAATGACTTAAGCCTGGTTGGGCAAATACAGTTTGGCATAGATGACAAAACGAGGCAGCCAAAAAGCCTTTGTCACATGCCTGACTGAAGCTTAAAATGTGCCAGTTCTGTTGGAGCAGCAATAGCCACTGCTGTAGGAGGGATTGCCAAGTCATCAGGCTCCGTAGTTTGTTTTAAAAAAAAAAAAAAAAAAAAAAAAGTATTGGCCTGACTGTACTGTTTTTATATTACTTTTCTCACAGATATAAACTTGTCATCATTAGTTGTGTTCTTTACCTCCCACTCTGCCTCTTTCTTTTCATTCTTTTTGAACAGCCAGACCAGAGAACAGATTTTATGTTGTCATTTTTGGCTCACTCTGACTTCTCTTTTAGAGGTAAACCCGCTTTGCAATGGACAAACTTTGACCCCACGGCCTTGCTGGAGGAGGTGAAGAGAGCTCATTTCCAAGTAGACATCTGGGAGGAAATGCTAAATAAGGCTGAAGTTGGTCACGGCTATATGGACCGCCCCTGTCTCAACCCATTCGATTCGGATTGTCCGCCTACAGCACCCAACAAAAATTCATCCAAAGTGAGTTCAAACATCAGCTACTACTATGTTATACACATTTTTAACGTCTTCAGTTATGAATAGTTAGTAGCAAAATCCAAGGCAATTTATGCAGTGGAAAAAAATAAGGCTACTTAAAGCTTATGTGAAAACAAAAAGTGTGTGCGTGTGTGAATCTTAAATTGCTTTGCTGGGTGGATGTCATTCTGGAGGAGTGGCATTCCTGGGCAGATCGTATCTGCAAACTTCCCTATGAAACATCCATATGTGTTGCTGAGTCATGAGTGAAAAGATCTGAAATCCTGATGAATAAAAGAGATAAGGTATGGGCAGTAAGGCTGGAGTGTGTCCATATACACACGGAGCTACGGCTCGGCCCCCTCCATTTCTTGATTGGCTCACTGGCTGTAATTGACAGCGGGAGCCAATGGCCCTCACTGCTGCCAAAAACCAATCGGGAGTGCGAGCCCATGGAGAGCCAAGGCTCTCGTGGACATCGCTAGATCGAGTGCTGCATGAAGGCAAAAAAACCTTGGGCCTTTACAACCAGAGCTTTCTTTCAGCTGCAGTGGATTTACCAATAATGGTTAAAGCGGAGTTCTGCTTAATTATTATTTATTTTAAGTCAGCCCCTGCAAATTCTGCAGCTGCTGACTTTTAATAATCGGGCACTTGCCTGTCCCACGGTCCAGCGATGCGGGGGAACGGAGCCTCACTCGTCACCCCCTCCTTTCTGTGCCGCTGGCACTCACTGTGCAGCACGCTGTGACTGGCCGGGGCAACCATCTGGGACCTGTGATGTGCCCGAGATGATTGCCGCGAGGGTGGGGGGAGAGGCACGGTGCGCCGGGAGGAAGTGGGAGCATGTGGCGTGTCAGGGGCGTCACCTTCCCTTAAAGTGGAAAGTTCAATTTTTGGGTGCTTTAATTTTGGGGTTTGAACAAGCAAAACTTTTTTTTATTTTTTGGTTTTAAGTGATCTTTTTCAACAATTAACACCTCTCTGAAATATTTCTTTTCAGCCTCTTGATGTTGCCCTTGTCTTAAGCGGAGGATGTTATGGTCTTTCTAGAAAATACATGCACTGGCAAGAGGAACTGATAATTGGTGGCACTGTTAAGAATACCAGTAGAAAGCTTATCAGGTAAGAACCTATGCGTTGAGGCTCTGCACTTTCACCACTGAGAATGCAAAGCAGGTTAATTTAATAAGGTAGTGCAAGAGGCAACAGTGATACAAAGAATAAGAAGATGCCCACAGACATAAGATGATTATTACCTAATCCGTATTTGCAAAGAGAAAAACTCCAATAGTTCAGATTACCCAAGGCTTTCTCTCTATAACTGCATATCCACTTCACCTCTGGAAGATTTACCCCCCCCCCCCTTCCTGACCAGGCCTTTTTTTGCGATACGGCACTGCGTTACTTTAACTTTCCTGGTCATGCGACACTGTACCAAAAATAAAATGTATGTGCTTATTTATTTATTTTTTTTCCTTCAAACAGAGCTTTATTCGATCATCTCTGCAGCATTTTATTTTTTGCACTATAAACAAAAAACATCGACAATAAAATAAAAAAATAAAAACAATTTTTACTTTCTGCTCTAAAACACATCCAATAATAATTTGTAAAAAAAAAAAAAATGTCTTCATCAATTTGCAAATGTATGCGTAAACCGCAGTGCCCACGCCAAGGGACCTCTGTATGTACTGCAGTCCTGAACCTAAATTCCAATGAGTATGAGTCTCCATAGTAGGAGCACATGTAAAAATGGATAGATTAAGGGCAGATTTGCCTGGAGGGAGCATATATTTGCAAATGTGTGCAAACACCCTTTGTTTTTAAAGCAAACTGTTTGGGCCAATTTGGTTGTTTTGCAGGCTGGCTGGTAAGTGAGCTGGGAAATCTTTTGTTTTGTGATGTGCATTGCTCTTCCATGTGCACCTTGATGCAAAGGCCAGTTTTAGGTTGGGTTGGTTGCCACTTTTTTGTGCACCAACCTTCTGGTCAAACCTTGGGTTCAAATGTGGTGGACATGGATCATTTTGATATTCAAGAAAGTCTTGCTCGTGCTGTGGAAAGGGGGATTTCTTGTGAAAATTGCAGTGGATACTCTTATGATATTCAACAAACAATGACATGTCCTGCGAGGCCACCACTAACTATAAGCGCAAGTAGAGATTCTCAATCACTACTCTTATTTTGAATCAGCTGCTAGCATTGCACATGTCTCATAACTCATGCCAAGATCATCAAATATACTAAAGTACGCTGCGCTTTCAAAATAAAAAATTGAAGTTTTCCTTATCTTGCATGATGGCACTTTATTTGTGATATTGTATGTATATTTAAGCACGAGTATCACTTTATTGCTGTTGGTATATAGCACATTTTTTTATTTTACTATTAGGTTTTTTATTTTGAAAGCGCAGCGTACTTTAGTATATTTGATACTCTTATGATTCTTATGATATGTAAGAGTCTTATTGCCATTGTCATATAATTTAAAGACACTTGGATTATGTAGGAGTCTTGCTACCTTTTTGTTGTGACTTTTCTTTCTCGTCGTCTTCCCTTCTTTTTTTTTTTTTTTTTTTTCCCTTTCTCTCTATTTTTTCCTTATTTATTATTCTTTTTCCTTTTTTCTTTTTTCTTTTATTTTTTTTTGCATACCAACTAATATGCCATGTGCACCAGGCTGGTATCTCTGGGTAGAGGTATATTAAGCATTATGTTATTAATTTGGCATAAAACATAAAAGTAGGCATCACATGAACAGGGTAGAGGTGTGTTAAGCATTTTGTTATTAATTTGGCCTAAAAAAAAGTAGGCATGACATGAACAGGGTTGTTGTATTTTTTGTTTATGGTATGACCTAACGGGGTAGAAACTTGCAACATTTGCTGCTCTAATCAGTTACAAACATGTATCTAAATTGGCTTTCATGAATACACAATTACATGAATGTGGTGTGATTGCATAGTTAACGAGAGGGAAGAGAGACTTGCACACGTCTGTTTAAACTATAATCACCATTTGTGTACTTCCCGGATTCCTGCAGAGTGTCAAGAGTTTAGTCTGGTACTGCTCTCCAGTGAAGCCAAATATTTAGTGATTGCAGGCAGGTTTCTAGGCATGGCAGAGCAAAATGAAGACTTGTTTTCTAAGATGTGTGATACTGACCTTTTTACTTTTCCTTTACAGAGGGGGGGGTGGGGGATAAAATGACTTACAGCCCCGCAGTGTATAATTTTTATATTTCTGTAAAATGTACTTAATTTAGAAAGAGGAATGTTTGAGCATCTACAAGATTTATTGGATTTGCTAATAAAACATGGCTGTGTTTTAACGTAAACCTGGACTCATTTGTGAACTTTTTTTTGTGTTCTACTATACAGTGCCCAGGCATTGCAGACTATGTTTCAGTTAATGACTCCCAAGCAAATGTATGAGCATTTCAAGGGTCATGAGGACATTCACAACATTAATTGGAATGAGGACAAAGCGGCAGCCATTTTGGAAGCTTGGCAACGGACATATGTTCAGGTAAGAGTGAGATTTAGTGTTGACAGAGGAACCCAACAACAAGAACCAAATCTTCTTTTAGAAACTTCTACGTTCTTTCTTTTTTCAGCTGTCCCTTGACAACAAGCTCTGATTTCACATGCCAGGTGTACCTTTTTTAATGCACATATTAAGCAAAGTCATTATTTTACAGGATTTTTTTATAGCGCCAACCGTTCTACGCAGTGTTTTGTAACATTAGGGCAGACAGTACAATTCTAATACAATAGGATTTGGAGGGCCTTGCTCATTAGCGCTTACAATCTGAGTCCTCCCCGGCTGTCCTTGGAGCAAAAACAGGGCTTCAAATGCTAACTCCCTTCTGAAAATGCTAGTTACCTAGTTGTTTGTGTCCCGGTGCTTTGTGGCCTAAAAAAGCATGCAACTAAAAAATTAAGAGGAACGTCAGGACACCAGATCTGCATATGTTGGTTTTTTGACCCAAAGTATTGAAGCCTTTGGATTAGCAGAACATCCAGGCAGTTCGTTTTTAACAAGAAAAATATAGCAGCAGCAGTTTAAAGCCAGATTCAAAGTATGACTTTTTTTTTTTTTTTTTTCATAGTTGTGGCCCTCATTGGCCCAATATAGTATGCATATGCTATACAGGGCTGATCTCTGTGGAACTTGAAAATCAATTTAATAGGCAATAATTCAGTGAGGTGGAGAGGCAGGGTGGTGACATAACAAGCTCTACCTCATCCAATCAGAGAACACTTTGCATCCATTGAGAAAATGCAAAGTATTCTTTTGAAAGGCGCCCGTGTCAAGAGAGCCACCCCCCTCACCTCCAGGGCGACTGCTTGGCATTTAATATGGAATCTAGCGCCAATGACTGTATCAGTGGTGTCTACTGCGGGGATTAGCCAGAAACGACACATGCATACTTGCATTGATCCAAGCTGGATGCAGCTATGCAAAAAAAAAAGCCATACCTGGCATTTCGTTTTTAAATCCGGGTCTAAGCAGCATGACGATCTATGAAAAATTTATGTTTCTCATACAAATTCTTGCATAAATGCTGAACAAAGTTACTTCCATGAAGAAGTTGTTACATAATTTCATTTTCTTTGACAATGGTATCTGTTAAGTAATTACCTTGTCATCGGGGGGTAAAAGAAAACTAGTCAAATGCAGTAGAGGCTAACAGTCGCATGCACAAGACAGCACATTAAAAAAGCTGATTTGCTCACAAGTTTAAATTACTTATTCCCTCCCTACAATGTGTAATGGCACAAAGCGTATTTTTCTAGCATTTATAGTGTCTTGCCAGGGTGACATTTCCTAATATAGGACGCAGGCAAGGGACACGAGAGATGAAATAAAGAGAAAGTGTGACTTGTAAGGAAAGGTGTCTGGAACACATTAGCGAGCCAAAAAATCTGTTCACAGCTGCAGTCCCATTGGTGAGGTCACGTGACTTTTTTTGGCCTTTGTTTCCCAGGCACTGATTTCTTCTGAATTGCATATGACCTTTGTGAATCAGCTAACCAATTAAAAACAAAGACACCTCTTCCAGCCAATGTCTACAGGACCACTGCAGAGCTGTTTGTAGAGGATGAATGATGAATAGACATTGAATGGTTCTGCATCATTCTAGACTTTTCTGGTTCTGAAAATAAGAAAGTTAATTGCGTTTTATTTGAATGTTTGGATATTTTGTTCAAGAAACCTCTTATTTTTTTTTTTTTTTTTTTGGGATCTAAAAAAAGTGTTGCTTTAAAATGATCTTTTGGTGATCAATGTCCCTATATAGGCTTTACAGAATAATGGAAATCTGTCTATGTGGGGCACATGATGATTTGTTATGGTTAGTTCTGATGTCCCATATCATTTTAGTGTATATATTATATATATTTTTTTATCATTTATATTTTATAATATAATAATTTATAATATAAAATACATTTTTACTAGCAAGATCAAAGAGAAGGAAAAGTGCCACTCACCAACCCCATGCGTTAGTATTAAGATGAACTGCCGCTATAGCCACGGCCCCTTGACATGTTTCGCCCCACTCACCGAGGCTTGGTCACAGAGACCTCAAACACAAAGCACGCCAAGCAGCAGGCAGGTGTGATCGACTGCACTCTAGCCATCATTTGGCTATAGCGCGGTCGGCAAATGGTTAAAGTGGTTGTAAGCCCTTACATATACCCAGTGAACTGACTGATACACAGAGATTACACAAAATCCTCATACATAAGTTGTGTGTTTTTTATCTGCAGTATGTTTCTCCCTACATCTATTCTAAGCCAAGAATTTATAAAGCTTGTCTGAGATGTCAGAAGACACACTGCAGAGAGCTTTGAGAGCTGATTGGAGGGAAGGGGCACACCCCCCTTCACTCGGCACACAGGAACAGAGCAGAGGCTGTTGATTACAGGATTTGTGCTGGAGCTCTTCCCCTTTTTTTTTTTTTCTCTTGGTGTCAGGAAAACTTGTCAGATGTGACTCCAACAGATGGCAGACAGAAATGACACTTAGTGCTCTGGATTGGGACAAATACACACTATAGAGCAGGGGCCTCCAAACTTTCTTAACAAAGTGCCACTTTATTGCCCTTCAGACTTTAGGGGGGCCGGGCTGTGGTCAGCGGAAGTGGAAATTTTCCTGGCAACAGCGGTAGTAAACATTGCCACGTTTGGTATTAGAGGGAGAAATAGTGCCTCATCGTAGGGAGGTGTAGTGCCCTAGTATTGGTGTCGGTGGGAGAAATGGTTTTGTCAAATGGCAGAATAGTATCTCATATCAGTGGGAGCAATAGTGCCCTAAGGGCCAGAAAAGGGCACGCAAGGGCCGCATCTGATCCTCGGGCCACAGTTTGAAGACCACTGCTATAGCGGGATATGCTTTGTTTCATGTCAGGTTCACAACCATGTTGTCATCCTTCTTTTTAGGCTGTACATCAAAGTGTTCCACAAAACTCCACTCAGAAAGTTCTCCCTTTTACCACAACAACACTGGACGACATTCTCAAATCATTCTCCGATGTGAGCGTCATCAGAGTTGCCAGTGGGTACCTTCTAATGGTGAGTTGAGTCTGTTGTGGACAATAACTGCAGGAAAATGAAGGCATGGGGATTGAAAATGTAATATGTTAACATGCATGTTAAAGAAGTTGTTGTTCCCAGTAAACTGCCAAAAGATGAAGGTGACCAACGGGATTCTAATATGGTTTGCTTTTGTTTCCAAATGTTTCATTTACAGCTTGCCTATGCCTGTTTAACCATGCTGAGGTGGGACTGTGCCAAGTCTCAGGGTGCCGTGGGGCTGGCTGGAGTTTTGCTCATTGCACTTTCAGTGGCTGCTGGATTGGGCCTGTGTTCATTGATTGGGATTTCCTTTAATGCTGCAACAACTCAGGTATTAATCGGATTATTGGCTTGATGCATGTTTTGTACAGGTGCAGATTTTATAAATTGTGCAGTGGTTTCATTCTTGTAAGCTGCTCTTTATTTAAAGTGGTTGTAAACCCCAGTCATGGACTAAGCACATATATCTGTAGTGTTTACTTGTCTATCTCCAAAGCTCTAATGCTGCGTACACACGACCAGACTTTTCGACGGACTTTGCAGCTGAGGTCCTCCGGACTTTCAAACAAACGAACTTGGCGACACACACGATCACTCCAGAAGTCCAACGGATTTGCACGGGATGATGTAGAATAAGGAAGTTCATAGCCAGTAACCAATAGCTGCCCTAGCGTCCGTTTTTAGTCTGTCGGACTAGCACGCAGACGACCAGATTTTTCGACTGGACTCGTCCGTCGGAAAGATTTGAAGCAAGTTTTATTTCTAGGGCCGCTGGACTTTTGGGAAGAAAAAGTCCGCTGGAGCCCACACACGATCGAATTGTCCAATGGATTCCAGTCCACCGGACCAAGTCCGTCTAAGTCCGGTCGTGTGTATGCGGCATTAGTGTTTCTCTCTGGTGCTTCCTTCCTCTGTTATCAGCATGAGTCACTTCTGAGAAGGTTTCCTGCCACGTGTGATACAGAGGGAGCTCAGCACACAGCGTGTCTATTCACAACACAGTTCTGTATCCTTCCTTCAGTTTGTGGAAAGGGGTGTTTCCCTTTCCTCCAATCATCTCTTGCACACTGTTAACTGCAGCTCTCCACCCCTCCTCTCTGCTTGTCACAGATGTAGAAGGGTTTTGGCACAAATCTGCACTTTTGAAGAGATGCAGAGAGGAGAAGACTGCAGATAAACAAGTAAAACATATGCAGGAGGATTTGTTTAATCAATGTATCACCAGAGGCTATTCACTTCACTGGGTATATGTGAGGGTTTACAACCACTTTAAGTCCACTTTGAATAACAAACCAATCAGCACGTCACTTTGATTTGCTGCTGTTAATATTAGATGTTTGTTCTGTCTTTTATAGTATATTTACATTTTGAGGTCTTTCTCTGCAGCAACCCATTAGTGTAAAAAAGACTTTAAACTGTCCAAAAGACGAATGTTAAAATTGGTTTTCTAGCTGAAAGGCTGAATATAAATCTGTTTGTCTAACCTTGATAACTTACATTTTGGGTACATTTGTGACAGCCAAAGATTATTAGCGTGCGTACGGTATTGACTGCCTGCATTGTTCCCAACAGGTTTTGCCTTTTCTTGCTCTTGGGGTTGGTGTTGACGATGTATTTCTATTGGCACATGCATTTAGTGAAACTGGCCAAAATAAAAGGATTCCATTTGAGGTAATTACAATCTTTCAGATGAAGAATGCCTTTGTTCACACAGGTATTTTTCCAGGAGGCATGCATTGTTTTTTGCGAATATTTGAATCCTTAACATTTGGATGCTACTAAAGGAAAAAAAATTCAGACATCATTTCCAGACTATAAGGGTGGTAGAGGTCATAGACATACCTCCTGTCTATAAAAACCCTAATAAGAGATGAAACTTGCTAAACTGTGGGGCAAATTTATAAAGCCGCAGAGGTATGTCATTTAACCACTTCAGCCATGGAAGATTTTACCCCCTTCCTTTTGTGATTCGGCACTGCGTCGCTTTAACTGACAATTGCGCGGTTGTGCGACGTTGCACCCAAACAGAATTGATGTCCTTCCCCCCCCCCCACAAATAGAGCTTTCTTTTGGTGGTATTTAATCACCTCTGCGTTTTTTTATTTTTGTGCTATAAACAAAAAAAGAGCGTTGATTTTGAAAAAAACACATTTTTTACTTTTCGCTATAATAAATATCCTCCAAAAATATATTTAAAAAAAAACAATTTTTTTTCCCCTCCTCAGTTTTGGCCTATATGAGTTTTTCTACATTATTTTTCGTAAAAACAAATTGCAATAAGCATATATTGATTGGTTTGCGCAAAAGTTATAGCATCTACAAAATAGGGGATAGATTTATGCCTCTTTTTATTTT
This sequence comes from Lithobates pipiens, assembly GCF_037356315.1. Lineage (NCBI taxonomy): Eukaryota > Metazoa > Chordata > Amphibia > Anura > Ranidae > Lithobates > Lithobates pipiens. The sequence goes on from NW_027507718.1 coordinate 7,324,818, forward strand.
AAATTTTTTTTTTTATATTAATGGCGGCGATCTGCAATTTTTTTTTTATTTTTATATTATCGAGACTGTGACATTATGGTGGACACATCAAACACTTTTGACACTATTTTGGGACCATTGTCATTTATACAGCGATCAGTGCAGCGCTGATTACTGTGTAAATGACACTGGCAGTGAAGGGGTTAACCACTAGAGATGAAGAAGTGCATAAGTGTGTTCTAGGGAGTGATTCTAACTGGGGGGGGCGGGCTTCAAGTCGCATGACAGTGATCACTGCTCCCGATGGCAGAGAGCAGTGATCTCTGTCATGAAACAAGCCAGAACGGGGAAATGCCTTGTTTACATAGGCACTTCCCTGTTCTGAGGCTCCATGACACGATCACCGGGAGTCCCATTGTACACGGCGGGCGCGCGCCTGCTATGCCCGGCTCTTAAAGGGAATGTACAGGAATGCCCGTTTGCCCACCGCTGCCATTGTGCCGACGTATATCTGCGTGCAGCGGTCGGCATGTGGTTAAAGTACATGCACCTGAAATACTCACCATCCATGAATATCAAATTAACTGTTTTATAAATATTGCACTAAAAGTCACAAGCTTCCAGCAAAATCTGTACTGGTAAAAACCACTAGAACAAATAATTACTTATTAGTTTAAGTTTGCTACGCTGGATACAGACATTCCTTATGGGGGGAAAAAATGTAACTGCAGTATTATGCATATGTTCATGGTGTGCAAACTTAAAGCTGGTGCTGGTTCCAAAACATAAGTTATTTGAAAGTCATATATATATATATATATTTTTTTATTCTATACCAGGACAGAACTGGGGAGTGCCTAAAAAGGACAGGAGCTAGTGTAGCTCTGACTTCAATCAGCAATGTGACCGCCTTCTTCATGGCAGCTCTGATACCTATTCCTGCACTCAGGGCATTCTCACTCCAGGTAACAAGTTTTCATTATTAAAAATGTTTAAAAAATAGTCATGATTTACAGGCAAAGTTGCATGTTTTTCTATTTATCATTTACTTCTTCATAAGGTAAAATATTATTTGTATGTTTTTTATTTTTGTTTATTCATTGCTGTTTGTTTTTTATTTCATGATCAAAAACAGATTTTTAAGTGCTGCTTCTAGTGGCTGTCCATATAGCAGATAAGGCAAATGGCAGCTGCAAGAAAATCAATTGGAGTAAAACGCTAGAGTGGATGCAGCCCTACCCATAGACATGCACTTAGCTTAGAGGTGCAGTTAATTGTAATCGCAATACTGCATTATTAAACAGGATGTTCTTGGCATGCATATATAGTATATTGAGCAAAGATTATTGTCATGTGCATACACTATATTATAAACCATAAACTGAAACAAGGTATTTATAACTTGCTCACATATTCAAAAGATTACATACGTTAAATCGTCAAGCAGTTTTACATACAATGGTATCTCAGAAGTCAAGATTCCATTTAAAGCAGTGTTCAATCCAAATCCAAAAAATGTAATGTATTGCAGATTACCGATCATTGGATGTGGTGGCTGCATTCGTTTTCTTGTTTTAGCCCCCCCCATTTTCACCTGGTGATCTGGCCAGTAACACACCTCCTATAATAGGATACCTCCAATCTGGATGAAGGAGCAACAGGCACCTTTGTACAGCAGCATTGTCGGTCTTGGGGGAAGGGAGTGTTGGATATACTTGCAGATTTAGGTACACTAACAAATGGAAGCCATACTCCTGCTAACACTTTAAGCAGCTACAGCAACCGTTTTTTTCGCTTTTGGGATAACTGTTTTACATAAAAGCTGGTCATTTGAAGCACCCCTGTCAATGGTAAATGGTTTGTCTCATCCTAACTGCCACATCTGGTAGGGCAGCTTTTTATTTTGAAAAAAACTGATTTGTCCAGATCACCAGGTAAAAATAAAGTAAAAAACAAAACAAATACAGCCATCACATATAAGACTTGGCTGCATTATAATAAATGTTTGAAATAAGGTTTATTACCACTTTAAATAGCATTTGGAGCCTGTATAAAGTCATAATTGATGTTGCAATTGATTCATTCTCTGCAGATCAAAAAATATTGCTCTTATTCTTCTATAGAATATATCATTAAAAGCATGCTATATACAGCAAATCACGGCAGCTTTGGCCTCTGTCTTTGCATTGTCTGTCACCTTTTCTAACCTCTGTCTTTAAGTAATAATAGGCTATACTGGAGTCCTATATTGCGCAAAAAACAGCTTTTCACAATAGCTGCATAAAAAAGGGAGTTACTGAAAGGCAGCTGTAATGTGGAGCTTGAGCTGACAGGCATCCTCATCTGCTCATCACTTCAAGCTATGAAGTACACCCACTCTCCCTGTGTGGTCTGCCAGGAATGGCAAAGAAAACACACATACCTTGGGCAGGGCCCCATCTGAGAAGGCATGCTAGCTTTTCCCTGAGTAGTTCCAACACAGACCTCCCATTCTTCTCTGACATCAGTTACAGGCAGAGTGCTCCACATTTCCAAACACCGCAGCACAGAAACTCTACAACTGCTTTCAGTGTTAGCAAATAGGAAAAGATTTGTATAGTCTGGCTGATCTGAGCTGATCAGTTGCTGTGACAAATACAAGGCCTCGTTTAGCAAAGTCTGAAGTAACAAATGTGTTTGTATTGCTTCAAAGTAACCACTGTATTTCAGGTTAGAATCAAGTTGCTTGCTGTGGTGGATACAGACAGTTCTTTATTCCCCGATGCTTTGATAAATAAGCCCTGGTGTGTACTGTGTGTCCTATAGCTATTGCTAATGGTGCAAGTTTTTCATTGAACATCACTTAAATTTATACCTATTTTTTCCCCTAATATCCAAATGATAAAGGTGTATAAACCCATGCAATATTGTTGACATGCTGACACTATGGGGTGAATTTACTGAAGACAAATTGGCTTTTCAGTTTACAAGTGAACTTTCCCTCAACTTGGTGAATGACGTAAAGAAACTGCTGACTTCCATCATCCAATCATGTGCAAGAAAAAAACTTTTTTCCCCTCTCCAATGTGATTGGGTGCTCTTTACTGGGTGAATTTTCACCGCTTTTTCAAAGTTAAGGGAAATTTTCTATCGAAACCAATTAAAAATCACCTGTGTACTTTTAGTAAATCAACCCCGATATATCTAATTGGTGACGCTGCAAAAAGCAGTGAAAGGTGGTAAAATGAAAAGGAGAAGCCTTATGCTACCTATATGTAATTCATATTTCAGTTTGTATACTTTGAAAATCAAGCATGGAGCAGAAAACATGCTCGGGTCTATTTCCCATCTTTATCAGCTGTCTTGGTCTAGCTAGAATACCATTTTACTGGATTACTTTCAGTAAGAGATGTCTATGATGATCCTGATTTGCCTTTTCAGTGTCATTGTAAAGCTGTGTATAATGTTCTTATGAAGTTCAAGGAGTGTTTTTGTGAATGCTCTCTTTGATTTATTGCAGGCTGCCGTTGTAGTTGTCTTTAACTTTGCCATGGTTCTGCTGATATTTCCTGCCATTCTGAGCATGGACCTGTATCGAAGGCGAGACCGAAGGCTGGACATCTTCTGCTGCTTCAGCAGGTGAATCTTTGTAGAAAGGGCGGAAAATTTAAGTTGTTACCACTAAAGCCAGTTGATTTTTTTTATTTTATTTTTTTTAGTCCTGACTTCACCCTTAATTTGTGATCCTCTAAAGCAGGGATAGGCAATTAAACAAGTCCCGTGAGGCATTGCAAGACTGACAGCCGCTAGCATTACACCCAGAGGCAGAGGCATGATGAGACTTGTAGTTTTGCAACAGCTGGAGGTCCGCTAATTGCATATCCCTGCTCTAAATTTTCATTAGTGAGAGTAGTCCTTTTTTCCCCAGTTATGTTTCTTGCCTGTAGACCAGTATCTCTGCACTGAACCCTTTATTCCAATAGATTGGTTGCTTACACTCTTGCGCGGAGGTTTAGGAGATATTTCAAGCACCTACAGGTAAGTCTAAATATAGGCTTACCTGTAGGTAAAAGTGGTGGTACAGGGTGTACAACCACTTTAATTTTTAAAATTGCATACATTTCAGTCTTTTACTTGGTTTTGGTGTCTCTTATATTTGTGTATGCCCATAATTTAGCTTTCGGCCCCTGTCTGCAGCACTTGTTCCCTTGTTACTCCCTTGTAAAACCTTAAAAATTAAAAACTTGGAAAAACAAGTTAATGTTGTATAGAGAACAAATGGTTTACAGAGGGAGACTATTATGTAGCTTTTTATTGTAATGGCCTTTTTGTTGTGGTTTAACGATTTGATGCTACTTTGATTAAGCTCTGCTTGAATTGTACTAAGTCATGTTATCCTCTTCTTCTAGTCCGTGTGTCAGTAGAGTTATTCAAATTGAACCCCAAGCATATCTGGACAGTAATGATAATACACGCTACAGCCCTCAACCACCCTACAGCAATCACAGCTTTGCTCACGAGACTCAAATCACCATGCAGTCAACTGTCCAGCTGCGGACAGAGTATGACCCAAGGACTCAGTCTTATTATACTACAGCGGAGCCTCTATCAGAAATATCTGTCCAGCCGACTCTCTCAACACCCCATGATTCCAGTAGTCAGACGCCAGAAGGCACAAGTTCTACCCGGGATCTACTTACTCAGTTCTCAGAGTCTGGTCTTCTGTGCCCTGAGCCTTCCTGTTCAAAATGGACTCTTTCCGCATTTGCTGAGAAGTACTATGCCCCATTCTTGTTAAAACCAAAAGTAAAGGTAGGTTCCTACACAATGACACTGCAGTTATACACTTGCAATAAGTTCTAAATAAAATGACTTGGTTGTCTTAAAGTGGTTGTAAACTGCTATTTGGGTTTTTAGGACCTGCAAGGTAAAGGCATAATGTGCTAGTATGCATGGCATACTAGCACATTATGCAAAACTTACCAGAAATTGAAGCCCTCCAGTGTCCATCTTCTCCCGGTCTTCCTTCCGGCTCCACAGCTTCTGTCCGGAGCTGCGATGACTTCACTCCCCCTCGTGCACGGGGGAGCCGTCATTCACAGCACACGTATCCGAAGGAACGGCACGGGTGGCCATTCCTTCAGAATGCATACGTCGATGACGTAATTTGCTGTATTTATTGTAAATATTTCCTAAACAGTGTACCTTTTTTTTATTATAGGCTTGCCTATAGGTAAAATTTATGCACAGGCGTTTGTCCTGTTTAAATTTTTATTTATTTAAAGCTGAATGCAAAAAATGTTGGTGGTGATATTTACCTCTCCAAATGTTCTGCATCTGAGATGTTTATGGGAGTGTTGATAGCTTGTTTTTCCACTTTGGTTCCATTCACTGCCTCTATTTTTTGTTGGGGTACAGTAGTTATATAGGGACTGGGGGAAATTAATACAATGTGAAGCAAGAAAACAGGCATCAAACACAGCTGGAAATATGACAGCTGCTGAAGATTCTTCAACAGTGTAGATTTTTAAAAGGGCAAAATTAGGACCCCCCACCCGGAAAGGTGAGTAGTAGTATTTTTATTTTTATTTTTTTTTGCAGGCTTTTTTGATAAGATAAGGCAAGAGAATCCCTTCAAGTGCATTTCTACTTGCAGCCAAGGTGTGTGACCTTTTGACAGAATTTAGATAAATGCATACTCAGAAATGCCAAATGATTTCGCAGTTGCTGCCGGTTGTTATTGTGTACTACTGAAGGGAGAACAAGTATTAAACAGTTGAATGCACTTTACATTTATAGACATCACATAATAAGATGATGTAATTTAAATGCAATGCATTGATTTATTTTGATCGTGAGACTGGGATAAAGATAAAATAAAATGCCAATGGCAGGTAATAAGACTCTTGAATCCAGTGATCATAAAGAGATTTTATGCAGAATTGCATACAATGATATTGAGATGCAAATGTTGACATAATGATGCAAAATAGTCTAGCAAGACTGTTTTATGTATTTATACTGCTATTAAAAAGTGTCAAGACTACCATAGCGTATGCAGTAAAAATTCCAACAGTAAAAATGCCAGCATATATACATGTTTACAGAAATAAAATAAGGGATGGTACTTTACACTCAGTTTAAGTCAACACATTGGACCTGGAACTTCATAATGGATATGCATTGCATATATTTTTGCAGTGGAGGAGATATTTATGATCTATGCGTATGTGAAGCAATATGTTTTTACTTCTTCTTATATCAAGTATGCATATTATGCAATGGGACTGTTCCTTTGTCTAAGCATGGACTTATGAAAGGGAACTATATCCTTTTTTCCTAAAAGCATTCACAGCCGGTGTGGGATTTCCCTGGGCTCGATTTGAACAAACACTTTAATGTTTATATGATATAGTGACTCTAAATATATTTAGATCCAACTGAGCGATTATGGGGATTTATTTTGGATTTTAGATTCTGTGTGTGTGTGTGTGTGTGTGTGTGTGTGTGTGTGTATTTGGACCCAGCTCAGATTTGGTTGAGTCCATAACTAGTCTTTTTTTTTTTTTTTTTTATTTAAATAAAATAAGGGGCAAGTTGAGGGTTCAGTAATATTTTTTTTTCATAGTTTTTAGTCTGCAACATACCTACATTTCTGTTGTTCAGCTGTTCCACCATCTCTGACTGTCTGTTTTGTTTCCATCTCTAGGTTGCGGTCATATTTTTTTTCTTGGCCTTACTTAGCATCAGCCTGTATGGCACCACCCGGGTTCGAGATGGTCTGGATCTCACAGATATTGTTCCTCGAGAAACTCGGGAGTATGATTTCATAGCAGCACAGTTTAAATATTTTTCATTCTACAACATGTATGTGGTGACGCAGAAAGCCGACTATCCTCGTTCCCAGCGCTTGCTTTATGATCTGCACAAGAGCTTCGCCAATGTCAAGTATGTTCTCTTGGAAGGCGACAATCAGCTTCCCAAAATGTGGCTGCATTATTTCAGAGATTGGCTACAAGGTAAGAATACACCAGATTCAAAAATTATGGTCTTCTGACTTTTAAAGTGTGTGCCTGTCTCGTGCTGATTAGAGACAATCATGTTGTGACCAGAATCCACAGGGAGATGTTGCAGACTGTGATTTCATTGCAGCTCGATGAAGTCTTTGTGACTCCTAGTAGTTTAACAAATGTATTTATCAGTGCATAACACCAGTGCCCATCAATGCAATGCCTGGACCGGCTCCTATGATAGACGGAACATTGGTCCAATGCAGGGATGTGTGACGGCCGCCAAGTAAACAGGAGATCCTCACTCTGTGTAATCCGGCGGTGCTCCTCCCCCCCCCCCCCCCTCCTCTCTGAAGTAGCCCAGGTAAAATATCAGAGCAGAACATGCACACATGATTTGCCCTTTATTTTCAGGGGGAAAAGGTGCATGTTCTATGCCGATTAATACGGTATGTCACCCGTTTCCAGTAAATCCATCAATTCCCTGGCATAGTGTTTAAAGGGCTATCATGACAAACTATAGTGTTTGCAAATGTAGATGTTGCCTGAACACTGGATTTTCTTCATTGTATGGATGTTTACAGTGTAAATTGGGGCAGCCCATGTATGTTAACCATTTTAGGCTTTGAAAAGACGTACTGCAGTCCTTTAGTGCGATTAATTTCTGGAAGTTAGCCATGTGTGTGTTGAAATAGGACTGCTGTTTTTATAGATGTCAGATTGTATTAATCCTAAAAATGATTGCTTCTTTTATACTTAGACAACAGCTGCATTTACTATTATGTCTCTGTTGTAAACTACTTATTGTATTGCAGGGGTTTACTGTTTCCTAGGAACCTGAGTAGATCCTTTTTTTGGCAATATGTTCTATGGCAGACAGCTTCACTTGGTGGTTGGCAGAATGTTGCACTAGCTAGGCTTTGAAAGGGTAAATGTGTCCATAGACATCACACACAAGATAGATGTTAACCGTGGATTTTGCCTCAAATACAAGTCTTCTGATGAATAGGATGAGCTCTGAAGATCAGTACTAGAAAAGAATAGTTCTTCCCAGCTAAGAGCCATTCTGATTTATGCGTTATGGTACTACTCTGGTATGCTGCAGTGCCATTTATTTTCAGTGCATTCCAACCCACTATAACCATTGTGGCCAATGCACCTGTACTGCAGCTTACCACAATGACATATTGAAAGTCAGGATATAAATTGCTATTAAGAGTATATACGAGGGGTCTTCAAAAAGTTTATGCACTTTTATAATATAATAGAATAAAAAAAAAGTGTGGAAACCTTTTGAAGAACACTCATAATATCGGTTTGTGGCCTTTCCTTCTTTTTTTTATATTTATTGGGAGCTGTAGTATTACCTGGGCATTGGAGGTTGCAGTTTACCAGTCACTTCACAGCTGAGATCATTGATGCTCAAGGGTCCACGGTTGCATGAAATGGCTAGTTTGTTGTCCATTAGACAATGGGGCAGGATATTACCAGCGACCAGCTTAATTTTCTTCTAATAGCCCATAAAATGTATTGATCACAAATATACAGTATGTATTTTGCCTGTATTAAAGATGCAAGCATCAACAAAGGATGAGAATGAAAGCTTGGATTTTTAATACCTGTTTAGTAATAAATTTACGGTAATTTTATATAGTGCTGACATTTTACTCAGGTACTGGAAAGAACACCAGGGCATGTGTAATCTACACGTTCTTTCTAAAGACTGAGGTACATGCACTGTTCCATGTTGCCTGCACTGCTAGAACCTGTGATGATTGACTTCTGGTACTTAAAATCTTTTGGTTTATTGTATGCTTTCTTACCCTTTTGTTTTGTCCATTTTCATTTATTTTTATTTTTTTGTGTGTTTTCAAGCTTTTTAGTCTGAAGCCTTTGAGGTTTTGTTTTCCAACGTTACATATTCTGACTTTACATTAATATGTTAACCGTGATTGCTCTAGATCAGGGGTCCCCAAACTTCCTAAGCAAAGGGCCAGTTTACTGCCTATTAGACTTTAGGAGGGCTGAACTATGGCCATGGGAGTGGAAAAGTTCCCAGTATCAATTGGAGTACAATGTCTCGGGCTTGGTGGTCAGTGGGATGAGGAATAGTGCCCCATCATCGGTACTAGTGGCAGGAACTGAAAGGGATGGGGCCTCAAGGGCCAGACGAAGGCAAGCAAAGGGCCACAGTTTGGAGACCACTGCCCTAGATCAGCCTTTCTCAATCTTTAACAATAGGAACCCTTAAAGTAAGTTTCTAGTCTCAGGGGACCCCTGCTAATAGTTACTATACCTACAGTTCATGGCACATTAGTGTGAGTTATTTGTGGCCATTAGGAGACAACCCCCCCCCCCCCCCCGCGCCCAATTTAGATAGCTAAAATTATTGGGGTTAGTCATTTCTTATCCGAGAGGTAGAAATTGCTTAAGTGACCCCTAGCAACCTCTGAAGGAACCCTGGTTTACAAAGGCTGTTGCAGAGCCAAGTTGATCAATCACGAAGGAATCCACTGGTAGCGTTTTAAGGGGGGAAACTACATGTGGGAATTTCCTGGAGGGATACAAACCAGAAACCTACAGCTCCGAAGCAGTAGCACTATCTACGGAGCCTAAATGTTGCCACACCAAACAGACGGTCCGTGCGCATCCGATCCCCATAGAGAAGAGCGGAGAGCTGACAGGGCGGTCCCCGCACAGTGTGCGGAGACCGCCCTGTCCGCAGCCAGCTCAGCGGGGACAACGGAGCGATCCCCGCTGAGCGAGCGGATCATCACTGGGCGGATCATTACTGATCCGCCCCGTGTGAAAGGGGCCTTATTCATTATGAATCAAACATTCAGTGAAGGCTACTGAGCAAAGACCAAGCACTTGATAAAGCAGTGAATAGATGGCGTGTAAGCGAGAAGTTCAGATGATATGTAATAGCTATGGTTTGATACATATTTGATGAGTTTTTAAGCCTTTGTTTGGTATTTCTGGAGAGGACTGTGACTGTCAGTTGTGGTTTTGTGGCTAGCTAGACCTGGGTGGTATTGCATTTCTGGTCACATTCTCCAGTGGGTAGGGTTAGCAGTGTGTAATCGCACCGAGACATGCCTCCATTGTTTGTAGAGTTGCACAAGTTTTTACTGGTCTTATTGTTTTAGACCTTTCACCAGTGGGAAACTTTGCTGTGCAAAGAGAAATCAGCGAAAGGTTAAATAAAACAAAAAGAGAGAAAGCAAATCAGGCTAAACTCGGTTAACGCAACTGTAGCTGTGTAATTGCATTCTTTAAAAATGATAACATCTCTTTTTCCAACTGATTCTCTTTTTTTTTTGTACTCTGATTGTAATTTTATATTTGTTTTCAATGCTATATCATTTCATCTGCTGGGCTCCCCTGCTTTCCATCTGGGAAACAGTATTCTGATTCCTTCTGCAGCTGTTAGGTAATTACTGTAAGTGCTTAGAGAGCAGCCAGCCGTACTTTAGTAGAAATAAGGTATATTGTGATTTTTGTTTTTCTTCAATAAATTGGGGTCTTTGTATATTGATCATAACGGAATGTACCAAGCTGTAAAATGTTTTATAAAACATTTTAGGACAATGCTCATTAAACAAGTTTTGTCATTTCTGCTACTACCGCAGTGCTTGATGAAACCTCTTTAATGGTTAATATGGAGGTTGGATGAAAATGGACTCTCGCTGATTGTTGACCTACATTTACTTCCAACAGCACATGGGGTTTAAGGGAAATGGTTTCAAACTGTAGTTTTAATCTGATTGGTCGTTCAAAGCTAGCACAGGTTTGTTGGTCTTGCACATCTTTATTATAGTGTGTGTGAATGCAAAACGGATAGGGTGCGTAAAGCCCCATACACACTATCTGATTTTCTGCTAATTTATTTCCTTCATATTATATGTTTTTGGTAAATCTGAAGTCAAACATTAGGAGTTTGTATGCAATCAGGCAGGCCCTTCTACTACATGGTTTTGGTAAATCTGAAGAGAAAAATCCAAAGAAAATCTGATAGTGTGTATGGGGCTTGACAGCTGAATCTGACATGGTGTCCTGTAGCTCTCAAGACGAGAGGAAAAAAAGCAAACATGTCACTCTAGGTTCTTGTTCCATGCCTAGTGTGGTAAGTTTGAAAAGGCAACCAAACTAAAAAAAACTTTACAGGTTACGTTTAATAGGAGCTATGTACATAACACAACATACCTGTATATAATAATTTTTTTTTCTGGGTAACATACGCTTTAAATGTATCCTCTGAATGTGTGTACGTGCGTGGGTACACACTAACTCAAATACGACCGCGTCACTTTAGATTGAAGAAGTTTTTAAGACAGACGTGTAATGATAGGTTTACAGGTTTGTGTATGACAGACAAGGCATGGTATCTATAAGTGTAATGGAATCATGCCCTACAGTAATTCCATTAATACTTACCAGTTGTAGCATGATGATTTGGAGGTCCTGCATATGATGCAGAGGGGAGGACAGGGATCACCGACTGGGGTGTTGGACCACATTAAGGCCTCATGCACACACGGCGTTTAAAAAACAAAACAAAAAAAGAAAACGAGCTGCAAAGTATTGATGCCAGGAAAAAGCAGCTGTATAAATGCGTTTTTAGAAGCGTTTTGCATTGGCATCAATACTAACGGCTTTCTTTAGGGACACTTGCTAGAAAGGAGGAGCCAGGAGTGCCAGCGGGAGACCTGAGAAGTGGAGGTTTAGGACCACTCTCTGCAATTCCATTGCACTGAGCAGGTAAGTATAAACCTGTTTTGTTGTGTGTATGTGTGTTGATGCTTTAAAAAAAAAAAAAAAAAAACAACCCACTTGAACAACTGACTTTTGCGCCCTCATTGTGTTCTGCTTTTGTTTTTGTTTTTTTAATATGACCTAACTTTGGTTTCTGAAAAAAACCCTATGTACGGAGTTCCACCTTTCTGCCTGAAATGTACGCCAGATTACGTGCCTGCCATGGACTGTGCACTGAAAAGTATTGCCTTTCTTCAACACCCTCTAAGCCTTCCTTCACTCTCCTACTAACAGGATGGCAGAGAGGAAAGGAGCAGTTGAGAGTGAATAGATGTTGGCTGTGATCTTTACACATGCTGGCAGCAGATCCCACATCTTGTATTAGCTACACAAGTTGAACAGATGGAACAAATTGACAAAATCGTGTTCACTCACACTGTGCTCAAGAAGCAGCTGAGATGCTATTTGAAGCACAAAAAAAAATTGAAGTATTTTATTAGTTCTTGCCTCCCTGTGTCACAGACTTCTATTTTAACCTGGCAAACAGTAGCTCAGTATGGTTAATGAATATTGCATGCATAACTCTCTCCTGGTCCTTGCCCAACCACATTTGTTGTGGGCTGTATTCTCATTCTAAACCTTTAAAAATCACCTCATTGCAACTTTAAAGGATAACTGCATCTTTGGGAGGGGGGGGGGGATATCTAAACGGGCGCAAGGCTTTGTAAGGTACCCATTGACCTATGTAGTCATGCACACGTACCTAATGTAGTGTTTATAGCCTGAAGCATTGCTGATTAGATACCTAGTGCTGGATGTAGCCATAAGCTCAGGACAAGTAGTCCGGTTCTGCTTCAGGCTGGCCCTCATTCTCTATAGCAGAGATATGCAATTATTGGACCTACAGCTGTTGCAGAACTACAAGTCCCATGATGCACAGCAAGACTGACAGCCACAAGCATGACACCTAGAGGCATGATGGGACTTGTAGTTTTGCAACAGCTGGAGGGCCGTTAATTGCATATCCCCTGCTCTGTAGGCACAGCTCTGCATTAATTATGGAGTTATCAGTGCTGGAGAATGTTAACATTGCATATAATAGGCCTCATCGCTAACCCATTATTATTATTATTATTATTATTTTTTAAGTCACCCTAATCAATATCTTTTATTCTTCAAATATAATTCATATACATCCACTACCTAATGGCCTGTAATCCATTTTTCAGGAAATAATTTATTACTTTGTTTCTCTGTCACCTTGTAATGTCCTCTGTGAGCTCCAAACCTCTCCTCCTTTATCTCCCTCAGTTTTGTTTTGAATAAGCAGTGCATTTTAGCTGTGGTCATGTGCACTACAAGTCCCATTATCCAGGCATCTCCAAACTACCGTCTGCATGCCACATCTGGTCCCCAGATGGGGTTAGTGGCATATCCCCTCACTTTGTACAGATTGAGGATTCGGGTCTGCAGAGGCTGCTTATGGTCTACATAGGTCCACTGACGTAAGGGGGATTCTGCTGTTAAATAATAATTTACCCCATCATGTCATATTCCGATTATTTACCTGCTGTACCGTGTACTTGGATTAAAAGTAACCTTTTCTCTTTGTAATGCATCGTCTGTGAAATCCCTAATGTCCCTGCCAGCACCTCTGTTTGCCTATAAAATAACTGACCACACTAGGCAAAAGAGCACAGCGTGATCCAATGATCAAACTTATCCTCACACCCCCATCCCCCTCTCCATAGCCATTCACTGGGAAGCTAATTTCTTCTCCCTCAACCCTCTGAGCTATTTATGCAGCTGAGAACAAGAGGGTATGTGATCATGTAAAAAAAGGGGGAGGAGGTGGAGGTACATAAAGTGTGTGATATATATATATATATATATATCTCTATCTCTATCTCTATCTCCATATCTCCATCTATCAAATATATGCGTGTGTGTATATGTATATGTGTATATATATATATATATATATATATACATATACACACGTGATGGTGACCCAGTATTGTATGGAAACTCTCTAAAATAAAGGGGGCCTCAGATGAGTATTTTTTGGGTCCCCTAATATTTGTAAAATATGCAATGCGGCCCTCATACTGAAAAGTTTGGAGACCCCCTGCCATAGTCCATCTCGGGGGTGAACAATGGTTACATCCCTACATACTGTGAAATCATGGAAAAAGAAAACGGGCAGTCAGATCACAGCACCAAAGGGGGGGGGGGGAGGGACTTTTTTTTTTTTAGTAAAGAATACATACTTAAGTGTGTGTTTTTGTGTTTGTTTTATTTTTTTTTTTTCTTCTTTTTTCAAACCAGAGTTTAGTGTCACTTTTTTTAAATGGAACACTTTAGAGCAGTAGTGCTACTTTCACACACAAGGCAGCCCATGAGCTCAATGCCTTTTAAGTGTTTTCGCATAGCCAGACACCAATGGCTTTCCTAATAAAGGCATTTCACTGCACGGAATGTAGAAGTAAAACATAGCATTTATTGCATTCCTGGTGTGCAGCTGTCATTCTCTCATCAGTCTTTAAGGCATCCCTACCAGAAGATTTAAGGATGCCCCCTCAACGAACAAAGGTGTCAGGATAATGTGGATAAATGGAGCCTTTTTATTTGTATATGTGCTTTAACTTCTAGATCAGAGTTTTGTTGCCAGGTTTAGTTAATTGTGTAATAGAATTGCCAAAAGATGTGTGTTTTTTTTTTTTGTTTTTTTTTTATATTTTCCTTGTTTTCCCCCTACGCTCATGTATGCCCCCTGTATGGAGAAATGTGCATTTAATGTTGCATAGCATTCAATCATCTTTAAGAAAACAGAGAAAATCTACAAGCTCTTGAGAACTGAGGTTCATTGTAGTAAGGCTATGTGCACACAGGTGGTTTCGGTCATAAAATACAGAAATAAAGACTGAATAAGAATTGCCAGCTATTGCACTGTTGCGGTTTGTTTTTTACTCTAATTGGTCTTTACTTCTTTGAAACATTTGCTGCTTCATTCAGTCTCCAGTCCTTTTTGTTTTTGCACTGGCCAATGAATTCAGCCAGAAAATACATTTTTAAAACCAACAAAATGAAAAGGAAGCACCATCTGCCTTACACTGACTACAGCATAACGCAACGCAATGTAAAACAGGACAGAAAATGCAGTGCTAATATTCATGTTGACAAATTGGTTATAAAAGATGACTTGTATTGTACTGCAGTTTCACAAATATCATTTTTTATTTTTTTTATTTTATACAGGGTTGCAAGATACGTTTGACCGTGAATGGGAGGCTGGGAAAATAACCTATAACAATTATAAGAATGGTTCTGATGATGCAGTTCTTGCCTACAAGCTTTTAATACAAACCGGAAACTCGGATAAACCAATTGATCTAAGTCGGGTAAGAGAAAGAAAAACCCCCTGAAATTTGGATGCACTGCTTTGGTGATTGTTTTTCAACTGGTCACCAGTGATATAAACTGTTTAGCAATATATGTTGGCTCCTAAATAATTAGTTCTACATGCATGTCGATCAGGGTTGCTCAACCAGTGGCCCGCGAAGCCTTCTGATGTGGCCTTGGACCTCGGTTGTCAACCCACAGTCCCAGAGCATCAGAGTGGATGGAGGCGGGTGTGGAGGGTGCAGGAGCCGCATAAGCTGATGCTTCCTCTATAGTGCATTTGGTATCACTCTGCCTGGGATATTAAGGGTTATTGGGCTGCTTTCACACTGATCCACAGGTTCAGCACAGTTCACCTACAGCTTTCCTGCTGGCTAGCTGCATTGAGCCATAGACTATGCTATCCTACAGGTTTGTTGCACTTTTTTAAAAGCGCACTAAAACTCCAGACTTCAGGAGTTTTGGTGCGCTTTCAGAAAGTGCATCATACTGCAAGATATAATAGAAATCTATGGCAAAATGCAGGAAAGCCGCAGATGTACTGCAGTGCGCATAAACTGCAGCACATCAGTGTGAAAGCAGCCTTGGGCCCCTTTCACATGATCGGTTCCGCCTGTTCAGGTTTTTTTTTTTTTTTTTTTCCCCCTTTCTTTTTGCGATGGTGATTAAACCGTGGGTAAACATCCAATGGGGATTGGTCCCACTGAAAATGGTGATCCTGATTGTTTTCAATCTGCTTTTATGTTATTTAAAATATAAAAAAAATTGAAATTCTGAATGTCATTTTCATTGTGGCCCTCACTCTACGAAAGGTTGAGCGTCCCTGATGTAGGTAGTGGGAGCTGTGTAAGCAAAATGCCTTTTCTTTTAGGGGTGGAAATATCCTGCTTAACTGGTACCTTTTTAGATTCTTCCTGTAATCATATTCCACTTCACATAGCCATATATGCTTTGAATTCCCAGTTCAGCTCAGCAGACTTAATGAGAGAAATTAGTGGATTCCTACATCCACGCTATACAGCATGGATGTAGGAATTTTCCCTGCTGGATACTTTGGTCTCGCAGAAACCAAAATAGAGTGACTGTCAGAATTACTAACTATGTGACACCATCTGATTGGACGCAGTCACTTTTTAGCCAGCAATTTTTCCACCCAGCTCCCTTAATTTTTATCAATCAAAATTTGTCGGTCTGGGTAGTGCCGACAGGGCCACCCACAGCTCAAAATTTGAGCCATGTATGGCTAGCAATAAGTGTGACCCAAATCCAGATTTGTACATTTATTAAAAATGTGACTTTGTATGAAACGTAAAAAAAACTATTTACAAAAATGCTTCTTAAAACCAAACTCTAGGCAGATGAAAAAAAAATAAAAATGTATGGCATTTTCACAAAAAACAAAACTAGCATAGGTACCCTTCTAAGATCATTTAGACTTTGATTGGGAGGGGCACCACTTTAAACCAGTCAGGGTGCTATGCTTCGTGCAGTCAGTGATTATTCTTACAAGAGGAGACACTAGGGTGATCCCCCTCAGTGTTCTGTTGCTTTTTTGTTGTCTGTGCTGAGTCCTTACAAACGTAGAGATGTCCAGGCCATGACTGTGCTGTCTGGCAGGGGGACTGGATAATAAGTTTATCTGAATAGTATCACTAATCTTATGGCAGATAACACAGTTCACATGTCTGTAATTCAACAGTTTTTCCTGTTTGGGTAAGGTTCAGCTCACCCAACAAATGAAGGAGTTGTAAGATTATTGAGCATGTCTGGTTGCTTTGTGGGGGGGGGGGGGGGGGGTTGTTACTTAAAGATTTTCAATGGACAGAACTTTGGGTGTGCAAATATAACCTTACAGGTCCCCATGTGCCCCTGTGTTTTTATTCTTTTTTTGTTTTTTGCAGACTAAATTTTCCACTGATTAAATTGAAATATCTGATTCTTTTTATGGTTACTAGATCTGTTCAGTTAGTGGCCTGGGTGATTTTTAAGAGATGGGAATTGCAAAATGAAATTACCATATGAAATTACCATAATGCAGTTTTGGATTTAAAAAATGTTTTCTTAGTAAACCTAGGTCTTCACTGTGTCAGGTCCCTTTCAGACCAAGTAGAATCCGTCAAGTGGATCTGTCTGCTCATCAGGGGATCTCTCTCTGCTGATCCCTGTTGAGCAGACTGATGACAGATCCGTGTCTGTGCAGAGGACACACACAGCCCGCTGTCCTTTATTGGGCGATCAGAGAGAAACAGACAAACTGTCATCTGATCCACCAGACAGACACAGAATGGATCCATCTGTTTTTAGCGGATTGGTTGCTGGTGGTGTCAACACATGTCCGTTGATGTCCACCACATTTATAGAGAACGATAGGTGGTCTGATCAGTCTGCTGGTGTGAAAGGGGCATTAGACTTTCATATAGAAGTCCACAAATGCCAAATCTATAACTTCTCCAATACCATTGATAAATGCTTCCTACAGAGAAGTACATCAGAACTTATATGATATGTATATGACTGGAAACATTTATTTGTTAAATGTATACTTTTATATCGCTGACAAGTTACACAGAGATCTACATATATATTGCATATTTACATCAGTCCCTGGCCCTCGAAAAGCCTACAATCGAAATTCCTTGACTTGCATTCACACACATACTAGGAATAAATTTAAACATGAGCCAATTAACCTACCAGTATATTTTTGGAGCGTTGGAGGAAATATGTGGAGAGAACATAGAAAGTATTATGCCTGTTCTAAACAAGAATGTGTACTTAACCCATACAATTTTTGGTGTGACGTAAACCTAACCTACAGCAGGCTTCCTAGTGGCACGATTTGTAGCACTGTGGTCTTGGGTCAATTCCCAGCACTACCCTGTGTTCTAGAGCTTTGTGCCTTTTTGTGAGTGCAGTCCATTTTCCTCCATAGCTCATAAAGATGATGGTAGAAAAAAAAAAGGCTTTTATCTAAGTCGGTCCAAGTGGGTGTTCACCTTTTTTAATATGCACCTTAAATTTCTAAACTCCACCAGGGCAGGGCTGTTTGAGAATGATTTAGGTCTTTAAAGCAGTTGCAGCATGGAGCATAGAAGCAACAAACCCATAATTATTTCTCCTAGTAAAACATACCGCTACAGTGTGGGATTATATTTTGGAGGCTTGAATTGAATCTCTCCTCTTAGTGGTCGTTCAGTAGAGGTGTATGCTGCCAGACACATCTTGAAGACATGCTGTTATTCCATCTCCAGACGATTAATTAACTCCAGATACTTCAAATCATTGGGGGCAAGAATAAGAGAGTTGTGCTGCTGTCACTGTTTCTCATTTCATTCAAAAGACCTCAGCGTGGACTTTTGCCAGGAATCCTTTTTTTTTTTTATTTTTTTTTTTATTATTATTATGCTTTAGCCTTTAGACATAATGGTTGGGTGAATGTGCCTGTCGTTCTGTGATTGCACTTGACTTAATAAATTGCCCTGCTCAGGCCCACTGGTAGTGCTGTTTGCTGGCCAAAAACCTTTCCTTCCAGGGAAAGGGTTAAAGGAAACCAGATGGCAGATCCTATTAAAAAGCAGTGGTCACTTTTGTCAACAAACAGGTCATGGAGGGAAAGTACACGCAACATTTATACAGATGTTTTATTTTTTATTGCTCTCCTTCATTTACTGGGTGGCATTTCCTTTAGTGTTAACAGCGTAGGTTAACTGCACCCAGACGTGCAGGGGGATGTTTGCCAGGTCTTCTCCCCCCCCCTCCTGCTTTGCTTTTGTTTCTGCAAAATGTTCCTCCAGCATGGTCATTCCTCCCAGAACCCCCCTCACCCCGCCGTAGACATTTGTTGAGCACGTTGGTCCATCAGGAGAGGCCTCGGATTCAAGCACGGGACGGGGTTACCAGTGTAATTAGAAGGGGGGAAAAAGGAAAGAAAAGAGAAATGTTTTTGTTAGATGGGGAGTCATATTTCTTTGGAATGCAGCAACTGTTTATCCATCGCCATTCCGTTCACTTCAAGTATAATTAAAAAGCAGAGATGTTTATCACTTTTTGTTTAAAGAAAACAAATCAACATCATATGGCGCTTGCCCTCTTTGTTTCTAAATGTGATCATTTAAAGTGGAAATCGGAATTGGTGTATCTGCAAATGTGTTTATATAAATACAGATGGGAGCCTATACAATTATGTAACCTAAAGGAAACGGCTTTGTCTGAACAAAGGGGCCCCCTCTCAGAAATGTTGGTGCTTGTATAGTGTTGAACGTAAGTAATGCTCATAGGTTCCGCAATGGGAGTCAGTCGTGTCTATTACAGTGCTCACTGGTGATAGACATTAAATGGATATAGTTAGTGGACGGTCTAAAACCCAGAAGAAAAGGAAATTGCCCGTGTTGCCCATGACAACTTTAGAAGAGATCCATACAATATGGTAAAATGCCCACAGGTACTCCAAAGGTACTGCCGATTACTAAAGCTGTACTACTGTCTTTGCTTATTATGACCTGCTTTCATATGGTAATAGCACATAAGAAAATTGAAGAATGACAGATGATGATAAAAGTCCAGGAAGACGCAGATACCACATTTATGACAAATTAGGACCACCATCTGTGTCTTCCTGGACTTTTATCACCATCTGTCATTCTTCAATTTTCTCATGTGCCATTACCATATGAAAGCAAATCATAATAAGCAATGACAGTAGTGCCGCTTTAGTAATCGGCGGTACCTTTTGGAGTACCTGTGGACATTTTACCATATTGTATGGATCTCTTCTAAACTAGTTGCTATGGGCCTAAATCGGCACCTGGCTCGGCCTCTCAGCAAGCCGATGAGAGCCTGAGCCAGCCGCTCCTACACCGCCACAGCCCAGCGCTACAATGAGCACTGGGGAGGGGTGGGGGGCACAGACCACATCTGATCGCTCAGTTCTCAGCCTTAGAGCCGGCGTGGGACAGATGCTGCATCCACCTAGGTATGATTTAAAAAATAAATAAAAAATAAATCCCATACTACTTAAGTTGAACCCCAAATACCGGTTGCAAATACGTGCATTTTACTGCAACCTCTTTGCTTCATACTTCTGTACCGTGCAGGTAGTTTCTAAAAGTAGAGTAAAATTCATGGTCTGAACTCGCACTGTCTAGAACTGCATGTGAATCTCGCAGGAATGCACATTGTGTTCCTCTGCGGTTCCTGATGTGAACAGGCCCTTAAAGGGTATCCGAAACTAGACAATTTCATATATTTCACCTTACCAGTCCTAAGATGTTGTTGCTGCATTCGTTTTTCTTTTACCTGTAGATCTTGCAGATAATACACTTCCTGCCCAGGGTTGATAACACAGGTGCCAACATCGGCAGACAATTTTTCTAAGACCCCTTTCACACTGAGGCATTTTTCAGGCGTCTTTGAGCTAAAAATAGCGCCTGTAAAGTGCCTGAAAAACGGCTCCCCTGCAGTCTCAATGTGAAAGCCCAAGTGCTTTCACACGGAGGGGATGTGCTGGCAGGACGTTAAAAAAAAAAAAAAAAAAAAAAAAACTCCTACAAGCAGCATCTTTGGAGCGGTGTATGCATTGGTCCTCCACAGCTCCTGCCTATTGAAATGAATGGGCAGCGCCGGCAAACACTTTTTCTGGCCGATAGCGGGGGTCAAAAGCACCCCGCTAGCGGCTGAAAACAGCAAAAACAACGGTAAAGCATTGCTAAAAATATTGGCGCTTTACTGCCGACGCCCCAGTGTAAAAGCAGCCTAATTGCTAAAAATGCACTCAGCCTGACATAAGAAAATAAATGCCGCCACCACATCCAAGTACTGGTTAGCTGCAATATATTATATTTTTGCGCTCAAAATATGAGTATAATATGAAACGTGGTCCAAAGGTAGAGTTAGGCAGGCCATAGATGAAGCGATTTTCTTTCCTGCAACCACGAGTTGCAGGAAAGAAGATCGCTAGATTCCTCCATCAACACATTATTGATGGGGGGAATCCCACCCACTGAACTATTGTTTAACAGCAAGAGAGGGTGGTATGGGGAGCTGTCCCTGCTGGGAGAACTCAATGGTCACATGTAAAGATCCAGCATGCCGTTTGTACCCAAGTTGATTGATCGACTTTAGTACAATCAGCCTGCCCATAGATAGTTCAAGTCTCAGCCGGGTCCCTGCTGAACTGGCTGAGATTCGAACCATCTATGTCTGGCTTTAGCCTTCTTAACTTTTAAATGCAAGTTGGAAAATGCAGCAAACACCTTGTTACCGTAGGTGACGGCTCCACATTTTTTTATTTTTTAGTCCATTTGATGTGATTTCTGCTGATGTAATCAAGCGAAGAAAAGAAAATCTGCTGTTTTTTGTGCTTTCATACAACAAAAAAGTCCTTCCTAGAAAACCACAGCTTTCTATGTGACGTGTGAGTTAATTCCAGTTCACTTATGTGGCGACTTTCCACTTCTCTTTTGCAGTTGACGAAACAGCGCCTGGTGGATGCAGATGGGATCATTCATCCAAATGCTTTCTACATCTATTTAACAGCCTGGGTGAGTAATGACCCTGTAGCCTATGCTGCTTCCCAGGCCAACATCCGCCCTCATCCACCAGAATGGATCCATGACAAAGCAGACTACATGCCTGAAACCAGGACAAGTAAGTAGGACTTTGCCTCTGGCCTTAAATTGTTTATGAACGGTTTCCTCCATCCTGCTCTGCTTTTACTTGACGTTAAGCAGATCGAGCACACTTTTCAAGACTGCTCTGTTTTTAATTTGACAGCCATTTTAGACACTTTCCCCCCCCCCCCCCCCCCTTAAGAGGGGAAAGTTGTGTTTTCAGAATTGAGTAATATACGTAGTAATTGTTAAACAAATAGTCTAACTATAATAGTATGCATATAGTTTATGAAGTAAGGTTAAGGAAACTGCTTAGGAATACCCAAATATATATATTTTTTTACCATTAGCACCATAGTGCGAGCATTATCGTCACAATTAATTGTCTAGAAAAAGACAGTTCTGTTTATTTAGGAATCTAAACCCTTCTAATTTTTTCAGCTCCCCCCCCCCCCCCCCCCCCCATTTAAAATAGGCCAGCATTCATTATGAAATGGATAGAAGTGTAGGATTTATGTCTACCTATTTTTTTTTTTTTTTTGTGTGTAAGATTGTGACTTTAGAAGCATTCAAAAGTTGCAGTTTGCAGAAGTGCAACAGTATAAAAGTTCCTAAAAAAAAAAAAAAAAAAAAAAGAGTGCTTTGCTTTACAGTATCCGAACCCTAGAGCCGTGTGGCAGCCAGCCAAGTCTTGTCTTAATGAAAATTTATAGTTGAGATTATAATAGGGCAAATCATGTTTAGCAAGTCAACTGAATGACCCTGCAGGGTCTGGAACACACAGCAACAGTAACCGAAAGCTAGCATTATGACTTTCTGGAATTTGTATATCTCATTTTTTTTGGTCCCTTTTTGTGGTAGATCTGAGGTTACTGTTACATGATAAAAGAAGCATGGAAAATCAAGGGTTCCCAGACTATTAAATGATCATATGTTCTAAATTTCCTAAAACAAAGACCTTTTTCATCATCTTAGATCTTTCTCTGGCTCGGTCATTGTCAACAGCTTTACCTAGTCCTTCTGTTTGCGCTTTTCCTAGCCCATGCAGGGTTTGATTTGAACAATCTACTTAATGTTTAGCATTATTGATCACCGTGTTTATTTGTTTTGTAGTCCGCGCAGCTGAGCCAATCGAGTATGCCCAGTTTCCTTTCTACCTCAATGGCCTTCGAGAGACGTCAGACTTTGTGGAAGCTATCGAGAAAGTGAGAGCCATTTGCAACAATTATACCAGCCTGGGAGTGTCAAATTATCCGAACGGCTACCCATTCCTCTTCTGGGAACAATATATTGGTCTCCGCCATTGGCTCCTCTTGTCCATCAGCGTGGTCTTGGCCTGTACATTCCTGGTGTGTGCCCTTTTCCTGCTGAACCCCTGGACTGCTGGAATCATTGTAAGTTAATAAGGTTCTTTGTTGCAGTCAAATTCCTTTCAGCATAGCTCTTGCTACAGCCAGCAAGGTTTGTTTATGTCTGGATCTCTGGTGGAATAAAGTATGTTACATCATTCATGATATGTTTATTCGACTTTGAAGGAGAAGAGAAGGGAGGGTTTGCAGCCACAGAGTAAAAGCTAATCCTTTACACCATGGTTTTCCGTGTATACATATGGCAACTGCCATCATTTATTAAAATGTAGTTTTTACATTGACATTTGTTTTAGTATATCTCTTGCTTAATGTGGGTATAGTACAGTTGTAGTGTGGATGCTTGAAGATTACAGCTGCTCATACACCGTCAGATTTATCTGTTACGACAAAAGATAAGTGAACTGCCTGTTCAACTGCCAACTCAAGCTATTTTTTCCCCCTAGAATTCATTGAGAGTTCACACTACATACAGTACAGGAATAGAAAAAATTCTGGGCTTGATACTAATTAGTTTTTGTTCTTTATCACATGCAAAACTGAAATCTGATTTGTTACTGGTGAACCTCACACAATGTTCAAGACTTCATGAATATGGGCTAAAATAACATTTATGGTGCTTGCATCTTACCAAGTTCTCCAACACTGAGACCAAAAGGCTAAACTGGATGAAATGGCCCAGTGCACATGTGTGCCCTGCCAAAAGAGTTTGTGATATCCCTAGAACAGAAGAAAGTTGGCTATGGTTTGCGAAAAGCCTTGCCATATGGTGTACCTAGTCCTCTTCCCCCCCCCCCCCACAATTGATGTAAACGTGAGTTTCACTTTTCAATGCGCACTTTTTTGCAGATACAGTACCTGCTTCAGGAGCTAGGAATGACTTGAAGTGTTCACTTAAAGCGGAACTTCCCAAAAGGGAAAGTTGCACTCCTCCTCCTACAGTACCAACCCCCCCCCCCCTGTTTTTGACAGATACCCACTCCCCCACTTCTGATCAGATTGCCACAGCAATCTGAGTGGAAGTTTGCTACACCCCTCCTCCCCCTGCAGCCTTCTGGGACATATCACAGGTCCCAGCCAGCTGCGGCACCAATCGGATAGCTTGGCCCATGCATGAGCAGTGAACAGCCAACTGTGAAGCCGATGAACCGAAGCCCGGTAAAGAAACCGGCCGGGTGAGGACACCGCTGGTTTCTGAGACAAGCGAGTGTCTAACTATTAAAAGTCGGCTACAGGTTTTTTTTTTGTAGCAGCTGACTTTTTTACATTTTAAATATATGACAGAAGAACTATAAATCCCAATACCAAATTTGTATTATATTACAGCTTACTAATTTTAAGATGTGGTGGCTGCCACGGTTTTCTTTCTTTTTTGGCTTTTCCCCCCTCTGTTTTCATCTGGTGATCTGGCCAGTCACACAACTCCTGTAATTAAAGTGCCTACATTGTGGATGAAGAAACACAGGGGCACCTTTTGGACAGCAACATTTTCAGCCTGATGGGAAGATGGACTAGCAGATTTAAAAGAAATACAAGCCAATCTCCAGCTCACATTGTTAAGGCTTTGCCTGAATAAAATCTGATCATTATGAGCGCCTCTGACAGTGTTAAATGGTTCCCTGTGAACTCGTGCACATGGAAGAGAGCTTGTTCTTTTGAAAAACAGGCTTACTGGCTGGATCACCAGATTATAATAGAAGAAAACTTGGGTAAAAAAAAGAAAACCAATGCAGCCATCGCATCTTAGAACTGGTAAGCTGCAATATAACAAAAGTTTTGAGTTTAATACCGCTTTAAGTGTTACCACTCATTTTGTAAGTAGCATTTAAGGCCCTTCTTTTAAAACTTGATATTTTGACATTCGTCTCATGGGAAAGATTGTTTAGTAAAGCTTTGCCCGCTCTGATCATTCATAACAGGAGTTATAATTTGGAGAGTTTTTAATAAATGGTCAGGATAAAACAGTCACTTGTTCCATGTCCAGGCAGCAGTTTGTCATTTAGTGATGCCTTTACGCCATCTCCATACCAAGCGTATTACTTTACTTCAGCTCTCATAAAGTGGCCTTTGCTTCTTTTTTTTTTTTTTTTTGTCACTTTATTATTCTTTTATTTATTTGATTCTGATATTAAACCTTTACCTCTGACTTTTTATAAACTGTATGAAAAAAAAATATAGACGTGCAAGGTGAAATAAAACGAAAAGCAATTATATCGTTAATCCTTACTGATGGCCTCTTTTTGTTAGGGGAACATGGGAAAGGGGGATTACAGACCACCTACTCTGTAATGATTCACCAAATAGAGGAACTGAAAAGAGCAGCAACCTTGGTCCTCTCTATACCAAAGACAATCCCTTTTTATAGGGGCTGCTGGTAACACAAGTTAGATGGAAAATGTATGTGTGAAACTGAAAGACAACTTTCCCCTTTCTAGCTTTGCTCGCCCCACAGTTTCACCAGTGTAACGTTCTTCACTGCTTGCTTTGTCTATACCAGGCCCTCCAACTACTTTAAAACTCTTGAGACTGTAACTTAACACCTATAAGTTTTCTCTCTTTCCCTTTTTAGTATTTTACCCTTAAGGTAGGGATTTTACATAAAATGCCCTGAAAAACTATGTGTTTCTTACTGGCAGTTCCTTTTTTTTTCTTTTTTTTTTTTTTCTTTGCTTCCCTCCAAAGTTTTGTCTATTAGAGTATGTGAGGGCGAACAAGGTCAAATGTTATATTTACAGT
Organism: Lithobates pipiens; assembly: GCF_037356315.1. Classification (NCBI taxonomy): domain Eukaryota; kingdom Metazoa; phylum Chordata; class Amphibia; order Anura; family Ranidae; genus Lithobates; species Lithobates pipiens. The sequence goes on from NW_027507718.1 coordinate 7,350,654, forward strand.
CCCTCTTGTGGATGAATGCAGTACTGTCATCAGTGTCTTCAAGAAAGCTGCTAACCCCTGATGTGCTGAGAAAATTCAACAAGGCATGGTCTTCATGTCAGCCATATAACCCCTGCACCTCTCAGACGTTGGGCTTATTAAAATCTTCGGTCTTGTTCACAGTACTGTGTTTTGCACTGTAGCATGTTATGCCGCTATGAAAGCTGACGCGTTCTTCTCTTCGCAGGTTCTGGTACTGGCCCTTATGACGGTGGAGCTGTTTGGGATGATGGGTCTTATTGGCATTAAGCTAAGTGCTGTGCCCGTGGTGATCCTCGTAGCCTCAGTGGGCATTGGTGTAGAATTTACTGTGCATGTGGCCTTGGTAAGTGCTGCATCTGCTTTCTTAATATTGTGTTGTGTGCTTTTTTTTTTTTTTTTTTTTTTTTTTTGTATCAATTTCCTCCTTTTTTGTTTAGTTTTCTGAAACTTCCTATGGGAATATTTTTATTATAGTTCTGTGCTCTGTATATATTGTTTATACTAGTTGCTATGATTTTATATGGTATTATCTTTGTTTGTAGAATGAACTTTTATCTGCGCTGTGTTTTGTCTGCTTGGTCGGAGATTAACTAGATTCCTAGGATGACATTGTGATTTTAGCATATCATGTGGCGTACATCTTTTTTAATAAGATTTTAGTTTTGGTGTGTACTTGGGTGTAAACCAAAGGCATTTGATTCACATATATAAATACTTACGACTCCAAAGTTGAGTAGTGCAACTTTGACGAAACTTTTAAATGGGTGCAACTTGGATGTGTTTTCCCTCTGCAACGTAGAACCCATTGTTACACCACTGTTGCATGTAAAACATTCAGGTGCAATGTTCACAAAACTTTTAAAGTTTTAATGCTCCATTCGCACTTGTACGACTCCAAAGTTGCACCGACTTTGGAGTGCAACTTGGATACAACTTTGGCTTTAACCAGTGATGAAATACAACTGTTCCATTGTATAACATTTATGCAGGACTTTCATGCAACTTTTGAGTGTTAATTATGAAGTCTCTGACCCTCGAACGATTTTTCATGCAACTTTGATGTGCAAAGTTGCATCACAAGCGTGAATGGAGCCTAATATTGAAGTCTATGGCCCTCAAGTTGCATGGAAATTGGAACAAAGTAGTGCATGAACTATTTTTGAAGTCACTACGACTTGAAGTAGTACATATATGAACGGTTACATTGGAAAACTTGGGGTATGACTTGTCATATGACAAGTTGCACATGTGTGAATGGGGTGCAATGGCATGTAATTTTTACTCTTAACTGCAGCATTTGGCAAGCGGTACAACTTGCAAAGCTTCCAAACGCCTCCATTTAAATCAATGGAAGCATGCCACCACGCTGCTAAGCACTCCTAAGGCATTTGGTGCATGTTTGCAGAGTGCTATAGCAAGTCTATTTTCCTTCTTCCCTCCTGTCCCCAAAAAAAGGCTTCAGAAATAGGCGTTCTAGTCTTAAAGCAGTTGTAAAGGCTTTTTTTTCTGAAAATAGACATTTTGTATTTACCTGTTCTGTGCAATGGTTTTGCACAGAGCAGCACCAAACCGCTTTTGAAGTCCCCTGGCAGCAAACTCCTCCTCTTTTCCGAGTGCCCCATAGCAAGTCGCTTGCTATGGGGGCACTCATGCAGGCTTGATCCTGAGCTTTGCTGTGTGCATCCAAAGACGCACGGCATGACTCGTCCCTGCCCCCACTCCCTTCTTGCAGGATTTGACTGACACCAGCAGGACCAATGGCTGCAGAGTCTCCTGTGAAAAGAGGGTAGAAGAGCTGTTGCAGACAGGTACAACACTAGATCGAGATCAGGCTCAGGTGTGTAAAGAGGGAGTGGGGGGTTTATAAACAACATAACATAACACTTGAAGTATTGTAAAATGGTAGTGAAGCTACCTACCTCTGTTTCCATCAAGATCCAGCCCCCCTCTTTGAAATTGTGTCCCCCTTTTTCAGGGTGATGTGGCGGGGGTGAGTCTCAACATAAAACATCTGGAGGAGATCTAGAAACTGACATTCTTGCTAAAAAGGTAGATGCTGGTTTTTATATGCACCCCCGTCTCATGTAAAGGGCTTCCCAGCCAGTTTAGTCAATTCTTATCTCGTCCATATTCAGTGGGAGCAATAGGGAGTATAAACGAATGTTGACGGCTTGTCCGAGTTCAGAGTAATCAAACAGCAGGATCTTTAGCTGTGAAATTTTTAACTAAATCTTTAATGAGAGAAATCAAGAGGCTGCCAATTACCGACTTCCATTTGCCAGTTCTCTGGATGTTGAGATGTTTCCCTGACTTCATTGTCTTCCAAGTCACCAATATTGCGCTGATCGAGAGAGAGAGAGAAAAGTTAATTCTTATTTATTGACTTGTTCTGCATCGTGACAGCCAGGCAACTAGCATTTGGAAAAGGGGACAGCCCCCATTCTCTTGTGTAAGATTTCTTGACTCCTCCAGGGAACAGGCAAGGTGGTCCTGTCTTAAAGACTAACTCCACCTTTTGCACCATGGTACATGTTGCACATATGTAGGGTACAACATGATATAAAATGGACCCCGCACCCGTTTTTGTTAAAGGTGAAGCCTTTAATGTGCATGGGCATTTTTAGTATAAATTTCACAAATTATTCTGTACAGGATTTGCTTTCTGTAGCATCCAGGCTAATACCCTTTTTTTCTGCACATTTGCAGGCTTTTCTCACAGCCATTGGTGATAAGAACCGGAGGGCAATTTTGGCTTTGGAACACATGTTTGCACCAGTACTGGATGGAGCCGTCTCAACTCTCCTGGGGGTCCTTATGCTAGCTGGCTCCGAATTTGACTTTATTGTCAGGTAATGTGCATGATTATTCCTCATACAAAACACAAAGTAACTACAAGGATTGATAAAATATTGCTATTTGGTAAATATATATATTTAAATGTCTTTCTCAATATTTGGGCACACAAAACAATGCTCTGTAGGCTGAGCTGCAGAGCCATCAGTCACATTTAGTAGATGACATTAAGTGCTCAGGGGTTTCTGCAGGGAATTAAGGGGGAGGCTGTTTTCTTGTGGATTTCATTAAGAATGTTGGTTTGTCAGCTCTGAGGAGGTTTTCTTTGAAAGGAATTTGATAAGTGCAGTGAAATTGATCCCTCTCTATTACAAACAACCTGTGGAGCTCTGTAAAATGACTAATCTTGGATGTATCACTGCTTCATTGTGATCAGCTGCCGTGGCAAAAAGAGGCCTGAGAGTAAATCCGAGGGGAGGATGGGCTTGTGAGATTCTTGGGGGTTACAGACATGTGTCCAAACCTGTATTAAATGTGTTACCCAAGAATAGCCACATGTCCTAATAACCTAAGAAAGTTTTATATAGTGAGATTTCTGTGTGCATGGACCTATATGTCCACACAAAGTTACAGTCTACCACTTAAGAAGGGGAACACATAAATCAGGCATTTTTTAAATACAAAACGGGAATTAAAGGACAGGTGTACATGTAATTTAACTTTTACTATACTGCCCCAGAGGCTTAAAGTGTAAGTTCATGCAAAATCTAAATTCCCTGCATCTATAGACACCAGGGATCTACAACTAACCTCTCCATCCCTATAAAGACAAAATGAGTATACATACCTTTTTTGCAAGCCGATCTGACCGGATCCTGAGCTGAGCTGAGCTGTGAGCCATGGCGTCTCTGTGTAAGCAGGTGCAGAGGAGACGGAGGGAAACGGAAGCCCCATAGTAACTCTATGGGTGATGTCACTTGCCATTAATTTCACAGCCGTTGTCCTCCGTGTCCTCTGCAGAGCTTCCGCCGCTGGAGAGAGTCAGATCAGCTTCCAAAAAGATATGTTATGTAAGGGCCAGGGACTTTTTAGTTTTTTGGTTCCAAAGTCTTCAGTGGATCAAAAACGTGTGTTGAAAAACACAAAATGCACCCAGAATATGCAAACTGCAACTTGCATAGGTGTGAACCAGGTAGTGCTTTTAATTGAGACAAATACACACTATAGAGGGATCTGCTTTGTTCAAATTTGAGGTTTTCTACCACGTTAAGGCTTAATAATTTCCTCCCACTTGCCACACTCTAGTTGCTTGTGTACCTTCATGGTGCTTCCATGGCATTATCCAGAAGATGAAAGGAAGTTCCTGGATGGCTGCACATATGAGGTGTGCGGCCATCCAGGAACTTCCTTTCGTCCTCTACATTGAGCAGAGCCAGCACCTGTGAGTCTCATTAGGGTAACACGGTGTTTCTGAGAGGCTGGAGCGGTAATCTTTCTATGCTCATGCCATTATCCAGCGTTTACAGCTAGTTTTCGTTTATTTGCAAAGAGCTGCTGCATATGGAGGATCTCCCAGTTTCGATCTATAATCCCATTTTAAATTAGTGGTGCTCAGACACAGCCAGCGTTTATAAGAGCATCGAGGCAGGCTGCAGCAGTACAACGGAGTTAAATCGTAACTAAACCCATTCATTTAATGGTTTAAAAAAAATCCCATTCCTGGAGTGATGGGAAAGCTAACTGTCACAATTGCTTGTGCTCACAACCAAACGTCAAATCATCAAATGGCTGTTGTCATAACTGATCCATGTGCAGCACCATGGCAGTTGCAGATCATAGAGAGGCTAAGATGGCAGCTTCCTTGGTTAAAAAGGATTGGAGGATTTAGTTCCGCTTTAAATAAGCTGCTCGGGGGGGGTTGAGGGGAAGGTTAGCGGGTGTTTAGGTAAGTACACCTGTATTTTTAACATTTACAGGTATATTTTTTTTTAAATGCTTATTGCTCTTTGGATATAGAGGAGGTAAAATTGTCATCCTAATAAGCCCTGCTGTTTAATTCATGCACATTAAGGCCCGGTTCCCACCGCTGCGGGGGGAGATCCGGATGTGATTCGCACAGCAAATCACATCCGATCTCCGTAGCGATGCGAGTTCAGCCATACAGATAGTATGGCTGAATTCGAAGCGCTCCCGCAGCAAACTCGCACGGGACCCTTTTTTGGGTCCGCAACAGAATCGGATCGCATGGGGGTTCACACCATGCGATCCGATTCCTGTGCGAGTCGGCAGATCGCACTGCGATATGCCGACGGATCTGGGGGTGTCATTAACATAACATTGACACTCCCAGCCGTCCGCATAGGGCAGTGTGAACTGCCGGCGGGAGGTGTGCGATGCGGGTAAACGCCGCGGATTCGCGGCGTTCCCGCATCGCTATAGTGTGAACCCGGCCTAACTCTGCACAGTTCTTGAATCTCAACGTGTCCAGCTAATTTTTGGGGGTTGATATGGAGAGATCATAAAATATATATTGTTCCAGGGGAATACCAGAGTTCCGAATCTTTTGGGAAGGCAGAAAGATTAGCTAAACAGTGTTAAATAAAATGGAGGAGACACGCAAACGCTGTATACATAGACTTCACAGAAATATAATCGCATTGTTTATACTAGTGCTAGATGGATGACATACAAATGTTTCTGGGGTATATTATTGTTCCAAATCCCAGTTTTGAGTTTTACTTGGTTTGCGTTTGAATAGGAAATTGGCTTGCTGATTGTTACATAGTTACATAGTTACATTGTGCTAATGGAGTTAAGATTTCCCAAGATGTTTACAGAACCAGGTTTATTTGTATGTTAGGATTTCAGCCAAAAGAGATAGTGGAAAACAAAACTTGGTTAACCTCTTTTGTTAAATCTTGAAGGGACATGTGACCTGTTGAAAAAAGGGACTCTATTGCAGGCCTCTCTATTCTTTTCATTCTCACAAACCAGACAGATTTTTGCCAAGTTTCTCACTCCACGTTTTATTGCAAAAGAAAACAGGCAGTTGACATGCTCAAGTGCTACAATGAAAATGCTCAAATGACATTAATTTTTAGAATATTTCTGATTAATCCCTGAATATTTCTGAATAATCCCTGACCATAAGCCTCAGTGGTGGGAAACAACATGCACTTGTGCACTTCCCGCCTCTTCCCCATTACTTTGGCCTTTATGTTTGAATTGGCTGACTCAAAACAAGAGTATTCAGAGATGCTAAATTGATCAACAAAAGATTAGCCTGCAATGCAGCTCAGCCATTGTGGAGCCTTTTACTACGTACAATGCTGAGGCATACCATAGAATGGAAAGCATTTTCTTGGACAAAAAGCTGGTTCCCTGTTCAAAACGGTTTGCCATTTAAGCTATGTGGTAAAACTGAAAATCACTGAATTCTAAGAGTACAGTCATTAAATAACCGAGGGGGGGAAAAGGAGAGAAACTTTTACCTGACAAACTGGAGGTTTAATTGGAGATTGTTATAGTAAGTTTCACAAAAAGTTCACTTTGGATTAGCAGCAGTAAAAGTCTCTCTCTCCTTTTTTTTAGTAAAGACTATTTTGTGGAAATGATCCTTTCCTTCATTTGTTATTTTCTGAGTTCTGGCTAATAAGCAGCGTATGTGCCCGTTTTTTTTTTTTTTTTTTTTTTTCTATTCCTCTCGATCCATAATTTGTAGTCACATGTTGCATTTTCTTATATACAAGTAATCTTTCTAGCCTTCTGTCTTCCTAACAATATAACCATTTTCTTTTCTCCAAACTAACACTGAATTGTGGGATACAGTATCTGAGGTAAATTCAAATATGTGTTACTAAATCCCACTGTTTTTGTCTTGCTGTGTGTCATTGTTTGGGCCTTGTAAATGCATGTTTTATACAGTTCTAATTTGGAGGTCATTTTAATTATATGGAATATACAAAGTGTAATATATACTAATTGTACTTTAGTATATATAAACTAATTAGGAAAATACTGAATTTGCTATTCTCCACCTTGCAGATACTTTTTTGCTGTCCTAGCAATATTAACCCTCCTTGGAGTTCTGAATGGATTGGTGCTGCTTCCAGTTCTCCTCTCGTTTTTCGGACCTTACCCTGAGGTAAGAATTTCCCTATTCACATCAAATCAAAGTGCAGTTTTTATGCTCAGGGTTTAGTTGACGCACCCTTACCACACCTCAAGTGGAAAATGGTTTTGTAGTGTTGGCCTCTTTCTGAAAGTGACAGTTCCCTGATTTTATCTGGCGTCAATACTTCCAAATCACTAAGGCCTCATTCATACCATGTGCAGAGCTGTCAGTTTTTCTGCATACGTACTGCAAATGCTCAAAGCAATTCTCTATGTGCCATGTTCACAGCACAACACTGGTATCTGTTGTCGATTTATTTATTTTTTCTGCGTAGGAAGTGTATGCAGTTTGCAGTTTTGTAATAAAAAAACTGATGTGACAGCATTGTGGCATGAACAGGGCACATAAGACACGCATGAAAACCGATGTCATTCTGCATAAAAGCTCCCTGAAACATGCATGAAAACTGATGTAAACCTGTGTCTCTGCAAGTGAAATCTCCACAGCTTTTCCATCACTTTTTTTTTTTTTTTTTGCACATATTGTGTGAATGAGGCCTTAGCCAAAACATGCATGAAAGCCAGACAAAAGTGTTGGTTCCTTGCCTCTTTACTAGCTCTGGTTCAGCGACTTAAAAGTTCTGAATGTTGAAGTATTGTATCCCAAATAATCAAATATATTGAAAAAAAATGTAAAAAAAGTCATATATTTAGATGAGGTATTTAAATAACCGTAATATACTTGTTAAAAAAAAAAAAAAAAAACAGGTTTCCCCCATTGATGGAAGAGACCGGCTACCTACACCTTGCTTAGTTCCTCCACCAAGTATTGTGAAGTTTCCAGTGTTCACACGACAAGCACCTACAGGATCTGATTCTTCAGACTCCGAGTCAGGTTCTCAGACAACAGTATCTGGCATCAGTGAGGAGCTTCGTCAGTATGAGGCTCAACAGTCATCTGGAGTACCACCTCATCAAGTTATGGTGGAGGCCACGAGAAACCCAGTCTTCCCTAGGTGTTCTGTGAGTATTATAGTTTGGAATTTGCACAATATGTCTGGTCACCTTCATACTTTTATGTCAGTACTGCTGTTATTTATTTCAAGACCAGGGCATTCATTTTAGCAGCATTATGCTAAGACCGGAAATCAGAGCACTGATAAAAAAGAGAGACGAAAGGAGTGTTATAGACATAAATGAAGCTGTTGTCTTTTAGTAAAATGTGTTTTCTTTTCATAGGTTGTTCAACCAGATACCAGACAGAGCCAGTCAAGTCAGAGGACACAAGCTAATCGGGACCCCAGAACTCAGCAACAGTGGCGACCTAGTAGGAATCGAAGGTGGGAACCAAGGGATGGTTTGTGTCCACCTCCATACCGACCTCGCAAAGACGCTTTTGAATCTTCTGCTGACAAGCATAGTGGGACTAGTACCAGAGAACGCTCAGGGCAAAGGCCCCACTTACAGAACAACAGGAAACCTGCCTTTGCTCCAGCAGGTGCTTCAGTGCCTTCATACTGCCAGCCTATTACTACTGTGACTGCCTCTGCTTCAGTTACTGTAGCAGTTCATCCTTCTTTATGTAGCCACAGTGCTCGTGGTAGCTACCCGTTCTACAGTGGGTATCATGAAGATGAACATGGACCTTTCCAGGACCCTCATGTGCCTTCTAATGTGCGGTATGAAAAAAGGGACTCAAAAGTAGAAGTGATAGAACTGCAAGATTTTGAATGTGAAGAAAGAACACACGGACATTTCTCAAAATAAGGTAAGCTCACATCCATTTTTTTTTTTTTTTTTTAATGTCCCTATGTCTGTGAGTTGTCTTTTAAAACTCTTGATTGACCATAAGTGTTTCCGTTGAAGTTGTCACTAGGACAAATAGTGGTTGAATTGCCTCATTTGGAATACAGACCGTAATTAAAACTTGGCAAGGAACTCTTTGTTGCAGTGACAGCTGTCTGGGGGGAGTTCCTTCACTTTGGAGAGATTTCATCTCCCTTCCTGTTACATCCCTGGGATAGAAAGTGAAGGGAAATATTCAAAAATGGAAATGGACAGCGCAGCAAACAAACTGGCATGTTTTAACTTCTATAGTTTACGAAAAACTAAAGGGGGGGGTTGGCTTGACATCTAATTTAGATCCTGGAGAAAAATGTCATTGAATAAAGGGCACAAGGAGAAAAATTTGGTACAGAAACATTTTAGCTCCATACTGTTAAGGCGAACTCAAGGTGCGATGCCCTTTGCCTAGAGCAGTGGTTCTCAACCTGGGGGTCGAATGACCATTTGCCAGGGGTCACCGAATCCTGGGCTGTTCCTGAAGCAGCCTTTTTGCACTTGCAGAGCTGGGCTGTTCATGGAGCCCGCGGCCGCCGACTCAGCCTCTTCGCAGCCGCCTATTCAGTTCACGGCATGGCTGGGGGGGAAGAGACTATAGGTGAGCTGGTTAGGAATGTGAAGTGGGAGGGGCTGGAGGAGACCCTATCTCCTGATTTTGGCATAGGTGTCACTGCTACGAGACACCACAAAGTCGGCGACACAGTGAGTAACACTACCTGTGATTATAGTTGCCATTAAAAGTCCCCACTACAGTTCTCAGATCAGCAGATGACTCTTGATCAAGAGCACCTAAGTTGGCTGATCAGAACTCCCCACCAGCACTGGCACTCATAACTCCACCCCACCCCCCACCCAACCAAGGATTAAGGGAAGGCATAAAAATAGACAATACATGGAAGGGAGAGGAAAAGAGGGGGAGGAACAAAGAAAAAAGGAAGAGAAAGAATAAGAGAGAGAACAAAGGACTGGTAGAGAGAGGGATGGGAGGGGGGCAAGAATTAGGATAGAGAGATAAAAGGGAAAGAAAGGAAAACAAAGAGAAAGTGGTACTTCCTAAAATATACAATAAGGCATTTTAATACCGTATGAGTGGAAGGGACTCGGGGAGGAAAGCTAAATGTTAGGGGGTGCAAATTACTTGTAATGCCTTGGGTGCTGAAAATCCACGCTACGAAGATAATTTTACTGTTAAGGGACCCCACAACCTGGGGAATTTTTATCAAGGAGTCACAGCACTAGAAGGGTTGAGAACCACTGGCCTAGAGCCATTATCTTGATTGACTGTAGACTTGCCACCTTTTCATAACAGCAATATTAAATGAAAACAATATTCCTAGGATAGCTAGTAGTTATTCATTCAACTGGCCTCACTCTGTAAAGGGCTGGTTCACACCAGATGTGTTGAGTCTGCGTTGGGCGACTATTCCCGCGCAGTCCCACCACATGGACAAGGCAAATGCCTTGTCTCCTATGTGCCAGGTTCACACCACTGTGTTGCAGTTGTGTGCAGACACAAATCGCCAAAAAAGTACTGCATACAAACTCAAGTATAGCTAAATGTAACAAACTACTACTAGATCTATCATTACTTTGATAAATTAAATCCTTCACAGAGATATTTATAAGAGTGTCCAATCCTGACTTTCAGTCGGTCTGTGCTGGATCTAGGCAGACAGAAATTTTAATGAGTTGACGTAACTTTGTATATGATCAATGTCTTGAATAGCAATTGGCTAAATTTAATTAGAGCATTTCCAAAATCTCAGTCTCTCTGGTTATAGCACTCTGTATGCATTTTACCTGTTTACCAGTTCTGTTTCTGCCAGGGACCTGATTTTATATTGTAGCAAGTCGAGAGTAATGGACAAACACATTGGGGTTGATTTACTAAAACTGGAGAGTGCAAAATCCAGTGCAGCTCTGCATAGTAACCAATCGGCTTCCAGGCTTTTTGTTAACGCTTAATTGAACAAGCTGAAGTTAGAAGCTGATTGGCTACCATGCACAGCTGTATATACCATACCAGATTTTGCACACTCCAGTTCTATGAAGTCGAACCCGTAGCCTTCATTTCAAATCTGTTGCCAACCACTATGGCAAGGCATACATGCAATGTAGGAGCTTCCCCAATGGAGTCCGCTCCAAAAAAGGTAAATCCACCACACTTATACATTGCAACTGTGTTTATCGTAAAACACACATAAAATGTCAGTCTGGCAGGACTTTATTGCATTTTGTGCATTAGCACTTCATCATAATGTATATTCCTTACAATTAAGTGCTAATGCACATAACAGGACTGTGTGTTTGTCTTATGATTAAATGGCAATGCAAAAAGAGTGGGCGCTCTCTGCTGGTCTGATGTTTTTATGTGAGCTCCTCGGTAAACACAGTGACAGCAAAATATTGTGGGGAAGAAAAAAAAAAATCCATGGTCTGGTATGAATTTTAAGGGGAACCCCCAAAATCCATACCAAACCCTTATCCGAGCATGTAGCCCGGCAGGTCAGGATAAAAGGGGGGGGACTAGCGAGCGCCCCCCCCCCCCCCCCCGGACCATACCAGGCCACATGTCCTCAACATGAGGGTGGGTGCTTTGGGGCAGGGGGCCATGCGCCCCCCACCTCAAAGCACTGTCCCCATGTTGATAACAAGGGCCTCTTCCTGACAACCCTGGCCGGTGGTTGTCTGGGTCTGCAGGCGGGGGCTTATCTGAATCTGGAAGCCCCCTTTAACCCCCAGATCCTGGCCCCCCCACCCTATGTGAATGAGTATGGGGTACATTGTACCCCTACCCATTCACCGAAACAAAAACAAAAAAATTCCTTTCCCCTCCTGGTCCTTTTTCCCCTTGTGATCCCCTTTTGATTAAATACCAATGCAAAAAGAGTGGCTGCTCTCTGCTGGTCTGAGGTTTTATGTGAGCTCCTCGGTAAACGGTGACAGAAAAATATTGTGAGGCTTTATCTTTTGTTTTTAATTTGTCATTTCTAGTTTTGTGTAATGACCTAATTGAAAAAATTGACATTGAATATTAAGGCTCCATGCAAGCAGGATGCCAAAAAAGTTGTTTTGGACATCGGATTGCTGGCAGGAAACACTGCTTTACGCGTTTTGCATTGGCATCAATGCACGTTTAGCGGCGTTGGCTTTTAGCCGCATTTCTCTGCCTCAATGGTTCCCTATGGGAGCCCATTGATTTGAATAGAAGTCCGATCATGATGATTCAACTTGCGGTGCGACTTGTGTGCTGAGGATAAAGGGGAACCACCGCCAAAATCACAACAAAATTGGTGTGGGGATCCCTCCCTCGAACGATACCAGTCCCTTTGGTCTGATATGGATTTTAAGGGGAACCCCCAAAATCCATACCAAACCCTTAACCAAACATGTAGCCCGGCGGGTCGGGATGGGGGAGTGGACGAGCGAGCTCCCCCCCTCTGGACCATACCAGGCCACATGCCCTCAACAATGAGGGTGGGTGCTTTGGGGCAGAGGGCCCTGCACCCCCCACCTCAAAGCACCTTGTCCCCATTTTGAAGATAACAAGGGCCTCTTCCCGACAACCCTGGCTGGTAGTTGTCGGGATCTACAGGGGGGGGCTTAATTCCGAATATGAAAGCTCCTTTTAACAAGGGGGCCCCCAGATCCTGGCCCCCCACCCTATGTGAATGAGTATAAGGGTACATTGTACCCCTATCCATTCACCGAAACAAAAAAATGGTCTATTCCCCCCTCCTCTGGTCCCTTCCCCCCCCCCCCTCCTCCTCCTCTGGTCCCTTTCCCCCCCTCCTCCTCCTCTGGTCCCTTTCCCCCCCTCCTCCTCCTCTGGTCCCTTTCCCCCCCCTCCTCCTCCTCTGGTCCCTTTCCCCCCCTCCTCCTCCTCTGGTCCCTTTCCCCCCCTCCTCCTCCTCCTCTGGTCCCTTCCCCCCCCCCTCCTCCTCCTCTGGTCCCTTTCCCCCCCCCCTCCTCCTCCTCTGGTCCCTTTCCCCCCCCCCCTCCTCCTCCTCTGGTCCCTTTCCCCCCCTCCTCCTCCTCTGGTCCCTTTCTCCCCCCCCTCCTCCTCTGGTCCCTTTCTCCCCCCCCCTCCTCCTCTGGTCCCTTTCTCCCCCCTCCTCCTCTGGTCCCTTTCTCCCCCCCTCCTCCTCCTCCTCTGGTCCCTTTCTCCCCCCCTCCTCCTCCTCCTCTGGTCCCTTTCTCCCCCCCCCTCCTCCTCCTCTGGTCCCTTTCTCCCCCCCCCCCTCCTCCTCCTCTGGTCCCTTTCCCCCCCCCCTCCTCCTCCTCTGGTCCCTTTCCCCCCCCCCTCCGCCTCCTCTGGTCCCTTTCTCCCCCCCCCCTCCTCCTCCTCTGGTCCCTTTCTCCCCCCCCCCTCCTCCTCCTCTGGTCCCTTTCCCCCCCCCCCCTCCTCCTCCTCTGGTCCCTTTCCCCCCCCCCTCCTCTGGTCCCTTTCCCCCCCCCCCCTCCTCCTCCTCTGGTCCCTTTCCCCCCCCCCCCCTCCTCCTCCTCTGGTCCCTTCCCCCCCCCCCCCCCCTCCTCCTCCTCTGGTCCCTTTCCCCCCCCCCCCCCTCCTCCTCCTCTGGTCCCTTTCCCCCCCTCCTCTGGTCCTTTTCCTTCTGTTCTTCTTTCGATGTTGACTCTACACAATCACCCAGAGTAATGCTGGCTCTGCCGTGTGCAATGACTTATATCGGCATGGGGAGGGGCCATCCGCTGATGTAATCTGGAGGCCCCGTCTCTTTATGATGTCGCCGCCCGGGGCATGATGGGGCAATGACATCATAAGGGGGTGTGGCATCCGGATGATTGCACCAAAGCACCCACCCCTCATGTTGAGGGCATGTGGCCTGGTATGGTTCCCCCTCTTATCCTGACCTGCCTGGCTGCATACTCGGATAAGGGTTTGGTATGAATTTTGGGGGAGAAAAAACACCACTTCAATTTTTTTTTTTTTTTTTTTGGATCATCATGATCTGATTTCTGGTGCGACTTCTACTCAAATCAATGGGCTCTGTTTACAGCGTTAACCTGCGTTTTAACAGCTTTTACTGGCGTTCTCAGGACTGTTCTTGAACACAATTTTAGGGCATTCAGACAACAGCCCATAAACGCCCTTGCTGATAAATGTCCAAAAACGTCCATGTGTGCATGGACAGATAGGATAACATAGAGGGGAATTTATGGGCTGTTAAACAGACGTTTTTGGGAGTTTTTTTTTTTAATTATGAGCTTTCAGTGTGCATGGAGCCTAAAAATGCTGAAGGTTTGACCACCGTTTTAATAACAGAATTAGAAGAATTAACATATCTGCCCACAGCACACTGTTTAGTCAAAAATGTAGCATAATGCCATGTACACATGATCGGAATGCTCGTCGGAAAAAGCTCTGATGGTTTTCCCAATGGAATTCTGCTCAAGCGGTCTTTCCTACACGCGGTCACACCAAATTCCGATCGTTTAGAACGCGGTGACGTACAACATGTACGACGGGACTATAAAAAGGAAGTTCAATAGTAGCCAATAGTAGTCTTGTAGTTGAATCTGAGCATGCAGGATTTTTGGCGTGTCGGAATTGCATACAAGCGATCGGAATTTCGGATAGAATGTTCTCAATTTTCACAACGGAAAAACTATCGATTTTTGTCTGGCAGAAATTCAGACAGCTAAATTCCAATGGAGCATACGCACGGTCGCGTTTTCCGATGAAAGGCTCTCATCGGTCTTTTTTCTGGCCGGAATTCTGATCGTGTGTACGCGGCATAACACTTTATTTTACAGCTCTGTTATTATTTGCTCAGCTTTTCATAAATGCAATATCTGCTTAGACCCTGTACACCAGGGGTCTCAAACTGGCGGCCCTCCAGCTGTTGCAAAACTACAAGTTCCATCATGCCTCTGCCTGTGGGAGTCATGCTTGTAACTGTCAGTCTTACAATGCCTCATGGGACTTGTAGTTTCACAACAGCTGGAGGGCCACCAGTTTAAGACCCCTGCTGTACACACTTAGATTTTCTGCAGATTTTTGTCTTCAGATTTACCAAAACCATATAATATGAGGTCAAACCTTAAGAGTTTCAATTTGTATGCAATCAGACAAGCCCTTGCACTACATGGTTTTGGTAAATCTGAAATCAAAAATCTGCAGAATATCTAATAGTGTTTATGGGGTCTTTGGGCCTTGTGTATATTGGAGCATACGCCTGTGTTTACAGGTGTCCCACTGATGTCAAGATGGGGAGCAGCGTCTGTGCCTGTACAGCTGCTGCATCAAATTTGACATCTGTGGGATTGCCTGCATAAGGATGCACGGAACACCTGTTCATACTTGTACAGATAAACTTGGGCTATTGCACCCTGTGTGAACAAGGCCTTAGTGAAAAAGCATGCATTATTCATTCAGTCTTTATTCCTGTTTTTATATCTAACTGGAAAAGGTTGGGTGTGCATAGCCTCAAGCCATTTATATTGCAATCTTATTGTACGATCTACCAACAACTCTTTAGAATCAGGGTCTACTTGACAAGATATAAACGATATGGCTTGCTAAGGTAGGTCCGTGTGTTACATGGTTGTTGGTCAATCAATAGTAGATTTTACTATTTTATTATTGTAACATGTATGGCTAACAAATATAAACTTTTCATTATACACTTGTCATCTTCAAGTTCAGGTATAATTCTTTAAGTTTCCTTTGCTGAAATAAAAAAAGTGTGTGTGTGTGTGTGTGTATGTGTATATACACTCGCACTCGCACACTATCTATCTATCGTGTGTATAATATATTATAAAATTTTCGTTTATGAAGAGACTGAAAATTCTTTTTCTTTTCTTTCCTAGAGTCCACACGTACTGAATAATCGATGGCCAAAGACGGGACAAAATTTCCAGACTGGTTAATGAAAGCTGCTGGAGGTTTTATATAATGGACATGCTGCATCAGGACAACAGTTCATTGTTACTGTAATCTATTGTACAAATGTGTTAAATATTGTTTAAAAATATTTAAAAGGTGTATAAATATGTAATATACAGAAAACTGTGTAAAGTTAGTATAACAGTGGAGTTTCTTGACTCCCTTTTAACAGATGGGGCAAAGCAGATTTGCCCTCTCTACTTAATGTACAGGATCCTTGTCACATTTTAATTCATCTAGATATAAGATTCAGCATTATTTGTTTTCTGCTGCTTAAATATTGTATAATGGACTTGTATAATTTCTATGCAAATATTGCTTATATATTAGGTGTTTATATGTGTAAAAGGTTTGTGTTTTGATGTTTAATGTTCATATCACAACCCTGTGGTAGTATGTTACTGATCATTTCAAACACGCTATGCGTGAGTATTTCTATTCTTATAGACAGATATGAAGAATTTGTCTTCGCTGATGTTGTTCCTTGCCTGTCCTCGTGTGCACCTGTCTCATGTGATAATTTACTGTACAGTCTGTCCCACTGTGCATAGTCTTGGTGTGCTTATGTACAACCTGCAAAGTCTCCTCTCCATCATGAGCACTTACTAAAGGACCTTACATCCTCATTGGCAAAAAAAAAGTGAGCTCGCACCTCCACTTATGTCCATTTATGATGTGGGGATTGGCAAGATTTGGCATTCTCACTGCTGTTAAATGGCAAGCTCTTGTTGTTCTAAGCCAGTTGCATTGATCAGCCATCACCTCCATTTACACTCTTCAGTAAGTGGTATGCCAAACATTGCCTCTCCCGTCTTGTACAGGTGATACTTGATAAATTAGAATATCATGCAAAAGTTAATTTATTTCACTAATGGATCTTAAAAGGTGAAACTAATATGAGTTAGGGTCCTTTCACACGGGGCGGATCAGTTCTGATCCGCCCCGTGGATGTCCGTTTGCTCAGCGGGGATCACTCCGCCGATCCCCGCTGAGCAGGGAGATGACAGGTCTGTCTCTGCACACTGTGCAGGGACGGACCTGTCACAGCGCCGCTCTCCCCTATGGGAGATCGGATGACGACGGACCGCAGTGCCCGTCGTCATCCGATCCGATCCGCAGACGGATGGAAAAATAGCTTTTTCCTCCGTCACACTTTTTCGGATCGGAGCGGGTCGGATGTCAGCGGACATGTCACCGCTGACATCCGACGCTCCATAGAGCTCTATGGAGCACCCGTTCAGGTCCGCCTGAAAAACTGACAGGCGGGCCTGAACGGCACGTTGGTGTGAAAGAGGCCATAGACTCGTTACATGCAAAACAAGATAGTTCAAGCAGTGATTTGCCATAATTGTGATGATTATGGCTTACAGCTCATGAAAACCCCAAATCCACAATCTTAGAATATTACATGCAATCAATAAAACAAGGATTGTACATGGAACAATATTGGACCTCTGAAAAGTATAAGCATGCGTATGTACTCAATACTTGGTTTGGACCCCTTTTGCAGCAATTACTGCCTCAATGCGGTGTGCCATGGCACTGCTGAGGGGTTATGGAAGACCAGGATGCTTCAATAGCGACCTTCAGCTCTTCTGCATTGTTCAGTCTCATGTCTCACATCTTTCTCTTGGCACTGCCCTATAGATTATCTATGGGTTTCAGGTCAGGTGAGTTTGCTAGCCAATTAAGCACAATAATCCTACGGTCATTGAACCAGGTTTTGGTGCTTTTGGCAGTGTGGGCAGGCGCCAAGTCCTGCTGGAAAAAGAAGTCTGCATCCCCATAGAGCTTCTCTTCGGAAGGAAGCTCCAAAATCTCCTGGTAGACGGCTGAGTTGACCCTGGACTTAATACAGCACAGTGGACCAACACCAGCAGATGACATGGCTTCCCAAATCAACACAGACTGTGGAAATTTCACACTGGACTTCAAGCATCTTACAGTGTGTGCCTCTCCATTCTTCCTCCATACTCTGGGTCCTTGGTTTCCAAATGAGATGCAAAATTTGCTCTCATCAGAAAAAGATGACCACTGAGCAACAGACAAGGTCTGTTTTTTCTTTAGCCCAGGTAAGACGCTTCTGACGTTTGTTCAGGAGTGGCTTGACGAGAGGAATACCACATTTGAAGCCCATGTCCAGGATCCGTCTGTGTGTGGTTCTTGATGCACTGACTCCAGCCTCAGTCTACTCCTTGTGAAAGTCCCCAACACTTAAATGGCCTTTTCCTGATGATCCTCTCCAGGCTGCGGTCATCCCTGCTGCACTTTTTTCTTCCACACTTTTTTCTTCCACATAACTTTCTATTAATGTGCTTTGATACAGCACTTTGGGAACATCCAGCTTATTTTGCAATTACATTTTGAGGCTTTCCCTCCTTTATGGAGGGTGTCAATGATGGTTTTCTGCACAACTATCAGGTCAGCAGTCTTTCCCATGATTGTGATTCCTACTGAACCAGTCTGAGAGACCATTTAAAGCGGTGATTTTCAACCAGGGTTCCTCCAGAGGTTGCTAGGGGTTCCTTCAGCATTGGGCAATTTCTGCCTCTCAGATAAGTTCCCAGTCACACCATTGATAGTTTTAGCTATCTGTAAGGAGATAATTCTTCCCAATGACCACAAATGTAAGTACCATTCTTCCCACTGACCATCACATTAATGTATCATGAGTTGTAGATTTCTAATTTTTAGCAGGGGTTCCCTGAGACCAGAGAACAATTTCAAGGGTTCCTCTGTGTTGAAAAGGTTGAGAGAGGCTGATTTAAAGGCTCAGGAACCCTTTGCAGGTGTTATGGCTTAATTAGCTGATTAGAGTGGGACACTTTGAGCCTAGAACAGTGATGGCGAACCTTGGCACTCCAGATGTTTTGGAACTACATTTCCCATGATGCTCTGGTACCTTGCATTGTAGTGGAGCATCATGGGAAATGTAGTTCCAAAACATCTGGGGTGCCAAGGTTCGCCATCACTGACCTAGACTATTGCACCTTTTCACACTATTCTAATTTTCTGAGATTGTGGATTTGGGGTTTTCATGAGCTGTAAGCCATAAACATCACAATTATGACAAATCACGGCTTGAACTATCTTGCTTTACATGTAATGAGTCTCTCGCATATTGGTTTCACCTTTTAGGTTGCATTAGTGAAATAAACTTTTGCACGATATTCAAATTTTTTGAGTATCACCTGTAAGTGAAAGCACTTCAAGCAATGAATAGAGGAGAACTTTGTTTTACTCGTTTTTATATGGCTTATGATACCCACTCTTTATGTTGGTGCTAATATTCTGTTTTGTTGTGTTTCTTGTCTCTAAACAAAATGTAAATGGTTTCCCTATCTACCTCCCTTCCTCTTTTACATACATAGATATGTTGTTTGCTCAGAGTTTACCTTTATACTATTAATTTAATTCAAATATTAAGATTTATAATTTTTTTTTTTTTTTTTTTTATACTTGGATATACTGTATGATTTCTTCCTGTCCCATTGTGGGGTTGCAGTGCATTACATTGCATGCTGCTTTGTCATAGAAGAAGTTTTATTTGAAATTCTTAAATCAATAAGGCACTTTAAAAAAAAAGAAAAAAAGAAAAAAAATGAAATTTTAAATAACCTTACCTGAAATACATAGCTGCCTTTTCTTATCATGATAAGCTATTGTTACATAAGCACACTGAGACCTCCATAAATATCTCTGTGTTCAGATCACTGCCATCAATGCAGATTGCAACTGCCATTGACAGTACAAACATTGCCCTGTGTGCTTGCAGTGTAATAACCACATAGCACTAATATGTATGTGTTTCAAGCTAAACCATATGACACAACCTGAAAAACTACCTTCACCCCACTAATCCGGCATACATAGCACAGTGATGCTCAAACTTCCTGTGGTTTCTTTCATTCATCTAAGATCAAAGCTGGAATTCTTTAAGGTGATCAAATGCTCCATTCTCTCTTCATAAGATTATGATCAAGTTCCAGTCTAGGGGAGAACATTCCAATACTGAAAACTGGGATACTTTTAAACCCCCTGCCACTCCCTATTTGACAAAACCCAGCATCAATTCTATTAAGCTTCACTGTTGTGTTTTTTTTGTTTTTTTTTATTTTTTTTTGCCATTACCAACATTCAGGTTTAATGCCAAAACAGATCCAGTCTGTGGGGTTGATTTCCTAAAGGAATAGAGCATGTTCAATTGGTATAGGGATTTAATTTAGCTTAGTGGATGTCACTTTACATAGACTACCCAATGTGCAAGGAAATGTGTTTTTTTTTTTTTCCTGTAAATGATTGAAGTCAGCAGAGCTTCATCTCATTCACTTGGCTAAGGAAAATTCCAATGTAAAGTGAAAATTCACTTTGCTGAGGGAACAGCCTATATTTCTTTAGTAAACTAACCCCCTATGCTTTAGGTTGTTTCCTTGCTGCAGGCACATCCCTTTTTAAAATATGTGTTAATGAAAAAGCTTTAAGAATATTGGCATTAATGTGTCTCATAAAAAAAAATAGGCTAGAGTTCTACCCTTTTGACTATCCCATGTTTTCTAGGTGGGAACGAAATACTGCAAAGAAGTAAGATGCCACCAAATTGCTCTGTACTTTCAGTTCAAAAGCTATTTTATGAAGCTGGCATTTTCAGTTTCAGTTACCATTACTGTATATACTCATATTACAAAGTCTGGGGCTGATTTACTAAGGGAATTGAGAACCTTTGCACAATAAATTGTGTGAATATTCAATTATCCAATCATGTTCAGATGAAATTCAGTGGGAATTTGGTATTCACCTGATCTGGGTATTTGAAGTGAATGTTCTATGAAGATTTTCATCTCCTTTAGTAAATCAATGTCTGTCTTCAAAAAGTCATTTTACACCTAGAGCTAGACTTCACCCTGAGGTAAAGTACTTAAAGTGGTTGTAAACCTCCTGGCATGAAATATGAACAAAGCATATCTCTCTATAGTGTGTACTTGTCTCAATTAGGAGCACAAAGTAACATTTCTGCCTGCTGCTTTGTTCCTCTGCGATCAGCATGAATCACTTCTGATAAGTTTTTCTGACACCAAGAGAAAAATGGTGATGGGGGAGGGACCTCCAGCTGATTGACACCCTTAGCTCTGTTCCTATGTGAATGGGGGGTGGGTCCCTTCCCTCCTCTCAGCTCTCAGCACTCTCCTCGCTGAGCTCTGCAGAGTGTAACTTCGGATCTCCACCTTTTTTCTGAACTCTCAGACAAGCTTGTAAATTCAGGACTTTAAACAGATGTAGAGAGGAGTGCAAATAAGCAGGTACAACTTATGTAGGAGGATTTGTTTCATCTCGATGTATCACCTGAGAATAGTCCTTTCACTGGGTATGTGTAAGTGTTCACAACCACTTTAAAGTACAACTCCATAGAGCTAAAATGCTAAAACAGCTGAAATAGGTGTGAACTGTTTTACCAGCCCCCAAATCTTGTGATTTCCATAGTCGTTGCCACACTGTTTAGCCTGGATGATGACCCCGCTATTCACTACTGCATCTTTGCAGATTCCTGTGTCACCTCCCTGCTTATTGGACTATGAAGAGGCTTATCGCCCTGCTGAGGTCCACCCTGTGCCCTCCTAGCTCAAATCACCTGAAACCCCATTAGATTAAAGCAGCATTTTGATCACCTGGCTTACCGTGTTTAAATTCCCATTCCCTGCTTTCTGCTGCACAGGTGGCAGGGCAAAATATATAAAGCTAGATACCAGGCAGCTACATAGGAGCAGTGTTTTAAAATGCATTCATTTTAAAACTGGTGCTCCACCTCAAAGAGAAGCAGGAGACAAATGCAGAGTCTGCTTCCAAAAATGCTACTTCCCTGGCTTTAATACAGTGCATGCAGTAGGTGGTGTGTGTTTTTTTTTTTTTTTTTTTGTTTTTTTTTTTTAAGGTCAATGAGTTGATAAGGAACAAATCCACAAGACTGGCATATCAGTAAGGAAAGTAGCATTTTCAGAAAGTGAGGTCAGCAGGGACAATTTGCTTTTTTCCTCTCAGTAAGGCTCTTTGTTAGGACACAAATTTGTTGATCATTTAAGCATTCCTAAATGTAAAGCTGAAGGCATCACTGTGCTATCATGCCATACCTGCAGTGGTACAATATACTAGTGCCTTTCATTGCTCATCCCTCCAAGTACCACACTACATTCTTACACTGCCAAATATCTTCCCTCTCCCTTGTTAGTGTGTCTGCTGCCTTCTGCACAGTATATTTATATGTCTCCTATAGTCACATTGGCAAAGGGAGAACCGTAGCTGGCAAATATTTTTTGTTCCTTTTTTTATTTTTAATATTTATATTTTTGTATATTAAGAATGTGTTCTTACAGTATTTGTCATGCCAGTTTATAACAAAACGATGCAGGGATTTTTTTTTTTTTATTTCTATTGGAAAAACTATTACAGCTATGGGCTACTTTTTAATTGAATTCCTATTTGTATAGAGTGCTTACTAATGTTAAATAGGAGAGAATATATAACATTTACAATAAAGACTCATAGCTTTCTAGATTAAGGAGTAAAAAGGAAAATTATTCAAACTGGGTCTCATTTCCTGCCTTTTTATGGCAGGCATGAGTTTTTGTGTCATTTCATTTACAAAGATAAACATATGCCATATAATTTATTTATATGAAAATTTATTTTTGTAGTGTACATAGTAGTCATCAAGTCTTTTTTGACAAAAGTATATTTTTAAAAGAGTTTATATGTATTGATACCATTTGTTAGACATGGAACTTGGGTACAGTGCACACTTTTTAAACTACGCCAGACAAAATACTGCTTAGCCCTGCTATGGCTATGGGTTGGCCACCTACATGCATAGGGGGTTGCTACACCATTCCATCAGAGAACGGGTTACCCAGAGAGAGAAGAGACCATTATAACTCTCTCACTATACAGAATGTGTTTCATTGTTTGTGAACTAGTGTGGTTTACATTTCAAACATTGGAAATAAAAATTTGTACAAAATCTCTAAATATTAATGTTCGAACACTGATAGAATTTCTAACCTGAATAAAAATTATCATAACTTATATGACGTATTTTAGTTTTTGTGGTTTCTTTTTTTCGGTTTGTATGGTGAAGTGGTTTTATTGTAGTACAGTATAATATGTATAGATTGTCATTGCAAATCCATAAATTGAAAATGAGCTAAAATTGAAAAGAGCACTGGCTCCCCCAAACACTAAAGACATGTGTCTTGATCTTTTCAAGATTGGGTGATTTCACTAAATTTCCACAGATCATAATTTCTACTATCTATGTATCTATACATTTGGCAAATGAGATTGTGTGTTGTAGGGAGAGGGGAGGATTTTTTTTTCTAAATGAAAGTAGAACTATGGTCAAATTCATTATTAAAAGACTTTTTCTAAGTGCCCCTTGGAACAAAGTAAATACATGCTAATCCTTTCAGTAGAACCATTGAATAGCCACTTCCTTTGAAAGGGTGACAGTGTCTGCCTTCTGCTGTGTAATTACTGCACTATTGTCACCATTTCAGCTGCTATAGCTGCTAAAATGTTGGCACTATTGATAGCCCAATAAGTGAAGGGCAATGCCCTTCCCCCCCCTTCCACACCCCTTTACATAGAGAAATATTTTGTCAATCTGCAAGAGCTAACTGAAATGATATAAAATTGCTGCCCAGCCCTTCTAGTGGGGTGCACAAGAAATCCACATTCCCAGCTGCATTTGTCAACCAGTTTTGTTTAAGACATTTTAATATTCAACTTTTTTTATATTAAAGGCCCATTCACACTTTCATGATTTGTTGCATTGCCCTAACACTTGTCCAATATGGCATGCGCTAATGGGCAACCTGTCTTCCAAACGGTACATTGTAGTGCATTTTGCTCTACTGTACAGTGCACTGGGGTGTAATTTACTGACAATGCATTTTAGCACGTGTTGCCACAACACATAAGTGTGACTGGGCACTTTTAAGGATTTTCAACCTTTAAATCCCCTTCATTTGTGTGTGCTGAAGCCAAATGGTACATTGATCAGCCATAACAGGACCACCTACCACAATCCACCGAGGCATGGACTCCACTAGACCTCTGAAGGTATGCTGTGGTATCTGGCACCAAGCCTGTAAGTTGTGAGGTGGGGCCTCCGTGGCTCAAACTTGTGCTTGCAGCACATCCCAGAGATGCTTGAGATGTCATAGTTGTGTTCCTCAAACCAATCTTGAATTAATCAGGTCAGGCCACCTTTTTCCATTGGTGCAGTTCTGATGCTCACGTGCCCATTGTAGGCTCTTTTGGCTGTGGACATGGGTCAGCATGTGTGTTATAAGTCTGACGCCCTTCTATAGGAATCGGTATTTACTTTTCAGCAATTCGAGATACAGTAGCTCTTCTATTGGATTGGACTGCATAGGGCAGACTTCGTTCATCATGTGCATCAATTAGCCTTGGCCTCCCATGACCCTGTCTTCAGAGAGGGCGGCTAAGGTTTTCCTTCTTTGGACCACTTTTGGTAGGTCCTTCCCATTGCAGACAGGGAACCTCCCACAAGAGCTGCAGTTTTGGAGATGCTCTGACGTCATCAAGCCATTACAATTTGCCCCTCATCAGTCGCTCGAATCATTACTCTTGCTGATTTTTTTTCAGGGACAGCATTGGCTGCTGTGTGTCACGTCTTCTCTCTGCCAGCTTGCATGCATCAGAGGGGAATCTCAGCCCCTCCCACTGTACTCTTTAGATCAAGAAGGAGAGCAGAGAGATGACATGTAACCACACAGCAGAGCTGGGCAAAGAAGGTATTAAGCTTCATTATTATAAAAAAACACACACACTATTCAATATGTTCCTAAAACAAAGGTTATAATATATTTGAGTTTACAATCACTTTAAGCATAGTTGACCTATCCCTCTTTCACAAAAATAAAAAAATTCAGAAGCAGCTTTAAAATCTGTTTAATCTTCTTACAGTAAAAATGTTTGCTTTTACTTACAATTTTCTTTTCTTTATCGTACATCATGGGACACAGAACACCATAGTCATCACTATGTGGTAAATGGGCACCTTCAGGGGATGGACACTATAATAGGGACCTAGTCCTTGAAAGTTTGCTAACGCAGCCCACCAAACCAAAGAGCATGTGTGTGTGGTCTCAGCAAGCCAGGGGGGATTCCTCATCCAGAACATTTCCCCCCTGGGGGAAGGGAGGTAAAGCAGTAGCTTGTATTCCCCCTTGGGGGGGGGGGGGGGGGAGCGGCAGCGACGGCTTTCATAAAGTTTATTCCTATTCCCCACAGAACATGTAAAATATTTAAATAGATGGGGTTTGATCAAAAAGTAAAATGGTACCACATCCCAGACTATAAATTTTTAAAGATACAGGGAAGAAACAAACTGGACTGGAGGGTAACCAACCCCCGGGACTTTTTTTACAGCAAGAACTCATCTCTGTGGTCTTTTAATAAACTCTCCAGCATCTTCCTCATTATAGAAGTTAAACTAACAGGTCTATAGTTCATTGGTAAAGACTTTGATCCCTTTTTAAATATGGGCACCCTATGCCAATACAGTGGTACCATTCCAGTCATTAGCAAATCCCTAAAAATTAGAAACTATGGCTTTGAAATGATAGAGCTCTATTATTTTAGGATCTGTGGGTGGATGTCATCTGGTCCAGGTGCTTTATCCACTTTTATCCTATCTAAATAGTTCTGCACCATATCAGTTTTGAGCCACTGTTGATCATTTGGGGCTGTGTTAATACCATCCCCATTAGGGACTTGAGCTCCCCCATGCTCTTTTGTATACACAAAGCTGAAGAAAGTATTTAATAAATTTGCCTCCTCTTTGTCCCCAGTCACCCACTCCAGATTATTTTATAAAGAGCATACATGCTCAGACCTGACCTTTTTACTATTAATATATTTGAATATTTTTTGGGGATTTGTCCTACTATCTTTTGCAATCTGTCGTTCGTTTGGAATTTTTGTGTCCTTGATTTCCTTTTTACATATTCTGTTATATTTTTTGTAACATTTTAACAATGATAGTGTTCCTTCATTTTTAGGTTTTATTTTTATTTTATTAATAATTTCTTCATAGTTTTTTTGAACTTTGGCCGTGAGCCACATAGGTTTTATTTTTAGCCTTTTAAACGTATTGCCCATGGGAATATACTTTGCAATGAGATTGCATACAGTCTTTTTGAAGAATTCACATTTCTGTTCTGTGTTCATCGATGCTAATATTCCCTCCCAGTCTAAGTCTTGGAAAGCAGCTCTCATCCTTTTCAAAAATTTCTGTCTTAGAGGTTGTAAACCTCCAAACCCCCACCCCCCAATAAAGAAAAACTGCAATACAAAGGCATAATGAGCTTGTATGCATCACATACTAGCTCATTATGAAATACTTACCTTAGAATGATGCCTTGAATCGGTGCCAACATGTTTCCCAGAGACAATTCTGAGTTTGTGGACTCCGGTGCTGTGATTGGCCTGAGCCGCAATCACGTCACTCCCGTACATGCACGTGGGTGCCGCCAATCGTGGCATGGGCCCCGAAGAAACTGCACAAGCGGGCAGGTTCTTCAGTGTGCATGCGGCGATGATGTCAGCGCCAGCGTATATAGTAAATATCTCCTAGACGGTGCAAGTTTAGGAGATATTTATAGTGCCTATAGGTAAGCCTTATTATAGGAGATTTGGAGATTTTTCCATCTTTCCTTGGCTTCGTTATGCACATTAACCTCCTCCCGCCCGCCCTATAGCCTAATGACGGCCGTAGAGCAGGCGCTTTCGTCCGGATGGCCGTCCCTGGAAGTCCTGATGTTTACTTCCGCAATGCGCGCCGCCGCGGGCGCGCATCGGGGAAGTTCTGTGTTTGCCGTGTCCCCCGGAGACAGGCAAACACAGATCGCTGTAAATGGCCAATCACAGCGGCCGTTTACAGCGCGATCGGCGTGTCCAACGTGAGATGATCTCATATGTAAACATATGAGATCATCTTGCAGCGCCGCTCTTCCTCCTCACACAGACAGCGTGTGAGGAGGGAGAGATGAATGGCTGCAGCGGCCGTAAGTGTGAAAAAAAAATAAAAAAAAAGTGCCATCCTCCCCCAGTGCCATCCGCCCCAGTGCCATCCACCCCAGTGCCATTATTATGTATTAGTGTCATCTGTCATCAGTGCCACGTATAAGTGCCATCTGTCATCAGTACCACATGTCATTGTCCTGGTGCTCTAGGGCCTTCAAAAGTGTAATAGGTAGTCAACAAGTTAGATGTGTAATTTATGCTCCTAGAACACGAGATGGCGCTCCCTGTATGTTGGGCCTCTCTATGTGGCCAGGCTGTGAAAAAGTCCCACACATGTGGTATTGTAATACTCAGGAGGAGTAGCAGAATTTTATTGGGGGTGTCATTTGTGGTATACACATGCCATGTGAGAGAAATAACCTATTACAATGACAATTTTGTGGAAAAAAAAAATCTTAATTTTGCAAAGAATTGTGGGAAAAAAATGACAACATCAAAAAGCTCACCATGCCTCTTACTAAATGCCTTGGAATGTCTACTTTCCAAAAAGGGGTAATTTGGGGGGTATTTGTACTTTCCTGGCTTGTTCGGGTCACAAGAAGTGAGATAGGCCACCAGTACATCAGATGTGATCAATTTTGTGCGATTCGCACCACAGCTTGTAGACTCTCTAACTTTCACAAAGACCAAATAATATCCACTAATTTGGGTTATTTTTACCAAAGATATGTAGCAGTATAAATTGTGGCCAAAATTTATGAAAAAAATTAATAATTTGCATAATTTTGTCACAGAAACAAAGAAATGTGTTTTTCTTTCAAAATTTTCGGTCTTTTTTCATTTATAGCGCAAAAAATAAAAACCCCAGAGGTGATCAAATACCACCAAAAGAAAGCTCTATTTGTGGGAAAAAAAGGACAAAAAATTCATTTGGGTACAGTGTCGCATGACTGAGTAATTGTCATTCAAAATGTGAGAGCACTGAAAGCTGAAAATTGGTCTGGGCAGGAAGGGTGTTTAAGTGCCCAGTAAGCAAGTGGTTAATACACATTTTTACCTGGGGTGCCCAAACTTTCGATCCCCACTGTAGGTAAGTAATTAGGGGGTGCTGAGGGTGGAGCTGCACACTGAAGGTTTTAACCTTTAATGCATAGAATGCATGAAGGTAAAAAAACCTTCAGCCTTCACAACCAATTTAACCATATAAGAAATGGCCTAATCGGAAGTCTTTTGTAGATCTGGCTGGTGGAGGTTTTGATGCTACTGCATTCCTTCTGATTTGTCTATTTTCTGTCAAATGTGCTTTAACGTGTCTGAAAACCCTAACATATACCCAGTGAAATGACTGACATCAGGTGATACACAGAGATACACAGAGATTATACAAATCCTCCTACATGAGTTGTACCTGTTTATCTGCAGCAATTTCTTCTGTACATCATTCTGAAATGACAATTTTTTTTCCTCCGCTCTAGCAGCAGGGGGCAGGGATCACTGATCTCAGTGAGGACAGTTTTGAGCCCTGATTAGAAGGAAGAGACATGCCACCCTTTACACAGTAAATGGAAAAATAGCAGAGCTGTGAATATCAGTCACCAGCTGTGCGCTGAAGTTCTCCTCCTTGTCACCTTTTTTTTCTCTTGGGGTCTGGGAAAAGCTGTCAGACTTCGATATAATCACAAAGCTGATGTTGCTGCAAGTTATGTAAAAGTGCACTGAGTTCTAATAAGGTAGTTGTTAAAAGTTATACTAGCCTATACCCACTATACTGACCTGTGCAAGACTTGTGACCAATGGCGTATCATCATGGGAGCAGCTTTGGATCAATTGAGGAGGTAAGTATTTAAGAAGGTGGGGGAGAAAATCAAGCTGTAAAACCTTTTTTACCTTAATGCAGGAATGCATTAAAGGGGTTGTAAAGCTTTGTTTTTTATTTTCTAAATAGGTTCCTTTAAGCTAGTGCATTGTTGGTTCACTTACCTTTTTCCTTCGATTTGCCTTCTAAATTTTTTATTTTTTTTGTCTGAATTTCTCACTTCCTGTTTCTCCTCAGTAAACTTCACACCATCATCTGAGTGGTGTTTAGTCAGCCAGAACAGCTTACTGAACAGCTTACTGAGGAGGAACAGGAAGTGAGAAATTCAGACAAAGAAAAAAAAAAGTAGAAGGGAAATCGAAGGAAAAGGTAAGTGAACCAACAAAGCACTAGCTTAAAAGAACCTATTTAGAAAAGAAAAAACAAATCTTTACAACCCCTTTAAGGTACAAAAAATTGTTTCGCTTTAGAACCGCTTTAATGTTTTTCTCAAAAGTATCTTAGGTTAAAGTTAAGTTAGTCCAGTAGTAGACACTATTATCTATACTTAAATAAAAATTTATATTTATTGTATAAATGAAATATTTTTATTTTAAATTTCAAGTTTACCCTGTGGCATTATAGCAACTCCTACTTGGCTAATGCTGTTTTTTGTTACAGACTTTATTTGAGATTCTTATAAACGCTGTGTTATATTGTTTACATTAATATGGTCTTTGATTATCACCCTGTCTCCACCAGGCTAGATGGTTTATTTGTGATTCCTTCCTTAAATCAAAGGGAATCACGCAGCTCCAGCTAAATGTTCAGTCTGTTCATGGAGTGCTATCCAGTTTCCTTATTAAGTTTAAAATGCCTTTTCAGTCTACATGCTCTGCTTGAGAGCTGCACATTTTAATCAATTATTTTTCTTCATATGGGATACATCAATTTTTCAAACCAACCGATATGAAACAGCTACTTTTCAATGTCTTGATACTTCTCAATAAAAGGATAAAGAAGAATTTTGGAGAAAAAAAAAAAGCATTTCCTGCTCTATAAAAGCTATACCACCTATGGCTTTTTCATTGTTTTTCGATTCTGTGGATCCAGGTCACCAAGTAATGCAGGAGTTATAATGCTGCATATTCAGTAATATAGGCCTGCAAGGATTCAAGCAGTGCTGTATTTGTAGACGCTAATGATTACATTGTGTTTCATATGCGGTCATTTACTCAGGGTAGTCTCACTTGGTGCTATAGTATATCTGGGTGATGTAATGAGCACTATAACCACTTAAAGAGTAAGTAAAAAAAAAAAACACCCTGCAAGGCAAAGGCATAATGAGCTAGTATGCATAGCATACTAGCTCGTTATGAATTACTTACCTGAGATCCAAGCCCCCGCAGCGGTCCTCGGTCACCACCTCCATCGCCGCCATGATACCCGGAGCGAGTTCCGGGTATTGCTGCTCCACGATGTCACTGGCCGTACCCCCAATGACGTCACTCCTGCGTCTGCGTCCTGGTGCCGCCACTAACGGCATGGTTGCCATTAGAAACGTCAGTGCGCCTGCGACCGATGTCTATGACGCATGCACCATAGACATCGGTGCCACTATTCTTGCAAATATCTCCTAAACCTTTTAGGTTTGGGAGATATTTCTTGCAACTACAGGTAAGCCTTAATCAAGGAATATAAACATCCTCTTTATAGAGGGATCTGGGGTCTATAAGACCAACTAACATTAATGACCTATGTCTGAGTTAACTGGACACGAAACTCCAATTTATATTATGTATGTTATGGCTTGTTTTTATACAGGTCTCTTACCATTGTTTCCAGACTTCTTTTTGTCCTGCGTAAGCTTCCTATCAGTGGCGGTGCATCCATAAAGGGTGCAGGAGCGCTGCCCCCTCTCTCCTGGCACCGCTCTGTCACCATAGATAGATTCATGCATTGCATGAGTCTAACTATGGTCGCCGCTGACACCCCTACCAGGCCCCTTTTCGGGTGCTGGACACCTGAATTACAGCAGCGGGGGTGTTTTTTTGGAAGCACCTGATTAGAGCTGTAGGCCTATTAGAGGAAAAGCAATAACTTCAACGCCAATAATAAATAACACGTTATCTCCTCCGATTCCACAACATGTCTGGTTGACGAACGGTCGTTCAGAAACAAACGCAAAAGCACGAAATGAAAAGCACAAACGAAAAAGCGCTAAATGAGAAACACGAAAAGAAAAGCGCGAATCAACGCTCACCAAACTTCTACTAACACGAAATTAGCAGAAGGAGCCCAAAGGGTGGCGCTAAAGTGCTTAAAAAACACGTAGTACGTCACTACGTACGTAATTGTTGACCAACATTTGTAGCTTAAGGCTACATTGGTACGAGTGACTAGTGTGAATGACAGCAGCAAGAATCTGCTGATTCCTACAGCTGTTCTTGCCACCTGTGAGTGGCTAGCTGCAGCCGCCAAGCCTGTACACTTCAGGCCGGGTTCACATATGTCCGGCTGCGGTTTGCAGCCCAGGGTCCAGTGCATTCTTGTTCACCGGTTCAGATGCGAATCCAGTCTAAATTTTTTCCTGAATTCACACCTGAACTGGACCCAAACACGCACAGAACTCTTTTTGAACGTGGACCAGACTTTTTTTTTTGTCCTGCGTAAGCTTCCTATCAGTGGCGGTGCATCCATAAAGGGTGCAGGAGCACTGCCCCCTCTCTCCTGGCACCGCTCTGTTACCATAGATAGATTCATGCATTGCATGAGTCTATCTATGGTCGCCGCTGACACCCCTACTAGGCCCCTTTTTGGGTGCTGGACACCTAAATTACAGCAGCGGGGGTGTTTTTTGGAAGCACCTGATTAGAGCCGTGGGAATATTAGAGGCAAAGCAATAACTTCAAGGCCAATAATAAATAACACGTTATCTCCTCCGATTCCACAACGTCTGGTTGATGAACGGTCGTTCAGAAACAAACGGAAAAGCACGAAATGAAAAGCACAAACTAAAAAGCGCTAAATGAGAAACACGAAAAGAAAAGCATGAATCAATGCTCATTAAACTTCTACTAACACGAAATTAGCAGAAGGAGCCCAAAGGGTGGTGCTAAAGTGCTTAAAAAACACGTAGTACCTCACTACGTACGTAATTGTTGACCAACATTTGTAGCTTAAGGCTACATTGGTACGAGTGACTAGTGTGAATGACAGCAGCAAGAATCTGCTGATTCCTACAGCTGTTCTTGCCACCTGTGAGTGGCTAGCTGCGACCACCAAGCCTGTACACTTCAGGCCGGGTTCACATATGTCCGGCTGCAGTTTGCAGCCCAGGGTCTGGTGCATTCTTGTTCACCGGTTGAGGTGCGAATCCAGTCAAATTTTTTTCCTGAATTCACACCTGAACCGGACCCAAACACGCACATAACTCTTTTTGAATGCGGACCGCAGCCACCCTGAACATGTGAGGCTGCATTGCGAGCTGGTCACACGCACATGTCATGCAAATTGGATTCGGGGAAACCTGCATTCAATTCGAACATATGTGAACCTGGCCTCAATGACAGCTCACCGCCAACGGTAGCTATTCGCATCTGTCCGCATAGCCAGCGATTTATCTGCAGTGATCACTGCTGGATGCACACAAAGCATATTCCTGTAGCTATCATTCCCATTGGGGCTAGTCGCCCATGCAATTGTAGCCTTATACAGCTCTCTTTTACCACTAAGTAAATCTCTGTATATGATGGTATCCTTGTGTTTTAAATGACCCTGAATGCAAGCCTGGAAAATGTAAGCATGTTTTCTAGTTCAAGTTTCAAAATCTTTCTGGAAGTCAGCTATATAGGGCTGCAGTTATAGAGAGACAATAGGGGATTGCAGTATATGTTAGCCCCTGTACACACGGTCGGAGATTTCCACAACCAAATCCTTCAGATTTTGCCCGTCGGATTTTGTCCGTCGGATCTTGTCCAAAACTGTTGCATGCACACGGTCGGACGAAGTTGGCGAAAAATCCGATCTTTCAGAACGTGATGACGTAATTTCGTTACGATGGGACTACATTCTGGCTAGTAGCCAATAGCTTTGATGTAGGAATTTGATCTGAGCATGCGTGGCACTTGGTCCGATCAAAATTCTCTACACATGATTGGAGTATGTCCGATCGGCCCAGTTGGTCGGGAAATATTTCCAACATGTTGGAAAATTGGGTCCAACGGATATTCTGACGGAATCAGTCCGATGCATACCACACACAGTCGGATTATCCGACGACACGGTCCGATAGGACACATTCCGACGGATTCTCCGACCGTGTGTACAAGGGCTAAGAGATGGCATTTTAGGATGCCTGGGGTTTATAACATGCAGGGGCCAATTCACTAAAACTCATGAGGTATTTATCTCAAAAGTAGGCAATTCACTAAAAATCATGGCATTTAAAAAATGTGTTGAATATTTATGCTTTGCAATATTTAGCACCTAAATGTTGTGTTATTTTTATGTTTTTTTAATTGCAATTTTACTTCCACAGGCTAACTCTTCCCAGAGGAAGATTGTTTGATGACTGAAGGCACACAGAAATATTGTAAAACTATAAAAACATACTCGGGCCACATTCACATCTGTGCAATGTGAAACTTTTTTTTTACCTTTTTTTCTTTACCTTTTTTTTTTTTTTTGTGCGTTTGTTTACTTTACAGGGCAGCCCATTCACTTTACACGGGCAGCCCTAGGCATGACAAATGCACCAAAGTAGTTCATGTGCCTTTTTGGGCACTGAGCCAAGTGCATTTTGCTACATTTTCCATGCATTTTGTCATGCGATTCTCGTGCGTCAATCATGGCAAAATCACAATACCTTTTTGGGTGGCATTCATCATTTTGCCATGATTGAGAATGGCAGGCAGAATTGCGCCAGAGCCTAGTATGCCTTCATTCAGGTGAAAATTTTACAATTTATTTACATTCCTGAGCTCAGGGCAGAACATTTCCACACTGAAACATTGTATACTTTCAACTTACTGGCCAGTGCAGGTAACTCATTGTTTTTATGTACATTCCTAAAATACCGACTGCCTATATACCATGACAGAAATAATGAATGTGTGTGTTTTTTTAGTGAATTGAAATTTTATTTTTACTTTGATGAATTTACTTTTTAATTATTGCAAAAAAAAAAACACAAATATCAAAATTTTTTGTGAATAGACCCCACAGACTTAATTAAAGATGTAAGAGCATACTTTATTTTTTTTTCTTGTCTGATGTCTTCATCCTCTACTTTAACCAATTCAATACAGGGCACGTTTACCCCTTCTTGCCCAGGCAAATTTTCAGCTTTCAGTGCTGTCACACTTTGAATGACAATTGTGCGGTCATGCAAGATTGTACCCTTATGAAATTTTTTATCTTTTTTCCACCCACAAATAGAGCTAGTTTTCATTTGGTTGTATTTGATCACCACTGTCTTGTTTATTTTTTGCGCTACAAGTAAAAAAAGGCCGACATTTTTTGTAAATAAGTAAGTTTTCTCCTTCGCTGACAAGGACTGATGAGGTGGCACTAATATGCAGGACTGATGGGCACCAATGGGAGGCACTGATAGGCAGCACTGATGAGGCACTGACAGGCATTACTGATCGACACTGATTGGCATAAAATGTGGGTCCAGGTGGGCACTGATTGGCATCACATGTGAGTACAAGTGGGCATCACTGGTGGGGCACTGATGAGCATCAATGACAGGTACTGGTAGGCATTGCTGATGGGTCTGCACTGATAATCAGTGTGCTGCAGTGTGTCAGAGGTTCTTTACATAGATCAGAGATGCGGTGTGTCGAATCGACAATCTGCACCACTGAGTGCCCCCAGTGTGTATCCCTACACACACACATCTGAATGAGTCATCTAACTCATTCAGATGTGTGTGTTGGGATTAGGGATGAGCCGAACAACCCCCGATTCGCTTCGCACCAGAACTTTCGAATGGACCTAAAATTCATGCAAACTTTAGAACCCCATTGAAGTCTATAGGACTCGAACATTCGA
The DNA here is from genome assembly GCF_037356315.1 of Lithobates pipiens. NCBI lineage: Eukaryota > Metazoa > Chordata > Amphibia > Anura > Ranidae > Lithobates > Lithobates pipiens. The sequence continues at coordinate 7,385,225 of NW_027507718.1, forward strand.
AATAAAAAGTGCTAATTTTAATGGCTAATATGCAAGATATTGTCCTAAAAAGGGTTTGGGGACCTGGCTCCAGCCTCAGGGGACATGGGTCAATGTAAAATGTTTTTAAAAACAGCCGTTTTTTCGGGAGCACTGATTTTAACCACTTAAGGACCGCCGCATGGCAATGTACGTCGGTGCAATGGCACCGACAGGCACAAGCACGTACATGTACGTGCTCGCCTTCCAGCGGGTGGGGGGTCCGATTGGACCCCCTCCCGCTGGATGCGGCGGTCCGTTTCGCTGCAGGAGCGATCCGGGATGAGGGGATGGCCATCCCCTCTCGATCGCTCCTGGCGAATGAGAAGCTTCCTCCTCTGTGTATAGTAAACACAGGCAGGGAGGAAGTGATGTCATTCTCCTCAGGGCGGTCTTTTTGACCGGACTACAAGGAGAACAGTGAAAGTAAGTGTGCATCAACACTACACTGACATGTAGGCACACAAACCCCCCCCCCATCACCCCCCCGATCGCCCCCCCCCGCCCCCCCTCCCCCTCCCAGTCACAGTGTCACTGATTGCTGTGATCATTTATTTACTGATCACTGCATTCAGTGTTAGTTGTGACAGTAAAAACTGTCAGGGCAGTTAGTGTTAGGTCCAGGGTAGCCCCCTACCCCCCCAATAAAGGTTAAACCCCCTGATTGCCCCTAGAGTTAACCCTTTCACCCCCTTTTGCCAGTGTCACTAACCGATCGTTTTTCTGATCGCTGCATTAGTGTCACTGGTGCCGCTAAGTAGCTAGTTTTTTTTCAGGTTCAACGCCAGGTTTTTATTGCGCTAGGTACCCCGCTATACTACCCAATAATGGTTTTAACCCCCTGATTGCCCCTAGTTAACCCTTTCACCCCCTTTTGCCAGTGTCACTAAGCGGTCGTTTTTTTGATCGCTGCATTAGTGTCACTGGTGCCGCTAAGTAGCTAGTTATTTTTTTAGGTTCACCGCCAGGTTTTTATAGCGCTAGGTACCCCCATATACTACCCAATTGCCCCTAGTTAACCCTTTCACCAGCGATCACAGTATAAGTGTCACTGGTGACGCTGGTTAGCCAGTTAGTTATTTAGGTTCCCCGTCAGGTTTTTATATAGCGCCAGGGACCCCCATATACTACCTAATAAAAATTTGAACCCCCTGATTTCCCCTAGTTAACCCTTTCACCACTAATCACCGTATAAGTGTTACGGGTGACTCTGGTTAGTTTGTTTTTTTATAGCATCAGGGCACCCACCATTTATTACCCAATAAAGGTTTAACCCCCTGATCACCCGGTGGGTGATATCAATTAGGTTTTAGGGTCAGGGTCTGCGTCGCCCCAGGCAGCGCTAGGTTAGTGCCAGTACCGCTAACACCCACGCGCAAAGCATAAACCTCCCGTAGTGGTATAGAATCTGAACAGATCAATATCTGATCTGATCAGATCTATACTAGCGTCCCCAGCAGTTTAGGGTTCCAAAAAAACGCATTGTTAGCGGGATCAGCCCAGATACCTGCTAGCACCTGCGTTTTGCCCCTCCGCCCAGCCTACCCAAGTGCAGTATCGATCGATCACTGTCACTTACAAAACACTAAACACATAACTGCAGCGATCGCAGAGTCAGGCCTGATCCCTGCCATCGCTAACAGGTTTTTTGGTAGCATTTTATATTTAAATCCGGAAGGCAGTGCTTGGTTTTCGGGGGCCCGTACGTGGCTAGGCTCCCAAAAAGTCCCCCACATGTGGTATCCCCGTACTCGGGAGAAGTAGCAGAATTTATTTTGGGGTGTAATTTGACTTATGCCCATAGCATGTGTGAGCAATATATCATTTAGTGACAACTTTGTGCAAAAAAAAAAAAGGTTGGAATATTCCCGCAACTTGTGGCAAAATATAAAATATTCCATAGACTCAACATGCCTCTCAGTAAATAGCTTGGGGTGTCTACTTTCCAAAATGGGGTCATTTTGGGGGGTTTTGTGCTATTTTGGCATTTTATGGCCTTCAAAACTGTGATAGGTAGTGAAGAGTAGTGATGGACGAGCGGTTCGCCCGGCGGTCGTTTCGCGGCGAATTTCGGTCGTTCGCGGTTCGCTCGTTCGCTCGCCTTTTCCCGTCGTTCGCCCCGGCGGACTTACGTGTTTAATGTGTAAAAGAACTTTAACCTTTGATGACACGTTTATCATGTGGTACAGGACAGCCAATTGAGACATGACAGCACATGGACACTTGGACATTCCCCCTAACCTATAAATACACCCGATCCGGTGGCCATTTTACATTCTTTCTTCTGCTACTGTAGGGAAAGGTTGCTGTGTGGAGTAGGGAGAGATAAAACGCTAGCTATTTGGTACACAAAAGTTCTTTTCAGGACTGGTATAGGTGTTAGGTGTTTATAGGTTTGCTGTGCTACTGATTCTTGCAGCAGCCTGAGTGTCTTTTGTAAGTTTAGAGAAAGGGAAAGGACGGTGTGTGCTACAGGGACAGCCAGATTAGTCTTTCATCATCATCATCATTAGCTGTTACTATCAGATCCACAAAAGAGCTGTTCCAGTAACCACTAATCGTTCCAGGCTACTCTTTTTTGCCACTTTGTATAGGGACAGGAAGGAAGCAGTGTTGTCAGGCAGTGAGTGTCAGTTTAAAGACTTGCTGTTACTATTAGTTCCACAAAGGTTCTTTTCAGGACTGGTATCAGTGGTACGGTAATAGGCTTGTACACGTATAATATTCTTTCTTCCAAATATAGAAAGAATATTAGACTTGACTGCTGCCCTTCTGCTGCAGTCTGCTAAACATTCACAACTCACTTGTTCCACAAAGCTCTTTATCAGGACTGGTAACTTGGTCTGTCTAGGGTGCTACGGTACATAGGCTTGAGTGCGGTACAGTCTGCTGTTCTGTAAGGACCACTATCGGTCCACAATAGATAGGGTTGAGGTGCACTACTGCTGACTGCTGCCCTATACTACAGCAGTCCTTCATCGGTATAGGGACTGACATACAGTCTGCTAAACACTAACACACAACCTGCTTGGTCCACAAAAGTTCTTATAAGGACTGGTAACTTGGTATAGGGTGCTACGGTATATAGGCTTGAGTGCGGTACAGTCTGCTGTTCTGTAAGGACCACTATCGGTCCACATTAGATAGGGTTGAGGTGCACTACTGCTGACTGCTGCCCTATACTGCAGCAGTCCTTCATCGGTATAGGGACTGACATACAGTCTGCTAAACACTAACACACAACCTGCTTGGTCCACAAAAGTTCTTATAAGGACTGGTAACTTGGTATAGGGTGCTACGGTACATAGGCTTGAGTGCGGTACAGTCTGCTGTTCTGTAAGGACCGCTATCGGTCCACATTACATAGGGTTGAGGTGCACTACTGCTGACTGCTGCCCTATACTGCAGCAGTCCTTCATCGGTATAGGGACTAAGAGTTTTGTCACAGGGTGATTTAAAAAATGACAGGCAGAGGAAGAGGCAGGCCCTTCCGCAGGGGTGGTAGGGGTAGGGCAGGAGCAACAGCCTTGAGCCAAAGTGAGAAGTTGCAGAAGGTGCGTTCAATTACTTTAAAGGACGCACCAGACTTGGTTGAGTGGCTCACTCAGCCTTACTCTTCTGCACCCTCCTCATCCTCTCGATCTGCACCCTCTTCTTCACTCTCTGCTATGTGCACCCCCAAAGACACTACCACCAACAACACCACCACCACCACATACCTTCCGCTTGAGTCACAGGAATTATTTTCCGATCCATATCAAGACATTTCTGATGCGCAGCCACTCTTGGTATTGGATCAGGAAGAGGAGGTAGCAACAAGCGCTACTCAGCAGTCTGACGACAGTACCCAGATCAGCCCAAGGAGGAGGTTGGTCCCCGGTGTTGCTGCCTACTCCGAGATCTCTACTTATAGCGGTGGGGAAGGTGACGTTGATGATGACGTGTCTAGTGATGTCACGTGGGTGCCCACAAGAGAGGAAGAGGAGGGGAGTTCAGAGGGAGATATGGACCAGCAGATAGGGAGGAGAAGCAGCAATAACTTACATTGCACAGCAGGGACAAAGCAGACTGCAAATGTATCAGGAGCGAGTCATCGACCATGTACGGTCACGTCTGGCGCTCCCAGGACACCGGCACATGGCTCCGCAGTGTGGGCTTTTTTTAACGTGTCCGCTGCTGACAATAGCGTTGCCATCTGCAATCTTTGCAGTCAACGCGTTAGTCGCGGTAAGCCCAACACTCACCTAGGGACGACCGCCTTAAGAAGGCACATGAGCAGCCATCACCGAGCCCAGTGGGAGCAACGGAACACACAAAGCCACACTGCAGGCTCTCACCGTCCAGCCTCGTCTTCTACTTCTCCTTCTCCTCTCTCCTCACAATTGTCCTCCACTCCACCTTCCATCACGCCAAGCTCACGTTTTTCTGCAAAAAGGCAGGCTTCCGTGGGCCTAATGTTTGAGCGTAAAAAAATGATGACGCCGGATAACCCTCTTGCCCAACGGTTGACGGCTGGCTTGTCAGAACTGATAGCCCGCCAACTACTGCCATATAAACTGGTGGACTCGGAGGCCTTTCGCAAATTTGTGGCCATTGGAACACCACAATGGAAGGTCCCAGGAAGGAAGTATTTCTCAGAGAAGGGCATCCCAGAGCTATATGGCCATGTTCAGCGGCAAGTGAATGTATCTCTGGCACACAGCGTCGGTGCCAAGATACATCTGACCACAGACACGTGGTCTAGCAAACACGGGCAGGGAAGGTATATCAGTTTTACTGCCCACTGGGTGAACCTTCTGACGGCCGTCAAGCATGTAACCCGTGGCACCCGTGTAGATTTGGTTTTACCGCCACGGATTGCATGCAGGCCTGACTCTTCTTCTCCTCCTCCTCCTACTCCATCCTCCTCCCTCTCCTCCTCAGCTGCCTCCTCCTTTTCCGCTGCTAGCGTCTCTTCCGCTGCACCGCCCAAGCTCCCCAGAACCTATTCCACATGCCAGGTGAGACGTTGCCATGCCGTGCTGCGTCTGTTGTGCCTGGAAGCCAAGAGCCACACTGGCCCGGCACTCCTTTCAGCTTTGCGTTCACAGGCAGATGAGTGGCTAACACCGCTCAATTTGACAGTTGGTAAAGTGGTGTGTGACAACGGTGCCAATCTGCTTAGCGCATTGAAACAGGGCAAAATTACGCACGTGCCGTGCATGGCACACGTCTTAAACTTGGTCGTGCAGCGATTCCTTGTCAAATACCCTGGGGTCCAGGACATCTTGCGGCAGGCAAGGAAAATCTCGGCCCATTTCAGAAGATCTTACACTGCCATGGCTCGCCTTGCTGACATTCAGCGGCGACACCATCTGCCAGTCAGACGTCTTATTTGCGATTGCCCGACACGATGGAACTCAACCTTCTATATGCTTGATAGGCTGCTCCAGCAGAAACGTGCAGTTAACGTCTACCTGTATGAACTCTGCGAAAGAAACGGTTCTGGGGAGCTGGGGTTTTTTTCACCGCGCCAGTGGCTGCTCATGCGCGACGCATGCAGACTTCTGCGCCCATTTGAGGAGATCACCAAACTGGTCAGTCGCAGCCATGGCGCCATCAGTGACATGGTACCTTATGCCTTCTTTATGGAGCGTGCATTGCGTCGTGTCATTGATCAGGCTGTGGAGGAGCAGGAGCGGGAAGATGAGGAAGTCGCAATGCTGGATGAATTCCCAGGGGGGGCTACTCTATCTGAGACAAGTCAACAACAGGAGTCTGATGAGGAGTCAGAGGAGGATGGTGCCGGGGCGGATGAGCAGGAGCAAGAAGAGCATGCTTTAAACCTTTCTGGGATCCCTGTTGTGCGTGGATGGGGAGAGGAGAATGAAGAGGACGACATTATCCTGGATGATGAGCATGAGCCAGGCCACCACACCGCTTCCACTTTAGTGCAAATGGGGGCCTTCATGCTCCAGTGTTTTAATAGGGACCCCCGTATAAAAAGCATAAGGGTCAAGGACCAGTACTGGGTGGCAACGTACTTAGATCCCCGGTACAAACACAAAATGGCGGAAATGTTACCGCCGTCGCAGAGGGCTGTCAGAATGCAGCACTTCCAGGCCTTGCTTCGAGAAATGCTGCATTCTGCTTTTGCGGGCACTGGCAGAGGAGCAATTCCCACTCCCAGAGAAGGATTTGCGGGTACCAATCCAACACCGCCTGCAAGAAGAGGCCGGTTTGAAGATGTGTTGGTGACTTCGGATATGAGGTCATTCTTTCAGCCGACCCATCGACAGGTGTCATCCCGATCCAGCATTACGGAACGCCTAGACCGTCAGGTGTCCGACTACATTGGGTTAACGGCCGATGTGGACGCTCTGAGGAGTGATGAACCCCTGGACTACTGGGTGGGCAGGCTTGACCTCTGGCCAGAGCTTGCCCAATTTGCAATCGAACTGTTGGCTTGCCCCTCATCCAGTGTCCTGTCCGAAAGGACGTTCAGCGCAGCAGGGGGGATTGTGACCGATAAGCGTACTCGCCTAGCTCACGACAGTGTTAACTACCTCACATTTCTAAAAATGAATGAGGCATGGATCTCGGAGGAATTCAACACATGTGACCAGTAGACCATGTATATGTCTATAAACAATTTTTTTAATCAAGCACACAGACCTTCTTTCTTCATTTGGCTCACTTCCTTGTCCCAAAAAAGCACACCGTACTATATGCCCCTACCCTCCTCTTTGAAGAGGTTGAGCGGTGTCATATTTCTACTGGGGCTGCTTATGATATCCCTGTGCTGTGCTGACTTCATCCTGGGGGTTCTTATTATGAGGGGATCACACTATCCCTGTGCTGTGCTGACTTCCTCCTGGGGGTTCTTATTATGAGGGGATCACACCATCCCTGTGCTGTGCTGACTTCCTACTGGGGCTGCTTACGGTGCTGCTGTCAGTGCTGTATATCACGGTGCTGATGTCAGTGCTGTATGTCACGCTTCTGCTGTCAGTGCTGTATGTCACGGTGCTGCTGTCAGTGCTGTATGTCACGGTGCTGCTGTCAGTGCTGTATGTCACGCTTCTGATGTCAGTGCTGTATGTCACGGTGCTGCTGTCAGTGCTGTATGTCACGGTGCTGCTGTCAGTGCTGTATGTCACGCTTCTGATGTCAGTGCTGTATGTCACGGTGCTGCTGTCAGTGCTGTATGTCACGGTGCTGCTGTCAGTGCTGTATATCACGGTGCTGATGTCAGTGCTTAATGTCACGCTTCTGATGTCAGTACTCTCTATCACGGTGTTGCTGTCAATGCTGTATGTCACGGTGCTGGTGTTAATGCTTTATGTCACGCTGCTGATGTCAGTGTTCTGTATCAAGGTGCTGCTGTCAGATGACTCAATCACGGTGCTGGTGTCATTGCTGTATGTCACGCTGCTGGTGATCATCTCCTGCACCCTCTTCTTTGCCTACCCTGGTCCCTGACCTTCCCTCTCCTCCATTGCCTTCATGCGCTCCACAGTCCTGAATTGTCAGAACAATTTCCCAAATAAAAAAAGAATGCTAGTAGTTATTGATCCCAAATTCACCTCATACATGTATTATGTCATTGTCCAGGTGGTGGGACTACGTTTTCCCTCCCAATAATTACCACGTGGCTGCAAATTCGACATGAAGGTTTGAAACGTTCGCCTCCCATTGAAGTCAATGGAGCCCGCGGCGAACGTTCGGTTTCGCAAACGTTTGGTCCCGTTCGCGTTTCGCGTTCGCGAAACGTCCCGTCGGAAGTTCGTCCATCACTAGTGAAGAGTAAAATAAAAAAATGTATGCCCTTAGAAATCCTGAAGGCGGTGCTTGGATTTCGGGGTCCCGTACGCAGCTAGGCTCCCAAAAAGTCCCACATATGTGGTATCCCTGTACTCAGGAGAAGCAGCAGAATGTATTTTGGGGTGTCATTTCACATATGCCCATGGCATGTGTGAGCAATATATCATTTAGTGACAACTTTTTGTAAATTTTTTTTTTTTTGTCATTATTCAATCCCTTAGGACAAAAAAAAAAAATATTCAATGGGCTTAACATACCCATCAGCAATTTCCTTGGGGTGTCTACTTTCCAAAATGGGGTCATTTGGGGGGGGTTTGTACTGCCCTGCCATTTTAGCACCTCAAGAAATGAGATAGGCAGTCATAAATTAAAAGCTGTGTAAATTCCAGAAAATGTACTCTAGTTTGTAGACGCTATAACTTTTGCGCAAACCAAAAAATATACGCTTATTGACATTTTTTTTACTAAAGACATGTGGCTGAATAAATTTTGCCCTCAATGTATGACTAAAATTTAGTTTATTCGATTTTTCTTATAACAAAAATAAGAAAATATCATTTTTTTTCAAAATTTTCGCTCTTTTTCCATTTATATCGCAAAAAATAAAAATCGCAGAGGCAATCAAATACCATCAAAAGAAAGCTCTATTTGTGGAAAGAAAAGGACGCAAATTTCGTTTGGGTGCAATATTGCATGACCGCGCAATTACCAGTTAAAGCAGCGCAGTGCGAAATTGGAAAAAGACCTCTGGTCCTTAAGGTGATTATTGGTCCGGGGCTGAAGTGGTTAAAAAAAGGAAAGGCGTGGGGCCCCCAGGCCCTATATACTCAGAACAGCAGTATACAGGCAGTGCAAACAAGACAGGGACTGTGTAGGTTTGTTGTCTTAAGTAGAATCTGTTTGTAATTTTGAACTGGTACTTTTTTTTTTTTAATCAATAGTTTTTATTAAAGTTTAAATTTTTATCAAGACAAATGACAGAAATTATGACTAAATAACAGATCAGTTACAGTATTTAGATACATAGATAATAGTATCCAAAAATAATAAAAAATATAATATAAAGAAAACCATATCAATTATCTCAATTATAATAGGGATAATAAAGATAACGATCGGGAGGTTATTAATACATCCATTGTGGAGATAATACAGTAATATAAATATTATCTTCATATATACTGCCAATTCAAGTAATTCAAAGATGATGAACCTAAATATATTCCCGAACACCCCTATGGGTGCTAAACTGTGTTCGGGACAGTAATAGTAACCTGTCATTTAATAGATACAAAACAAAGATTAAAATATTAGAGCGGGTTAAGTAATTTTTTAATTCAAGTTATCTAGGAACAAAGAACTCGTGCAATGTTTTGGGGACTAGCCTATTTTAACCATGGCTGCCATATTTTATGAGTATGTTCTTTTTTGTGAGGCCGAAGAGCTAGAATTGATTCATAAATGTAATGAGTTTGAGTTGATTCTATCACTTCTTTTATGGAAGGAGGATCAGGATTTTTCCAGTTCCTCGTTATACTGATCCTGGCTGACAGCAAAATATGTGTACCGTATATACTCGAGTATAGGCCGACCCGAATATAAGCCGAGGCCCCCAATTTACCCCCAAAAAAACTGGCAAACTTATTGACTCGTGTATAAGCCGAGGGTGAGACATGCCTGTCCATCCCTGTGTGTGTGTCCGTCCATCCCTGTGTGTCCGTCCATCCCTGTGTGTCCGTCCATCCATCCCTGTGTGTGTGTGTGTCCATCCATCCATCCATCCCTGTGTGTGTGTGTCTCCATCCATCCATCCATCCATCCCTGTGTGTGTGTGTCTCCATCCATCCATCCATCCATCCCTGTGTGTGTGTGTCTCCATCCATCCATCCATCCATCCATCCCTGTGTGTGTCTCCATCCATCCGTGTGTGTGTGTGTGTGTGTGTGTGTGTGTGTGTGTGTCCAGCCTACCTTTGTCCCGAGCCTCCGTCCCGTGCCTTGCCTCCTTGCCTCCGTCCCGTGCCGTGCCTTGCCTTGCATCCGTCCCGTGTCGTGCCTTGCCTTGCCCCCGTCCCGTCCCGTGCCGTGCCGTGCCTTGCCTTGCCTCCGTCCCGTGCCCTCTTCGTCGGCGGCCATTGTAAAATTCAAAAGCTGCGCCGCCGCCTTCGCCTGTGATAGGCGGAACACTGAATTTCCCAGCAGCCTGTGTTCCGCCTATCACAGACGTCGTATCATCCTCGTCCGTAGTACGAGGATGATACGATGTCCGTGATAGGCGGAACACAGGCTGCTGGGAAATTCAGTGTTCCGCCTATCACAGGCGAAGGCGGAGCCGGAGGCGCGGCTTTTGAATAGAATGGCCGCTGTCTGTCTGCTCGACACGCTGATCGAGCGGGCAGACAGCGATGACTCGAGTATAAGCCGAGGGGGGCACTTTCAGCCTCAAAAAAGAGGCTGAAAATCTCGGCTTATACTCGAGTATATACGGTAAACACATTTCTAAACTGGATAGGATATCGATCAAGATCAATGGATAATAGAGCCAGTGAGGGATTTGGAGGAATGACTGTTTTGGTAATTTCAGACATAACTTGAAAGATTTGTTCCCAATACTTCCCAAGTTTAGGGCATGTCCAAAATGTATGTATGAACTGATACATTTTTAAAGTGTAGCTCTAGTCAAAAAATCTATTTTTAAGCTTTTTGGAAAACATAGGGAAGGGTTATCACCCCTGTATAATTTTTTTGGCCATCCGTCTTTATTCATCTCACTTCCTGTTGTCTCCTTCCATTTGCAAGTAGGCGACGTTTGTAAGTTGGATGTTTGAAAGTAGGTGCCTGCCCTATATGCTCTGCAGAAATTTGCGTCTAAGGTGTTGGTGTTGCCACAACACTGTAAGCCCTCAAAGTGACTCTTGGTAGGCGCTGGAGAGCCCTGCTGTGAACAATTATATCAAGAATTGTAATTACATGCCATTGTTGAACAGTGGTAGAAAAATAGGGCCTTTGGTGGTTGTTGTGGTGGTGGCAGTGGTGTTGGTATCACAACACTGTAAACCTCACAGTTACTCTCGGTGGGTGCAGGAACGGGCCCTGCTGTGAAATATTATATCAAGAATTGTAATTACATGCCCCTGTTAAACAGGGGCTGAAAAATTGGGCCTTAGGCACTGCTTGCTGGTGCCACAACACTGCAACCTCTCCCAGATACTCTAGTTGGAGTGCAGGAATGAGCCCTGCTGCAAAGCATTACATCAAAAATTGTATTACATACCCCTGTTAATCAGGGGCTGAAAAATTGGGCCTATACACTGCAACCTCTCCCATATACTCTATTTCTAGTGCAGGAATGAGCCCTGCTGCAAAGCATTGCATCAAAAATTGTAATTACACGCCCCTGTTAAACAGGGGCTGAAAAATTGGGCTGGTGGCATCACCCAGAACCAAAAATGTTCTTCCAAGATATCAGCGGAAGGAGGAAGAGGATAGACAGTCAACATAACAGGACAGTCACTCAGCATCAGCATAGGCAGTCTTGAAGGGATGTGATATTTAAAAAAAATGTTTTCGGTTACATCAGCTTCAGGTGCTTGGTAGCTGGTGGTGATCCAAGATTGATTCATCTTTATGAAGGTCAGTCGATCAACCGAGTCGGTGGACAGGCACACCCTGTGATCGGTTACAAAGCCACCAGCAGCACTGAAGGTGCGTCCTGAAAGAACGCTGGATGCAGGACAGGCCAGTAGCTCAATTGCATACTGTGCAAGCTCTGGCCAGTGATCCATCCTCAAGACCCAGTAAGCCAGAGGATTTTCGGTGGGAAAGGTGTCCACGTCTGACCTTGCCCCTAGGTATTCCTGCACTATGTAAATCAGATGCTGGCGATGGTTGCTGAAACCGATCATACCTTGGGGCTGCGGACTAAAAAATTGTCTGAACGCATCGGTCAGACGGCCTTCTTCTCCACCGCTCCTTCTGACCGATGCCTCAGCAACACGTTGTCCAGGACCAGGAGTTTGTAACCTCCCAGTCTCTGGGAACGCGTTGCACAGACCTTTCTGCAAGTCCTCCCGGAGATGTCTCATCCTCTGCACCCTCTGCAACGGCAAGATAAGGTCCGCAACCTTACCCTTGTACCGTGGAGTAATGGTCCCTCTCCTTGATCCGAAGAATATGAGGGTCCTTCCGCAGGCTTTGCAGGATCAGGGAGGCCATGCACCATAGGTTAGCTGAGGCATTCGGTCCGGAGTCCTCTGGGTCACTAAGGACAACATGATCTGCAGCTACCTCCTCCCAGCCACGTACAAGTCCATGGGTTTCTTGGGACTGTAAATCATCCCTACAAGACTGTTGCTGCTAATGCTGAGTGCCAGGCTCCACCTCCATGCTGACACAATCATCCTCCTCCTCCTCGTCCTCTTCCTGTGTGATGTGTGGGACAGCAGGAACACTGTCTGGATAAAGGGGGCCTTGAGAGGCAAGGAAGTCCTCCTCTTCCTGCCTCTGTTCTTCCTCAAGTGCCCTGTCCATTATTCCATGCAGCGTATGCTCCAACAGGTGGACAAGAGGTACAGTATTACTGGTGCATGCACTGTCACTGCTCACCATCCTTGTGGCCTCCTCAAACGGTGACAGAACAGTGCATGCATCCCTGATCATGCCCCACTGGCGTGTTGAGAAAAAACCGAGCTCCCCTGACCCTGTCCTGGTGCCGTAGTCGCACAGGTACTCATTGATGGCCCTCTGCAGCAGGGCCAACGTTGAGTTCCACCTGGTGGGCATGTCATATGCACACATACTTTCCTGGCCTGCTTCAGGACATCCTGTAAGCCCGGTTACCTGCCCAAGAACCGCCGCTGCACCACCGGGTTAAGGACGTGAGCCACACAGGGCACGTGGGTCAGTTGTCCCTGTCGGAGGGCGGAGAGGAGGTTGGTGCCATTGTCGCAAACCACCAATCCTGGCTTAAGCTGGCGTGGCGTCAACCACCTCTCAGCCTGCCCCTGCAGAGCTGACAAAATATCTGCCCCAGTGTGGCTCCTGTCCCCCAAACAAACCAGCGCAAGCAAGGCATGGCATCGTTTTGCCTGCGTACTTGCGTAGCCCCTTGAACGCCTACGGAGCACCGCTGGTTCTGAGGACAGCGCACTGGAAGAGGCCATGGAGGAAGAAGAAGAGGAGGGGGTGGAGGAGAGAGGTGTGTCACAACCAGTAGTAGCATTTTGGAGGTGTGGCGGAACAACCTCCCACACTACTGCACCTTGTCCTGCATCCTTCTCAGCTGCCAGAAGAGTGACCCAATGGGCCGTGAAAGACAGGTAACGTCCATGTCCATGCCTGCTGGACCATGAGTCAGTGGTAATATGCCGGTAGAGAGCCGGAAACGCCTTCCGTGAGAAAAAGTGGCATTTGGGGACCTGCCACTGAGGAACCGCACATTGCACAAACTCACAGAAGGGGGCCGAGTCTACCAACTGAAAAGGTAGCAGTTGAAGTGCTAGCAATTTAGCCAAACTAGCTTTCCAACCCTGGGCATGTGGATAGCTGGGAGTGAACTTCTTTCTACGGTCCAGCAGCTGGGGTAGGGAAATTTGCCTGCTACAATCGGACGTTGGTGTACTGCTAGCAGAGTGCTCGCAAGCACTTGGCTGTGACACACCTAATTCTACACCTTCATTCCTCTCAGTGCAGGTTTCAGAGAGGACTGAAGGTCTAGTGGGGTTGGAGATCCCAGCTGATGAGGAGCAAGGAGAGGTCCACGTTCTTCTTTGGTGTGGGTCTTTGAGGTAAGCTTGCCAACGAGCTGCGTGGCAAGTCAACATATGTCTGGTCAAGCATGTGGTGCCCAAGCGGCTGATGTTTTGGCCACGTGAGATACGCTAGAGACATTTGTTGCAAATAGCAGCGGTGCGATCTGATGCACTCGTCTCAAAAAAGGCCCACACCAAAGAACTTTTAGAATAATGCGCAGAGGCAGCGCCCTGCACAGGAGGAGCTCTGTGGTGTGATTCAGTCGGTGTGCTGCCCCTAAGCTGGTCCCCAGAGGGCATCCTGCCTCGTTGGAGATGTGCCTCCTCCTCCTCTCTCCTACCAGGCACCCACGTGGAGTCAGTGCCCTCATCATCCCCTACCTCTTCATCACTGGAGCAAACCTGGCAGTATGCTGCAGCTTGTGGAACATGACTGCTAGATTGCTGTCCTTCTTGAGCATCCCCTCTCTCTGCGCTCACGCTACTGCCTTCCTCTAGCTGAGTATCATCATCAGAGCCTACAAAACACTGGGCATCCTTCTGGAGCATGTACCCAACACTGTGCTCATACAGTTTGGGGGCTCCTCAGGAGAACGTGGTGGGTCTAGGGAAGGAGTCACTGATGATAACATTGAGAAGAGGGAAGAGGATGCGTTGGCAGCTGCTTTGCTAGTACCCTGAGCCTGTATGAGAGAAGATGAGGAGGATGAAGAGGGCTTGGTCATCCACTCTACCAAGTCTTTGGCATGATGCGGCTCAACACGTCCAGCTGCCGAAAATAAGGACAAGCGTGTCCCATGGCCACATGCTGATGACGATGCACCGCGTCCACGACCAGCACTGTTGTCTCCTGTCTCTAGCCTGCTTGCCCTCTTTTATTGGCTCGTGCCTGTCTGCCTCTCCTTGTTGGCCTTCCAGACATGGTAATGGCCTGCAGGGAGATGGGAAAACCAGCAATTGGGTAGTGTATATTGTGCTGGAGGCACAAAACACCCACTAATTCCTGCAGATGCCTTTATTATGGAACACCAGCAATAAAGGGCAGATACTAGTGATGCACCGAAATTTCGGCCGCCGAAACATATCGGCCGAAAATGCCCTTTTCGGCAATTTGCCGAAAGAGAAATACAGCCAATAATGAAGCCGGAAATGGGGCGTGGCCTGGGTGGGGCGGGGCTCCGCCCCCGCCCCTGGTGACGCCCATCATGGGGGTGTATAGCACAGGAGAGCCACCTCTGCCGCCTGTTTGATCACAGCGCCGGGAACATCACAGCTTTCATTTCAATAGCTGTGTGTTCCCAGCCGCACGCCGTCACACGCAGCCCCTCCCCCTTGTCCGGGCACTTAGATAGACAGATCATCCGCAGGATTGGAAGGATGATCTGTCTATCAAAGTTCCCGGACAAGGGGGAGGGGCTGCATGTGACGGCGCGCGGCCGGGAACACACAGCTATTGAAATGAAAGCTGTGATGTTCCCGGCGCTGTGATCAAACAGGCGGCGGAGGCGGCTCTCTTCCCTGCACAGGCTGGCTGCAATGGGACACACTGGCTGCAAAATGGCACACAGGCTGCAATGGGACACACTGGCTGCAATGGGCTGCAATGGGGCACACTGGCTGCAATGGGGCACACTGGCTGCAATGGGGCACACTGGCTGCAATGGGGCACAGGCACACTGGCTGCAATGGGGGACACTGGCCTGCAATGGGGGATGCCTCCTGTACCACGTCCTCTGTCTCTGACCATCTCCTGTACCATGTCCCCAGTCTGACCATCTTCTGTACCATGTCCCCAGTCTCTGACCATCTCCTATACCGTGTCCCCAGTCTGACCATCTCCTGTACCGTGTCCCCTGTCTCTGACCATCTCCTGTACCATGTCCCCAGTCTCTGACTACCTCCTGTACCGTGTCCCCTGTCTCTGACCATCTCCTGTACCGTGTCCCCAGTCTCTGACCACCTCCTGTACCATGCATGCAGTCTCTGACCACCTCCTGTACCATGTCGCCAGTCTCTGACCACCTCCTGTACCATGTCGCCAGTCTCTGACCACCTCCTGTACCATGTCGCCAGTCTCTGACCACCTCCTGTACCATGTCCCCAGTCTCTGACCACCTCCTGTACCATGTCCCCAGTCTCTGACCAAATCCTGTACCATGTCCCCAGTCTCTGACCACCTCCTGTACCATGTCCCCAGTCTCTGACCACCTCCTGTACCATGTCCCCAGTCTCTGACCACCTCCTGTACCATGTCCCCAGTCTCTGACCATCTCCTGTACCATGTCCCCAGTCTCTGACCATCTCCTGTACCATGTCCCCAGTCTCTGACCATCTCCTGTACCATGTCCCCAGTCTCTGACCACCTTCTGTACCATGTCCCCAGTCTCTGACCAACTCCTGTATACTAATATTTTTTTAAAACAGGCCTTCCAGACATGGTAATGGCCTGCAGGGAGATGGGAAAACCAGCAATTGGGTAGTGTATATTGTGCTGGAGGCACAAAACACCCACTAATTCCTGCAGATGCCTTTATTATGGAACACCAGCAATAAAGGGCAGATACTAGTGATGCACCGAAATTTCGACCGCCGAAACATATCGGCCGAAAATGCCCTTTTCGGCAATTTGCCGAAAGAGAAATACAGCCAATAATGAAGCCGGAAATGGGGCGTGGCCTGGGTGGGGGCGGGGCTCCGCCCCCGCCCTGGTGACGCCCATCATGGGGGTGTATAGCGCCGTCACACGCAGCCCCTCCCCCTTGTCCGGGCACTTAGATAGACAGATCATCCGCAGGATTGGATGGATGATCTGTCTATCAAAGTGCCCAGACAAGGGGGAGGGGCTGCGTGTGACGGCGCGCGGCCGGGAACACACAGCTATTGAAATGAAAGCTGTGATGTTCCCGGCGCTGTGATCAAACAGGCGGTGGAGGCGGCTCTCTTCCCTGCACAGGCTGGCTGCAATGGGACACACTGGCTGCAAAATGGCACACAGGCTGCAATGGGGCACACTGGCTGCAATGGGGCACACTGGCTGCAATGGGGCACACTGGCTGCAATGGGGCACAGGCACACTGGCTGCAATGGGGGACACTGGCCTGCAATGGGGGATGCCTCCTGTACCACGTCCTCTGTCTCTGACCATATCCTGTACCATGTCCCCAGTCTGACCATCTTCTGTACCATGTCCCCAGTCTCTGACCATCTCCTATACCGTGTCCCCAGTCTGACCATCTCTTGTACCGTGTCCCCTGTCTCTGACCATCTCCTGTACCATGTCCCCAGTCTCTGACCACCTCCTGTACAGTGTCCCCTGTCTCTGACCATCTCCTGTACCGTGTCCCCAGTCTCTGACCACCTCCTGTACCGTGTCCCCAGTCTCTGACCACCTCCTGTACCATGCATGCAGTCTCTGACCACCTCCTGTACCATGTCGCCAGTCTCTGACCACCTCCTGTACCATGTCGCCAGTCTCTGACCACCTCCTGTACCATGTCGCCAGTCTCTGACCACCTCCTGTACCATGTCCCCAGTCTCTTACCACCTCCTGTACCATGTCGCCAGTCTCTGACCACCTCCTGTACCATGTCCCCAGTCTCTGACCACCTCCTGTACCATGTCCCCAGTCTCTGACCAAATCCTGTACCATGTCCCCAGTCTCTGACCACCTCCTGTACCATGTCCCCAGTCTCTGACCACCTCCTGTACCATGTCCCCAGTCTCTGACCACCTCCTGTACCATGTCCCCAGTCTCTGACCATCTCCTGTACCATGTCCCCAGTCTCTGACCATCTCCTGTACCATGTCCCCAGTCTCTGACCAACTCCTGTATACAAATATTTTTTTAAAACAGTCCTTTTCGGTATCGGTGCTGTTTCGGTATCGGTTTCGGTTTTCGGCCTAGTGTATTTTTCATTTTCGGTATCAGTTTCGGCACCAAAAAACCCATTCGGTGCATCCCTAGCAGATACAGGTGTATATTGTGTTGTGCTGGAGGCACACAACACCCACTAACTCCTGCAGATGCCTTTATTATAGAACACCAGCAATTAAAGGGTAGATACTGGTGTATACTGTGCTGTGCTAGAGGCACACAACACCAACTAACTCCTACAGATGCCTTTATTATAGAACACCAGCAATAAAGGGTAGATACAGGTGTATTGGAGGCACACAACACCCACTAACTCCTGCAGATGGCAGATGGCTCAATTACAGAAGAGCAATATAGGTAGATACAGGTGTATACTGCGCTGGAGGCACACAACACCAACTAACTCCTGCAGATGGCTCAATTAGAGAAGAGCAATATAGGTAGATACAGGTGTATACTGCGCTGAAGGGACACAGACAATACCCACTAACTCCTGCAGATGGCTCAATTAGAGAAGAGCAATATAGGTAGCTACAGGTGTATACTGCGCTGGAGGCACACAACACCAACTAACTCCTGCAGATGGCAGATGGCTCAATTAGAGAAGAGCAATATAGGTAAATACAGGTGTATACTGCACTGAAGGCACACAGACAACACCCACTAACTCCTGCAGATGGCAGATGGCTCAATTAGAGAAGAGCAATTTATGTAGATACAGGTGTATGCTGTGCTGGAGGCACACAACACCAACTAACTCCTGCAGATGGCAGATGGCTCAATTAGAGAAGAGCAATATAGGTAGATACAGGTGTATACTGCGCTGAAGTCACACAGACAACACCCATTAACTCCTGCAGATGGCTCAATTAGAGAAGAGCAATATAGGTAGATGCAGGTGTATACTGTGCTGGAGGCACACAACACCAATTAACTCCTGCAGATGGCAGATGGCTCAATTAGAGAAGAGCAATATAGGTAGATACAGGAGGCACACAACACCAACTAACTCCTGCAGATGGCAGATGGCTCAATTAGAGAAGAGCAATATAGGTAGATACAGGAGGCACACAACACCAACTAACTCCTGCAGATGGCTCAATTAGAGAAGAGCAATATAGGTAGATGCAGGTGTATACTGTGCTGGAGGCACACAACACCAATTAACTCCTGCAGATGGCAGATGGCAGATGGCTCAATTAGAGAAGAGCAATATAGGTAGATACAGGAGGCACACAACACCAACTAACTCCTGCAGATGGCAGATGGCTCAATTAGAGAAGAGCAATATAGGTAGATACAGGTGTATACTGCGCTGAAGTACACAGACAACACCCATTAACTCCTGCAGATGGCTCAATTAGAGAAGAGCAATATAGGTAGATACAGGTGTATACTGTGCTGGAGGCACACAACACCAACTAACTCCTGCAGATGGCAGATGGCTCAATTAGAGAAGAGCAATATAGGTAGATACAGGTGTATACTGCACTGAAGGCACACAGACAACACCCACTAACTCCTGCAGATGCAGATGGCTCAATTAGAGATGAGCAATATAGGTAGATACAGCTGTATACTGTGCTGGAGGCACACAACACCAACTAACTCCTGCAGATGGCAAATGGCTCAATTAGAGAAGAGCAATATAGGTAGATACAGGTGTATACTGCGCTGGAGGCACACAACACCAACTAACTCCTGCAGATGGCAGATGGCTCAATTAGAGAAGAGCAATATAGGTAGATACAGGTGTATACTGCGCTGAAGGCACGCAGACAACACCCACTAACTCCTGCAGATGGCTCAATTAGAGAAGAGCAATATAGGTAGCTACAGGTGTATACTGCGCTGGAGGCACACAACACCAACTAACTCCTGCAGATGGCAGATGGCTCAATTAGAGAAGAGCAATATAGGTAGATACAGGTGTATACTGTGCTGGAGGCACACAACACCAACTAACTCCTGCAGATGGCTCAATTAGAGAAGAGCAATATAGGTAGATACAGGTGTATACTGCGCTGAAGGGACACAGACAATACCCACTAACTCCTGCAGATGGCTCAATTAGAGAAGAGCAATATAGGTAGCTACAGGTGTATACTGCGCTGGAGGCACACAACACCAACTAACTCCTGCAGATGGCAGATGGCTCAATTAGAGAAGAGCAATATAGGTAAATACAGGTGTATACTGCACTGAAGGCACACAGACAACACCCACTAACTCCTGCAGATGGCAGATGGCTCAATTAGAGAAGAGCAATTTATGTAGATACAGGTGTATGCTGTGCTGGAGGCACACAACACCAACTAACTCCTGCAGATGGCAGATGGCTCAATTAGAGAAGAGCAATATAGGTAGATACAGGTGTATACTGCGCTGAAGTCACACAGACAACACCCATTAACTCCTGCAGATGGCTCAATTAGAGAAGAGCAATATAGGTAGATGCAGGTGTATACTGTGCTGGAGGCACACAACACCAATTAACTCCTGCAGATGGCAGATGGCTCAATTAGAGAAGAGCAATATAGGTAGATACAGGAGGCACACAACACCAACTAACTCCTGCAGATGGCAGATGGCTCAATTAGAGAAGAGCAATATAGGTAGATACAGGAGGCACACAACACCAACTAACTCCTGCAGATGGCTCAATTAGAGAAGAGCAATATAGGTAGATGCAGGTGTATACTGTGCTGGAGGCACACAACACCAATTAACTCCTGCAGATGGCAGATGGCAGATGGCTCAATTAGAGAAGAGCAATATAGGTAGATACAGGAGGCACACAACACCAACTAACTCCTGCAGATGGCAGATGGCTCAATTAGAGAAGAGCAATATAGGTAGATACAGGAGGCACACAACACCAACTAACTCCTGCAGATGGCAGATGGCTCAATTAGAGAAGAGCAATATAGGTAGATACAGGTGTATACTGCGCTGAAGTACACAGACAACACCCATTAACTCCTGCAGATGGCTCAATTAGAGAAGAGCAATATAGGTAGATACAGGTGTATACTGTGCTGGAGGCACACAACACCAACTAACTCCTGCAGATGGCAGATGGCTCAATTAGAGAAGAGCAATATAGGTAGATACAGGTGTATACTGCACTGAAGGCACACAGACAACACCCACTAACTCCTGCAGATGCAGATGGCTCAATTAGAGATGAGCAATATAGGTAGATACAGCTGTATACTGTGCTGGAGGCACACAACACCAACTAACTCCTGCAGATGGCAAATGGCTCAATTAGAGAAGAGCAATATAGGTAGATACAGGTGTATACTGCGCTGGAGGCACACAACACCAACTAACTCCTGCAGATGGCAGATGGCTCAATTAGAGAAGAGCAATATAGGTAGATACAGGTGTATACTGCGCTGAAGGCACGCAGACAACACCCACTAACTCCTGCAGATGGCTCAATTAGAGAAGAGCAATATAGGTAGCTACAGGTGTATACTGCGCTGGAGGCACACAACACCAACTAACTCCTGCAGATGGCAGATGGCTCAATTAGAGAAGAGCAATATAGGTAGATACAGGTGTATACTGTGCTGGAGGCACACAACACCAACTAACTCCTGCAGATGGCTCAATTAGAGAAGAGCAATATACGTAAATACAGGTGTATACTGCACTGAAGGCACACAGACAACACCCACTAACTCCTGCAGATAGCAGATGGCTCAATTAGAGAATAGCAATATAGGTGGATACAGGTGTATACTGTGCTGGAGGCACACAACACCAACTAACTCCTGCAGATGGCAGATGGCTCAATTAGAGACGAGCAATATAGGTAAATACAGGTGTATACCGTGCTGGAGGCACACAACACCAACTAACTCCTGCAGATGGCTCAATTAGAGAAGAGCAATATAGGTAGATACAGGTGTATACTGCGCTGAAGACACACAGACAACACCCACTAACTCCTGCCGATGGCTGATGGCTCAATTAGAGAAGAGAAATATATGTAGATACAGGTGTATACGGCGCTGAAGGCACACAGACAACACCCACTAACTCCTGCAGATGCCGGAACACTACACAAGGTCGCCACGCTGGCGGCCTTATATAGTGTGGGGCATGTACCACACAGCCTGAGCTATAATTGGCCACAGGCATCCTGCCTTTGGCCAATAATGGCTCTCCTCGCTGCCGGCGCTGTGATTGGCCAAGCATGCGGGGTCACAGTGCATGCTTGGCCAATCATGAGCGCCACACGAATTTGGCACGAACGGCCCATAAGTTCGGTATTGGCCGAACGTGCGAACAGCTGATGTTCGAGTCGAACATACGTTCGACACGAACACCAAGCTCATCCCTAGTTGGGATACACTCTGGGGTTGATTTACTAAAACTGAAGAGTGCAAAATCTGGTGCAGCTGTGCAATCAGCTTTTAACTTCAGCTTGTTCAATTGTAATTGTAAAAAAGTGATTGTAAAGTCTTGTTTTTTTTTTCTTTAACCACTTGCCGACCGCCGCACGCCGATGTACGTCGACAGAATGGCACGGGCAGGCATATGGGCGTACCTGTACGTCCCTGCCTTCCCGCGGGTGGGGGGCCCGATCGGGCCCCCCCCGGTGCCAGCGGCGGTCGGTTTTCGCTCAGAAGCGATCCGGGATGAGGGGGCGGCGATTCATTCATGGCCACCCCCTCTCGATCGCTCCTGACGAATGGAAGTGAGGCGTGACATCACTTCCTCTCCTGTAATGTAAACACAGGAGAGGAAGTGATGTAATCTCTCCTCCGTGTCGGTATTTTTCGTTCCGGCACCGAGGAGAGAGGATCGGTGAGTTGCACCAACACGACACTTCACAGTAAAACATGCCAGGCACACTCACACCCCCCCTTCACCCCCCGATCACCCCCCCAATCACCCCTGCCCCCCCAGTCACAGTGACACCAATTGCTTTTTTTTTTTTTTGCATTGGTGTCATTTGTGACTGTAATAACTGTTAGGGCAGTTAGGGTTAGCCCCCTTTAGCTCTAGGGTACCCCCCTAACCCCCCCAATAAAGGTTTAACCCCGTGATCACCCCCCGTCGCCAGTGTCACTAAGGCTGGGTTCACATTGCAGCGGTTTATGAGAACGGATGTGATTCGCACCGCACTGCAGTGCAAATCACATCCGATCACTGTGCGATTCGAGTTCAGCCATACAGATAGTATGGCTGAATTCGCGCCGCACCCGCCGCAAATTCGCACGGGACCCTTTTTTTGGTCCGCAGCAGAATCGGATCGCATGGGTGTTCACACCATGCGATCCGAGTTTGCAGATCGCACTGCGATATGCGAACTGATCTGGGGGTGTCATTAACATTTCACTGACACTCCCAGCAGTTCGCATAGGGCAGTGTGAACTGCCGCCGGGAGGCATGCGATGCGGGAACCCGCCGCGGATTCGTGGCGTTCCCGCATCGCTCCAGTGTGAACCCAGCCTAATAAGCGATCGTTTTTCTGATCGCTGTATTAGTGTCACAGGTGACGCTAGTTAGGCAGGTAGGTATTTAGGTTCGCCGCAGCTTTTTATAGCGCCAGGGACCCCCATATACTACCGCATAAAGCCCCCTGATTGCCCCCTAGTTAACCCTTTCACCAGTGATCACCATATAACTGTTACAGGTGACGCTGGTTGGTTAGTTATTTTTTTATAGTTTCAGGGCACCCGCCATTTATTACCTAATAAAGGTTTAACCCCCTGATCACCCGGCGGGTGTCATTTGTGACTAATAACTGTTAGGGCAGTTAGGGTTAGCCCCCTTTAGTTCTAAGGTACCCCCCTAACCCCCCCAATAAAGGTTTAACCCCGTGATCACCCACCGTCGCCAGTGTCACTAAGGCTGGGTTCACATTGCAGCGGTTTATGAGAACGGATGTGATTCGCACCGCACTGCAGTGCAAATCACATCCGATCTCTGTGCGATTCGAGTTCAGCCATACAGATAGTATGGCTGAATTTGCGTGGCACCCGCCGCACCCGCCGCAAACTCGCACGGGACCCTTTTTTTGGTCCGCAGCAGAATCGGATCGCATGGGTGTTCACACCATGCGATCCGAGTTTGCAGATCGCACTGCGATATGCGAACTGATCTGGGGGTGTCATTAACATTTCACTGACACTCCCAGCAGTTCACATAGGGCAGTGTGAACTGCCGCCGGGAGGCATGCGATGCGGGAACCCGCTGCGGATTCGTGGCGTTCCCGCATCGCTCCAGTGTGAACCCAGCCTAATAAGCGATCGTTTTTCTGATCGCTGTATTAGTGTCACAGGTGACGCTAGTTAGGCAGGTAGGTATTTAGGTTCACCGCAGCTTTTTATAGCGCCAGGGACCCCCATATACTACCGCATAAAGCCCCCTGATTGCCCCCTAGTTAACCCTTTCACCAGTGATCACCATATAACTGTTACAGGTGACGCTGGTTGGTTAGTTATTTTTTTATAGTTTCAGGGCACCCGCCATTTATTACCTAGTCTCACTAGTGTACCCCTAAATTTAGGGGTGTCTACTTTCCAAAATGGGGTCATTTGGGGGGGGGTTTGTGCCATCTTGGCATTTTATGGCCTTCAAAACTGTAACGCCCTTAGAAAGCCTGAAGGCGGTGCTTGGTTTTCGGGGCCCCGTACGCGTAAAATAAAATAAAAAAGTTTGTAATTTTCCCGCAACTTGTGGCAAAATATAAAATATTCCATGGACTCAACATGCCTCTCAGCAAATAGCTTGGGGTGTCTACTTTCTAAAATGGGGTCATTTGTGGGGGTTTTGTGCCATCTTGGCATTTTATGGCCTTCAAAACTGTAATAGGTAGTGAGAAGTGAAATCAAAAATTTACGCCCTTAGAAAGCCTGAAGGCGGTGCTTGGATTTCGGGGCCCCGTACGCGGCTAGGCTCCCAAAAAGTCCCACATATGTGGTATCCCCGCACTCAGGAGAAGCAGCAGAATTTATTTTGGGGTGTCATTTCACATATGCCCATAGCATGTGTGAGCAATATATAATTTAGTGACAACTTTGTGAAAAAAAAAAAAAAAAAAAAAACGTTTGTAATATTCCCGCAACTTGTGGCAAAATATAATATATTCCATGGACTCAACATGCCTCTCAGCAAATAGCTTGGGGTGTCTACTTTCTAAAATGGGGTCATTTGTGGGGGTTTTGTGCCATCTTGGCATTTTATGGCCTTCAAAACTGTAATAGGTAGTGAGAAGTGAAATCAAAAATTTACGCCCTTAGACAGCCTGAAGGCGGTGCTTGGTTTTCGGGGCCCCGTACGCGGCTAGGCTCCCAAAATCCCCGTACTCAGGAGAAGCAGCAGAATTTATTTTGGGGTGTCATTTCACATATGCCCATAGCATGTGTGAGCAATATATCATTTAGTGACAACTTTGTGTAAAAAAAGAAAAAAATTTTTTTTTTGTCATTATTCAATCGCTTGAGGCAAAAAAATAAAATATTCAATGGGCTCAACATGCCACTTATCAATTTCCTTAGGGGGTCTACTTTCCAAAATGGGGTCATTTGGGGGGGTTTTGTACTGCCCTGCCATTTTAGCACCTCAAGAAATGAGATAGGCAGTCGTAAACTAAAAGCTGCGTAAATTCCAGAAAACGTACCTTAGTTTGTAGATGTGACAACTTTTGCGCAAACCAATAAATATACAGTTATTGACTTTTTTTTTACCAAAGACATGTGGCTGAATACATTTTGGCCTAAATGTATGACTAAAATTGAGTTTATTGGATTTTTCTAATAACAAAAAGTAGAAAATATCATTTTTTTTCAAAATTTGCGGTCTTTTTACGTTTATATCGCAAAAAATAAAAATCGCAGAGGCAATCAAATACCATCAAAAGAAAGCTCTATTTGTGGGAAGAAAAGGACGCAAATTTTGTTTGGGTACAACATTGCATGACCGCGCAATTACCAGTTAAAGCAGCGCAGTGCCAAATTGTAAAAAGACCTCTGGTCATTGACCAGCAAAATGGTCCGGTCTGAAAGTGGTTAAAAATAACAAACATGTTATACTTACCTACCCTGTGCAGTTGGTTTTGCACAGAGCAGCCCCGATCCTCCTCTTCTCAGGTCTCTCTTCAGTGCTCCTGGCCCCTCTCTCCTGTCAAGTGCCCCCACAGCAAGCAGCTTTCTATGGGGCACCCAAGCCAAGCCGAAGCTCCCTGAGTCCATTCAGAGATGGATTCGTGGTTCGGCCTGCCCCCTCTCTCTCCTGATTGGCTCACTGACTTTAATTGACAGCAGCGGGAGCCAATGGCATTGCTGCTGTGTCTCAGTCATTTAGGAGGGAGAGTTCCAGACGGCCGAGGCACTCATGCACATCGCCAGAGGAGGATTGGGCTCAGGTAAGTATTAGGGGGGCTGCTACACACAGAAGGTTTATTATCTTAATGTATAGAAGGCATTAAGATAAAACCTTCTTCTTACAACCACTTTAAGCTTTTACAAAAAAAAACGGAAGTTGATAGATTTATCTGCAAAGCTGCATCAGATTTTGCACTTGGGTTGCTGGGAATTAAAAATTTATTTCAAATTGCGTCAAAATGCGCAACATGCATTTGGGTGCCATTAGTCCTGAATGGCACACCAAGCACTGTGCGATTTTGCTGCGATTGTCACGTACCAAAACGTGTGTGTAAAATTGTCTCGGGCCTAAATTTGGTCCCTGAGCTTCTTTGTCATGACAAATGCACATTGGGTGGCCCATTAAAGTGAATGGGCTGCCCTGTGCGTAACACGCAGAATCGCATGAGAATTGCCCATAGAAAACCACGAATGAGGACGCAAGTTCGCAGTGCGAAAGAGGTTTAAAATAAAAACAAAACAAAAATATCGCGCTTGGGGCAAACCTGAGAGCTGCAACTAAAAACCATCTAATATCGAGTGGGGGGGGGCGTGACCGGATGTCAGGGTGAGAGGCCGCGGCGGGCTCAGACCTACTGCTCGCTCCAGAGACTAATGCTGCCGAGGTAGTGTGGAGGAGGAGGAGGGAAGGAGAAGCCGAGCGTTGAGGTGCCGAAACGAGGGGACGCTGCGAAGCTGTGACGCCACCAAAGCGAGAGTAACGGTACATTCGGTTGACCGAACGGCGCAACAGTGGAGGTATGTGGAGGTCGCCACAGGAAGCTCTCCCATAGAGGAACATCGATTCCCACGTAAGAAACCCTGTGAGAGAGGGAATCAAAGCGAAGGGAGGGATTGAGCGTTACCCCCCCCGGTGGAAGAGACGTAAGACCTGAAGGTATGACCAGGAAAAGGGGGGTGGAGGAGGCGACCACACATAATGGATCACAAACATTACGCAGCTCCAAAGATAAGGCTGGTCACTCGACCGGGCTGACAGGCGTTGCTGCTGCTGCCGCCGCTTCTAAACTGGAGCGATATGCCCATACGCCTAATCAGACTCCAAACCAAACACCCAAAAAGAACGTGCAAGTCGGAGAGGGGCGGCCGCAGAGTACTGCAGCCGTGCAAACGGTCCGAAGGAAAAGCCAGGGCTTGACGACCGAAATAGAGCCGACAAGTTTAAATAAAGCAATATGTGTGGCAGTCCGGTCGGACACTACGGGTTTAATGGGTGGAATATCGGAAGCACAAGCGTCCGTGAGTAATCTCTCCTTAGAGAGGGGGACTGGACAGGACACTGAGATAGGTACAGAAGGAGAAATTTGGGCAAAAGATAAAGAACCATCACTAAAAGAAATTCTATCTGCGGTGAATACATGTAAATTATCATTGGATGATGTATCTGATCAATTAAAGCAGATAAGAGAAGATGGGTTAAATCTTAAAAATGAAGTACAGAAAACTGCGGCTCGCATATCAGATATGGAGGAGAGAGTCAGCCAGGTGGAGGATGATGTACTCCCGCTGAAACAGGAGATGCAAATGATGAAGGGCCAGTTAAATTTGTGTATGGCTAAAATGGACAATATGGAAAATATTATACGCAGGAAAAATATCAGAGCTTTAGGTTTTCCGGAGAAAAGCGAAGGCAATGATCTTGCTGAATTTATGGAAATATGGATAAAGGATAAAGTAGGGAGTGAGAAGCTATCAAGATTTTTTGCAATTGAAAGGGCGTATAGAATTCCGTTTAGGATGGTGGAAGGAAGAAGTCATCCTAGACCCATAATCATCCAATTGCTGTCCTATAGAGATAAAGTTGTTATCCTTCAAAGAGCAAGAGAACTGCGTAATCTTGAATATAATGGGATAAAGATTTCATTGTATCCGGATTTTTCCCCAGAGCTGCAAGGACAGAGAGCCAAGTTTATAGAGTGCAAAAAGAAATTGCAGAATCTTAAAGTGAACTATGCATTGCTTTATCCGGCAAAGTTGAGGGTATCAGCATTTGGGGAAAACATATTTTTTAATAGTCCAGAAGAAGTTAAGTTTTGGTTGGAGGAAAATAAATGTCTGCTGCAACAGAGGGGAATGTTGTAATATGAAAACAGAAAGAAAATGGACATTTTTTTCTTTTTTTTTTTTTTTCCGGACTAAGAGGGAATGCCCCCATATTGCTCTGTTTGTCTCCCTCCCTTTCTCCTTCCCCCCTTCCCTTTTTTTTTTTTTTTCTCGGTAGTAATGTGGACTATTTTTTGTTATAGAAATAAGAGTAATGGGAGTGGGTGGGTAGGGCGAGTAGGTGGGGAGGATATATCACCCTGGGAGGTAAAAACGGTCATGTTGGAAGCCCCTTAGAAGGGCCCCAAGTGGGGCATGGGAGGGTTGGGGAGGGGAAAGAAAAAAGGGATGGGGAGTGTGAATGGATGAATGATAGCGAGAGAAAGGAGGTTGAAAGGATAGGGAAGGATATAGGTAGGCATGGTAAAGGATTATTAATTGCACAAAAAATATCTAAGTATAAAGTTGATGTGTGAAATTGCATTAAATACGGTGGTCAGTGAAAAAGGGCACAAGAAAATGAAATTAAGGGAGGCACAAGGAAATAAATTGTCCAATTTATATAAAACGTGTGTAAAATGTGTATAAGAAATATGGTAAATTTGAGATACAAAATATGTGTGGGACTAAAATTTTGGAGCACAGGGAAAAAAGTAAGGGGGAGATCACGTGTGAAAACACAGAGAAAGCACGTAGAATGGAGAATAAAAGTATGATATTGTGATTTAGGCTTTAAATATGGGAGTAAGCAGTAAGGTAGGGAACTTCACTAAAAAGGTTAAAATCTGTTCTTGGAATGTACGGGGGGTGAAGGAACAGCTGAAGAGACGTGCGTTATTTTCCATGGGGAATATGGGTAATTATGGGATGCTCTGTTTGCAGGAGACCCACCTGGACCGAGATACAATCAGTGTGCTAAGACACAGGAAATATAGGATACAATATCATTCTACATACACCTCCTATTCAAGGGGAGTGAGTGTCTTAATAGATCCTGGGTCGGGTCTAACCTGCAGGCAGAGCATCATAGATGTTAAAGGGAGATATGTGTTCCTTTTTTGTGGTATAGAAGATAGAGTATGTGTGATCGCAACTGTGTATATCCCACCACCATTTAATGCAGAAATATTATATGAACTGCTGAAGTTTATAAAGGATAAGCCTGGAATCCCAGTCATAATAGCAGGGGACTTTAATATGATAATGGATCAAAAAATAGATAGGTTCCCACAGAAGGTTGGTAGTAGGGAGGGACCTAATGGGTTGTTATTTCAATTCTGTGAAGAAACAGGTTTTGTGGATATATGGAGAAGGTGGAACCCCTTAAGAAAACAGTATTCTTGTCACTCTAAGACGTACTCCACCTTGTCCAGGATCGATATGGTGCTGTGTAATGAAGAGGCGCTGGGGTTGGTGGAGAAAGTGGAGTACGAGCCAAGGGGAATTTCGGACCATTCACCGGTAATGTTTTTAATGACAATAGGGAGAGGATGTAGCAGAAGGGAATGGAAGATAAATCCATTTTGGTTAGAACTAATGGATAACATGGAGGGGGTAAAAGAAAATCTAAAAGAATTTTTGAGCATAAATGTGGGATCTACGTCCCTGGGAATAATGTGGGATACCTTGAAAGCCTTCTTAAGGGGGGAACTAATAAAAATGATATCGCAGATTAAGAAGAATGGGTTAGCAAAGGAAATAGAAGCAAAAGAAAGGGTAAGGAGGTCAGAAGAGAGGTATATAAGGGCCCCTTCAGAAGAAAGCTCCAAGGAATGGGAGAAAAATCAGGTAGAATATAAAAGACTTATTTGGGAGAAAGAGGAGAAGAAAAGGCAGTTCCAGAGGCAGTCCTTCTTTGGCGAAGGGGAACAAGTGGGGAGGGTATTGTCACTGATTGCTAAATCAAATAGTTCGTCCCCAATAATACCGGCGATATTGGACAGGGAGGGAGGTATGAGGAAGTCAACACCTGAAATAGTGGAAGAGTTTAGAAAATATTATGAGGAACTATATAAAGTTTCAAACTCCGAAGTAGAGGGGGAGATGCAGGAATTTTTTGGGAAAATAACATTACCCAGGCTGTCGGAGGAAGATAGGGAGGGCTTGGAAGCACCATTGACCCTGGAGGAGCTGCAAAAAGTAACAGCAGAAATGACAAATCAGAAAGCCCCAGGTCCGGATGGACTGCCGATAGAGATTTATAAAAAATTTGGGGAGATACTTTTACCGGCTCTCCTACAGGTGCTCAATGGGGCTTTTGAAGCGGGGCAGTTGCCGCAATCAATGATGGAGGCCACAGTGGTGGTCCTAGCAAAAGAAGGGAAAAACCAATTGGAGACCGCATCATATAGACCTATATCGTTACTGTGTTCAGATGTTAAAATCTTGGCAAAAGTACTTGCAACAAGGGTAAAAAATATAATATCAAAATTAATACATCAGGACCAAACTGGGTTTATCCCAGGGCGGTCCACAAATATGAATGTGAGACGCACCTATTTAAACATTCAGATTCCTTCAGAAAACAAAGGGAATAGAGCAGTTATGTCCTTAGATGCGAAAAAAGCCTTCGATAGTGTGGAGTGGCATTATTTGAGGAGGGTGTTGGCGGAATTTCAATTTGGTCCGAGATTTATGCAATGGATAAGAGTACTGTATACAGGTCCAAGGGCGAAAGTGAGAATAAATGGGGAATGTTCAGAGGGGTTCCATTTGGAGAGGGGGACAAGACAGGGGTGCCCTTTGTCGCCCCTGCTTTTCGCCCTCTCGATGGAGCCTCTGGCTATAGCCTTGAGAGAGGCGCAGGATATCCGGGGGTTTAAAAGAGGGAATGAAGAGGAAAAGGTTGCTTTGTATGCAGACGATGTACTGTTGTTTTTAGGAGACACGGGGCCCTCATTGGTGGCGGCAATGACCCTGATAAAAGAATTCGGGTATTTCTCTGGACTTGAAATTAACTGGGAAAAATCTGCTCTCCTACCAGTGGATCCCCTCGATACCCCACTGCCAGTACAGGTATCCCAAATAGAAATAGTTAAACAAATGAAGTACTTGGGAGTGAATATGACGGCAGACCCAAGGCAGTATATAGCAGGGAATTTAGTTCCACTTATGTCAAAATTAAAGCGTAAAATCAGAATATGGAAGAACCTCCCCTTGTCAGTAGCCGGTAGGTGCAACTTAATTAAGATGGTGTGGATGCCTCAAATATTATATGTTATACAAAACTCACCAGTTTGGATTCCAAAATATTGGTTTAAAAAAATGGAAAGTTTGTTTAGAGAGGTGATATGGAAGAACAGTGTGGCAAGAATTAGCTTACAAGTACTACAGAGACCAAGGGAAATGGGTGGGATGGCACTACCTAATATGAGATACTACTTTCTGGCTGCCCAATTACAGTATATGAGGGGAGGTAACCTAGCAGCAGTGACAGGAAAGGGGGGTGGTCCCCTGGGGAGGGATACTCCACATAATACGGTCGCGGAAGCAGTGGAAGCCGACTCATTTAGGACCAGCTGCCCCACAGTCCAACTGATGGTAAAGTGTTGGGAGGAGGTAAAAGTAATATTGGGGTATAGAGGATATACAGAATTCTCACCAATATGGGAAAATAAAAACTTAGAGGAAATTAAGAAAATGGGGAGATTAGTAGAATGGGATCGGAGGGGCGTACACTTCTTAGCGCAACTATATAAGGACGGGAGACTGAAAACATTTCAGGAACTAAGGGATGAATATGGGTTACCGGCTTATTACCTCCTTAATTATATACAAATTAAACATGCGTTAGAGGCACAATTTAGAGACAGGAAGTTGAAATGGAGTAAGATGCCTGTACTCAGGAGAATTATAAGTTATAATATATCGAAAGGAGGTATTTCTGAGATCTATAGGTATCTAAAGGGAACAGAACAAGAAGGGGTAATAGAGGAGAAAAAAAAGGCAAAATGGGAAAGAGAGGTGGGCCCAATATCGGTAGAACAGTGGGAAAAGGTTCTGGCATTGGGGGCGAAAGTTTCCTTATCTCCATCACATATTATATCTCAAATGTATTTAATCCATAGGGTATACTACACTCCTCTTAAATTGTTTAGATTTGGGAGTAGACAGGACGCAGAATGCCAAAGGTGTGGAGACCGAAGAGGAGATTTAATACATATGATTTGGCGATGCCCAAGATTATATAGATATTGGGTAGGAATAATAGGGGAAAATTAATAAAGTGTTTGGATTATCACTGGAAGTAGAAGCTAAAATCTGTATAATGGGATTGATAGAAGAAGAGGAGGTACGAGGGGATATCCACACAGCGGTCATTAGATGCCTTTTTCAGGGGAGGAAATTAATTGCGTTTAAATGGCAGAGGAGGGAAGCGCCTACAGTAAAGGAATGGATGGAAAGGGTGAAAGATAACATAAAAAAGGAATACATATATAGGAAAAGAGGTAATTATGGGAAGTTTGTTAAAATATGGGGAAAGTGGGGTGAGCAATGAGAAAGGGTGAGTAAGTTGTAAGAGTGATGGATGAAGGAGGGAATGAATGAGAGGTGGGGAGGGGGATGGGAGAAGGGAATGAGTAATTTGTTTAAGTTTGATGTTATTTAAAAAAAATTTGTATAATTGTGAATTGAATATTATCGGCGGAGGGAATGGGAGGGGGAGAGGGCTGATAGGGGGAGGGGGGATGGGAGGGGGGGACAAGGGAAATTTGTTTGTAAGGGGAATTATTGTATGTGATTATTTTGTGGCAATATTTGTGAATTTGAATATAAAGCAAATAAAATAAAAAAAATTTAAAGATTAAAAAAAAAAAACATCTAATATCAAAATATGGGTCAAATCAGAAAAAAATTATACATAAAGTTGCGCTAAATATACGTGAAAATTGAAGTGAAAAACTCAATACAAATCACAAAAAAAATGCAAATCAAAAAAACATCCTGTGTAAAGTTCATTCCAGAAAAAAAGGAGTCTTTGTAATCAGGGAATCTAAGTTCCAAAAAGAAGCCAGCGAACAGGAAAATCAATCCTTTTTACGAATACAGTGGAATCTTCCTGACTTTGCCACTATCACATCCAGATCTGAAAAAGGTTTGACTCTTACCGCAATGGGTGGACTCCAAACCAGCGGAGTCGTTAGCGCGAGCAGACAGCCCACTGCAGGGTTCTTTTGCGTGTATTCCGTTCTGGTGTACTACTGAGTGCATGGATAGATGCGGATCATTCGAAGGTAACCAGCCTAGATCGAAAAGTTCCGGAAACCGTCGTACGTCCTGCTTCTCCTCTCGGTCACCATAGAGAAAGGCAAAGTGGCCGTCCGATCTCCCTGTATGCCTCGGATGCCAAGGTTTTTCAGTGCGCAAACCTGTAGTGAAACACAAAACACTCGGGCCTCCCGGCCACGAGTGAGGGTAAGGGAAAAACAAAAGAGGACTCCGATCGTGAACGTACCGTTAAGCAGTCGACAATTTTATTAATAAAAAAAATATATACACGACAGACCAAAGGTATGACCGAATAGGTCCGATTAGGTAGTACACCGGAACAGAATACACGCAAAAGAACCCTGCAGAGGGCTGTCTGCTCGTGCTAACGACTCTGCTGGTTTGGAGTCCACCCATTGTGGTAAGAGTCAAACCTTTTTCAGATCTGGATGTGATAGTGGCAAAGTCAGGAAGATTCCACTGTATTCGTAAAAAGGATTGATTTTCCTGTTCGCTGGCTTCTTTTTGGAACTAAGATTCCCTGATTACAAAGACTCCTCTTTTTCTTGATTGAACTTTACACAGGATGTTTTTTTGATTTGCATTTTTTTTGTGATTTGTATTGAGTTTTTCACTTCAATTTTCACGTATATTTAGCGCAACTTTATGTAAAAAAATTTCTGACAGAGGTTTAAAACTTACCATTTATGATTACATCTCCTACAAGATATTCCAGTCTTGGTCACAGTTCACTGGTACCTGCCATGTAAACTGTAAGTTAAAATGCTGAATTTTGATTTGCAAACTCCCAACAAACGCTAATCCTTCTTCTGGAAAGTGTGAAAACACAAGAGCAGCATTATAACTTCCTAACTTCCAAGCTTTCTTGAGCATGTACAAATCCCTATTATTTGTCTAAAACATAAAAATGTCTGTGTTCTGATATGTTTGGATATGTAGGTAAGCCTATTTTATAGGACTCACACACTTACGCCTTAATTAATGGTGCTCAGTTCAAATATCTACAGTCCACAGAGTAGCAGTCATGGGTCGTAAACTCGAACTGTGGACAATAGTTTTATACACACAGATGCTGAATTATGCATCAACTGCTGCTACATTAAACTAAAATCTATACGACTTTCCGCTGACAATCTTATTTGCATTATAGGTGGCCTGGATGCCTTTATTACTGTAGAATAGCTTTTACATTTGTCAGTGGCTACATTATGAAAGTTTGCCATTAAACCAAGATTTCAGTAACTCTCTTTAAAGCTGCATTACAGGTAAACCATTAAATACACAAAGTGCATATACAGTACATGAAATATTTTATCTGCAAAAGGTTCAGTAACTGTTTACAGAAAGCCTTGTATTCCAGCCACAGCTAATAGGCAACATACGTAATTTGATCAAAGCAGATCAATTTCTATGCCACATCCCTAGATATAGTGCATTGAAACGATATTTATAGTAAAAAGTGTGGAACTTTTGAGACACGGCATCTTTTTTCTTTTTCTTTTATTATAAGAATATAAATTGAAATACAAAACAAAGCCTATTAGGCATACCCAGGCTTAGGTAAAAACAAAAACATTAAAAGAAAAACAACAAAAGGTAAGGTGGTTGATAACCAAGGCTTAGGGAATTGGAAGCAAGGTATCTGGGGTGTGCAAAGTTAAAAGGGTCGGGTGGTACATTTCCTGTATACAGTCCACATCTAAGCAGTAAACAGAAACAAAACAGAGTATCCTAAGAAGGAGTTGCTGAGGATCCCATAGCATCTCTGGACTCGGTCCAAATATCCCATACTTTCCAGAATTTTTTTGAACATACCCTAGATTCATATGTCCATTTATACAGTGGGACCGCTTTGTTGACTATATTCTTCCAATAATCTAAGGCGGGGGACTGGATGGATTTCCATTTAAGGAGTATAGTCTTACGTGCATAAAACAATAGGAGGCCTATCAAAGTTCTCATAGATCGAGAGGTAGCTAGTAGGTGAACAAAACCTAAAATGCAAACATCAATTGATAGTGGTATTGCAATTGTGGTGACTGTGTGAATACATCGGGAAATGGCTGTCCAGAATAATTTTATGCCAGGACATTCCCAAAACACATGCAGGAAAGTGGCAGGGTCAGCCGTACAGCGCCAACATTGTGAAGAGTGTGAGGGATAAATCTTCCGTAACCGCTGAGGTGTGAGATATACACTATGGAGAATCTTAAACTGGATTAATCTGTCTCTAGCTGATACTAAGCTTTGCATAGGGTAGTCCCAAACATCCTCCCAGTCTTTGAAATCGAACTCTGGGACTTCCTCTCGCCATCGCAATAAAAATTTGTCGAGGCCATCGTGGATGGAGGGTTGAAGAGACTTGTATATTGTACAGAGTGGTTTACCCGGACTATCCCCTCGTAGCATAGCTTCATTTCTGGTCTGGATAGGGTTAAGTTTACGGGCTGATTGCCAAATTGAATCTGAAATGCATGTCTCAACTGAAGGAACCTAAACAGGTATGAATTGGGGAGGGCGTATTTCTCTTTAAGGGAGTCGAATGTCTGGAGTACACTCCCTCACAGATTTGGCTAAGATATTTTATTCCTTTAGACGCCCACACAGTAGGGTCAGGAATCAAGAAAAATTGCTTCAGAGAAGGGTTATGCCATAGAGGTGTATGTGGTGAGTAAGTAGATGAGGGCCCAGGAGTTTGAAGCCGCCATGCCTTAATGACGGCGGTCATAGATTGGGTGAGAGGGAGCAATGCTAAACCACCCATGTAAAGTATATTACATAGTGCTTCATAAGAGCCGAGTAGTGCAGCCTCAAGCACCACGGCAGCATTAGTCTCATCAGCTAGCAGCCAGTTGTGGGCCTGGGTGAGCAGAGCTGCAAGGTAATATTTAAATAAATTCGGACTTGCTAATCCACCCTCAGTCCATGGCCTTTGCAAGATTGTCAGCCGAAACCTAGGCCTTAGAGTTCCCCAAAAGAATGAGGTCATTGCAGACTCAAACTGCCTAAGTATTTTTTAGGGATTCACACTGGGGCATGGCAGAGGATATACAGTATAGAGGGTAGTAGCTTCACTTTGAAAAGATTAATCCTTCCCACTAGTGAAAGGGGGAGGTGGGACGACTATGCTGATAGACGTTTCATCAGATTCAATAGTGGTAGAAGATTTAGGGCCACATAGTCAGATGCTTTTAGGGAAATCACTACCCCCAAATATTTGGCTGAGGCAGTCCACTTAAGGGTTATATTTGGGTCGGCCATGGCATCAGCCCCCCTATCTATGGGTAGGATCAGAGATTTAGTAAAAAATAAAAAAAATATAAAAAAATAAAATGTTATTTTATTTCCTTACAATTAAACATATGACAATGACAGACTTACAGTAAAATACAATTATAAAACAGTCAATTCAACTACTGCAGTAATTTATACAACACAGTCTTTCTGCTCAACGCATTTCTTGGACATGAGCCTCTCCATCAGGAGCTAACAGACTTCCATCAGAAGCCGCCGCAGCCATCTTGGAAAGGGTCAGGCGTCCGGATGATCAATTCCGGCCGCCTGGCCCCAGCTGGGATCAATTGGGAGACCATCAGGCTCCTATATATGGTGTGGCTAGCCCCAGAATCTCTCTCTCCTTCCTCTATAGCCTGGAACCTGGCTGGTGAAATTTCTGGAAGCAGCAAACCGTCACAGGTATGATACAATCAATTGAAAGGGTGCCTTTCAAACTAAATAAGCCATTTAATTCTCTGTGGTAGGTTCATTCTAATATTGGTTAATCAATCTCTATATATAGGTAGTGAAGTTTGCTAAAGCAATGTTTATTATTTTTTGTTATTAATTTTAGTGCCATTATCAATAATATTGTCATCACTATTGTTATCACTATTATTATAGTACTATTAATTATTATTGTCAATGATCCTTGATAGCTTCTAAGGCTTGATTCACACCTATGCATTTTTAGTGCTTTTTGCATTTTGCAGATTTGCTCTACAGAATATGTTCCATAGGAAACCATGATAAATGGACTGCAGTGCAAATCTGTAAGATGCAAAAAGCACTAAAAATGCATAAGTGTGAATCAAGCCTTAGGCTGGATTCACACCTATGCAGTTTTAGTGCTTTTTGCATTTTGCAGATTTGCAATACATTCCATTTAACATGGTTTGCTATGGAACATGATCTGTAGTGCAAAATGCAAAAAGCACAAAAAATGCATAGGTGTGAATCCAGCCTTACACTCTGTTCCAAATTATTATGCCAATGATATTTTTCTCATTTACCTAAATAATTGATGTAAACAACAGTCAGCATAATTCTCTTGTTATCAGCTATTAAGAGTACAATTCAAATTATATTGAACAAACCTCCTAATAATAACAGGTTTTTTTTCTAAATAAAAAAACGTACAATGCACTGTTCTAAATTATTATGCACAGTAAGTTTCAAAACACTTTATAGGTTGTAAAGAACTGACAATTGTCATTTGTTGTGTTTGCAGCATATTTACTGAAATCAAAAGCTATTTCAATCAAACTTTGAACAACATTTTAACTTTTTAAACATTTTAATAGGTTACGTTACATTTTAACATAGGACCCCTTATTTGATAGCTGCTTCACAAGTCCTGCATCCATTGAACTTGTGAGTTTTTGGACAGTGTCTGCTGTTTGGATGTAAACTGCCTCCCACCCTCATAGATCTTTTGCTTGAGGATGCTCCAAAGGTTCTCAATAGGATTGAGGTCAGGAGAGGATGGAGGCCACGCCATTACTTTCTCTCCTTTTATTCCCATAGCAGTTATTGATGCATAGGTATTCTATGCAGCATGAGATGAGATTGTCATGCATGAAGATGATTTTATTATGGAAAGCATAGTTCT
The DNA here is from genome assembly GCF_037356315.1 of Lithobates pipiens. Taxonomy (NCBI): domain Eukaryota; kingdom Metazoa; phylum Chordata; class Amphibia; order Anura; family Ranidae; genus Lithobates; species Lithobates pipiens. The sequence goes on from NW_027507718.1 coordinate 7,423,234, forward strand.
TCCTTCTGTACCAGGGAAGGAAGTGGTCAGTCAGGAATTCGACATACTTTGCAGAGGTCATCTTTACACCTTCGTGGACCCTAAAGGTGCCGACCAGCTCTCTTTCCATGATTCCGGCCCGAGACATGACTCCACCACTGCCTTGCTGACGTCGCAGCCTTGTTGGAACAGGGTGGACGTCCACCAACCATCCACTACTCCAGCCATCTGGACCATCCAGGGTTGCACGGCACTCATCAGTGAACAGGACTGTTTGAAAATTAGTCTTCATGTATTTTTCTGCCCAATGCAGCAGTTTCTGCTTGTGAGCATTGGTTAGTGGTGGCCAAATGGAAGGTTTATGCACAGTTGCAAGACTCTGGAGGACTCTACACCTTGATGTCCATGGGACTCCAGAGGCACCAGCGGCTTCAAATATCTATTTGCTGCTATGTAATGGTGTTTTAGCAGCTGCTCTCTTGATCAGATGCATGAATCTGGCAGAAATCTTCTTCAATGTGCCTTTATATGCACAAAACCTGTCAAACTCTGAATCAGCCACAAATCTCTTAATAGTGTGATGATCACGCTTACGTTTTCGTGAAATATCTAATGTTTTCATACCTTGTCCAAGGCATTGAACTATTTCACTCTTTTCGGCAGCAGAGAGATCCTTTTTCTTCCCCATATTGCTTGAAAATGGTGCTCTGTTTAATAATGTGGAACACCCTCCTTTAGTCGTTTTTCCTTTAATTGGGTTCACCTGGCAATCTAATTATCACAGGTTTCCGAGATTGTTTTCGGTGATCAAAAGAGCCCTGAGACACAATGCCATCCATGAGTTAAACTTAAAAACAAAAAATATTTAATCTTTGTGACACTGAAATAGAATTTGAATAATAATGTGGAACAGGGTGTATAGACCTAGTAAGAGTAACTTAAATTGAGTCTAAACTGTTATTACCTTATACACTCATTACCAGAAACCTAAACTAAACCCATGAAAGGAGTTTACTTACCAACTAATTGCTTGATGGATCACCTCCCTGTTTCATCAGGATAGCAGGAAGGATTCTAATGTTTAACCACTTCCCGACCAGCGCACGCCGAATGGCACGGGCAGACATATTGGCGTACAGGTACGTCCAATCTTAAATGCCACCCTGCCATCATGAGCGTGCCACCAGCGGAGCGCTCGCGTGCCGGTCGGGACCCCCGTGAGTCCGGTCGCGGGTCCTGCGGACTCGATCGCCACAGACATACCCGCGATCATCTTACGGGGCAGCTGAACTGGGAGATGCCGTTGTAAACAGCATCTCCCCGTTCTGCCTAGCAACAAGTGATGCTGATCTCTGCTCCATGTGATTGGAGCAGAGATCAGTGTTCACTAAAAGAAAGACCAGCCCCCAACAGTTAGTAACACGCCCCTAGGAACACCTAACCCCTACACTGCCACCCACTGGTTAACCCCTTCACTGCCAGTGTCATTTACACAGGAATCACTGCATTTGTATAGCAGCGATCGCTCTATAAATGAAAATGGTCCCAAAAATGTGTAAAAAAGTCCGATGTGTCCGCCATAACGTCGCAGTCACAATAAAAATCGCTGATCGCCGCCATTACTAGTAAAAAAAATTATTAATAAAAATGCCATAAAACTATCCCCTATTTTGTAAACGCTATAACTTTTGCACAAACCAATCAATAATCGATTTTTGTTTATAGCGCAAAAAAATTTAAACGCAGGGATGATCAAATACCACCAAAAGAAAGCTCTATTTGTGGGAAAAAAAGGACGTCAATTTTGTTTGGGAGCCACATCGCACGACCGCGCAATTGTCAGTTAAAGCGATGCAGTGCCGAATTGCAAAAAGTGGTCTGGTCTTAAGCCAGCAAAACGGTCCGGTCTGTAAGTGGTTAAGTCAATTGTCATGGCTGTAATAAAGAAGGTAAATACTATATGTGAATTATGGCCTATAGCTATTATTAAGGTGTGTACAATCTTGCTTTGATGTAGCCCTTGGGGAGGGAGGCATATTTACCTCTAGTCACAAGACAATGAGTATAGACCATTGTATATATGGGTGGCTATAGAGTACATCACCCCCCCTCTCCTTCCTCCCTTTTTCACCCTCCCCCCCACCTTCTATACATAGAATAGTAGCACCCTGCGATAAAAATATATAGAATAGTATCACCCTTCGATAAGAATATATACGATAGTGGCACCCTGTGATAACTTTAATGAATGTCTGAAACCTGCCAATGAATTAAAAGTCAATGCAAATATAAGTGAATAAACAATGTTAATGTTTTCAGATAGTACCTATAGTACATGTAAATTAAATTGTTATTGGAGGTTGAAGGAGGAGGAGAAAGGATTTCCATGCTATATGTAGTTGACCCATGAGGGATACCTGGGTGTACCCCGCAGTCCCTGGGGGAGGGATCTTGGCATGATATGTGAAATTATGGAATATCAACATTATTATTTAAAATACATTTTGTCACTCTATTTAGATGGCAGCAACAAACGTCTGTTAGCTCTTGACCATGTCCAAGATACATGTTGAGCAGAAAGCCTGTGTTGTATAAATTATTGCAGTAGTTGAATTGACTGTTTTATAATTGTATTTTACAATACGTCTGTCATAATCATGTTTAATTTTAAGGAAATGAAATAAAATGTTATATTTTTTTACTAAAACAATAGGCAACATAGATGTGTCAGGGACCTTTTTTTTCTCTACCTCAGTTAAAAAATTCAGCTTGGTCATCAGCCTGCCTCCAGCCTGCGATTGGACCATGAAAGAGGAGCAGTACACTGCTAAAGTCATCCCTCTGACCTGTAAAACATGTGTAAAGCAATAGAACTGTGACTGGCTCAGAACTTCTACCATTGTGAATGCTGCTGTGCATAGAATAAGAGGACACTAGCATGAATAACTGAATCTCTGTTGATGTTAGTGTAGTGATGTGATAATTACCTCTATCAAATATGCAGCCTGTTTGTTTACGAAGTGTATCTACCTACCTGTGATGCAATGAATTTGTTTTAGCATTTTCACTTATGGCTGTGGCGACGTCTACATTTGGTGATGAGGTCATCTAGGTGACCTGCCTACTGCAAGGACAATTAAATAATTCTTCTAGGAGAGCACATTGTAAAGAAAATAAGAGAATGGATCTCTATTGACATGGCACAGACACATTAGCATCTAATTTACCACAAAAAAGGAACTGAAGCTATCTGTAAGGTAATGCAGCATTCCCTCACTGCGACATGCTATGAGGACTGCATAATGTATTAAAGAGGAAGTAAACTCTCCCACTCTGATGCTTCTTTTCATTTAGTCCATTATAATAAGTAATTATCAAACTATAGCCACTGTAATCCAGCCCAAATAGCATATTACTTACTGTTTAACCACTCCTGCCAATCCAAGATGCGCCGTGTTCCCCGGTGACACGAGCGCATCGGGATCGCGCCGCTGCGCAGGCACGCGCGAGCGCGAGCGCGATCCCCCTCCTTCTGATGGAGGTTCCTGAACGTCCAGTCAGAAGGAGGCGGCTCCCACCCGGCTGTATATGTACATTGGCCGGGTGGGAGCTGCCTCCTTCTGACTGGACGTTCAGGAACGTCCATCAGAAGGAGTGGGATCGCGCGCATGTGCCTGCGCAGTGGCGCGATCCCGATGCGATTGTGTCACCGGAACACGGCACATCTTGGATTGGCAGGAGTGGTTAAACAGTAAGTAATATGCTATTTGGGCTGGATTACAGTGGCTATAGTTTGATAATTACTTATTGGATTGGCAGGAGGGCTCTGTGATTAGACACAGCCGTCATGTGATGTAAACAAACAGCCGGTTGCTAGGCAATCGGCTCTCCTCTTCTCACATGGAAGTCGTTGCTGAGGAGAGGAGAGCAGATCGCTGCAGCCGGCTGGTGATCAGTGAGTATGAGCTGTTTTTACAGCTTTTTACTCACTGATCACTAGTCTAGTGTAATACACACATGTCCCCACACATGTCCCCAAATAATAAAAACACATGTCCCCCACATATGTCCCACTAAAATCACATGTCCCAATGATTATCTGCACACATATGTACGTGATCACCTGCACACATATGTACATGATCATTTGCGTACATATGTCCGTGATCACACAAACCAATTATTATACACTTAACAGATTTTTTTTTACCAAAAACATGTAGCAGAATACATTTTGGCTTAAATTTACGACAAAATTTGATTTCATCAGATTTCTTTTAAAATAGAAAGAAGAAAATCTTTTTTTTTCTCCAAATTTCCGATTTTTCTGCGCTTATATCGCAAAAAATAAAAAACGGAGTCGTGAATAAATACCACCAAAATAAAGCTCTATTTGTGTGAACAAAAGGATAAAAATTTAATGTGGGTACAGTGTAGCATGACCGCGCAATTGTCATTGAAAGTGCGAGAGCGATGAAAGCTGAAAATTGGGCTGGGAAGGAAGGGGGTGAAAGTGCCCTGTATTGTAGTGGTTAAAGAAACTTTAAAAAACTTGTTTTCAGGGGTTAGGCAGCACCATATTAAGTATTGTTTTCTAAATCCACAGTGTAGTGTATTTCCGCCCTGACATTGAGCTCTTCCTATACTGTTAACCAAGCCTCCTTCTCAATCCAACATTTCTATGGCAACCCTGCTTCCCTGTTCATAGCTGTTTTATTTCATAGTATTTACTTGTGCTGATTATCTAGTGTTTGCCTTTTTGAGTCCTATCAGCTTCTGCTGATAAGATTGCAGTAATGCTTTCCCATGCCCTGCTTTACACTCCATGTGAGGTCATATGGTGTGTAGAAGGAAGCTCTGAGTCATTCTGCAGCCTCCTGGGATATCAGTGTTGTGCCATAGGAAGTCCTGATAACAGATAGATAAGCACATAGAGAGTGTGCCGTAAATCAGGGGAGATCTGGGCATGCTCAGTGACGTCATTCTAAAGAACAAAAAGGATTACAACAATACTAAGCAAGTAAGGCGATATCTACAAGTATAGTTCATTAGGGGTTTTTTATGCTGATTTACATGGGATAAAGTTGTGGGGGAGGGTTTACAACCACTTTAAAGCTGAAGTTTAGCTAAAAAATAGTCCTTACACTTTTAGTCACATCGCCTACCTGTAATGAAGTATGTCCCACGTTGTGCAGGCAGCTGGATCAATGAGAAGCCTTTACTGCAGGGATGCCTGTCCTCTTCCTGTTTTTGAACTTCTGGCCCTGCAATGGTTTACAGCTTTGGGTCTTCAGGCAAACCATAATTTCTCCTCCTCCATTCAGAAAAGTTTTTTCACTGATTACACTGCATGTAACAAGATATAGAAATGGGGGAGAGAATCCTTTGACTGATCAGACTCTCTCCCATTCTCAGATCACATTATAGTAAATTAAAATGAGAAAAAAAAATGTTCCCAATTGATAAGCCAAAAGGAGGGGGCATGTCCCCATCAGACCATCTGTACTACTGTTTTGCCTGAAACCCTGAGGCCTGGATCACACCTATGCAGCTTGCAGTTTGCATATTACAGGCACATTTTGCATTTTTTAATACATACTTTTCATCCATTGAAGTCTATGGAACTAAAAACCTGAAAAAAGTGCCTGGCTCTTTCTATAAAATGCATAGATGTGAACTACATCCATAGCAAACCATGTTAATTGGACTGTAGTGTGTTTCTGAAAAAAACTGAATCCATTGCAGCACTAAAAGTTCATAGATGGGAAGAGGACAGGCATTCCTGCATTAAAGATTTCTCCAGGTTCCAGGTGAAGGTGTTCATCTCATTAACCACTTGACCACTGGGCACTTAAACACCCTTAATAACCAGACCAATTTTCAGCTTTCGGTGCTCTCACATTTTGAATGACAATTACTCAGTCATGCAACACTGGACCTATATGAAATTTTTGTACTTTTTTTCACACAAATGGAGCTTTCTTTTGGTGGTATTTAATCACCGCTCGGTTTTTTATTTTTTGTGCTATAAAAGAAAAAAGAAAATTCTGTAAAAAAATTAATTTTTCTTCGTTATATAATTTAGCAGATTAGTAATTTTTTCTTCATAAATTTTGGCCAAAATGTATACTACTACATATCTTTGGTAAAAATAAGTACAAATTGGTGGATATTATTTGGTCTTTGTGAAAGTTATAGAGTCCACAAGCTATGGTGCCAATATCTGAAAGTACTGATGGCCTATTTCAATTCTTGAGACCCTAACATGCCAGAAAAGTACAAATACCCCCCAAATGACCCCTTTTTGGAAAGAAGACTTTCCAAGGTATTTAGTAAGAGGCATGATGAGCTTTTTGAAGTTGTCATTTTTTCCCACAATTCTTTGCAAAATCAAGATTTTTTTTACTTTTGTTTTTTTCACAAAATTGTCATATTATCAGTTTATTTCTCACACACAGCATATGCATACCACAAATTACACCCCAAAAGACATTCTGCTATTACTCCCGAGTACAGCGATACCACATGTGTGAGATTTTTACACAGTGTGGCCACATACAGAGGCCCAACATGCAGGGAGCGCCATAAGGCGTTCTGGAGCACCCAGGACAATTCTGACATTTCTCTCCTACATGTAAAAATCATCATTTATTTGCTAGAAAATTACATAGCAAACACCCTGGAGAATACAATGGTGGTCGTTGCAACTTTTTATCTCGCACGGTATTTGCGCAGCAATTTTTCAAATGCTTTTTTTTGGAAAATAAAACAGGTTTGAGCTTAAAAAAAAACACACAGTAAAGTTAGCCCAATTTTTACATAATGTGAAAGATGAAGTTACGCTGAGTAAACAGATACCTAACATGTCACTCTTCAAAATTGCACATGCTTGTGGAATGGCGCCAAATGTCACTACTTAAAAATCCCCATAGACGACGCTTTAAATTTTTTTTACTGGTTACATGTTTTGAGTTACAGTGGAGGTCTAGGGCTAGAATTATTGCTCTCGCTCTAACGTTCGCAGTGATACCTCACATGTGTGGTTTGAACACCGTTTTTATATGTGGGCGGGACTTACGTATGCATTCGCTTCTGCATGCGAGCACATGGGGACAGGGGCGCTTTAAAAAAAAATTATTTTTTTATTGTTCATTTTACTTTATTTATTTATTAGTTTGACATTTTTTTCCTATTACAAGGAATGTAAACATCCCTTGTAATAGGAATATGGCATGACAGGTCCTCTTTACAGTGAGATATGGAGGTCAATAAGACCCCGCATCTCACCTCTAAGCTGGGAAGCCTGAAATAAAAATAAAATAAAAAAAGATTCTGGCTTTGATCGTATTGGCGAGTCGGTAGAAGCACTGGAGGGCGGCGGGGGTGGGGGGGATGTCTATGGCTCGGTATTGCAGGGTATCACCGACTATGGCTGGGTATTGCAGGGTATCTCTGAGTATGGCAATTTATGGCAGGGTATTGCAGAGTATTGGCAGGGTATTGCAAAGTATTGGCTGGAATTGTACTGCAGAGTATTGGCGAGTACTGCAGAGTATTGGAGGGTAGTGCAGAGTATTAGTGGGTATTGCAGAGTATTAGCTGGTATTGCAGAGTATTGCCGGGTATTGCAGAGTATTGGCTGACATTGCAGAGTATTGGCTGGCATTGCAGAGTATTGGCTGGCATTGCAGAGTATTGGCTGGTGTTGCCGAGTATTGGCTGGTATTGCAGAGTATTTGCGGGTGTTGCAGAGTATTGGCTGGTATTGCAGAGTATTTGTGGGTGTTGCAGAGTATTGGCTGGTATTTAGAGTATTTGCGGGTGTTGCAGAGTATTGGCAGGTATTGCAGAGTATTGGCGGGTATTACAGAGTATTTGTGGGTATTGCAGAGTATTTGTGGGTATTGCAGAGTATTGGGGGGTATTGCAGAGTATTTGCTGGTACTGCAGAGTATTGGGGGGTATTGCAGAGTATTGGTGGGTATTGCAGAGTATTTGCTGGTACTGCAGTGTATTGGGGGGTATTGCAGAGTATTTGCTGGTACTGCAGTGTATTGGGGGTATTGCATAGTATTGGCAGGGAATTGAGGAGTTACATTTCGTGAGCAGCGATGTGGGCACTGCAGATGCAGCCCACAGCGATGCTGGCACCAATCTCTTCCCCCTCCGCTGTACCGATCGGACGGAGCAATCACGTGGTAAACGGCCGTGATGAGCGGCCGTTTACCGTGATCCGTCATGCCACAGGACCCGGCGGCGGATGCTCTTGAGTGCACGCCCCAGGGGGCGCGCAAGAGCGGAATTCTGGGAGGACGTCATATGACAGCCTCCCAGAGTTAAACAACCGCCCTGTAGCTGTCATTCGGCTATGGGCCGTTTTTTAAGTGGTTAAAAGGAGTAGTCCAGCCTGAGCTCATTTGGCTGGGCTTCTCTTATGGATCACAGGAGTGTAATTTCATTTTGCACACCAATGACCCATTTTCAGCAGAGAGTGGTCTGAAGTCCACTCTCTGCTGATGTCACAAAAATCAGTCCAGACACCGCGTCATCCCGACAATGGAAGTCTGAACCGGCCAGGTGCCTGGACTGACACCCGTTTCAGGCTCTTAAGGAGCCGCAGAGAGCCTGAGATGGTCGCTTCCCGCCTCCCCCCACCGTTCAGCGCTCCAGTGAGTGAGGAGGGAGCAGAGCGGAGAGCTGCTGATTGACAGTCACGAGCTCTCTGCTCAGGGAGCTGTGAGAACCGAGCCATCAGCGATGTTCGAACGCTCGGTTCTCAGTGCAAAGGCGCTGGGGGACAGATGCAGCATCGGACCCACGCTGCATCCACCTAGGTAAGTATGATACTGAAAAAACAAACCTATACTTCTCTTTTAAATAAAGAGGGTCTATAAATAATACAACACTGACCACAGCAATGGTAAAATGGACCACTCATCTCCTTTTATCTCGTAATAGAAGGCATAAAGGGACTATATTCAAACTCTTGGCAGAATATTCAAGAATTCTCATATAGTAAAATGTCTCCAATTCCACAGGGCCTATATTTCACCCTTGAAGTCATCTCAGATGAAATTCTCAGACTCCCATAAAGTGTACAAATGTGGAAAAGAAAATGCAGAGATATTTCACAGTTTCTGCAACTATAGATAGATTACACAGTGCTAGCAATAAGTGGTATCCCTTGCCACTGGTAAACACTATAAAGTAATCTACTGTTATACTTTAAAGCATCGGTGTCCAAAATTTTGACCTTCCTGTGCCACATTGGAAAAAGAGGAATTGTTTTGGGCCACACATAAAATATACTAACATCAAGGACAGCTGATGTGCAGTTCCTCCAGTGGCTCTCAGCGGGTAGCTACTGCTGCTGGGCCTGTTCACTATAATTACAGTCATCAGCAGCAACAACCATTTGCGGCTCTACACAGCCAGCAATTACCTGTGGTGGTTGCTGCTAATCATTATGGCAAACGGGGCAGACAGCCGCACCTACCCGCTGAGAGCCGCAGGAGGAACTTCCGCTAAAATTCTCACTGTCCCCAATCACCGCTGTGAATTGAGTGTGTGTGTGTGTGTGTGTGTGTGCGTGCGTGCGTGCGTGCGTGCGTGCGTGCGCGCTCGCGCAACTGAAATATGGGGGCAGCCAACCTCAGCACCCTTCTAAATCTGCCCATGCAGCATTTTCTTACCTGCTACCCTTGCATTTCTTGCTGGCAGTGCTATGGAAAACATGGCAACCCCCAGCTTCCCTCCAGCCATGCATTTGGCTGACTTGTCAATGAAGGCTGCTGCAACTGCTATGTTTTCACGGCATCCCCTGTGTCCCTACAGACAGGCTTGTCTGTATTGGCCTTTGTGGCTGCTGTGCAGGCTTGCATAGCGTCCCTCCAGATGGGCCCCATGCTAAACTCTCTGGGGTTTCATGTGGCCCGCTGGTTGGACGCCCCTGCTTTAAAGGATAACATTTAGTATACTGGACACAAGAACCCCAAGAGTATCAAACATCAGGAAGTTAGGACTGTTTCTATTGGCAATACAGTGTAAAAACATTTCACACCAGTGGATTTATTGCTACTCCTACTATAACCCCTAAAACCCTAAGTCTGTTTTTAGAAAAATTAATATGTAGTTGTATTCAGAAACATTATTCAATAACCAGAAAAAAATAAAAAATTTTGCAGTACTGAAAAGCTCATAAACAGTAGGTCATAAAATAATTCAAATGTTCAACAGTTCAGTGCCTTAAAGTGAATGTAAAATGATCACCTTGTAGAACAATCCATTCAGTTTAAAACAAAAATTGTATAGATATAAAAAAAAATGTATGATTTTATTTTTTATAAGTAAGAGACAGTGGCGGCTGGTGTTTTTTTCTTTGGAGGGGTGGCAACCCCCCCTTGCTGTCTGCTGGCCGGTCTCATCTCATTTAGGTGGCAGGCATTAGCATCGGGCATGGGCAGCCATCACAGCGACCGTGCGTCTCCTCCCCATCTCCTAGGCGTCCAATAGGATTGCCTGTCATTTCAGCCAATCGAGTGACGGTTCTCAAAACCTGCTTCCCAATTGACTGGCAGGAGGATCATTATAACACACTTGGGTGGGCTCTGTTTGCATTCTCTTTGCCCCGAGCAGTGTGTTCTCCTGCTTAGTGTGGTCAGTTTTAAATAGGAAAGCAGAGGGACTGTCAGGAACACCAGGGATTTCACATAAAGGAAGCAATAAAAAGAGAACAGGATACTTTCTCATACAAGTACATGGTACAGCAGGCACATATCAGGAATATGAAGTGTTGGGATAACGAACGCTTTAATAAAACAAACTTTTTTGGACTGTCCTTTTGATATCACTTGGCTTCTGAAGCAATCGGTGTGGTCTCTTCTTGATTAATTAATTAATTTAAGTAAAGAAAAATAGATGTTAATTCTGCCAGAAATCCAGTAGGTTCCTGCATTTGGAACCAACAACGCTGCCTCTGCTGCACTAAAATATCAAACAATGATGTAAACCCTGCCTAAGGTCTCTCCTGCTGTACTACAGAACACCTCCTGTTTTTTAGAGATGAGGGGAGTGTTCCGTAGTCTGCATTTCAGTGCAGGAGAGGCTGAGTTGTCAGGCCATTACAGGTAAAAATAATCATGTATTGTAATACAGAGATGTAAGACATTTGATGTTCTTTTTATTTTGCTTAGACATACAATACATTTAAGAATATTTTAAATTAAATTCATATAGCTGTTTATTATATTGTTGCACTGTGAATCATAGATTTAATCAATCCAGAGGTTAAGGGTCTTTTAAAGGGAATTTACAAACAATACATTTTTTTTTTATGTTGGCACCTCCTGCCAATATTTTTCACAGCCATAATATTCACCTATTTATTTGCAAGTCAAAGTCACCGAAATGTGAAAGGGTATCCAGAGCTCAGCCTCTCCAGTTGTCTTCAGATGTGGGAGGAATTGCATTACTGATTCACTACATTTGGTAACAGTATTGTGTGTCAGAGTTTCCTGCACTGGTTATGACTGTTATTTTCAGGGATAAAATATACGTTAGATATGGTAGAAAGGGAATATTATTTTTTTTTTCAACATATTATTCATTTTATAGTGCAGTAAAAATGTCTTTCATTGCTCCCCTGCTCAAACTCCATTACACTGCTACTTTACGAGATAAATTAGAGACGCCAGCAAGGCTAGGAAATACAAACCTTTAATATAAATAGCTGAAAAGTAATGATTTGCTATAGTAACAGGAGAGTTGATTACCGACTTTTTGTCATGATAACCATATCTAGAGGCCAATTACCATACTATATGTATGAATTTCCCATCTTCACACAACAGGCAGATTTGTGATGAAAACATAAAGACAAAAAAGTAGATATTTTTGCATAAAAAGTCATTCAGCAGAGCTGCTTTTATACTTTTTATTTTTCCTTGGGACAATTGTCTTTTTACCACCCCCCCCCCCCCCCCCCCCCCAAATACTGCATTTTACTGCTCAGCCTTAGCTTTACACTTACAAAACAAGGCATGGCTAACCTGGTGATGTAAAGGTTAAAAGAAATGGTTTAAAGTGTTACTAAACCCACATCAGTAAAAGCAGTCGGTTTATGCAGTAAAGCATTCTTGTTATACTCGCTATGGAACCTAAGGGGTTAATCCTCTGCATTGTGTAAAAAGGCTGATTGATCTTGTATGCACAGATCCTCCCCTCCCTGCACTGTCCCCTTGGATAAGTCCAGAAAGGACAGAGCCTTTGGAGTCAGACTGCACATGCTCAGTTTGGGGTGTATTTTTGTTAGTTTTTTTTTTCTTGGCAGAGAGCATGTGATCAGCACAGGGCCAATCAGCACTGTCCAGAAGGAGGGTCTGCCTCATAGGCCTCATAGGACAGCTCAGTGCAGTATGAAAACGCCTCCTACAAGCTTCACCAGGAACCAGAGGCGTATCTAGGGAAAATTGAGCCTATGGCAAGCACTGAAACGGCACCCTTGTCAAAACATTTGAAACCCATTTTTCAGATAACCTTAACAAAAAACAAACAAAAACAGCTCTCTCTTCTCTTCTTCCTTATCCCTTCCTTCTGTCTTTTCTCCCTGCGCTGTCTGTGCATTGGAATGAAGAGACGTACCCCCCTGTCCTGCTCCATTCATCTGTCATCATACCCCCTCCTCCTCCATTCATTTGCCTGTATACCCTCTTCCTCCGCCTCAATTCATGTGCCATTATACTCAACTGTCCTCCCCCATTCGTTTGCATTATATCTTCCCTCATCTCCCTTCTCCTCTAGTCACCTCCCACATATCTCCCCAGACACCTTTCTTATTCCCCATGTTTCCCCCTCTCCCCCTTCTCTCCTACATGCTTGTCTCCACATTCCCCCTCTGTGCCCTGTCCTCACTCCCTATACGTCCCTCTCCCCAGTCAGCATGGCTCCTACCTGCTCCTCCGGAGCCTCCCCCGGGCACAGGCAGTGATATGTAACCCAAGACGAGGGAAAAGCAAATCCTCAGAAGCCAGGAAGTTGATAGTGAGATCCCCAGCCGGTAGGATCTCCTCAGCTTCTCCAGCCCGGTGGCCCTCTTCTTCCCACCCCAAGTCTATCAGTGTTCATGGACCAATTCGGTTTAGCTCGTCTCCCAGCCTCTGACAACCGGGCACAGCTCACAGTGCAGCAACAATAACAGCTGGCTCCTCCTCATCCTCTCTCCCCCCAGACACCGCCCCCTACCCTGGACTTCCCCCCACACAGCTTACTTAGTGACAGGCATGTGTGCAGGAGGTGGGTGAGCTCAGTCAGTACTCCTAACACTGTGTGGGGAGATGGAATACCATTATCTACACTGTGCTGGGAGAGAGGACATGGTGTTGGTTAGTCAATGGAACACGGAACGGAAGAAGAGAGCGTCCCCTTCATATGGTGCCCATGGCACTTGCCATATCTGCCATACCCTGGATACCCCACTGCCAGGAACTAATAGAAATCACAAGACTGCTAATGAGAAAAAAGTATTTAGCAGTTTATATTTATTAAAAGAATTGCATTTCCATGTTCTGTGGGAGGCCAGATATGTAGGGTCCAGGGTTTAGTAACACTTTTACCACTCTGTGTCAGTATAGCTAAAACAGTGAATAGAAGAGAAGGGCAAATTGCCGTCCTAGTCTGCTAGCAGTTAGGACCTGGAATAGCTGACTTGTAAGACTAGATTCACACTGTTGTATTAGGGTAACGCACAACAGTGCATGTTATGCGCATTACCGTGTGTTGTGGTGCAATTTGATGCAATACGGGCAGAGCTGACAACACTGCTTAGAATTTCAGCGCAACGGAAGCAATGTTTTCAGCTAAACAGGAATTTAGGGGCTTATTGGATTTTTGGTAGGGTCAACTGCTATTTTTCTGTACTTGCAGTGTTTTAAAAAGAGACAAAAGATGTTTAATATTGTCCAAGCATACATTTTAATGAGGCAATGTTCTGTTCACTTTGTAAAGTACCGTAAGTGATTCTAAAAGGGCAGTACAAAAAATGTTTTTTTGTAATTTATTAGGGCACAGAAGAGATCATTTCTAAATAGAACATAACTAGGTGAATTAACTCGAAAACACATTTTCTTTCACAAAGATTTTATTAACCCCTTCCCGCTGAGTCTACGCAGATGTGCGTACTCGGCTTCCGGGGGGTATACCAGGATGATGCCCGCACCTGCAGGCATCATCCCAGGACTGTTTTTTCCAGCAGCCGATTGGCTATCCAGCTATAACAACCGATGTGGCTAAAAGCCGCTCGGCTGTTATGCCGGAGGAGCGGGAGGGGACGTCCCCCCCTCCCGCTACCTTCCGCCGCTGTTACCGTTGCTCCCGCTCGATCGGGAGCACCAATTGCACATCCGCTGCCTCCGGCTGCTGGGGAGGAACTGGAACAAAGCTGTAATCAGCTTCGTTCCAGTATCCTAATAGTAAACACGGAAGCGACGTCATGACGTCACTTCCCGTTTACTTGGCTGCCAATGGCGCCGGTTTAAAAAAAATATATACGGTATTCAGAATCGCCGTTTTTGGTGATCTGAATACATTGAAGTGTAAAGGAGGGATCGGGGGTCTTTTAGACCATCGATCCCTCCATAAAGAGTAGCAAAGAAAACGCATACAGAAGTCACGCCCGCTTATGTAAACGGTGTTAAAATCACACATGTGAGGTATCGCCGCGATCGTCAGAGCGAGAGCAATAATTCTAGCTCTAGACCTTCTCTGGAATGCTAACCTGGTAACCGTAATTTTTTTTTAAAGCATCGCCTATTGAGATTTTTAGGTACCGTACTTTGTCGTCAATCCACGAGTGCGTACAATTATAAAAGTGTGACATGTTTGGTATCTATTTACTCTGCATAACATTATCTTTCACATTATGCAAAAAAATTGGGCTAATTTTACTGTTTCGTTTTTTTTAATTCATGAAAGTGTCCCTTTTCCCAAAAAGTTGCGTTTAAAACACAGCTGCGCAAATACCGTGTGACATAAAATATTGCAACAATCGCCGTTTTATTCTCTAGAGTCTCTGCTAAAAAATATATATATAATGTTTGGGGGTTCCAAGTAATTTTCTAGCAAAAAATATGGATTTTAACTTGTAAACACCAAATGCCAAAAAAAGACTTAGTCATGAAAGGGTTAAACTTTAAGACTCCTTTCACACTGAAGCGCTGGTCATTTTTCTGCAGCACTTTGAGCGTTTAAAAAAAAAAAGTTTTCTTCTTTAAGGTCACGTAACAACGTGACCTTAAAAAAACCACCATTTTGTGGCATTTTCGAAGCGTTTTTAAAGGCGCTTCAGAAGTGCTGCCCATTCATTTCAATGGGCAGGGGCGTTTTTGCAAGCGCACCTCCCGAGTGTGAAAGCACTCATGCAAATGAATGGGAGGCAGTTTTCAGGTGCTATTTTTAGTGCTAAAATGCCTGAAAATGGCCTCAGCGTAAAAGGGGTCTAAATGAAAAAAAAATATTAGATTAGATTAGATTATATTAATATATATATATATATATATATATATATATATATATATATATATATACACACACATACATACATACATATATACACACACACATACACACACACTTGGAGACAAAAGCCTGCCATATAACAAGCACATCAGATGTAAATGAGTTAGCACATCTGCTTCAATACAAATATTGTGGAGAAAACACACTTTCATGTGTTTCGTTAATATTTTCCAATGTCCAGTCTAGTGTATCTATGCATCTTCCCTTCATCAAGCCCACCTTTTTTTGCACCTATTTGGATGACAAATGATGGCCTTGATACTTTGTTTTCCTGATGCCTCCATGGCAACATACATGTGATAGTGCTCCGCCTCTACTCCTCCTTCAGGACTAGTGAATAGCATAAATAAAAGGGCATAGCCCCTCCCCCAACATTCTCCTCTTTTCCCTCATACCTCTGGAACAGGTGAAGAGTAGCAGAACATCCATACCTCTGCAGTCTGCAGCGTCTGCCGGGTTCACCCTCTCCCGTGCGTAGTCCCTGTTCTTGGGCCGCTATTAGCGCTGATAAGATTGGGAACCCCTTCTGTGGATCTTTTGGGGTCTTGCAGAGTTTCCTCATAGGAACGCAGTCTGTTGGTGTTTCGAGAACAAACGAATGTTGGTGAATGCAGGAGGAGGATCAGTATAGGTCAATTTGGTAATAAGAGTTTGAGAGGAAAGAGCAAAGAGAGAAATAAGTGATTATTTATACAAAAGTAATTTTTGTCCCCTTTAAAGGTGTTTTACTCTTGGTTGGCGCATGCACGGTCAAGGCATTGTGCTTTATTTTTTTATAGGGTTGTGGAAATTAAAGATTATTTCCTCGAATAATCTATTAATTTTTTTGATCGATCAAAATTCTTTTGATCAGTACTCACTCCTTCTTCAGGGAGTTCCGTCGGAGATCCGGTGATGTCATGGACATCAACATCACTGGACTCCTCCCCCCTTCCCCAAGTGCCTTCATCTGCTAACGAAGGGAAGGGGGAGGAGTCTGGTGACGTTGAAGTTCTGATTGAACGTAACACGTACAGGGGAGGAGCTACGCATGACGTCACCTGCTGCTGCCATACGGAACTAACACGATTGTCGGCTTTACATGCTGTGTTTTTATCATCTTTATGGGAGTAGTTTGTGTTTGAACACAAAAATGAAATCTTATACTTAAGCGGTGAGCACTTAGATCTTTTCTTTCTACCCATGACCTGGTGTCCTTGCTGAGATCTAAAGAGACATGAGAGAAGTTTATGGTCCGTGTTAACCCTTTTGATACCCGCTTGCATGACCACTTGTTTTCGCAGGGGTCCATGCCATAAGGTGAGAGTGATTAGTTAGGCCGGAGGTGGAGAGATTGTCACGCTACTGTGGGGAAAAAAAATTACTTACGTCAGTGCTACAGCTTGAATTTAAAACATATTTGTGTGAACTGTGAAGTTAAGTCATGGATTGTGGAAAACGAACTAGTGTCGGGTGATTGTATACAGTGTATACCACATTTACCACTGACTAATGCAGAGTTGCAATGCAAGGAGATAAGCTAAAAGTAGTTGGATCTGTATGTGCATTATAATTAATCGAAATTAGTCGATAAAAAAAAACGATTAATCGAACACGAAAATTTTAATCAGTAACAGCCCTATTTTTTTCCCTCTAAGGTCTGAGTTGTACCCGGGTGATTGGGGTGCATACCGTGTCCTCTGTCAGTGTACTCCGCCTCCCCACTCGCTGTACGAGCGGTGGGGAGAGAGTGGGTATGGTGGTGTCTCTCCTGGATGAACGCAGCATGTCCCGGGTCTCTGTACGCATCCGCAACCCAGAATACACAGTGTCCCGAGGTGTCATAGGGAATTTTCCGGTGCCCCTAGTGCACTTGTGCGCGCAGGCGCATGGAGCGGTGAAGCCTCGGCCGCCATCTTCTTTGAGGGAGAGAAGTGTTCTAAATCGGTAATTGTTTCCAGAAGGGGGTTGAGTTAATTTATTGTGTTCCATGAAACCATGGACTGCTGATCTTGCGTCAAAACAGAATTGGAGAAAAATTCCGTTTGATGGCAAATCCCTCTTTGAAGAGAGGTTGGATAAAGCAATTTCCAGAGTAACAGGAGGAAAATCCGGCTTGCTTCCTCAGGACAGGAAGGTCCGGAGAACAAGAAATTATTTATCTTGCTTCTGGCAGTCAAGCTCCAGAGATTTTAGGCAATCTTGCCCCTTTAAAGGACAGGAGGGGACAAAGTATTTTTGTCGCCAAATGGGCGGAGACGCCTCCAGGAGGAGCCCGACTAAAACATTTTTCCCAGTCTGGGCTGCCAGGTGCCAGGACCCATGGGTCCTATCAACAATTTGGTATGGACATTCCTGGACTTTCATCAGCCTCTACACACATCCTTCAAGGAAACCCAGATTCCGGCCTCTCCGAAGAAAGCTCTGGCCTTAGGTCAGTTTATGAATTCACTGCAGCTTCAGGGGGCAGTGGTACCTGTCCCTCCATTGGAACATTTTACAGGTTTCTATTCCACCCTCTTCCTGGTACAGGATAAAATGGGCGACTGGAGGCCTGTAATAGATTTGAAGAGATTCAACAAATACATTCATCTTGAGAGTTTCAAGATGGAGTCATGGCAGACAATCATTCAAGTCATACAACCAGAAGATTGGTTGATATCAGTAGATCTGCAGGACGCCTACCTTCATGTCCCTAACCTACCATCTTTTCAAAAGTATCTAAGGTTCATGGGTCGGATTTTCCGTGGACAAATGTTGGATAGCAGGTTTTAAAATTTTCTGTGGACAAATGTGTGTTGTCGGATTTACACAAGTCTGTCGGACAAAAGTCCAAAGTACAAACAAGCATGCTCGGAAGCAAGGACGAGCCAGAAGCGGTCAGTCTTGTCAACTAGCGTTCGTAATGGAGAATTAACATTTGTGACGTGGCAAATTATGAAATCTCGAAATGCAGCGCACAATTCTCTTCTTCTTTAATGGTATAATAATGAAGCTTTTTTTCTAGTGATATCAAGAATAATATATTATTATGCTTTTTTTTTTTGGGCAATTTACCACAACACCATTATCCCGTACTTTTTAAGATCAAAAATACAACTATGTTGGTGTCCCTTGTTAATTTTACATTCTATTTTTTTATGAAAAAACATGTCACACTGCCGGCGCCCCAAGTCCCCCCGTTTTACTTACCTGGCCCCTGGAAAATCCCGCGCTCGTCCTCTTCGCCGCTCAGCCTGGCCGCTGATTGGCTGGAGTGGATGGATTGAAAGCAGCGCAGCTATTGGCTCGCGCTGCTGTCAATCACATCCAATGACGCAGTGAACCAGGGGGCAGGGCCGTGTGATATAGCGAGTGGCTATAGCCGCTGGCTGTATCACGTAAGCACGCCCGCAGGTGCTTCTCCCCATGCGAGGGAGCTCGCATGAACGTGAGAAGTACCTGCGGGAGGAAGCAGAGACAGCCGCCAAGGGACCCTAGAAGAGCAGGTTCGGGGCCACTCTGTGCAAAACGAGCTGCACAGTGGAGGTAAGTATAACATGTTTGTTATTTTAAAAAAAATTAAATTTTTACTTTACAATCCCTTTAACCAAAAGGTGCATTCTATGCATCCAAAAATATAGAAAATATAACAAATCAAATCATTATTATTCAACCAAAAAATAAAATAAAAGCCTCATGAATGTGTCCTGCTTCTTAGTATAGGGGGTCAACAATGCCAAGAGTTGGTGAAAGCAGGGGTCCGTCATCCAGAGATAATTCCGAAATCATCTGGATTATTCTCCTGGAACTCCCGCAGCAAAGGCATATGACATAATTGGTCACGATTAATAAAGCAAACGATTTTTGGTCCAAGAACTCCTCCTCCCCCTGTTCCTGGACTGGACTTGGGTCATAGCAATAACTCCAAGAACAATAATAAATAACACGTTATCTCCTCTGATTTCGCAACATGTCTGGTTGACGAACAGCTGTTCAGAAACAAACTGAAAAGCGCAAAATGAAAAGTGCGAAATGAAAAGCGCAAAATGAAAAGTGCGAATCAACACTTACCAAACTTCTACTAACATGAAATTAGCAGAAGGAGCCCAAAGGGTGGCGCTAAAGAGCTGAAAAACCACATAGTACATCACTACGTTCGTGTTTGTTGGCTGACAATTCCTTGCCATTTGTATGCAAGACAAAATTCAGGCACATGCCTTTGGACAAAAGTCTGAGCTTTTGTCTGCAGAAAATCCGATCATGTGTACGAAGCTATATCCTGCCTCATTTCCTGGCTGGAGGATATCTAGCATCATCTTGCTCTTCACCCACCATCTGAACTGTCTCTAGCCTTCCCTGGTTTTCAGTTCTTTCAATCATGGCAGCTCAACATCACATGTGGGTGTTACTTAGCGCAGTCTGCATGCAAATCCAGCCTGCCTAGGAATTACCACCCCTCCTGACTGACATCCACTAATCAAGGCAATTTCATATTTGCTGTCATAAACCGGATGTGACCAGAACTGTGTGACTGTGACAGAGTAACCCAAACATAAGTAGGTGAAAGTAAGTGATTTTATTAAGATAAATGCATATAATGTGAATACACCACCAATACCAAACAGAGTGAGAAAACCAAATAACAGTGACAACCAACAAGTATATATAACAAAAGGGATACCAGAATTGTAGTCAAGCCAGGCCAGGGTCATAAACAGGAGGTCAGGAGATGGGGGGACCAGGAGAAAGGGATCAGGTTGCAGGACAAGGTTCCAGGGATGCAGAAATAGACAGGATCAGGTACAACAGGTTCAGGATGCAGGAAGTAAGGTTCAGAATCAGGGTAACAGGTCAGGGCTTAAGGACTAAGCCAAGGCAAACATGTGAGTGCTTGTCGGGTATTTAAAGGCCTATGATTGGCCTCAAGTGACACCTGATTGCAGGAGGTGCTGTCTGCTCCACACTGCCAGGATCCATTCGCTGGTGGACGCCAGTACTGCAGCCCAAAGATGACATAACATCAGCAGGGAAAAGCTCTCCTGACAGTTCCAAACTGCCAGGAGACACCAGCTGGTGGACCTCAGTACTGCACACCAAAAGACAGATATTATCAGTAGATGGAACATTTCCTGACATTTGAATAACACCTGCCAAAAGCCAGCCCACTGCTGCATTAAGACTGAGGACCCTGGAAAGTAATAGTGAGGTAGGGAGCTCTAATGTTTTAAGAAACCTATGTGCAACACCCTGTCAGCCCCTTTATTTAGCCATGATCTGCCCACATTGCCTAGAGGAGCATAGAGAGATCCAGTGATGACTTCTCTAGGTCTAAAAAAAGGTATGCAATAAAACAAAAATAATTTATTTTAAAATGTCATTAGCATGTGGATGAAGGGAATGAGGAACCGGGGAAGGCAAAAACAAACAAATTCAACTTTAGTTTCAATTTTTTTTTTAGTTTTGGATAGGATGTGTAAGGTTTAGAACTTCTGTCAGGTTTTTATTGCTGGCTGGGTCTCCACTGAAAGTACAGAAAAAAATGCTTGAGTTGACATAGTAACACAAGGTCAGGGGAAATCTTGCAATGGGTAAATCTTTTCTGGTGACAACTATCTAATAGGGGAAATTTCATTGTTTTATCCCTGGTTGACATTGATATGATTTGACAAATTGTGTGATTTCCATTGACATCTGTGCAACAACCCGCACAGATATCTCAGAAATCACCCCCAAAGTCGGGACTGACATGCGGGAATTAAATTGTGCGAGTTCAGCTGATTTCATTCCCGCAGTCACTGTGACCCAGGGCTTAGAAAGATGTTCTCTTAGGCTTGATTCACACTAATGCATTTTTTTGATGCATTTTGTATTTTGCAGAAATGCAGGGAATTATTTTAACATGAGTTCCTATGGAACACATTTACATGAAGGCATTTTTGTGCCTCTGCGTTTTTGGAAAGGGTCGGGACTTATTTTCCGCAAAGTGCAGCATTTTGCAGGTAATAGGACTTTAATGGACCCACATCCAAAATGCAAGTACTACGTTTTTACCATAATTATGATGCGATTTTGCCACGATTTGTGTGTGTGTGTTTTTTTTTTAGCTGTACATCCACTGTATATAATTGGTTACTAAGGAGAGGGCTGGGAAGTGGACAAAGCGTCCTTAACAACCAATGAGTCATCAGCTGTCAGCGGGCTTCCACATTGACAGCTGAATGTAAACAGAAGAATTGCCGCCAAAAAAATAAATCATGAAAAAGTGGAGTGGGGTCCCCCCCGCAGGTCCATATCAGACCCTTGGCTCTAGTATGGATTCAGAGGAAACCCCATGCCAAAATGTAAAAATAAAAAAGGCAGTGGGGTTCCCCCAAAGATCCACATTAGACCCTTATCCGAGCATGCAGCCCAGCAGGTCAGGAAAAGGAGGAGATGAACGAGTGCCCCCCCCCCCCCCCCCGAACTGTACCAGGCCACAAGCTCTGCTTAATTACATCATCTTTATAAAGTGAAACCATACCTCCTTTACTAAGCTCTGGGGCAACTGCATTTTTCAAAGTGCAAAGTCTATTTTCCTTTAGTAAATCAACCCCTAACTGTCTTAAAGCAAATTTACTACTAAGGTGCCAAAAGTTTAGCCAGACATGAAGTGAGGGAAAAATCTGCAACAGAAAAAAAAAAATCTGGCATGAGTTCTAGCATTTAACGCTGTACAAGTTTGTTGTCTGTGTTGCTGTAGAGATTTTACTTCACGTCCTACCTGGTGAAACCCTTGTTACTGGAACAGTAAGGGAAGGTTTCTGTAATGGAGTTCTGGATAGCAGTAAAAACTTGACAGGGGTTCCAATTCTTGTTCCTAAAAAAAAAATAAAGGTTTTATACTTTAAATCATGTATATGATTACTCATAACCATGTCCTAAACCAGATTTATGACACAATAAGTGAACCATTGGGTGAGATGCAACTTCAAGTGAAGAAATAAAAAAATATTTTGTGTTCTGTGTATCATGTATGTATGTTTCCTACCTACCTGCTGTACCAAAGCCTAGTTTTCGGATCCTACTATCAGGGGAATCCTCCGGTAGGGCATTTTTAAGTGGCACTTTATTTTATATAAATAATGATAATGGCTTATTTTTAAATTCAGAAAGGGCTTTGTTGTTATGCTGCCACAATTTTTTACTAAGGTATAGAAGAGGGTATTTTGCCAAATAAATGTATATGAACCCTGGTATATCTTACTTTTTTTTTTAAATCTTATTTATGCATAAATGTATTTAGAAGGCTGCAGCTAGATTTTATTTTTATGTAATTCCCATCCATAATTCTCTACAATCCCATTAGGGATAGGCAGTCTACCATGATATGATTTTATACAACGTAGTTTACCACAAATGTGGTGTTTACTAGTTAGCATGCCATTTACCCACTAATCCTTTTTATAGGAACATTGCCACCATAATGATATTTTAGACTTTTCGCTCAATAATATGATTTGAAAGTGGAAATGAAGATTGACTAGTGAAATTGGCCTGCTTCCGTTTTCAGTCATCTATAGCGAGACAGTTAATGTTGTAAATGAAGGGGCATACAATGAAAGGTAAAACTCTTCACATGATCACGTACACAGCTTTTAAAGAAGCCTTATAAAATGTTCAAATATGTCTAGTTTCTTTTTTTTATCTTTTTTTTTAAATCATTCATTTTTTAAACTGAATATAACTTTCTAAACATTTCTAAAATATTTAATTGAAGTGCAAAGTATGTTATCTGTCTCAGTGGAGAAATGCCCCATATATTGGTGGTCATGTCCAGTGCCCCCTTACCTTGGTATTAAGTGGACCATTGCCCTTTACATTGGCAATCAGTATAGACATGTAGTGCCCACTTACACTGATGGTCAGTTGAAAAATTTCCCTTTAAATTGGATGTCAGTGTGGTACCCCCTTTCACTGGTGGTCAGTGAAAGCAGAGCTGACTTGCATTGGTGAAAGAAAGTCACCAATGAAGACAATCACCCTTATATTGGCAATCAGTGAAAATGTGTAGTACCCCTTACACTGATGATCAGTTGAAAATGTCCACTTTAAATGAGTGGCCAGTTTAATGCCCCCTTGTACCGGTGGTTTTTACTGGACCCAAATGAACAGGTTAGGTAATGGATATGGCTTACAAATTTGCTTGATCCACTGTCCGTTTACCCAACGAGGTTGATTTATTATACAGTAGGAGTATAGGCTGCACAGTGAATGTTTATTTTACAAAATTAATGCTAATTAAATTGAACCTGTGTTCATTCTAAAAAAAAAAAAAAAAGATTGTTGTTAGGACATGATTGGGTAGTCAAAGTGAACACAGCTTCACTTTATTTACTAACATTAACTTTACTAAGTGAACATTCTATTCCCTAAAGTTGGCCATACATTTCTATGAACCATATGACATTTACCCAGTGTGTGGCCTTGTCAGCAACCTCCCACCCTACATTCCTCAATTTGCAAAAAACGAAGGAGCCCAGTATCCTAATGTTTTTTCCAAAATATGAAGAAAAGTATAGTTGCACATTAACTTTTTGTTTTCACTTTTCTTCAATATATTTATGTATGATAATCTTATCTTTGTTGTAAAATCCTATAGCAATGGCATATATCAGATGTAATTTATTAACAATGTCATAATATTAGCTGAAGTCTTATTCTTAAATGTATAATGTTCTAGTAGTGATGTCAGTGCTAAAATGTAAACGGTGTCAAGCATTGTTTCAAATTTTAAGTCTTATAGTGTGTATTGTACATATATCAGACCGAGCATGGAAATTTAAGAGCATGGATCAGTTTACATATGGGTAACGTACATGCTCATGTGCACTTGATTTTGTTACAATAATTTAGATGATGATTTCCATATTAAATCTTTCATGGTTTTACAAGGTTGTGCCACAAGTCAGAAATGGCTTGTGGTATTTCTTATTGGTTACAGATTTCTTTCCAGGGTATAAAATATGAACTTTCTTTATCCCATACAAATAAGGCTTATAGGAGGGTTATTAACACATTTAAAAATAGGTTATCCTTAAGCATAAAAGTCTGATGGATGAATTGATGAAGGCTTGTTTCCTGTATATGTATGCCCTTAAAGGATACCTGCAGTTTTACTGTATATGCCTTATTAATGCTTGTTTCCTGTGGCTTCTATTTAAAACCCAATAGAACTCATGATTTTAAATAATCAAATTAATTAAAATATTTTTAAGTGTTAATTAACCTACTAATTAAAGTAGAACTATAGGCAAATGCATTTTTTTCATTTTGGATAAAGTAAGGGAGGGTTAAGACACCTGTCAGTTTTATTATGCCATCTGTGTCTCATTTGGGAGACTTATCTTCACTTCCTGCCCCAAAGCCAAACAGGAAGTGAGAGGAAATCCCTTCATATTAAGGGATTCCATTGGGACCATCCAGGTTACCAGAACTAGTGTTCCCATTTGAAGATTTTTCCACTTTTACTGTTCAGGGATCAACCCAAAATTTGCGATTTTCTTTTACTTTCACCTTTGATGATAATGTTAAACAGGACACATAGATAGAATGAATCTCCCTAATATGGGTAGAGTTAGCAATAAAAAAAACAGCTGTTCTAATTCCTCTCCACAATACTGCAGTATGGCTTCCGCATACATCCCTTCCAGTTTCCTCATCCTCCTTTTGGTAGGAACGGATGTGAAACAAGGAAACTGGAAGTGATGGTTGCGGAAGCCATACTCTGGTATTGTGCACGATTTATGTACATTGTTACAAGAATTGATAGTGTAAGCACAATTTTATCCTTCTAATAAATGTTATTACTAACATTAATACGCTATGAGGAGTATCTTTGCGCTTTTCCCTATTATGGGCGAGGCGCATACACAAAGGCAGACAAGCAGGAGTCCCTTAAAAGGAACACAACCTCCACATTAGGAGAGTAACTGGGAGAAACACAGCGAGGACCCCCAGTGGATATAGGACACAGGAGGACACACACCTGTGGAGGACTCTACATGTATGCTTTTATACAAGAGTAAAGAAGGTGAGAGTCCTGTGAGCACAGAGGTGGTAGTGGACCATAGACACCTTTGCACAACGATGATGGGAAAAAATAACCAACACAAGAGACTTTACAATTGATGTTTTATGATTTTATTTTATTCATTGCTTATCCGTTGCACTATTATGATTTAAATTGATTGTAAAGTCTCGTTTTTTTCAATAAAAATAACAAACATGTTATACTTACCTGCTCTGTTGCAGTGGATTTGCACAGAGCAGCCCAGATCCTCCTCTTCTCGGGTCCCTCTCCTGTGATCATGGCCCCTCCCTCCTGTCGAGTGCCACCACAGCAAGCAGCTTGCTATGGGGGCACCCAAGCCGAGTCACATCTCCCTGTGTCCATTTAGACACGGATTTGTTGCCCAGGCTGCCCCCTCTCTCTCCTGATTGGCTAACTGACTTTGATTGACAGTAGAGGGAGCCAATGGTGCCACTGCTGTGTCTCAGCCAATCAGGAGGGAGAGTCTTGGATGGCTGAGACATTTGTGAACAGAGATGGTGCTCAAGTAAGTATTAGGGGGTGCTGGGGAGGCTGCTGCACACAGAAAATTTATTTTTTACCTTGCATAGAATGAATTAAGATAAAAAAAAAAAAACTTAACTCATTTAATGGTTTCAGCATATATAGTCTTTTTTTTAGTGAATACTAACACAGAATGATGGTATATACCAAACTCATTGCATGCATTTCACATGTAAAGATACACTAAGCACATACTGGAATCCTTTTATTTATAATACCATATAAATTAACAACATTGTCACATTTAAATTGCAGCGCAACATCAATCTTTCCTTTATCAAAAGGTGATTTGCTATTGGAAATAAAAATTAAAATAAGGGGCACTCTTGACAAGTGTCACACTGTAATTTAAAATAAATATGTATTTTAATTCTTACACTGGGACCCTAATATAAAATTTAATCCCATTTGATAAACTTAGGGCCAAAATTAAATTTTTCCATCACTGCCCACAAATAAGGTAATTTATTAACATTTAACTATTATTTAACATCCATTATAAGCAGAGCTATCAAGTAGTTGGAGCCTAGATGCATCCAGTTCTTGCCTGGTTTCATTATAGTCACCAGTATTGCCTTATACGTATAAGCTGGTAAAACAATGAGTTCAAAAGATGTGGTAACAATGCTGGCAAAATAATTTTTCATGTATACATTTGCTAGGAGACCATCCATCCTCTCTTGGACCTTATTATTAGGAAGTGATTCGAGCCCTCTTTCCAGGTCTTCCAAATAAAAGGAGAATCTTAAGCTGGCCATATCCTATTAGTGCACAGATAGACAAATCTCCCTCTGCAGCTATAGCGTTTTCAAAAATACCTGGATCTGAGTAAACTATATCTCCCAACGACGAGCTCTGCATTGTTTACATATCCAGCTTCTCTCCTCAATGATCAGAGGGTGCCAGCGGGCAACCATTGGCCAACAACCGCTGATTGGCTTCTGCGCTGACCAATCACAGCAAAAGTGGCACGCCAGCAGTGCGTACACGCCCCCCTACCTCGGAAATGCAGAATTACGTATATCTGAACAGTTGGAAAATTAAGGTTAAAAAAAAAATCACAATTTGAGGGAATTTTTGATTTTGTTGTTTTCATTTACTCTACCTTATTGTTTCTCCCAAGACCTACCTACAGATGGCCAAGGGGCAGAAATGAATGATTTGTATGCCCACTGTGTTAAAATAAGAAGTAATCTCCCTATTGCAGAGTTAATAAAAAAAAATGATATGCAATTTGTAATAAATGCCTCTCTAAATTTAGGATTTACCTATACTATAAACCAGCATTTTTATGTACACTTGGCCAAGGGAGAGAAATGAATGATAGGAATGATTTGCATAGTTGTCCCAAAATATAGAATAAACCTCTTATTTTTGAGATTTGTGGTGATGAGAAATGTAGAATGCATCTGTTCTAAGAAGGCTCTCATTACTTCACTATTTAAAGAGGAAGTAAACCCTTTCAAACAACTTTGACCTACAGGTAAGCCTAGATTAAGGCTTACCTGTAGGTCCAAGCAATATCTCCTAAACCTATATGGTTTAGGAGATATTTGCCCGAAAATGGGCACCGCTGTCTACGGCGCATGCGCCGTAGACAGCGGCGCGCAGGCGCACTAAATGCGGCAAGTCCAAGAATGGATTTGCCTAATTTGTCTACTCCCGTGCACATGCGCGGGAGTGACGTCATCGCGGCTTCGCCGAATGGCAGCAGCGGAGCTGCGAGACGCGACTCCCGTGCGCATGCGCGGGAGTGACGTCATCGCGGCTTCGCCGCTGTCATTCGTCGGAGCTGCGAGACGCCACCAGCAAGATGGATGCGGCGGACTACAGGGGACAGCGGCGACTTCGCTGGCTCCTGTGTCAGGTAAGTGACACATAATGAGCTACTATGCGATGCATAGTAGTCCATTATGCTTTACCTTTGCAGGGAAAAAAAGAGGAAGTAAACCCATCAGGGTTTACTTCCTCTTTAAAATAGATGGTGTCTTCTAATATATTGGCAGACTTATGCATATACATTTAAACACATTTGGAGCTAATGAAGTTATGTTAAAGAACAGCATCCAGTCATAGGGGCACTATTCTGACAATAGATATATATCTCTTTTCAAGCATTCAAAATGTTATATTATTGGACAGAATGTATTATTGGTGAAGAACCTACTGGCTGAACCAAATAATGAGTTTTGGTTTGAAATATTTAATTACGCAGTTAAGCTTCCTAAGTCCTGACAGACCACCCAACATGAACTTGATAAAATATCTGTGGTTGGTTTGACAAATGACAGAGATAGCACAGCCCTAGGCAACTGTAACAGGATACATTACAGCCTCATTACTAAGAAGAAGTTACATTTTAAACACTAATTTTCAAAAGTTGTACTAAATATATAAACCTTATATTATGATAACAAAAACACCAAGTGCCGCTTGAAAGCAGACTGAGTCAACTAGCAATTTTATATTTTATGTAAAAAGTAGACAGTGCTGATGCTTTAAATTGCTTCCAAATGGCAAACGTGAGGCTAAGTAGCCCTGCTAGATATAAAATAGCAGTGGTGTATGGATTTCTCAGATGTAGGTCTGGCAATGTGATTAGTTTTGCCAATGCAGCTGCTATTTCACCCAAAACCTCCTATAAAGACAATTTTAATTTATTTCAGGGTGATTTTAAGATAAAAAACATTCTATGTGAAAAACACAGTTTTAGGTTTCAGTTTTTTAACAGGAAACTGCAGTTCTGTTGAAGAAAATCACACCAGGGCCAAGTAAATACATTGTTACGATTTTAATAAATGTTATGGCAGATCTGCTTCTGTGCTGTAGATATTTAAATAGTCCCTTTCAGTGCTCTTCAACAAATCATTTAAACATAAGTGCATAGATGGGCGAGTCTGTCTATGCTAAAGATCAGTACTTCGCTGTAAGAAGAAACGATTTAGCCCTTTAGACTCGCAGGACTCTTTGCTCCTATGCACTGAAGAGTTTTAACCCTGAACTAGGAATGTCACACAACATGCATCAAGTTTCCTCTAATATGACCTCAAGCACACTTTCATTGCACATTTCTAGAAAAAGAAGTGAGGCAATACAAATTTCAGGGGGTTCTGCCATTTATCTCTATGGAGCCTATAGTCACACCTATGCACTGGAGCAACAGCAAGCCTGCCAAGAGACAGCCCCACATCAAAACTCATGGACCAGGCAAGGAGAGCATTAATCAGAGAGGCAACACAGAGACCTAAGGTAGCCCTGGAGGAGCTGCAGAGTTCCACTGCAGAGTCTGGAGTATCTGTACATAGGACGACAATAAGCCCTATGCTCCATAGAGTTTGGCTTTATGGCAGAATGGCCAGAAGAAAGCCGTTACTTTCAGCAAAAAACAAAATGTCACGTTTTGAGTTCGCAAAGAGGCATGTGGGAGACTCTCAAAATGTATGGAAGAAGGTGCTCTGGTCTGATAAGACTAAAATTTTACTTTTTGGCCATCAAAGAAAACGCTATGTCCAGTGCAAACCAAACACATCACATCACCCAATGAACCCCATCCCCACAGTGAAACAAGGTGGTGGCAGCATCATGCTGTGGGAATGTTTTTCAGCAGTCGGGACTGGGAAACTGGTCAGATTTGAGGGAAAGATGGATGGTGCTAAATACAGGGATATTCTTGAGCAAAACCTGTACCACGCTGTGTGTGATTTGAGGCTAGGACAGAGGTTCACCCCAAACACACTGCTAAAGCAACACTTGAGTGGTTTAAGGGAAAACATGTAAATATGTTGGAATGGCCTAGTCAAAGCCCAGACCTCAATCCAATAGAAAATCTGTGGTCAGACTTAAAGATTGCTGTTCACATGTGCAAACCATCCAACTTGAAGGCACTAGAGCAGTTTTGCAAGGAGAAATGGGTAAAAATCCCAGTGGTAAGATGTGGCAAGCTCATAGAGACTTATCCAAAGCGACTTGAAGCTGTGCCAAAGAGACTTGGAGCTGTGATAGCGACACAAGGTAGCTCTACAAAGTATTGACTTTAGGGGGGTGAATAGTTATACACATTGACTTTTTCTGTTATTTTGTCCTATTTGTTATTTGCTTCACAATAAAAAAAAAAACAACTTCAAAGTTGTGGGCATGTTCTGTAACTTAAATGATGCAAATCCTCAAACAATCCATGTTAATTCCAGGTTGTGAGGCAACAAAACACAAAAAATGGCAAGAGAGTGAATACTTTTTCAAGGCACTGCATATATATATATATATATATATATATATATATATATATATATATATATATATATATATATATATATATATATCTCAGTAGCAAGCTAACACTAATATGTGCTTCACACATTAATATAGAATCATATAACATAACAGTGCAGCACTACTCCCATCCACATAAAATAAAAAACATAATAAATTCTTCATTTTGTAACTTGTTGCATTGGTTTCTCAATAAAAGTATTTATGTAAAAAAAAAAAAAAAAACATAATACAACATATAAAAAATGTGTTGTGAAAAAACATACAACACTACAGTTCAACTGTGTAAATCAATCCCATGTGCAAACATAAATGATTATAGTCAACTCTGCTGTCAAAACAATAAATCAACCCCATGTGCCACAGATCTTCCATTTACTCTGTGCAATACCTCCAGTGGTTCACTACACTCCGCCTGCACCGCAAGTGTAGATATGCTCTCACCTTACATTAATGACCTGTATATTATAGAGGTCATGCAAAGCTTTTTTCCCCTTCCAGGGGTCCATATACTGCTGGCAATGTTCAGCTCCCACTGTAACTCAATGCAAACAAAAAACATACCACATAGTGTACTCCACTTTAAACCACATTTATTTAAAGTGGTACTAAACTCCTGAATGTTATTTTTACCTACAGGTAAGCTTATAATAAAGTTAAATGAATATCTTCTAAACATGCACCATCTAGGAGATATTCTAGTGAGAAGCAGCCAGTGACGTCACTGGCACATGCACTCTGAAAGAACTGCATATCCGTGCCTTTCCTTTGGAGCTGTGTGCTGCAGCCGAGACTTCCGCATGCATGCACAGGAGTGACGTAATCGCGGCATGGCCATTCAAGCAGCCCACGAACCCGGAATGAAGACCAGGTGAAGATGGAAGCCTTTGCAGCAGTGACAGCATGCCGCTGGAGGGCTTTATTTCAAAGTAAATCTTTCATAATGTGCTAATATGTGATGCATACTAGCAGATTATGGCTTTAAACACTTAAGGACCGACGCATGTAATTATACGTCGGCAGAATGGCATGTACGGGCACAAGCACAT
The DNA here is from genome assembly GCF_037356315.1 of Lithobates pipiens. Lineage (NCBI taxonomy): Eukaryota > Metazoa > Chordata > Amphibia > Anura > Ranidae > Lithobates > Lithobates pipiens. The sequence continues at coordinate 7,454,674 of NW_027507718.1, forward strand.
ACCCATACGTGCCTGCCTTCCAGCGGGTGGGGGGTCCGATCGGACCCCCTCCCGCTGGCTGCGGTGGTCCGTTTCGCTTCGGGATGAGGGGATGGCCTTTGGTTTCTGGCCATCCCCTCTCGATCGCTCCTGCGAATGAGTAGCTTCCCCTGCCTGTATAGTGTAAACACAGCCAGGAGGAAGTGATTTCCCTCTCCTCGGGGCGGTCTTTTTGACCGGACTGCGAGGAGAGAAGACATAGTAAGTGCACCAATCACTACACTGACACGTAGGTACACATAGGCACACAAATCACCCCCCCCCCTCCCAGTCACAGTGTCACTGATTGCAGTGATCATTTATTTACTGATCACTGCATTTAGTGTCAGTTGTGACAGTAAAAAGTGTCAGGGCAGTTAGTGTTAGGTCTAGGGAGCCCCCTACCCCCCCCAATAAAGGTTTAACCCCCTGATTTCCCGTAGAGTTAACCCTTTCACACCCTTTTGCCAGTGTCACTAAGCGATCATTTTTCTGATCGCTGCATTAGTGTCACTGGTGCCGCTAGGTAACTAGTTATTTTTTAGGTTCACTACCAGGTTTTTATAGCGTTAGGTACCCTCATATACTACCTAATAAAGATTTTAACCCCCTGATTGCCCCTAGAGTTAACCCTTTCACCAGCGATCACCGTATAAGTGTCACTGGTGACGCTGGATAGCCAGTTAGTTATTTAGGTTCCCCATCAGGTTTTTATATAGCGTCAGGGACCCCCATATACTACCTAATAAAGGATTTAACCCTCTGATTGCCCCTAGTTAACCCTTTCACCAGTGATCACCTTATAAGTGTTACGGGTGACTCTGGTTAGTTAGTTTGCTTTTTATAGCATCAGGGCACCCACCATTTATTACCCAATAAAGGTTTAACCCTCTGATCACCCGGCAGGTGATATCAATTAGGTTTTAGGGTCAGATAGGGTCTGCGTCGCCCCAGGCAGCGCTAGGTTAGTGCCAGTACCGCTAACACCCACGCGCAAAGCATACACCTCCCTTAGTGGTATAGAATCTGAACAGATCAATATCTGATCTGATCAGATCTATACTAGCGTCCCCAGCAGTTTAGGGTTCCAAAAAAAACGCATTGTTAGAGGGATCAGCCAAGATACCTGCTAGCACCTGCGTTTTGCCCCTCCGCCCAGCCCACCCAAGTGCAGTATCGATCAATCACTGTCACTTACAAAACACTAAACACATAACTGCAGCGTTCGCAGAGTCAGGCCTGATCCCTGCGATCGCTAACAGTTTTTTTTTGGTAGCGTTTTATATTTAAATCCTGAAGACGGTGCTTCATTTTCGGGGTCCCGTACGCGGCTAGGCTCCCAAAAAGTCCCCCACATGTGGTATCCCCGTACTCAGGAGAAGCAGCAGAATGTATTTTGAGGTATAATTTCACATATGCCCATAGCATGTGTGAGCAATATATCATTTAGTGACAACTTTCTGCAAAAAAAAAAAAAGTTTGTAATATTCCCGCAACTTGTGGCAAAATATAAAATATTTCATGGACTCAACATGCCTCTCAGTACATAGCTTGGGGTGTCTACTTTCCAAAATGGGGTCATGTGGGAGGTTTTGTGCTATTTTGGCATTTTTTGGCCTTCGAAACTGTGATAGGTAGTGAGGAGTGAAATCTAAAATTTGCACCCTTAGAAATCCTGAAGGCAGTGATTGGTTTTCGGGGTGCCGTACTCGGCTAGACTCCCAAAAAGTCCCCCACATGTGGTATCCCCGTACTCAGGAGAAGCAGCAGAATGTATTTTGAGGTATAATTTCCCATATGCCCATAGCATGTGTGAGCAATATATCATTTAGTGACAACTTTCTGCAAAAAAAAAAAAAGTTTGTAATATTCCCGCAACTTGTGGCAAAATATAAAATATTTCATGGACTCAACATGCCTCTCAGTACATAGCTTGGGGTGTCTACTTTCCAAAATGGGGTCATTTGGGAGGTTTTGTGCTATTTTGGCATTTTATGGCCTTCGAAACTGTGATAGGTAGTGAGGAGTGAAATCTAAAATTTGCACCCTTAGAAATCCTGAAGGCAGTGATTGGTTTTCGGGGTGCCGTACTCGGCTAGACTCCCAAAAAGTCCCCCACATGTGGTATCCCCGTACTCAGGAGAAGCAGCAGAATTTATTTTGGGGTGTAATTTCACTTATGCCCATAGCATGTGTGAGCAATATATCATTTAGTGACAACTTTTTGTAAACTTTTTTTTTTTTTGTCATTATTCAATCACTTGGGACAAAAAAAAATATTCAATGGGTTCAACATGCCCCTCAGCAATTTCCTTGGGGAGTCTACTTTCCAAAATTGGGTCATTGGGGGGGGGGGGGGGTTTATTGCCCTGCCATTTTAGCACCTCAAGAAATGAGAGTCATAAATTAAAAGCTGTGCAAATTCCAGAAAATGTACTCTAGTGTGTAGACGCTATAACTTTTGCGCAAACCAATAAATATATACGCTTATTGACATTTTTTTTACTAAAAACATGTGGCTGAGTACATTTTGGCCTAAATGTATGACTAAAATTGAGTTTATTTGATTTTTCTTATAACAAAAAGTAGAAAATATCTTTTTTTTTTCAAAACTTTCAGTCTTTTTCCTTTTATATTGTAAAAAATTAAAATTGCAGAGGCAATCAAATACCATCAAAGGAAAACTCTATTTGTGGGAAGAAAAGGACGCAAATTTCGTTTGGGTACAAGATTGCATGACCGCGCAATTACCAGTTAAAGCAGTGCAGTGCGAAATTGTAAAAAGACCTCTGGTCCTTAGGCTGACAATTGGTCCGGGGCTTAAGTGGTTAACTTGCAGGAAGAAAGGTTTGTTTGTTTTTTCAAAAAGTTTACTACCACTTTAAAAGCTCTGAAAAACACACTCACATTAAGTTGTGCACCTATTCCTCAGTGCACTCAGGAAAACCTGAAAAAACACAAAGCTTTCTCTGATTGGCTGAGATGGGGAGGTGGGTGGATGATGTCGCAATCTACACCTCAGCCAATCAGAGGAAGCTTTGTATTTGTTCAGAGAATACAACGTTGCCTATGAATGGCTTGAGCGACACTCAGCCCGACTCAATTTTGTTCCGGGTGTGGAGCAGGATGTTCACGTCTCACGGCTGGAGCAAACGTTGTATACTGTATGTAGTAGAGGCTGTAGTGTAGGAAACTGTTATTTTGGGCCAGCTTGACCCAAACAAACAATTTAAAGTGACAGCAAAGGTGGAGATCAGATTTAAGCACTGTTTTGTACAACCGAAAAAGAGGCGGTATAAAGATGGAGGGTGCTGCATCTGAGGCCTCATACCTAAAGAGGTGTATGAGAACCCATACAAGGTCTTTATACAAAGGTAATTTAAAGTAGATGAAAACCCTATTGCCCCTTTCACGCGGGGATCTATCCACCATGGATGACAGGTCTGTGTCCATTCAGTTTATGCAGACTGGATAGGGTCTGAGCCTGCTCTGCTCTATGGACCAAAGGGTGAAAATGGATTCCGCTGTCTGTGTACACCTGACTGCCCAGTGATTAGATCTGCCTAGTTGAAAGTGGATGGAACCCCTTCTGTTTTTTTTGGGGGGGCGTACTGGATCGCATTGGAGGTAGGCGAATTTAAATGTACACAAGTCAGTTTACATCCACCGACCCATAGGGTTAAATGAACCATCCGATCAGGCCTGTCTGAAAAACTGACAGGTGAAGCTGATCAGACCCTTCGTGTGAAAGGGGCCTTATTGAATGACACATAATTTGTTTAATTACTGGGTATATTTACCGTAATTTGATTTTTTTTTATGAAATACAAAATATTAAAAAGGGATGAATTTGCAAGCATTCTCCAACATGTAGATACACACATTTTAATATTTGCATGTCTAAATGTAGAAACAAAATGTATTATGAAAAATGCACCAATGATAGAGAATGATTGACCAGTCTGCATATACTATTTAGTGTGTTGTGGAGGATATTTCTCAGGAAAGCATAATCACATTATGCAGAGAATGGCCAAAATCTTTTCTAGTGACATTGCAATTTCTGGAGATCTACTTCAGATCTGCTAATTGAATTGTGTGTGCTCCCTGCTGGTGCCTTTTCATTTTAGCTTTTTTTTCCAAAATGGTAAGCAAGGCTGGATGCCTATGAGCAAAGTAGATTATCCATTGTTTAGTTTGTAGCCACACATTTTTTCCAAAATCAGTACAAATTCAGTCATCTCATAAAAAGCTTAAAAACATGTTGTCTCAGTAATCTAAGCAAGGCTAAAACCAATAAAATAGGAAACAATTGTGGCATTTGCACCTTATGGCATACTTACCTCCCAAGGAGCCCCCCTCGCCAATGATGCAACATCGCCATGTTCCATCATCATCCTCTCCCAGACTTCATCAAGATCCAGAGACTTCTACCATCTTTCTTGGCTGGCCCAGGATGACATAACTCTTGCACATGTCATTACTACATCCTGGCACAAGGTGGTACACTGAGCTGCGCATGCATGGCTAGATGTAAAATTGGAAGAAAATTGCGACAGGCAGAAAAGGAGCTTTTGTTGTAGAGGAGATGCAACACTTTTCCAAAAAAACAATCTTAGTTCTTCTTTAGGGCTATGTTCACACCAGCACTACCTTTCATTCTTGACTATCTACTGCAGTGGAGCTGTGGTTTGGTGCCCAGTATTGATATTAGGTGAGCTCCAATGTGTTTGAGAAAAATTGCAGCATGTCTGTATTTTTCTGCAGCCTACTGCAACCCACTAGAAGACAGCACTGCAGTGTGAACTTGTGCAAGGAAAACTATTTTTCTATGTGCCCTAACAGTGAATGGTATTGATCCAGTTTATTTACTATAGTGTGAATTTGTGAATGCGCAAATTAATGGTCGCAAAATGGCTAAAACCACATAAATTAGCGCAAAAATGGAATTCACTATAGCGCTCGGGAAAAGATAGTCACAAAATCTAATTTACTATAGGTTGCAGATAAAAGAGACCATCTAAAGTAGTGGTCATGATCGAAACAGGGGAATTGCACATGGAAATAATGTTTAGAGCATGATATGATAGCCTAAATGGTTCTTATATATATATATATATATAGTATATTGTTTAAAGATAATTTGCTTTTAAACTGCTGAAAAAAATTGATGTATAAACTGAAATATCATTGAAAGTCTCAGAAGAGATTAATTCCTCCTCTTTCTACAACTATGTACCAGTACAAGTGCGCATGCTTAGATATGCAAAATAGTCACAATTTAACTCCCATTAATTTTATTACAGAGTTTGCAAACGTGAAAATGTGCGTTATATGGCCAAATGCAAGTTTCAACTATTGAATATAATTGTACAAATGTTACTTCCACAAAAAAAATTTTTTCATTTTGAGATGAACTGTTTATTTCTCTAAAATAAATTGCCCTTGATGGGTTTTTATGTTGCTTCTTCTTTTATATATATATATATATATATATATATATATATATATATATATATATATATATATATATATATATATATATATTATTATTATTTTTTTAAGAATGATAGTAATGTGTAATGTTTTCATGTTTTGATAAAATATATTTTTCTCTGTCTCACTCTTTTTGCTCTCCATATCACAAAAATTGAAGAAAAAAAAACTCTCACAGGTGTCTTTATAAACCACAAACAAAACGAACGATGATGCAAATTCTAACTGAGTAACAATTTTGTTTGTGGTTTAGTATTTTTAAATGATCATAATTTGATCCCAAAAAATGTGATATGTGTACCAACATCAGAAATCAAAATGTAATTCCCAAAATTCAGAGGGTAAAATCACTATTCTACACTCACACACCAAGAACCACCAAATATCACAGAATAAATCAAGAAGCATAACTCCTGACTAATGACATTCCACCACCTATAGGTATATGTCCAAGGAAATGCAGTATTTGTGTATTTAAGTGTAGGAGGGTCCTACCACCATTGCAAATCATGCCATATGTTTTCCATTGGCAAGAACATTAATCAGCCTTAAGAATTCCACACCAGCACCAATTGCAGCCTCTTACAAAGCAAAAAGCCCCAAAATTAGAGATGGTTACAGAGCAGCATGCTGACAGTAATCAGCCATACCAGTCTTCAAAACAGATGGCATATCACAGAAACAGGTTGTTCAATGGTTCTCTGGCCTTCTACAGGACATCTGCATTGATAAACTTAATGCACCCCTGGGACTTAGCACTGTTTGACACCACAGAGATGCAGCCTCCACACATGTGGCAGCACAGTGGCTAACTGGTCAGCACTTCTGCTTAGCAGCACTGGGGTGGATGGTTCGAATCCTAAATATGTTGCTACCTGGCTAGAGGTTTGTATGTTCTTGCTCTGTGGTGGTTTTAACGTTTTTTTGGTCACCAGTGATTACATGTTTGATGGCCCATACACATGATCAGAAATTCCGTCAGAAAAAACTTGGATGGTTTTTCCGACGGAATTCCGCCCAAGCTTGCCTTGCATACACACGGTCACACAAAAGTTCTCAGACTTTTCTATGGTCAAGAACGCGGTGACGTACAACACTAGGACGAGCCGAGAAAATGAAGTTCACTGCTTCCGTGAATGCGTGATTTTTTGCGGGTCCAAATTGCATACAGACTAACACATTTTCAGATAGGAACTTTTTCCGACAGAAAAATAGAGAACCTGCTCTCAATCTTTTGCTGGCTGGAATTCTGCCAGCAAAAGTCCGATGGAGTATACACAAGGTCAAAATTGCTGACCCAAAGCTCACATCCAACTTTTGCTGGCAGAATTTCTGATCGTGTGTATGGGGCATTACTGTGTGTATCGTGTGTATGGGGCATTTTGGGGCAGATATGGATGTATAAGTCTGATGTGGTCCTGCACACATATTTTAATGTTGTATGATAATGAATGATGAGCGCCCTTCACAAAGTTGTCATTTTCTGTTTTGTACCCTCCACATGCAAAACAATGTACAAGTTTCATTTTTAGATTTTTGGTATCACTAATCATGACCAGAGCCTTGGACATTTGTATTTTTTTGATTTACCCTGCACAGATATACACTGTATATGCTGATGCATTCTTTCATTTTTAAAGCATGTGTGATCCTGGTGAACAGGTGTGAGCACTTGATGCATACATGAAGAGACAGAATCAATTGGTGGATGTATCCTTTATTGGGTGGGTGTAGGTGTGATAGCAATTATAACTATATATAAGGGCCTCCAGTTGTGGTGGTTGTTTGGCCTCAGAAGAGGCCAGAATCTTTGTTTGCCGTGCTTATATTGGTTTACAAATAGATTGTTTTTTGTTTTTTGTTTTTGTGGGCATGGGCATAATGCTTAACCAACACCCCACTAAGGCTGTGGTTTGATGATTGCTTTATGTGTTTGCTGATATAGTTTTGCATTAAGGCCCTCAAACGTGTGTTTTTGTGGGCATGGTTTCCAAATTGTGTCTTTGTCCAGTCTGACCTTATGTTTATTGTTTGTGAGCCTTAGCAGACCTTTATCTTGTTCTAGTTACTTCTAAATCTCACATGTTAGACTTACAACTGCTAATGTTAATCTAGTTTATGTAATGGTTTAGATGAAAAGGAAGCTTTCTGCTAATTCCAAACATAAGTGTGTCTGTGTGTGTGTGTGTGTGTTTCGATTTTGTTTGTGCTCTGCCTTTTTGGATTGTGTATTGATTTTGTTTGTTTTTGCTTATGATAATCCTGCAATTTACCATGTTAGGAGTTTGGGGTGAGGAGTTCTGATCACCAAAAAGGTTTGTCATAATTATTAGCTTGATTTGTATCCCTGCTTTTCTAATATGATTTTTAATGTGTGTAATTTTTAGTGTCCTACCTTTGTAGATTGTAAGTTATTTTGAGCAGGCCCCTTCTAACTATATTGTCAAACCCTGGAGCATCATTCCCATGCCTTTTATTTTTTTTTGCCCAAGTACATTAACCACCTCGTGCCCGCCCTATAGCCGAATGACGGCCGTAGAGCAGGCGCGTTCGTCCGGGTGGCCGTCCCTGGACGTCCTAATGTTTACTTCCGCAATCCGCGCCGCCGCGGGCGCGCATTGTGGAAGTTTTGTGTTCGCCGTGTCCCCCGGGGACAGGCAAACACAGATCGCTGTAAACGGCCAATCACAGCGGCCGTTTACAGCGCGATCGGCGTGTCCAATGGGAGATGATCTCATATGTAAACATATGAGATCATCTCTCAGCGCCGCTCTCCCTCCTCACACAGAGTGTGAGAGGGGAGAGATGAACGGCTGCAGCGGCAGCCGTTCTGCTTTGCTAAAAAAAAAAAAAAAAAGTGCCATCCTCCCCCAGCAGTGTCATCCATCCTCCCCCAGCAGTGCCATCCACCCCCCCCAGCAGTGCCATCCTGCCCCAGTGCCATCCTGCCCCAGTGCCATCCACCCCAGTGCCACCTGCCCCCAGTGCCACCTGCCCCCAGTGCTACCTGCCCCCAGTGCCATTTGTCCTCAGTGCCATCTGTCATCAGTGCCACGTATAAGTGCCATCTGTCATCAGTGCCACGTGTCATCAGTGCCACATAGTGCCATCTGTCATCAGTGCCACGTATTAGTGCCATCTGTCATCAGTGCCACGTATCAGTGCCATTTGTCATCAGTGCCACCTGTCAGTGTCACGTGCCATCTGTTGTCAGTGTCACGTGTCATCAATGCCACTTATCAGTGCCATCTTTCATCAGTGTCACGCGTCATCGGTGCCATGTATTAGTGCCATCTGTCATCGGTGGCACGTATTAGTGCCACGTATTAGTGCCATCTGTCATCAGTGCCACGTATTAGTGCCACGTGTCTTCAGTGCCACGTATTAGTGCCACGTGTCATCAGTGCCACGTATAAGTGCCACGTGTCATCAGTGCCACATATTAGTGCCATCTGTCCTCAGTGCCACATATTAGTGCTATCTGTCATCAGTGCCACGTGTCATCAGTGCCACGTATAAGTGTCATCATTGCCACATATCAGTGCCATCTGTCATCAGTGTCACGTGTCATTGTCCTGGTGCTTCAAAAGTGTAATAAATAGTCAACAAGTTAGATGTGTAATTTATGTTCCTAGAACACATGATGGCGCTACCTGCATGTTGGGCCTCTCTATGTGGCCAGGCTGTGAAAAAGTCCCACACATGTGGTATTGTAATACTTAGGAGGAGTAGCAGAATTTTTTGGGGGGTGTCATTTGTGGTATACACATGCCATGTGAGAGAAATAACCTATTACAATGACAATTTTGTGGAGAAAAAAAAAATGAAAAATCTTAATTTTGCAAAGAATTGTGGGAAAAAAATGACAACATCAAAAAGCTCACCATGCCTCTTACTAAATACCTTGGAATGTCTACTTTCCAAAAAGGGGTCATTTGGGGGGTATTTGTACTTTCCTGACTTGTTCGGGTCACAAGAAGCGAGATAGGCCACCAGTACATAAGATGTGATCAATTTTGTGCGATTCGCACCACAGCTTGTAGACTCTCTAACTTTCACAAAGACCAAATAATATCCACTAATTTGGGTTATTATTATCAAAGATATGTAGCAGTATAAATTGTGGCCAAAATTTATGAAGAAAAATTAATAATTTGCATAATTCTGTCACAGAAACAAAGAAATATGCGTTTTTTTTCAAAATTTTCGGTCTTTTTTCATTTATAGCGCAAAAAATAAAAACCCCAGAGGTGATCAAATACCACCAAAAGAAAGCTCTATTTGTGGGAAAAAAAGGACAAAAAATTCATTTGGGTACAGTGTTGCATGACTGAGTAATTGTCATTCAAAGTGTGAGAGCGCCGAAAGCTGAAAATTGGTCTGGGCAGGAAGGGTGTTTAAGTGCCCAGTAAGCAAGTGGTTAATGTACCAAATTTTTATCCTATTGTTGAAATAAAAAGTGTTTTTTTATGCTTTATGTTTGACTTTTGCAGACTAAAATACATATTTTGTAAGTGGAAACTATTCATAACCCTTCAAATCTGTATTAAATCTAGTTGCATACAAACGTCATTCAGTGTAAGTGAAAAAGCTGAAAGTGTAATTGAGGGGGGGGGGAGTATCATTACTTTGTTGCTGCACCTTATTGGACATAGTTAACAAGCTCCAACTGTTAGCGAAGACCACCAGGCCTGCAAATGGAACATTACTGTCACTACTACTTAAAGGGCCCTCATACTGTTCTTGTTCAATTGATCTCTCATTAGGATTAAAAGTTGAATAGGCCAGCCTGGGTTTCCCTTTAGAAGTCTTGCCAGAACTCTTTAACTCTTTAACTCTTGCTTATCCTTTCAGGTCATGTTCAAGTGGTACTCCCGTGTACATACGTGTATGTTATCTCAAGGACTGTTTTAACTTGTATTAGTGTGGAGCAATTCTTCTTCTGAACTAGGACTGTTATCTGAAGTTCAGTTGATCTATTACCTCCTTGTGCAACAAAATCTTCCTTGAGTTATTCAGTAAACACTAATAGAATATAAACTCATTGAGTGGATTGACTTCTTACTTTAAGGTGGTGCAAAGATGTCTGAAACCAGAGTGTCAGGTGGGTTGGAATGTTCCCTGGGTCACGAAGGTGCAGATGCACCAGTAAATCCAAGCAGTCCCACAGGGGGCAAGGCTACATTTGGGGGCTCATCAGGATGGCATCTGCAGCTGGCCTTAGTCAACCTAGACAAGAGCCACAATCTACATGAGAAGCAGCTTCAGTGGCCGAGGCAGCCTGGAATAAGAGTCAGGGAGCCCAAATGGAAAAGAGTACCGTTCTGGAGATCTCTGGAAGTGAACATACTGAGAGAGAGATTAGAAGGTGGGTGAGACCCCTGGCCCCAGGACACCGGGGCTACATCATGGAAACAGAAGCCTGGATCAAGTCAGGGTACTCATGGAATGGCAGGAAGAGATACGTCTAGCCAAAGGGGGTAATTGCTAGAGTGATCCAACTTAAAGTGGGGGGAGAGTAGGCTGAGAGGCAGCCATTGTCCAGAGCTCGGGAGAAGGGCTCCATATCTGTGGGAACTGACTCTCAAGGGGCCAGTGCCCTGCCTCGTTCTACACGGATATGAGCTGGCTAGTTGACAACTTAGTGAAGAAAAGGTCTGCAAATGCCAACCAATGCTATTAGAGACTCAGGTTCTTCTCAGGGCAGTTACTAACACCAGTGGGGGAAGATGATTTTGAAACCTGGGTGAGCCAGGCCCTTCAAGCCATGGAAGAGTGGAGTGTTTCAGAGGCTGTGAAGAGGCAATGGCTCAGTGAGAGCCTTTGAGGCCCAGCGGCTGATGTGATCCGTAACCTGATGATGGGAAAGAAAACTTGTGTTGCCATGGACTACATAGATGCTCTGAATGCTGTATTCGGAAGGGTTGAAACCACCGTAGACCTGATGTACAAGTTTAATCACACTCATCAACAAAAGGGGGAGAATCTGTCTGAATACATATCTCGAGAAGACAGAATGTTGCATCAAATTATCCTCAAGAGGGGTATTGATCCCAAGGACGTTGATCAAGCTAATCTAAACCGGGTTTTGCAGGGGGCCCAACCAAACCATCCTATTAAAGTTTTTATTGAAGGGCGTGACTGGATGGAGAAGGAGGAGGGTGTGCATGTGTGAGTGAGTGAACGTCTTGCCTCGCTCCCCCTCCACACTGGCAACGCACTGCAACGAACGGCGTCTCTCCTCGATGACCCGCCGACCCTCTATGCTGTTAATCGGTCGGACGATGGACACGGAGAGCGGCGTCCAGCCGAGCGGATGAGCCGAGCGGATGAACAGACATCCCCCCCCTGCTTACCCCCACGTTATGCAGCAAGGAAGGCGCTCTGTGAAAACTTCGACGGAGGCAGGCTCCCTCTCTGATCACAACTGAAACTTTGGTCTGGGCTCTGGAGAACGAAGGTGGAGACTACACCTCAGCTACATGCAGCAGGGGAGTGATATAACGGGAGACACCGCAGGAACTGGTGAGAGTAAACACTGCCATGATATGTGATCTGTGACTAAGATATCCTATATAGGTGAAGGAAGACGGATCATCATTTCTTAACCACTACTGTGTGTAAACTTGCCTGCCTGTTGTTTCCTCATAACCTTAACTCTGAAAGAACTTTCCTGCTGTTTGAGAACTGTAAAACTCCTTTTTTTTGGAAGAGATTCTTTTAAAGTGCCTGTTTTTACAGTTAATTGTAGCGGATGGAACAGGAGATACCGAGGTCTCGGCACACCCCAGTGTTTGCAGTATAAAATATAAAACTGTGTAGTATGCGCCTTTCTACCTTGTGGTTCCCCTTCTCTCCCACCCCCTGATGAGAGAGCCTGCCATTAATTTTTTTTGGTGTGAACTTCCTCTGGAGGAAGCTGTTTTTATGTCTTAAATACCCAATTTTAAGAACGCCCTTGCTTATAAGAGTACTGGGAAACGAAAACCCCTTCCTCAAAAAGAACTTAACCTGCCCTGAAGGGGTAGCCTATATAGGTTATCTAGACTGGCTGGAGCTGGAACTGTTTTGATCCCTTTGGGAATTCCAGAAGCTATGGTATAACATGTACAAAATGCAACTTCGTGTTGTGTGTGCTCTCCTATCCCTGGGTCCCCTTCTATCCCATTGCCCTAGGGTGAGAGAGATAGCAAACATACACATAATTTTCGAGGATACTATTTTGGAGTATTTTTGGAGTAAAATAAAACCACCATGCCATCGCACCGTGCGACCAAAGCTAGTCAAGCAGCTGCTGCTGCAAAATTAGAAAAATATGCCCATAACCCGGGTCAGGGGCCTAATCAGTCTCCCCCAAAGGGTCCGCAACAAGGACAGCAACCTCAAGTTAATAGGTTATCAGGCATTAAAGGCACCAGGAAAAGCCATGGGTCAAGCCAGTCTCAAATGGCTTTGGAGGAAAAGGAGAGAAGAGCGGACTCCGAGGGTCAAGCCAAGGACATGAGTTTAGAGGGGGCAACTGGCTTATTGGAAGAGGGTCTGCAGGAAGGACCTGAACTAGAAGCGGAGCCAACACTAAGGGAGGTTCTGATGGCAGTTAACCTCTGTAGAGAATCCCTGGGAGGAATGAGCACTCAACTCATTTCTATTCAGGAGGAATTATCGCATACCAGACAGGATATTCAGAGGATTCAGGATAGGACCACAGCCCTCGAGGAGCGGTTGGGCTGGGTTGAAGATGATCTGGCCCCCTGGATAAGGGAATTTAGGCTAATGCAAGAACAGCTAACAAAACAGAATAACAAATTAGACGAAATGGAGAACAGGATGAGGAGGAAGAACATTCGGGTAGTGGGCCTGCCAGAAAATTGTGAAGGCTCAGATCCTATAGCCTTCATGGAGAAATGGCTTAGGGATACGTTTGGTCAGGACACTTTCTCCCCATTGTTTTCTATTGAAAGGGCACACAGAGTCCCTTCAAGACCCCCACAGGCGGGTGCCCCTCCAAGACCATTCCTGGCCAAATTATTGTTTTTTAAGGATAAAGAGATTATCACCCGTAAAGCTAGGGAGAGGGGTAAGATCGTATACAATGGCTCGCGTGTGTCGATTTTTCCGGACTACTCCCCCGACCTTCAAAGAAGGAGGGCTACATTTGGGGAAGTTAAAAGGAAGCTCCGCCAAATGGACATGACATATGCGTTACTATACCCAGCAAGACTACGGATAAATGCCCCTGAAGGGACTATAATTTTTGACAATCCTGGAGGGGTCGAGGAGTGGTTGGAGTCCCACCCCCGGAGACTTTAGTAGTGATGGACTTTTTGGCTTTTTTTTTTTTCTTCTTTGGGGGGTTTTTTCTTTTTTCCTCCCCCCCCCCCCTTTTTTTTATAGGGAGGGGGGGAGGAGAGTGGGTTTAAAAGGTAATTTTCTTTGGGTGTAGGTGGTTTTGATTGGGGAAAAGAAGAGAGGAAAGGGGAGGGAGAGCTGAGGGAGGTGAGGGTCACGCATGTCCCCCCTCTGGTTGGAGGGGGTGGCGGGGTGCTCGCCTCCCTTACCAGTTGCATGGGGTAACATTCCTATTTGGAGATTTTTGGGGGGAGGGGAGGGGTGGGGTGGGAGGTTGGGTAGGTAATAAGGTTTAAGTAAAAAAAAAAAAAAAATGTGGAGTGCTCCACAGATTAGGTGTGTATGGGAAGGTCACAGAAGAAGGCCCCAGGTGATGCCTAAAGAGGCAATGGGAGAAGTGTGTAAGAAGGGAGAATGGTCAAAGTTTGATTGGCAGGTGGGAGAAGTGTGGAAGAGGTTTTTCTTTGTGAGAAGAGCACTATACAGAGCACAATTATTTACAATTAAATTAAGGGTAAAAATTAATTTCTTAAATGAGAATAACAAAGGAGGGTCACGAGGATATGCACGTATAAGCAAACAATGGCTGAAAGCCTATTATATTAAAGGGAATAATAAAGATGAGTTATATACACTAGTTTTTAGGTATAGGCACTATAATTAGTAATGAGTGAACGCACTGTATTAGAGAGGGGAGGTCTTACTTTGTACTCTTGGAATGTTAGAGGGATGGGGGACCTGAAGAAGAGGATGGCAGTCAAGCTAGGTCTCACGGAGTAATGCTTCTCTTCCTCCAGGAGACACATTTTACAAAAACCATCACAACACAGTTGGGGTGGGGGGAATATCATATCCAATACCATTCATGCCACACCTCCTTTTCTAGGGGGGTTAGTATTTTTATTAAAAGGGGGGTTTCGTTTAACTGTCTCCAGGTGAAGATCGATGAACAAGGAAGATATATCTTCTTATACGGTATCTTGGAGGGAAAGACTCTGATTTTGGCCAATGTTTATATACCACCACCAGCTACTATGGATATTCTATATGACTTGGTTGAATTTGTGCTGGATAAACCGGAAGTCCCATTGATATTAATGGGTGATTTCAATATGGTCATGGACAAAATATTGGATAGATTCCCCAATGGGAGGGCTCAGCAAAGGGGTACAAGTGAGAGTCGCCTGTCACAGTTCTTGGGAGAAATGGGTTTGAAGGACCTCTGGAGACTCCAGAATCCAAAATCCCGAACCTTCTTGTGTCTTTCCACCACTTATTCAACCCTGTCAAGGATAGATATGATTATGGGGAACGATGAGGCGGTAGCACTAATAAAAAAAATAAGCTATAGGCCAAGAAGCCTATCGGACCACTCAGCAATAAAGAGCTTTTTGGATATAGGAGAGAGAAGTCAGCAAACAGGGTGGAGGTTCAACCCTATCTGGCTGGAGCTTATGAGAGAACCAAAGGAAGTAACGAGCTCACTTAAAGAATTCATAAATTTGAATACAGGCTCAGCCCCGACAGGGATGGTATGGGATGCACTAAAGGCCTATCTCCGAGGTCTCTTAATACAACAGATGTCTAAAATTAAAAAACAGTTTGGGGAAAGAGAAGAGAATGCCTCAAGGAATGTGGTAAATTTAGAAATTCAGTATATTAAAAACCCAACACTAGATAATCAGGAAAAATGGATAAAAGCCCAGCAGGAATATCGTCATATAATGCTGGAGAAGGCCGAAAATAAATGTTTATTTCAGAAACAACTAGTATTTGGGGAGGGGGAAAGGGTGGGCCGGATGTTAGCACACCTGGTAAAAACAAATTCTGCTCCGTCCATGGTATCAAGGATTAGTATGGCAGAAGGTAGGATATCCACCAATAAAGCAGATATTTTAGAGAGATTTAGAGTGTACTACGAGGATTTATATCAATCTAATCAGGCCGAGATGAGGGAGGAAATGGATTTATTCTTTAGTCCGCTAGCTATTCCCCACCTTCCGAAAGAAGATGGGGATATGCTAGACGGTCCTATAACGATCGAAGAGATTCGGCGTACAGTACAAGAAATGGCAGGCCAGAAAGCCCCAGGTCCAGATGGCCTACCGGTGGAGGTCTATCGTCATTTTGGTGAGGTATTAATCCCGGAGCTTCTAAAAGTCCTCAATTGGGCGATAGAAGCAGGAGAACTACCTCCCTCAATGAGAGAATCAAATATAATAGTGTTGCCAAAGGAAAATAAGGACCCTCTTTCCCCTTCATCATATAGACCTATCTCCCTGTTGAATCTGGACGTAAAGATCCTAGCTAAGGTTTTGGCAAATAGATTGAACGGGGTGATAGGGAAAATTATCCACCCCGATCAATCAGGATTCATCCCGGGGAGATCCACAAGTACAAATATAAGACGAGTTTTTTTTGAACCTCCAGATACCAGTGGATGGAGATGGCCAGAGAGCTGTTTTATCTCTAGACGCTGCTAAAGCCTTTGATTCACTGGAATGGAGTTATCTGTGGAGAGTTTTGAGAGAATATAAGGTAGGCCCGGTATTTATAAAATGGGTTAAAATGTTGTATAGATGTCCGGAAGCAAGGATTAGAGTTAACAACGAAAGTTCGGTTGGGATCCGATTGAGGAGAGGCACGAGGCAGGGGTGTCCTCTGTCTCCCCTCTTGTTCGCCATGGCGATCGAGCCTTTGGCTATATCCCTGAGATCAAATATGAGGATAAAAGGTTTTAGGAGAGGGGAGGAAGAAGAAAAAGTAGTATTATTTGCAGATGATCTCCTTTTACTTCTTGGAGATGTTCAGCATTCCATAGGGGAAGTGATGTATAGAATTACTAATTTTGGACATCTAGCGGGCCTAAAAATAAACTGGGATAAATCCTGTATATTGCCTATAGATCCATTGGATAGCCCCCTACCATGTGAAGCAGCACATATTCAGATAGTGAGTAAGATGAAATATCTGGGTATCTGCATTTGGAAAGACCCTAAGCAATATGTGATAAATAATCTGGTTCCACTCTTATCCAAATTTAAACAAAAAATTAAGATATGGAAGAAACTGCCACTTTCAGTAGCGGGTCGATGTAATCTCATCAAAATGATTTTTTTGCCGCAACTTCTCTATGTATTACACAACTCTCCAGTATGGATATATAGGGACTGGTTTTATAAGATAGACTCCATATTTAGAGAATTAATGTGGAAGGGGGGACGAGCACGCATTGGGCTAAAGACTCTGCAACTTCCAAGTAACGGGGGGGGGAGTTGCGCTCCCACAACCGTTTAACTATTTTATAGCAGCTCAGCTACAACATCTGGCAGGTGAGGAGTTGGAGAAAGGGGGGTGGAAAAGGGGAGCTCCTCTCGAACAACTCCTCGGAAGGTCACTGGTAGTAGCACTAGAGGCAGGGGCTTGTATACGAGATGTCCCTACCCTGGGATTAATGATAAAGGTGTGGGAGACAACTAAAAGAATATTGGGTTATGGGGGATTTACGGAATACTCCCCCTTATGGGCAAACAATAAGCTGGAAGAGGTCTTAAAAATAGGACAAGTAAGGGAATGGGAAAGAAGGGGTATACACTTTGTTCACCAGATCTATCAGAACGGTAGAATGAAACAATTCCAAGAGTTAAGGAACCAGTTTTTAATTCCGAAAAAGTCCTTTTTTTAGATACTTGCAGATTAGGCATGCTCTGAATAAACAGTTCCAGGGGACAGTAATAGTAGAGTGAGATACCTGTAATAGAGGATATACTTCGAGCGGAATCAGGGAAAGGTTTAATATCTAAAGTATATGGGGAGCTGTGTAAGAAATCCCAGGAAAAAAAACAGGGTCAAAAAAATAGGAAAAAATGGGAGTCTGATGTGGGCGACATTTCGGAAGATCAATGGGAGAGGATCCTTGAGATAGCACCATGGGTGTCCATTTCTCCATCTCAAAGGTTCTCACATTTACAGTTATTGTATAGAGCGTACTATACCCCTAAAAGGTTGGCTCAATTTGGTAGAAGGAGCGACGCAGCATGCCCTAGATGTGGAAGGACAGAAGGAGACATGATCCACATGTTTTGGAGATGTCCCAAGCTACATCGGTATTGGAGGGAGGTTGTGACGATAGTTAGTAGGGTTTTCGAGATGCCAGTAGAATTGGAACCGATGGGTTGTGTATTGGGATGGATTAAGGGAAGTAGCGACCCTAAGGATAGTAACCTAGCTAAAGTAAGGTGTCTCTTTCAGGCTAGAAAACTTATAGCTCAGAAATGGCAATCTGCCATACCCCCTACGAGCGGAGAGTGGGTGCAAAATATGAATAGGGTTATTCTTAAAGAGAGAGTAGCATATATGAGGCAAGGGGGTATTAAAAAATTCGATAAGATATGGAAGGAATGGTATGTAAAAATGATGAAGGAAGGTACCTCTTAGTAAGAAGGAAGTATGATGGAAGGGAGTGTATGAGTGGGGAGGGTGATGAATGTAGGAAGGGAAGGATGGGGGAGGGATTTGTAAACAGGCACTGTGTTATTACTGTTTTTTTATTGGAAGGCTGTATGAGTTGTTTTGTATTGAAAAAGAAATTAATAAAGATATAAAGGTTAAAAAAAAAAAAGTTGTTATTGAAGTGAACCAAGGTGGTGCCTGAATTGATAAGAGAAGTACAAGAAGAGGAGGCCCTATTAGAGGAGAAAAGCCAAAGGTCGAGAGAATCAAGCTCTATTGATGGAAATAGAGAGAAAGTGGTGGCTCGAGCTGTTCATGCGGAGATGAGTTTCTTGGATGAGGACAGTGGGACTGAGTCTGAACTGGCGGGACTGGCCATTCCTGACACTAATAAGCCAGTAAGCGAAATTGGGCCAACCGAACTGATGGCCCAGGTAGCTCAAACCCAAACCCAAATGTATCATGCATTAATGCGAGTGATGGAGACCCAAGCGAAGGTTCAAGAACAAGGGGACTCATTAAGGGGAGTCAAAACTTTACCAAGGGTGAGAAAAGAGATGTTACGGGTGTAGAGATGGTGGACACATTCGGGCTGAGTGTCCCAAGACGAGCATCAGCCCTCAATTACTCACAGGGTTTCTGAAAGCCTTACAGAAGTTACTCTTCCCAAAGCTGGCAGGAAACTTCAGGGGACCTCAGTCAACGAGCTAGTTGAGAGTCCCAAGGGAAAACTGTGCTCCAATTTAAAAAAGAGAACTAAAGAAAAAAAAATGCACAAGCCACCTGTTGCCCTTTCCCCTCAGTTACCGAGAAAACCAAAAGAAACAAACCCCTCAGGGAAGAAAAGACAGAGGCAGACAATCAATGCACACCTTACTGAGCAAATAGTTAGACCGACTCCACTGCCCTCAAGGAGACTGATTAGAACACAAACTATAGAGTCACCCACTGGGAACCTGACAAAGAACTTAGTGGGGCCTTCTCCTATAGTCTCAATACAAGTAGAGGGTATCTACACTCAAGCATTACTGGATACTTGAGCCCAGGTGATGTTGCTGTACCAAGACTTTTACCACAAGTACTTGAGACGCATACCTTTTTTTAAGCCTAGTTAGAGATATGGGGCATAGGGACCCAGAAGTGCCCATATGATACATACATACCCATCAAGATAACATTTGATACTGCAGTTTTCTTCCCACGTTCCTCCTGGGGCAGGCCGAAATTCTTTGTTGATAGGCACCAACACTAATCTGGTGCGAAGACTACTCACTCCACTGGCCTTGGAGGGTGCCCCAGTATCAAAGATCCATCCTCAACTGCGGCAGGCTTTTCAAAGAGTTTTGCAAGAGAAGAAGGCCCCCGAGGAAGGAGTGGGAAGATTGTGGTGATTGGATGCCCGTGAAAGGGTGTTGCAGCCGGGCAAGAGAGCATGTCTGAAAGCCACGGTTAAGGTGTCCTGGGACAAGCCAGGTCCCTATGTGGTGGTGGAAGCTGATTCAACAGAGGAGGAAGTTGGTATAGAGGTCGCCCCAGAGATCATACCCACTAGAGCCTTACTGAGAAGCAGAGGCCGAATTCCTCTCAGTGTGAGGAACGTCACTAGTCACCCAATCAGCCTAAAGCCCAGGATGGTGATTGGGAAAGTGAGTGCTGCCACCCACCGTGATGCAGGTTCATACTTACCTCCACCTACAGCTGCAGCCTGCTGCTAAAAAAACTCATGCTAGGCTGCCATAACCTCCTATAGATTGAATAGGAAATTGCTCCTGCAGTATGGATACAGACCATTTAAATCTATGGGAAATTAGTGCACAGGCTAGCACTAGATTTCCACCAGCCAGGCTGGTTTCTGACAGTGGTGGAGGTAAGTACAGACCTTAGGGGGTGGGTGGGGGGTTTTCTTTTCACTGGTTAGCGTACTGAGTAGGCTAGGGAGGGGGATGGGGGGAGATTTCTTTTAAATGTGAATATGTCTTAAGTATTAGGCTAATGCTTAACTGTGAAAAGTAAAACACTGGCCAGGTAAACTATGCAGTTCTCAATATTCTGAGTTTTCCCAAATAACATTTATTTATTATCAGGTTGTACAATACACATTCAGATAACTTGAGTGTACACTTTTCATATTCAAACAATGTTTAAACAAAGAGAAGGACAGTATACAGTGCAGTCTATGCCAGGTTCTGTTTCTTCTCTGATCTTGAAATGTCAATCACGTGTTTGAAGCATGTGTATCAACAAAAGAAAAATCGCATGAGAAGGACTAGTTGGAGTCTACAGAATACTCCAGGTATAGAAGAGGAAAAGAAAGAAGGAGAGTAAAGATGAAGAATAAGGGGAGGGTGGGGGAGAGGGGGAGGGGGGGGAGAAGAGCCTCACCTCAGTAGCCTATTCATCTGATCATGGTGGGTCCTCCCGAAGGTGCCACAGCTCCCACACTTTGTCATGGGCTTCTGTTCTATCCTGTATCCTGGCCGTCATCCTCTCCATCAGCTCCACATCTTTAATTCTAGCATATAGGGTATCGTCGGGAGGGGGGGGTCCTC
This sequence comes from Lithobates pipiens, assembly GCF_037356315.1. NCBI lineage: Eukaryota > Metazoa > Chordata > Amphibia > Anura > Ranidae > Lithobates > Lithobates pipiens. The sequence goes on from NW_027507718.1 coordinate 7,475,538, forward strand.
TTTTTCCAATTTAGGGCGATGAGGCACCGTGCCGCTGTGAGGATATGTCGAACTAACTTTTTATGGGGAGTGGGAATCTTAAGTTGGGATAGTCCCAATAGGGCAAACTTGGGGCCCATTGGGATCTGTATGCCCAAGAGGTTGGTCAGGAGTTGTTGGACCGCGGTCCAGAAGGGGGCGATTAATGTGCAACTCCAGTAAATGTGGAAAAGGGTGCCCCTGTCTTGCAGGCATCTCCAGCACCCGTCTAAACTATTAGGATATATGGTGTGGAGTACGTCAGGGGTCATATACCATAGAAAGATTATTTTGTAAGCATTTTCTTTATATAATGTGCAGAATGAACTTTTTGCCGCCTGTGACCATATCACCTGCCACTGTTCTCTAGATATGTCCTCATTGAGGAGTTTCTCCCATTTTAGCATGTATGCGTGTTTTCCGGTATTGTCCATGGAGTAAACATTCAGTATTTTGTAAATATTGGATATCAAGCCCCGTTGAACCGTACCCGCCAAGATCAGGCTTTCAAATGGGGTTGGGGGGGAGAATTGTAGGTTAGGTGTTATGGTCAGGGCATAGTGGCGAATCTGCAAGTAACTGTAGAATGCCTGGCGAGGTAATTCATGCTTGGTCTGTAATTCAGAGAAGGGTAATAGTTTACGTGATCGTGGGTCTATCAGATTCCCATAGTGGAATAAGTTCCATGAGGACCAGGGGTATGAAATTTGGTGCGTAAGGCTATCCGGCACTGAGGGAGTACAAATAAATGAAGTTAAAGACGACCTGTCTGAAGATAAAGCATATGAGGGCGCCAGCTTACGCCAAAGTCGGCGAAGTTAAGACATAGGTCCCAACAGGCGTTCGGGGGGAATATTCTGAGTTTTATGCCAAAAACTACCATTGCCAGGCTCCTAGCTATAAAAAATATATATATTGTAAGGTCCTTCTATTTGTGTTCTGATGGCTACCAAAAATTGAAAACAGGAGGTTTCAGGAGGACATGGTAAATGTTAAAAAAACCAAGTAATATAATAAATCAAAGTGATATAAACTACTGAACCATGAAGTCACGCTTTTCATTTCACATATGTTTGTAAATACTGCATATGAAGGCACATAACATTTCAAATACATTTTTATACTCATGTATATGTCATATTATGTGTCTTCATATATTTGCAAAGATCTTTTAAATTAAATTTACAGTATTAAATATACCAGGACATATTATTAAGACTTTTATTCTATTCATTCTATGAAACATTACGATTTCTATTAGAAATACGTCCTGAAACCAGAGCATCATTGTAATAAAGCTGTCATCATGGGCACACTGTGCTGTTACTGAACCCTTCTTTTCACAGAGATCTTTCAGTATAAAATAGAAATTGTGTATATTGCCTAGTCTCCAGCAGAAGCTTGATGCCAGGAAAATAGGCTTCTTTTCCAACATTTCCAAAATACATATGCAATTCAGACAAAGCATCTGTTGTCCAAAGCGGGAAAAGAGCTGGAAGTTCTACTGCTGTTAATTTACATGTACAGTAAACAGAACACATGTTACTCTGAGTGTTTAATGGTTCATCTGTAAAATTTCTGAAAAACTGCAGATCCCAAATATTTCAGGAGACTTCATCTTTCAACAAAAGGTGAAATGTGAAGCATGGATTGTGCAGTCCAACTGCACTCTGTTTAAAATCCACCAATTAGAACTAATGTTTTTTTCTTTCTTTTCTTCGCTCTGACTACACTATCAATGTACAAAAAAGTGGATTATAGGCGCAAGGGCATAGGAACACACGGTGTATTAAAGTCCAAACTAATAAGGATAAAGTCCATACACTCATGTCAGCTTAAGTTTAAGAGCGTAACTCACTCTGTACATATAGCAGACAAAAGAGAAAAGGAGGGGAAAAAAAAAGCGCCAGCAAGTGTAGTAGAGTAGTATCAATTTAATTAAGCACCCATAATGGGCTACTCACAGGATAATGGTGGAATACAGGCTCATCAATAATGGTGGACACTGTCAGTCCTTGACTGAAGCACTAACAGCGGCATGGATCGTGCTGTGGCTGGAAGCCGAAGCCAAGGCCAGAAGGAAGCCAGAGGAATGCTGAAGAGACACCGGGAGCCCAGGTGAAGAGCAGCGTGGTGCAGGTGGCTTGGAGAGTACAGACATCACAGGTCCCAGGATGCTTTGAGGCACATGTTAGACCATGCGCCGTGCTACGTTAGAGCATGCACACTCCTTTTTCAAGCTGGAGATAGTATGGGGAACCTGCTATTTATGATGGACAGCCGGAAGTGGTGGCTGAAAATATTACAGCAATACGATCTAGCTGTGGATAGAAATGACATCATACAACAAATAAAAATAAATGTAAAAATAAAAATAGTAATAATGATAATAAAAATCACAAGTTTGTATGTTATCAAATAACAATCAATAAAAAAATCACAAATATATGACATGGAGTATTAAATATAGGGCACATTTATAAAAACTTATTACACACAACCCAATATATTGGATTGTTGATGGAGTAAGCCCCCGTACACACGGTCGGACATTCTGATCCCCAAATCCGTCGGATAATTTCAGACGGATTTAGTCCGGAACTGGTGTTGCCTACACACGGTCGGACAAAGTCGTCAGAATTTCCGGTCGTCAAGAACACAGTGACGTAAACCGCGTACGACGAGACTAGAAAAGGGAAGTGCAGCACCACGTGCGGCACCCTTTGGGCTCCTTCTGCTGATCTCGCGTTTATCACGTGTTAGTAGAAGTTTGGTTAGAGACGATTCGCACTTTTCAGATTTGTGCTTCAGATCATTACTGCTCTTCAGTTTGTGCTTGTGGGTGCATATCTGCTTATCAGTGCGTGTAGTCAGTTCGCATTTGTTGGTCATTACGGACTATATCTTGGTATAGTATGCTTTGATTGTCAGTGCTTATTGTCCGCTCGTTTCTGGTTTTCAATTTGTTCTTTCAGGCCTTGGAATCTGATAAGGGGACCTTATACTTTTGGTTTTAAATACTAATTTCCAAAATTGTTATACTGATCTTGGCCAAAAATGTTTGTGTCTAATCTGCTTGCAATGTTGATGTGCACATTTTTTTTTCTTGTTTGACTCCACAGTTTCCTTCAACGCCACAGGAATGGCAGACTGTGGCCTCCCACTTTGCCACCTGTTGGGACTTTCCCAATTATGGAGGTGCAATTGATGGGAAACACGTCCACATCATCCCACCCCCCAACTCAGGGTCCTACTATTATAATTACAAGGGGTATAATAGTATCGTGATGTTGGCGGTGGTGTCAGCTACCTACGAGTTCTTGTATGTGGACGTGAGGAAAAATGCCCGGATGTCAGATGGTGGAGTGATCGTGCAGACGGAGTTCTACTGGCGTCTCCAGAGTGGCAGTCTGGGCTTGCCACCTCCAGAGGAGAATGTGGAAGGACTCCCTTTTGTCTTTGTTGTAGATGAAGCGTTTGCTCTGGGAAACCATCTGATGCGGCCTTTCCCGATGAGGACTCTCACGCCGGACCAGAGGGTCTTTAATTTCCGGCTGGCCAGAGCCAGAAGAGTAGTGGAGAACACTTTTGGGATAATGGCCAGCCGGTTCCACCTATTTTTGACACGTATAATATAAATTCAATTATATTGTGCTTTCGTGCTGCATTCTGCACAATTTTTTGAAGAACCACTCACCAACTATGTGGCCTCAGTTGGGCCTGATGCAGATTTACCAGAAAATGCCAATCTGACGGCCCGTCCTGGCTTGCCCCCCCAAAGCGCTCGCAAAGTCAGAACAAGATATATGGAGTGTGGGTAGGGGGGCATTGATATGCCAGACATTGTCTGAGAGGCGTTTTTAATAAATTTTTCTTTCAAACTGCAATAATCTTTGTTTTCATTTACTTCTTGGATTTGTTTTAAGGTGTCTCGTAGCTTTTTTGGGGGTTTTTTGGGCCTTTTTCTTCAACAGTGCAAACCCAATTTCTGGGCGAGATGAGGTGACAGTCTCTTCTTCAGATAATATTATTATTATGTTGTGGGTCTGCTACACATTGTTGGTAATGCCACACATTGTTGGTAATGTATGTAGTGCATTACTGACAAAAATATTGCTCATTTTCAGCACCATGACAGAAATGTGTGGAGTCATGAAAATGGCGTGATTGAGGCAAATTAAAAAGCACTGTGGGTGTTATTTACTAAAGACAAATCCACTATGCACTACAAGTGCACTGCAAAAGTGCACCTGAAACTTTGAGTGCAAAGTGGATTTGCCATTAGTATATAACACCCATTGCCTCAGAAAACAACAACTTTACTACAAATACTGCTTTTGGGAGTGGGTTAACGAACGATGTTTCTTACGAACGATTGAACACATGAACTTGAAAGTGGCCATTTTAAACTGTACAACATTAAATCAAAGCACATGGAGCAGTATGCAAGCAATAATAATAATATGAACACACGTCAACTACTTACATTTTTGAAGAACTCGCTTGATCCCTCTGTACTGATCGTGCTCCCTTAGTTTCAGGTCTGACCAGCGTTTCCTCAGTTGATTCTTGGATCATTGTACCCCAAAATTCTTCTGAAGTCTCTTCACAACTTTAGTCATGATCTTGGCCTTTCTGATATTTGGGTTTGGGTAAGGTCCATACTTCCCATCATAGTCGTTCCTCTTCAATACGTCCACCATCTCCAACATCTCTCCAAAATACATATTTGAGGCCTTAAATCTTCTCCTCCAGGATCACAGCGTTTCTGGCTCCGGGCTTTCCTAGACATGTGCAGAGTAAAATATTTCGTTTCGGAATTTAGTTTTCGTCCGAAAACTTAATTTATTTAGTTACTCCCGAAATTCATTTTTATTTATTTCGTTTTTCGTTCAAAAATTGCATTCGTCCGAAAATCCACATGAATTACGGTCGAATCTGTCTTGGAAGGCTTATGGTGTCTGTCGAATGTATAAAGAAGATTTGACGGAGCTAACTATATAGCATACTTTAGAACCCTATTAAAGTCTATGGGACTCCAACGTTCAAAATCTAAAGTGCTAATTTTAAAGGCTAATTTGCAAGTTACTGTCCTAAAAAGTGTTTGGGGACCCGGGTCCTGCCCCAGGGGACATGTATCAATGCAAAAAAAAGTTTTAAAAACGGCCGTTTTTTCGGGAGCAGTTATTTTAATAATGATTAAAGTGAAACAATAAAAGTGTAATATTCCTTTAAATTTCGTAGGGGGGGGTTGTCTATAGTATGCCTGTGAAGGGGCTCATGTTTTTGGTGCTTAGAACTGTCCCTGCACAAAGTGTCATTTATGCAGGAAAAAAAGTCCTTTAAAATCACTCGCAGCTATTATGAATTGTCGGCTTCGTAATACAGAGAACACTCATTGAAAGTCATTGATAAAAAAAAAAAAAAAAAAATTTAAAAAAAAGCGTGGGGGTCCCCCAAATTCAATTACCAGGCCCTTCAGGTCTGGTATGGATATTAAGGGGAACCCTGCCTCAAATTTAAGAAAAAATTTGACGTGGGGTTCCCCCTAAATATCCATAACCAGACCCTTCAGGTCTGGTATGGATATTAAGGGGAACCCCACGTCAAATTTTAAAAAAAATTGACGTGGGGTTCCCCCTAAAAATCCATACCAGACCCTTTATCCGAGCACGCAACCTGGCAGGCCACAGGAAAAGAGGGGGGACGAGAGAGCGGCCCCCCCTCCCTCCTGAACCGTACCAGGCCACATGCCCTCAACATTGGGAGGATGCTTTGGGGGTCTGTGACCCCTCAAAGCACCTTGTCCCCATGTTGATGAGGACAAGGGCCTCATCCCCACAACCCTGGCCGGTGGTTGTGGAGGTCTGCGGGTGGGGGGCTTATCAGAATCTGGAAGCCCCCTTTAACAAGGGGACCCCCAGATCCCGCCCCCCCCTGTTTGAAATGGTAAGGGGGTACAAAAGTACCCCTACCATTTCACAAAGAAAGTGTAAAAAATGGTTAAATAAAACAAACACACTTTTGAAAAATTCCTTTATTAAAAATAAAAAAATAAAAAAAAGATTCCAGCGGCGGTAATCCACTCTTGCTATCCAGCGACGGACGGTCATCTCTCCAGCGATGGCTCATCTCATCCAGCGCAGCGAATACATCCTTCTTCTGTCTCCGTGGAGGAGACACTGCAGGCATTCCGGCGGCTGACGTTTCTTATATACGGAGGGCGGGGCCACCCGTCACCTGACCCCGCCCCCCTCTGACGCAAGGGGAAACCTGGGGTTCCCCGTGACGTATGGGTGACCCCGCCCCCCTCTGATGTAACGGAAACCTGCCTGTGTTACATCAGAGGGGTGCGGGGTCACCCATACTTCACAGGGATCCCCGGGTTTCCCCTTGCGTCAGAGGGGGGCGGGGTCAGGTGACGGGTGGCCCCGCCCTCCGTATATAAGAAACGTCAGCCGCCGGAATGCCTGCAGTGTCTCCTCCACGGAGACAGAAGAAGGATGTATTCGCTGCGCTGGATGAGATGAGCCATCGCTGGAGAGATGACCGTCCGTCGCTGGATAGCAAGAGTGAATTACCGCCGCTGGAATCTTTTTTTTTTTTTTTTTTTTTTTTTAATAAAGGAATTTTTCAAAAGTGTGTTTGTTTTATTTAACCATTTTTTACACTTTCTTTGTGAAATGGTAGGGGTACTTTTGTACCCCCTTACCATTTCAAACAGGGGGGGGGGGCCTGGATCTGGGGGTCCCCTTGTTAAAGGGGGCTTCCAGATTCTGATAAGCCCCCCGCCCGCAGACCTCCACAACCACCGGCCAGGGTTGTGGGGATGAGGCCCTTGTCCTCATCAACATGGGGACAAGGTGCTTTGAGGGGTCACAGACCCCCAAAGCATCCTCCCAATGTTGAGGGCATGTGGCCTGGTACGGTTCAGGAGGGAGGGGGGGCCGCTCTCTCGCCCCCCCTCTTTTCCTGCGGCCTGCCAGGTTGCGTGCTCGGATAAAGGGTCTGGTATGGATTTTTAGGGGAACCCCACGTCAATTTTTTTTTAAATTTGATGCGGGGTTCCCCTTAATATTCATACCAGACCTGAAGGGTCTGATTATGGATATTTAGGGGGAACCCCACGTCAAATTTTTTCTTAAATTTGAGGCAGGGTTCCCCTTAATATCCATACCAGACCTGAAGGGCCTGGTAATTGAATTTGGGGGACCCCCACGCTTTTTTTATTTATTTATTTATTTATTTTTTTATCAATGACTTTCAATGAGTGTTCTCTGTATTACGGAGCCGACACTTCATAATAGCTGCGAGTGATTTTAAAGGACTTTTTTTCCTGCATAAATGACACTTTGTGCAGGGACAGTTCTAAGCACGGGAAACATGCGCCCCTTCACAGGCATACTATAGACAACCCCCCCCCTACGAAATTTAAAGGAATATTACACTTTTATTGTTTCACTTTAATCATTATTAAAATCACTGCTCCCGAAAAAACGGCCGTTTTTAAAACTTTTTTTTGCATTGATACATGTCCCCTGGGGCAGGACCCGGGTCCCCAAACACTTTTTAGGACAGTAACTTGCAGAATCTTTTCTCTCTGTCAAATCTTTTTTCTCTGTCGAATATTTTCTCTATATAATCTTGGACTAATAGAGGTAAGGTTAGGCACATTCGACCACAGGTTCTATAGACACAGATTGTTGTCAGAGTCATGTCGAATCTCCTATTCTATATCGAACTGTTGTAACAATGAAAACGAAAATAAAGCATTTATTTATGTCGGATCTTTCGTTTTTCGGATTTTGTGCTTTCGTTATCGTTTGTCAAAACGAAAACGAAAATAGCTGAAATTCGGACGAAAATGCATTCGGACGAAAACGAATGCACATGTCTAGGCTTTCCTCGTCCTCCTCATTAGTGGAATTATTTGTGCGCACCTTTCGTGTCTCCGCCATGTGCTCTCCCCACTGTGCCGAAAGAGAAGGGGCGGGAAATAGACTAGAAAGAACGCCAGGGGTGGGCGGAGTTTCACGCATGCGCACTGTATATAAAACGCAACACGCGTGCATCATACGTACGATCTGTGAGCGGAGGAAGGAGCTGAAGCACCAATCGTTAGAACGAAGGAACAATTTTAACTTGGTACATCACTAGCCTATACTACTTCTAGATTGAGGCTTATATTGGGACAATATTAGGAGAGTTTAGCCTGACATTAGGGTTTGTCTTGTGTTGTGTCTTGCAGAGACTATGGATCCCTTCAAGGAATCACATTTTCTGGGGCTAATCATTGATGTGCTCAGGGAGCTGCCCTGCCTGTGGCAGATGAACAACCCCTTTTATAAGGACCTAAGAAAGAGGAAGGCAGCGCTGGAGAAACTGCTTGCTTTGGTGAAGATCATGCTCCCCACGGTAGACATGACCTATGTGATGGCCAAAATTGGTGCCCTGAGGAGTACATCTCTGAGGGAGCGCAAGAAGTTCCAGGAGTCCATGAGATCGGGAGATCCAGATGACATTTATGTCCCCAGGATGTTGTACTATGAGAGGCTGCATTTTCTGGCAGACCAGAGGGAACCCAGGCCAGCCCTCTACAGTCTTCCTTCAAGGCTTCCTTCACCTCCACCTGGGCCTTCCAGGCAGCAACATGTGGAGGGGACCAGCTTGAGACAGCTATAGCATTGTTCAACATATTAGTGGTTGTACATTTAATGTTGTTAACTAGATGGTATTATTGATAAGTAAGTCGTGATTTAACAAAGTGGTTTACATATCAATAGACAGTAGTGACCAAAAATGATTGGGACAAGAATGAAAAATGCTGGGCTCAGAATGATAGTCTGTTCTATTTATTATTTCTATTTATACCTCAGGAGGCTGTGGCAAGTGGCAGTCGGGAGGAGGTTGTGGCAAGTGGCAGCCGGGAGGTTGACCATCACCCTCCTCCTCCTCCACCTCCTGCCACAACTACAACAGCAGAGCCATAGCCTGGAAGGAAGCCTGGAGGGAAGTGCCTAAGGAAGACCAGAGAGTGATGGTCTTGGTTCAGTCTGGTCTGACAGAAGATGCAGGCTCTTGTATGACCACAGCCTGCGGACATAGATGTCATCTGCTCTTCCTGATCTCTTGGACTTCTGGACCAGACTGTTCTCCCTTTAGATATGGACCAATTTTGCATTTTAATAATTGATGTCTGCCCTGGGGGCCAAAGGCTTCGCCAAATTGACCAGTTTCTCCAGCGTTGCCTTCCTGTTTGTTTATGACACCTAATAAAGGTTTTTTTTTTTGGTTCAAGAAATACTTGCCTATGTATTTTACTTCAAAAAGGACAGTTTATTTGTGAGTAGGCAGGTACGTTTCAAAAATACAAAGTCAAATTAACAAGGGGCACCAACTGCAAACAACCTCCTAGAGATTAAAAAATAAAACAATAAAATAAAAAGATAATGGTGTTGTGGTAAGTTGACACACAAAACACACCAAAAAAATTATGAAGATGAGCAAAATGTCAAAAAAAGGAGATCTTGATTAAAAAAACAACCACAAAATTTAAACAAAAAAATAAATAAAAAATGATTGGGGAGATCTGACGAATTAGAAATATTGTATTCATGAAATCAGGAAAAAGAATAAAGAAATACGTTTTGGAGAAGTGTGTGTGAATATGAGCAGCAAAACCACTTCATTCTTGTATCATTATAAAGAAAAAGAGAATGCGCTGTATTAAACCATTTTTAACATTGCAGCGTGACTTATGTGATATATAGATTATGAACGCTAGTTTTACCCGACCAAGCTCTTCCGTCTCAGAATTTATTCTGAGCATGCGTGGCACTTTGTCCGTTGGACTAGGCTACACACGATCGGAATTGACACGCATCGGATGATGTTGTTGCAAAACTTTATTGGTCAGACGTTCCGACGGAAAAAGTCAGATGGAGCCCACACACGGTCAGCTTATCTGACAACACGATCCGATTGGACATTTTCCGTCGGAATGTCCGACCGTGTGTACGGGGGCTTAGAGCATAATTCCATATATTTAAAAAATATATTCATATGAAGACACATATTAAAAAACTTTATACTAACAGATATTAAGAAGCGCCATAAAGGTAAAAGGTCAGTAATAATAAAAACAATGATGTCAAAAAAGGGGAAATGATAATGATACTAACAATGATCAATAGCAATTAATAACAAACAAGAAGTGTACATCAATTGATAATAGTTATAACAGCAATTCTAAATGAAGTAAACGAATAGTGTCTAAGTATGTTTACTTAAGCCCCATACACACTATCAGATTATCTGCTGAGTTTTTCCTTCATATTTACCAAAACCATGTAGTAGAAGGGCCTGCCTGATTGCATACACATTGAAACTCCTAAGGTTTGTCCTCATATTATATGGTTTTGGTAAATCTGAAGGAAAAAGTCAGCAGATAATCTGATAGTGTGTATGGGGCTTTACTGGTGCTGAAAGTACCGACCACCCCCAAAAAAGAGACAGACCACCCAGTGTCCACCATTATGGATGAGCCTATATTCCACAATTATCCTGCGAGTAGCCCATCATGGGGGCTTAATTAAACTGATACTAATCTACTACACTTCTGCACACGATCACCAGAGTCCGTCGGACAATTCTATTGTGTGTGGGCTCCAGCTGACTTTTTCTTCCCCAAAGTTCAGCGGACCTAGATTTAAAGTGGTTGTATACCTGCTAATGTGTTTTTTTTGTTTTGTTTTTTGCCACCTGCAAAGGAAAAGGCATAATGAGCTAGTATGCACCACATACTAGCTCATTATGAAATACTTACCTTAGAACGAGGCCCCGACATCTGGCCCGATCCACGCCGAGGGAGCTGACATGCTCCCTCAGTGTTTCTTCCGTGTATCGCGCCACCGGCGCTGTGAGTGGCCGGAGCCACGATATCGTCACTCCCGCGCATGCGCGCGGGAGATTTCATCCCGGCAGGGTCCGGCGTCTGCTGGGCTTTCAGCCGAGAATCCCCTTGTGCGAATGCGCCGCTGCAGTCAGCGGCGCATAGCGAGGGGAATATCTCCTAAACCGTACAGGTTTAGGAGATATTTTTTTTACCTACAAGTAAGCCTTATTATAGGGTTTCCTGTAGGTAAAAGTAAAAAAATTGACTATGCAACCACTTTAAAACATGTTTTAAATCTTTCTACCGAAAGTCCGCCGGACCCAGCTCCTGTCGGGAAGTCCGCTCGTCTGTATGCTGGTCCGATGGACTCTCCAAATGAATGGACTTGCCCACACACGGACTAAAGTCCATTCATTTTGTACGTGACTTCAGGTACGACGAGACTAGAGAGTGAAGTTGATCTCGCTGCTTCCATCAGTGAGATTAACACCTTGCGGGCTCTGTCGCCTGGTATGGGTTTTAAGGGTAACTCCCTACTCTGAAAAAAAGTCCATACCAGACCCTTATCTGAGCACGCCTCCCTCCTGAACCGTACTAGGCCGTATGCCCTCAACATGCGGCCCCCCCACCCCAAAGCACCTTGTCCCCATGTTGAGAGGACAAGGGCCTCTTCCCAACAACCCTGGTTGTTGGGGTCTGCGGGTGGGGGGCTTATCGGACATCGTAGCCCTACCCATTCACCTGTGCGTTTTTTCTATTGACACTTTTTCCCTGCGGGTGAATGGGTAGGGGTAAAATGTACCCCATACTCATTCACATAGGGTGGGGGGCCGGCATGTGGGGGCCCTCTTAATAAAGGGGGCTCCCGAATTCCGATAAGCCCCCCGCCTGCAGGCCCCGACAACTAAAGGCCAGGGTTGTTGGGAAGAGGCCCTTGTCCTCATCAACATGGGCACCCCTCTTCCCCAAAGCACCTACCCCCCATGTTGAGGGCATGTGGCCTGGTACGGTTCAGGATAATTTATTCTGGCCATTAAAATTAGTTAATGATCAAGCACTAGATGCACATTTAGACACATTTAGAAGCACCAAGAGATTTTTCTGCCAAAACTCTACTGCTTCTGAACGCACTGGCAGTGTTTTTTTTTCTTCTGGTTCTAAACACCTCGGCCTCTAAACTCCTCTAAAAGCCTATGTGTGCATGGACACATATGGGCTAACATGGAGGGGCATTTAGAGTCATGAAAACAAAATGCCAGACACCCTTAAAGGCAGCCAAAAAAACATCCAGTGTGCATGAGGCCTAAAATTTATAAATGCAACAATTTAGAAATTGGATTAAAAGTTTAGCACTGTTAAACACTTTTTTAAATAAACAGATTGTAATAAACAGTGCACTTTATACAGGTATACAACAGACAATGAGGAGGAACGAGGGAGAGCGGGATTTTGTTCCAAAACAAGGACAGTCCTTCCAAATCAGGGACAGTTGGAAGCTTTGCTAATGGTTGTTACCTATCAATGTGATTGAAGGAATGTCTGACCAAGTTCTGCTTCCTTAAGCATTGTATACATGGACTGAAACTTGACTGGTTCAGCAGGAATAAGCCAAATTTCGGTCTTTGTGTATGGCTGTCTGTTCAACAGAAGCTCCAATGGTCATGCTGGAAAACCAGCATTCGATCAGCGCTTGCAGCCAATTGCTGCAGCACTGATCTGTGTATTCTGATGGTGGGGTCGGTTGCTGAATGGACAATGAGGCAGTCCACTAATTACATTTTCTTTTCAGTGTTCAGTTGACAACTTTGTGCACTCTATAGTCCATTTTAAAGATCCCTACGTTATAAAAGATTTTTGATTAGCTTCTGGTTTCATTATTCGCAGGGGGGGTTGTAGAACAGATGTTCCCCAATTATTTCCTGCTCTCATTTAGGGAGATATTTACCATGAACTGTGGTAGACAAGGGATTAAGCCATGTCCAGTATTCAGTGCAACGCAGCCGCAGCCACTGTTGCAATGACGCAGCATGCACCACATACCTTCTCCATTCCAAATTTTCCCTTTTTCCTAAGTACTAAAGTTGGGACATATGGGGTGAGTCCTATGATATAAACAGAAAGCTCTGGAAAAAACAGTTGCTTTTTTTTTGTGTGCACAATAAGTAATGAATTTGCAAAACTTTAAACTACACATAAAAATGCATGTGAAATTGTGCACACAAATGTATCAAATGCATGTCAGTGTGCATGACAGATATGCATGCATTTGCACTATGCAGAATGATGAACCTTGCCTCACTACAAGGTCAAGCTGAGGTCACAACCTTTTACCTCCTATCAAGTTCCAGTTGTTCGCGGGTAACAGGCACCATTACACATTACATCTGCATTAAGTCAACATACTGTACAAATGAGCAAGCTAGCAGTGTATTAATTACCTCAACCAGCACATTATTTCACCATGCTTAATTAACTGCTGTTTCTTATTAGCATTTCATCATCATTCTTCTCTTTTTTTTTGATGTGCTCATGAAATTCCCCAGTATTTTAATGTCACCTTATGTTTAAACGTTGTTTAAGTTGTAGAAGTTTTGCTACATTACAAGCCAGATTTTTGCCAGAAGTATTTTAATTTTTTTATTTATGGTTGTGCTCTTGACATGCAGTTAACTACCTGCAAGAGGAAATGTTTTTGGAACTGACTGCCCACTGTGATCAGAACCATAACTGGTTGTGTAGTGTTTCACTAAAAGATACTTACGTAGGAGAAGAGAATTGTTAAGTGGACAAACTGCAAGTTTGGATCAAAACCTGCCAAATAGTCCTTTGTTCCAGAACTTTTTTTTTTTTTTACAGCAACCAAATGTTTTAATTCTTTCAAGCAGATCATCAGTAAACGTGTTTCTTAAAACTGTATGGACAGGGAATGTCTAAGCTATACTTGATAGAACAAAATGTCTTGACGTTTCCATATAAATACTTTTAAAAAGTGATGGATATACCTTAAGAGGTGCTGTACAGAGGGCAGAATCTATAAACATGCTAGGAGAATGTTTGCAGGTTAGCCTGAAATAAATGTTCACTTGAAATAGATTCTCTGTGAGTCACTGAGCTGGACAGTCTCAATGTGAAATCATTTTGTGTTCAGATCCCAACTAGGCTTCTTTATAAACACTGGAATGAAAAAAAGAGCTGCTGTCCATAGTAACACATCATATGTTTGTATTTCCATTTGCTACAATAATAAGAATACATGCTAAAAAGAGCAAGTACAGTATCCTAAAAAGACGATTCCAACTATGCTAAATATTCATATTGGATACATATACAGTATCTCACAAAAGTGAGTACACCCCCCACATTTTTGTCAATATTTTATTATATCTTTTCATGTGACAACACTGAAGAAATGACACTTTGCTACAATGTAAAGTAGTGAGTGACCAGCTTTTATAACAGTGTCAATTTGCTGTCCCCTCAAAATAACGCAACACACAGTCATTAATGTCTAAACTGCTGGCAACAAAAGTGAGTACACCCCTAAGTGAAAATATCCAAATTGGGCCCAATTAGCCATTTTCCCTCCCCAGTGTCATGTGACTTGTTAGTGTTACAAGGTCTCAGATGTGAATGGAGAGCAGGTGTGTTAAATTTGGTGTTATCGCTCTCACTCTGCCGTACTGGTCACTGGAAGTTCAACATGGCACCTCATGGCAAAAAACTCTCTGAGGATCTTACAAAAAGAATTGTTGCTCTACATAAAGATGGCCTAGGCTAAAAGAAGATTGCCAGGATCCGGAAGCTGAGCTGCAGCACGGTGGCCAAGAACATACAGCGGTTTAACAGGACATGTTCCACTCAGAACAGGCCTCACCATGGTCGACCAAAGAAGTTGAGTGCACGTGCTCAGCATCATATCCAGAGGTTGTCTTTGTGAAATAGACGTATGAGTGCTGCCAGCATAGCTGCAGAGGTTGAAGGAGTGGGGGGGTCAGCCTGTCAGTGCTCAGATCATACGCTGCACACTGCATAAAATTGGTCTGCACGGCTGTCGTCCCAGAAGGAAGCCTCTTCTAAAGATGATGCACAAGATGCCAGCAAACTGTTTGCTGAAGACAAGCAGACTAAGGACATGAATTGCTGGAGACATGAATTGCTGGAACCATGTCCTGTGGTCTGATGAGACCAAGATAAACCTATTTGTTTCAGATGGTGTGTGGCGGCAACCAGGTGAGGACCACAAAGACAAATGTGTCTTGCCTACAGTCAGGCATGGTGGTGGGAGTGTCATGGGGCTGCATGAGTGCTGCCAGTAGTGGGGAGCTACAGTTCATTGAGGGAACCATGAATGCCAACATGTAATGTGACATACTGAAGCAAGACTCCAAGACGACCACTGCCTTGCTAAAGAAGCTGAGCGTAAAGGTGATGGACTGGCCAAGCATGTCTTCAGACCTAAACCCTATTGAGCATCTGTGGGGCATCCTCAAATGGAAGGTGGAGGAGCGCAAAGTCTCTAACATCAACCAGCTCTGTGATGTCATCATGGAGGAATGGAAGAGGACTCCAGTGGCAACTTGTGAAGCTCTGGTAACCTTCATGCCCAAGAGGGTTAAGGCAGTGCTGGAAAAAAATGGTAACCACACAAAATATTGATACTTTGGTCACAATTTGGACATTTTCACTAAGGGCTGTACTCACTTTTGTTGCCGGTGGTTTAGACATTAATGACAGCAAATTTACACTTGTACACTTACTACTTTACATGGGACAGTGAAAAGTAGCTAATACTAAAATAAACAAGACTGACACCAAAATATATATAATTGGTCATTTAATGGCCACAGTGTTTATTCAAGAGGTAACCCAAATTTCAATTTAACCAAAACCAGCTTTCAGCATAGCATTACATTTTAAACTTAACAAAATGATCCAATACCAGATCTCAATCACTGTGTCCCTTCAGACTTATACTGAAAGATGAACCCCACCAGCCAAAGCCAATTGTGAAACAAAAGGCTCAGGCCCCCCCAACACGGTGGCTTTTTCTATAATATTCTGTAAACCAACATTGAAGATATCTAGACCTATGTTAGATAAATGTACCAAGTCTAATCTATAAAGACCTGAAAGAAAACCTTCCAAATCAACGTGGCATTAGGATAAGTCATTGGAGGCAACTAAAAATTATGAATGGTTCTATTTAAATGCCTACGGATCCTGTCTAAATAAAACAAAGTAGCGTAAGCAGACCAAAGTAACCTAGGAATCATCTTGGAAAAGGCGATAATTGTGAATGGAAAAGGGATCTTAAAAGAAAAAAGGTCCTGCTTCATTTCACATAGAAGATTCCAGGTTTTAGCCTTACTGATGTCATTAGCCCCAGCATGGATGATTAATAAAGCTGGGCCAAACGTTAGACAAAAAAAACAACCCATTTCTTACATTCTTCCAGCGTAAATCCCTAACACCATGCCAAAAGATTTGCAACGCATGAACACTGAAACCCAAACTTCCTTGCCTCGGCTCTTTTGTAGGGGCAGTGAATAAATGAATGGCCTACGATCCAGACCTTGAGCCTAGGAGAATCTGAAAAAGGAAAAATTAATAACTAATTCAGGTTGAATGTAAGACTTATATCTACAACTGTTCCTACAACCCAACCTGTGAACTTCTTCTGAAGAAAAACCCATAGAGTTTGCAACAGTGGCTGCCCTATCCCGAAGGAGTGGGAGGAGAAATAAAAGCCGGAAAGACCAAGGGTTTTAAGACAAGAAGATAGCACAGACGAAAATTGATAACGAGTAAGAGGAGACAAGTTATTGTGAATAAAAAATTAACCATTAAAGAAAAGTCTGAAAGAAAGAAAGTTTGAAATATTTTGGACAGGGCAGATACTAGCCATATTTTTCTTTTTCTCAATATACGGCCCTTGGGAAGGCCTGATTGCTTTGCACTTGCACCTGCTGTAATAAACCTCACCCTCTTCAGTATTTTATATATATCTCCAACAGCAAGTGATTTTAAAAAGAAAAGTACAAAGGTGATCACAGGGTCTAGTTCCCTTGGCTAAAGGCTAAATTGCAAGGGAGTGTTTATACTCCATTTATTCACTATTATTCCATGTCTACAATTAATGCTGCAATGAGTAAGCACTTGCAAGGGTTTGGGGAAGCACCTGTTGACAGACAGGCCTGGCGTGCCAACGTCCATGATGTCACAAAGACTTTGTATTTTGCTAAAATAAATATATTACTGTAAGTATGGCTTCACGAAAATGAATGCCCAAACCATCATTAAAAAACAAGCAATGTTTCTGTATTATGCCATTTCTGGCAAGTTGAATTACATACTGGATTAGTTTACTGCTTCTGCTCATTAGGAAAGAGAGAAGAGACTGTTAGGCAAGAAAAATTTTACATTGGGTCTGGTGATATGAGAGAAAAAGCAGATGTCTCCCCACCCATTGTTCTCAGAGAGACATATGTCTGCCTCCAAATCGCCATTACAATTAAACACAGCTAATGTTTCATTAGGCAACTCATCAATATAACGATTTTTAACCACACAGGGTGATATTCTTATGTCTATAGTAGCAGCCGGATTTCCAACAGCTCTCTAAGGAGCACTGATAGGTCAGTTTTGAAAACCTTATTGTTGTCATCCAAACTAGATTTTCTTGGTACCTGTGCTGCCCTCTTCCTCACTTACCTATGAAAAATACATACATTTGCTATGTGCGCAGTATAATTATAATTGGGAGAGGAGGACAACATGGCCTCCTTGTGTGCTTGATGAATTTACTGGTACCATATCCTTTAATATTACATTGGCATAAGGGGTAGTTCATACCACATGCATTCCAATGCTTTTTTTCTGCATCCAAAACGCTTAAAAAGTAGGTTACATGGTTTTCAATGGCATAGTTCATACCAGAGCTTGCAGTTTCAGAGCGTTTGAATTCCAGAAAAAAAAGTAGAACATGCTGCATTTTTCCTGCACAGCACTGTACTAGTGTATCAAAAATGCACCAGACCCCCAGCACAATGCTTTTTTTAGCCCAATTTGTTGTTGGGCAGATTAAAAAAAACACAAAATGCAAATCACAGAAAAATCGCACTACATATGCTTTTCTACAGCTTCTCCATTGAAGTCTATTGAACTAGTCGCACTGTTCTGCATTTAAAAAAGTCCCTCAGGCTGGGTTTACACTGGTGTGAATTGAATCTCTGTGGAGCCGGTTCACATATTTCCACAGCGGCTCCGATGCGATTTACACAGGAGTCCTGTGCATCTTTTGATCCATTTCGGGTCTGAATTCCGCCCAAAATTCGGGCTAAAATCGGACCTGAAACGGTGAGCGAGGACGCAAAGGACTCCTGCTGTGAGCCGCTGCGTGCTTATATGTGAAGCCAGTGGCAGGAAAAAGCATACATGTGTGTTCCATAGGAAACCATGTTAAATGGACTGTAGTGCTTTTCTGCAAAAAACAATAAAAAAACTTATAGATGTGAACCAGGCCTAAATATTACTTTAATGGTAGCACACCAGAAATAAGTTAAAAATATATATATTATTTTTATTGTTACAACTGGCAAAAAAAAAATCCCTAAAAAGGCAGTAAGCTACACATTTGACAAACACTTGGGCTATGCAGTTTAAGACCTGAATTTACAGGATGATAATTCCAAACTAAATAGTTATTATTATTATACAGGATTTATATAGCGCCAACAGTTTACTCAATGCTTTACAACTTAAGGGTAGACAGTAAAAATACAATACACTTTAGTACAGTAGGAATCAGAGGGCCCTGCTCCTTAGAGCTTACAATCTAAGAGGTAGGGTAAAGAGACACAAGAGGTAGTAACTGTGGGGAATGTGTTTATGGAGAAGATAAATGTACAGTTGTTAGGTGGGGGCCAGATAGGCTTCTCTGAAGAGATACGTTTTCAGGGATCGTCTAAAAGTGGAAAAAGTAGGAGAAAATCAAACAGATTGGGATAGAGCATTCCAGAGGATGGGAGAGGCTCTGGAGAAGTCCTGAAGGAGAGCATGGGATGAGGTGACAAGGGAGTTTGAGCAGGGGGTCTTGGGAAGGAGTGAAGAGAACAATTAGGTTGCCAGGTTGTGGATGGCTTTGTAAGTTATAGTTAGTATCTTGAATTTAATTTGATGAGACTGGCAGCAGCATTCACGATGGACTGAAGTGGGGACAGCCTATTTAGAGGTAAGCCAATGAGGAGGGAGTTGCAGTAGTCGAGGTGGGTAATGACCAGGGAGTGGATTAGAAGCTTTGTGGTGACATTGGTTAGGAAGGGGCATATCTTGGAGATGTTGCGGAGGTTGAGGTGGCAAATTTTGGATAGTGATAGGATGCAGGGCCGAAAGTTTATTTCAGAATCCAGGATTATACCTAGGACCTTGGTGTGTGTGTGTGGGGGGGGGGGGGGGGTACAAGTTGATAGTTGAGCTGTTGATATTGACAGAGAAATCAGGGGAAGTGGCACCTGGGGGAGGAAATATCATGAGCTCAGTTTTGGATAGGTTGAGTTTGAGGAAGTGATGTGACATCCAGGCTGATATATCTGCTAGTAAGTTGGTGATGCTTGAGGAGACAGATGGAGAGAGCTGGGGGTGGAGAGATAGATTTAGGTGTCATCAGCGTAGAGATGATATTGAAAGCCATGGGAGGTAATCAACTGACCCAGGGAGGTGGTGTACATTGAGAAAAGGAGAGGTCCAAGAACAGAACCTTGGGGGGCCCCGAGAAAGGAAGAGGAAAGGTGGAAGTAGAGTTGTAAGTGACACTGAAGGAGCGGTAGGATGAGAACCAGCGAAGACTACAGTCATGGAGACCAACGGAGTAGAGTTTATTGAGGAGGTGGTGGTCCACCGTGTCAAAGGCAGCAGAGAGATCTAGGAGAAGTAATACAGAATAGTGTCCGCTAGTTTTAGCCGTTAATAGGTTATTTGAGAGTTTAAGGAGAGCAGTTTCCATGGAGTGTTGAGGGTAAAATCTGGACTGAAGGGGATCAAGAAGTTTGTTCATGGTCAGATGGTCGATTGTAGACCAGTCTTTCAAAAAGTTTGGAGGAGAAAGCGAATAAGGAGATGGGATGTAAGTTGTTAAGATTGGTGTGGTCCAGTGAGGGCTTTTTAAGTATGGGGGTGACTAGCACATGTTTTAGAGAGTTTGGGAAGATGCCACAACAGAAGGAGAGGTTGAAAATTTGAATTAGAGAGTGTAGAATCGAGTCAGAGGGTGAACGTAGCACTTGTGAGGGAGCAGAATGCAGGTGGAAGGTGGTTAGATGAGTGTTAGCTAAAAGTTTAGCAACCTCATTAATACTAGCAAGGTTGAATGAGGGAAGTAATGATTGTATCTGTGGACATGGGGTGTTGTGGGGGAGGTTTCTGCGCGTTGGAGACCTCCGCATGAATTGTATCAATCTTATTTTTCAAGTGATTGGCGATCCCCTGGGCAGTGAGTGAGTTAGAGTAGGGTTTCTCAACTCCAGTCCTCAAGGCGCCCCAACAGGTCATGTTTTCAGGCTCTCCATTATTTTGCACAGGTGATTTGATCAGTTTCACTGCCTTAGTAATTACCACAGCTGTTTCATCTGGGGGAAATCCTGAAAACATGACCTGTTGGGGCACCTTGAGGGCTGGAGTTGAGAAACACTGAGTTAGAGGGTGGAGGCAGTGGAGGACAGAGTAGAGTGTTAAAGGTAGAGAAGTGTTGATGTGGACTGGATGAGAAGGTGTTAATGAATGTGATAAAGTAGGTCTGTTTGGCAGTGTGGAGGCAGGAATGGTATTTTAGGAGGGCAGATTTTTATTGTGTGAAGTCTTCCTGGAACTTAGTTGCCACAGATGCTCAAGAGCACAGCTACATTTTCTGAGACTGCTGGTGTCATCTGTTTGCCACCGTTGTAGCAGTTGGGGACCTAATCCTGCATGTAGTGAGGGGGCAAGCTTGTCTAGGGAGGAAGACAGTTGTAGAATAGTTCATATTAAATCTTCTTGACCATTTCTTGATCATTTCTTCAATGATATACCTACAAAGTAGGCAGCTCACATGATATTATCTTGACTATTTCTATGATGCATTTTTCAGGACAGAACCTGCTTCTTTAGGAAAAAAATGCTTTTTAAAGTGTAAGTTCACCTTTGGAGACATGTTAAGTTCCACCCATTTTTAGGGTGGAACATGGAACATGTTCCCAATGCTGAAGCTGCTGCCTCTTCCCTCCTCCGTATGACAACAGTACAGGGAGAGTTTCTCTGTACTAGCTGTCACTTTTTGAAATCAGCACTCTGCGTATCATTCATTCACACAGCTTTGGGGCTACAACCCCCGATATCCTTTGTGGCTGTCGGCTTGTAGTTCTCAATTAACTACATTGATTCTTCCGCTCTGTGTATCTGATTGCCTGCACAGGATGTATGGACACACAGATACTCTGACAGATCTGCAGAAGACCTGCATGGCACCAGCAATGCTGATCACTGGTGCAAAGCTTTACAGGCTCCAAAAATAAAAGAAAATAAATTTTTTTTTACCTTATCCTTTAAATGTCTAAAAACATGAAAATGAACATTAACTGGATTTAAATGTACATTAACAGGTATGCAGTATTATATAAATGAATCATTTGTTGTATAGTATAGTATTACCTGTAGGAAAAATGTGCAAACTGATAAAAATCAATGTGAAACAGCAAGCCCCATTGATGAATGAACCCCAAAACCCCACATCTCTAATCAGGAAAGAGGACTGGTTCGTTAGACAATGAATTGCAATCATTTAGCTTTCTAAAATATAAATAACAATGGTATCCCTAAAATAAAGGGCTAGAAGATATTGAGCAAGATTAAAAGGGTCCAATATAAAGCACAGTATGGTAATTAAGGATAAACCCATGTTAAATCGCTATAAGTAAATCTTAGTATACAACATTAAATATCCCATTCCCCTTTAATTAGTGATATGGTGCTGCTGTGTTCAACTACAAATACCTATGCCAAATGTCTGTGTTGCTCACAGGTTGTATAAATCACTCCCCTTTGCATATATATATATATATATATATATATATATATATATATTGTACAATGTATACATACGAACCAATAACTAGTTATATAAACAAATCACTCTCTTTTTACATATAAAGTGCCACAATACATATAGATCAATCCCCAATTAATCAAGTGCATCCATAAGCCTAGGTTCACATTGGAAGCGATTTGCCAAATCGGTGGCAATTGCCGGTAATGGCACAGTATGAATCCCAAAAGTAGTTTCTGTACTACTTTTGGCGACTTCAGGTGCGATTTCCATAGACGTCTGTGCAGCATCCCGCACAGATGTCTCTGAATTCGCCCCCGAAATCAGGAATGACACGTGGGAATGAAATTGTGCGAGTTCTCCTCATTCCCGCTGTCAGTGTGAACCTGGGCTAAATGATCAAATTTTATAAAAAATCTAAATGACCAAATAAAAATGATTATGTTCTTTTCCAAAAATTCCACAGTATAAAGTGCTCATTCCTCTGTGCATAAAGTTCCTTTAGGGCTCTTTCACACGGGGCGGATCAGTGATGATCTGCCCCGTGGATATCCGCTTGCTCAGCGGGGCTCAGCGGGGATCGCTCCAGCGATCCCCACTGAGCAGGAAGATGACAGGTCCGTCTCTGCACTCTGTGCAAAGATGGACCTGTCTGAGCGCCACTGTCCATTATGGGAGATCGGATGACGATGGACCGCATAGTCCGTTGTCATCTGATCCGATGATGAATGGAAAAGTAGGTTTTTCCTCCGTCACACTTTTTTTGATCCGAGCGGGTCGGATGTCAGCGGACATGTCACCGCTGACATCCGACACTCCATAGACCTCTATGGAGCATCCGTTCAGCTCCGCCAGAAAAGCTTACAGGCGGACCCTGAACAGATCAGACGTGTGAAAGAGGCCTTAGTGCTTTAAATCCACCACCATGAAACACCGCCCCTGATGTTTCACAGTGGTGGATTTGAAGAGCTGAAGGAACTTTATGCACTTGGAGCACTTAAGGCTGGGTTCACGTCTATGCATTTTCAGTTTTGCAGAAACACACTACAGTCCATTTAACATGGTATTCTATAAGGATGAGCTCAGGCGTGTTCGCATACTCCACGTGCAGAGCCCGCCAGGAAGTCAAACACGCCTGAGCTCTTCCCTAGCAGTGAGACATTGCCCCGATGCGCGGCTGCAGAGATCGGGCAATGTCTCACTGCCTGTTTTTAGCGCAGCGCTGTGCCGACTTCCTGGCGGGCTCTGCACATGAAGTATGCGAACACACCTGAGCTTATCCTTAGTTTTCTATGGATGTAGTTCACATCTGTGCATTTTATGGGCCAGAATTTTTTTTTTCTGGTTTTTGGTTCCATAGACTTCAATGGTTTAAAGATGCATATTGAAAAAATGCAAAATGCACCTGCAATATGCAAACTGCAACCTGCACAAGTGTGAATCGGGCCTTAGGGCTCATGTACACTGCAGCTCAAAAAGAAAAAAAAAGCAGATTCTACAGGCATTTGAGTTTTTATTTCAGCTTGAAGAAGCTTGTACTTTTTTTGGGCTCTTTCGCATGTTTTTATTGAGCTACTTTGAGCATAAGCGTGTTTTTTTTTTAACAAACCCTCCCCTCCCCGCTAATTTTTCCTAAAGTTTGTATGTTCTCTAGCTTTTTCATGCTCTTTTGCACATTTTTGGGCACTTTGTTTGAAAAACATGAGTTTGGGGGGGGGGGGGGGTTGCCTGTAAGGGCTTATGCCTGTAAACTCCTGAAAAAGCCATAGTGTGCATGGACACATTGGCCAACACGGAGGGGAGTTTTCAGGCAATGAAAAAAAACGGAAAATTGTATACTCACCTTTCCGTAATTTTCCTTTCCTGTTGCATCTCATGGCAGCATACACCTATGGGTTGTGGCTCCACCCCCGCAACCTGATAGGACCGTTTAACTATTAAATCTTGAGAGGGCCCCTGCTTCAGCATTCTCAATATATAGATACCTCACCTTAGACGGG
Organism: Lithobates pipiens; assembly: GCF_037356315.1. Lineage (NCBI taxonomy): Eukaryota > Metazoa > Chordata > Amphibia > Anura > Ranidae > Lithobates > Lithobates pipiens. Next base: position 7,499,524 of record NW_027507718.1, read on the forward strand.
TGGGCATCTGTATGTTGCCATGAGATGCAACAGGAAAGGAAAATTACGGAAAGGTGAGTATACAATTTTCCGTTTTCCTGTCGCATCATGGCAGCATACACCTATGGGGAATAACTCGCAAAACTGGGTGGGTCTAAGCAGAAAAAGTTTATTTACAAGGAATGGAGGAATTGGACTGAATAATCGCTCTACCAAATTCCACCGTGGACAACCTAGCGGAGTCCACTTTGTAGTGGGATATAAAAGTACTTTTTGAAGACCATGTGGCTGCCTTGCAGATGGTTTCTGAGGAGACTTTGCAGAAAGCTGCCCAGGAGGTTGCCATTGCCCTTGTAGAGTGCGCCTTTAAGCCCTCGGGTATCTGAGCTTGATTAGAAGAGTAGGATTTCTTTATGATTTTCACAAGCCATGCTGCGATGGTGCGGGAAGTAGCTGCCTGTCCTCTTCTGGAGCCATGAGGGATGACTAGGAGGTTTTCCACTTTCCTGAAGTCACTGGTCTTCGAGAGGTAGGCCAGTAAGTTAGATTTTACATCCAGTGGATGAGGGTCGCCCTGCTCTGTAGAAAGAGTGGGAAGGCATATTTCCTGATTAAAATGAAAGGAGGAAGCCACTTTGGGGACGAAGCGGTCTGAAGGTTTCAGAACTACCTTGTCTGGGTAGATGGTAAGGTATGGTTCCTTTGCCATTAGTGCATGCATTTCCGACACCCTCTTGGCTGATGTAATCGCTATCAGAAAGGTGATTTTGAGGGTTAGATTCCAAAGGGAAGCTTTTTCAACTGGAAAGAATGGGTCATGGGATAGGAAGTCCAGTACTATCGAAAGATCCCAAGTTGGAAATGAGGGCTTTCTGGGAGGTCTCAATCTTAGACAAGCCTTCTGGAATTGAGAAATAAGAGGTTCTTGAGCCCATTTCACCCCCGTTATGGCAGATAGAGCTGATACGTGTACTTTCAAGGTGCTTGAACCAAGACCTTTGTCAAGACCTAGCTGAAGGAACTCTAGGATCTGAGCAACTGTAGGGGATGAAGGGTCCCAGGCTTGTTGTTGTGCGACCGAGAGGAACTTATCCCAGATTCTCTTGTAAGTGTTATTAGTGGTAAACCTTCTGGCTTGGAGAAGGGTGTTTATCACTTTGTGGGAACATCCGTGAGCTATGAACCTAGCCCTTTCAGTCTCCATGCTGTTAGGTGTAACTTCTCCGGGCATGGATGGAGGAATTGACCTTGAGAGAGTAGATCCGCTGTCACAGGGAGCGGCAATGGTTCTGCTGTACTCAATTGGAGTAGGGTCATGAACCACGGCCTCCTCGGCCAAAAGGGCAGGACTGCTAAAACTGTGGAACTTGATTTCCTGAGTCTGAGTAGAAGCCTCGATATGATTGGAGTTGGTGGAAACACGTAACCTAGGTGGAAATTCCAGTTGTGTTGTAAACAATCCGTGCCTTCCACCGAAGGAAAGGGAACTCTCGCCAGGTACCTCTGACACTTTGCGTTGTTTGGAGTTGCTGCCAGATCGATATCCGGAACCCCCCAAGTCTTCGTTATCAGAGAAAAGGCCTGACTGCTTAGGGCCCATTCGTGGTTGGATACGAACTGTCGACTCAAGGTGTCTGCTATCTGATTCTGGACACCTGGCACGTATGTTGCCCTGAGACTGGTTAAATTCAGTTGCGCCCATTGGAAGACTGGTTGGACTTCTTGCAACATGGAGCGACTCCTGGTGCCTCCTTGCCTGTTGATATAGGCTACAGCCACTCGATTGTCCATCTTTAGTAGGACATCTTTTCCCTCCAGAAATGGGCTGAAGGCTAGTAGTGCCTGGAATGCTGCTTTCATCTCCAATAAGTTGGAAACCACATCGTGTGTCCTGAATGGCCAACAACCTTGGGCTGCGTGGTGACGATAGTGTGCTCCCCATCCTTCCATGCTGGCATCCGAGGTGATTACCTCTTGAGAGAGAAGGACTAAGCGTTTGTACCTCTTCAGATTGTGTGGTTTTGTCCACCATGATAGCGATTGCTTCACCTCTTCCCGGATCACTATCGGCTGGGTCATTGACACGCTGTTCCATTGTTTGAGGAATGATATTTGAAGAGGCCTGGCATTCCACTGGGCCCATTGTACCATTGGGATAGTTGCCGAGAATGACCCTAAAATACTGAGACATTCCCTGGCTGGGATGGTAGTGGCCACGAGTAATCTCTTTACTTTCCGGATTAGGATGGGAACTTTCTCCTCCGGGAGTTCTACTGTATTGAGTCGGGTATCCAGCTCTGCCCCCAGAAAAATCATTCGCTGTGTGGGATTTAGACTGCTCTTCCCCCAATTTATCAGCCACCCAAATTTTTGCAGGGTGGAAATTAGGATTGCGCGGTGAAGTAGGAGGGAATCTCGGTTGTCGGCCAGGAGAAGGATATCGTCTAGGTAGTGGTGCACCCTCAGGCCTTGCTCCCTTAATAGGGCAATTACTGGCAGTAACACTTTTGTAAATGTTCTTGGAGCAGTGGATATTCCGAACGGGAGACTTTGGAATTGGAAATGTTGATGACCTACAACAAAACGGAGAAATTTCTGAAATGAGGTGTGAATGGGAACGTGCAGGTAGGCGTCTTGTAAATCGATGGAGAGCATCCAATCTCCTATGTTGATGGCCTGGAGGATTGTCTGCAGACTCTCCATTTTGAATGCCTCCACCAGGATTCGGTGATTGAGTTTCTTTAAGTCCATGACAGGACGTAAGTCTCCTGTTTTCTTTTTTACCAGAAATAGAGGAGAATAGAATCCTCTCCCTTTCTGTGGTAGAGGAACTTCCCTTATAACTTGCTTCTGGATTAGGTCCTGAACATATCCGTTCAGTAGTACTCTCTTTTGGTGAGATGATGGTATCCTTGTTATTCGGAAATGGTCCCTTGGGTGCTTTCGGAACCTCCATCTGTGTCCGAATTGGACAGTCGCCACTGCCCATGGATCCTTTATTGTCCCCGCCCATACCTGCTTGAACAACCTTAGCCTGGCTCCTACTACAGCTGGTTGGGCGGGCGCACCTTCAAAAAGACTTTTGATCCCCTGAAGTAGGGGTCTTGGCTTTCTGGAGCTTGAGGAAGGATGATTGAGGGTTCTTCCAGTTTCTCCTGTACTCCTTGCCAGGTCTATAGGATCTTGCCTCCCTATATTTGTCTGGGAGGTTACGTCTGGGGGCTGACGGCCTTTGCTGTTTAGATCTTCTATCTGAAGGGATCAGACCCGATTTTCCCCCGGTAACTTTAGAAATCGCAGAATCTAGCTTTTCTCCAAAGAGATTTGCTCCGTCAAAGGGAATCTTGCACCAGTTTGTCTTCGAGGATGGGTCTGCAGACCAGGGTTTCAGCCAAAGTGCCCTTCTGGCCATTACTGAGCTCAGCATTGCTCTAGATGTAGATTTAATTATATCTACAGAGGCTTCTGCGACAAAGTCGCCTGCGAGAGATAGTTCCTGTAGGGCTGAGATTACCTTCTCTTGTTCCCCTCCTTCTGACACCAGTCTCTCGGTATTGGCGGACCAGTTGGAAATGGCTCTACCGACAGCTGCTAGGGCCACAGCTGGTCTGCATGCGCCTCCTGCTGATAGGTAAGATCTTTTAAGATCTAGGTCAATTTTCCTATCTAGCACATCTTTAAATGTAACCGCATCTTCGATTGGAAGTGTCACATGTCTGGCAAGACGCATCAGAGAAGAATCCACCACTGGCGGGGTCACTAATGGAGTGACACTAGGCTCCTTCAGGGGATAAAGTTTTGCTAACCTGTTAGTTAGACTGATCTTCTTATCCGGCTTTTGCCATTCCTCTTTAATCAAATCCTCTAGTTCCTCAATAAATGAGAAGGTCTCAGGATCTTTCTTGAGATTTGGAAAATATTTCCTCAGCTTCTGAGGAGTTTGTTTCTCTTCCACCCAATTGATCGCTTCCTTCACTGATTTAATGAAGGGTTCAACTAGTGCAAAGTCGAAGCCGGTAGAGGCGTCAATGTCATCATTATCTGACAAAGGATCTGACATCCTTGAAGTGGAGGGAACAGCAAATGTGGTGCCTTGCAAAGGTCTGTTAGTTTCCGGCCCTGCGATTTGGAGGGGCAATTCAGTAGCTGGAATACTAGGATCTAATTCCCTGTCTTTTGTTGCTTCATTGAAGCATGAACGACAGGCCAGCTTATCTGGGAGTGCTATTGTGCCACAAACCCAGCATGAGTTTCCAGAGGGATGGAGACTTTGAGCGCGAGAAGAGTGTCTGCTAGTAGGGGATCTTCTGTGGTAGGAGTGTCCATGTCGAGAGTAGGACCTTGATCGCCTCCTCCTGTGATCTCCGCTCTTTCTGCGCCTTGAGCGGCTTCTGCTATGGTCTCGGTCCCTTCTATGACTTGAGCGGCTTCTTCTTGAGGGCCTTGAGTGCGACGATCTGGATGACCTGATAGGGCTGTGCAATTTAGACAGCGTTAGTGACAGGCTCTCTTTTTCCTCTTCGTACTTACCAAGTTGACCCCACTTACCTAATAGGCTGGCGATGGTCTGCTGGGGCAGCGGCCTCCATGAAGAGTGAATCCTAAAAACGAACGGAAATCAGTGTGCAAAGACAGGTAGGGAGATATGCCAGTTGCAGAAAAAGAACTTTAGAAACGAAGAGACTGACCTGAGATCCGAAGGGAACGATATGTAAGAAACGATCGGAATGACGAAGACGATCTTGGTCGTGAAGCAGCAGCAGCCATGGTACACAAAGCAAAAATGCCATTTTTAAACCCCGCGCTAATGCCGTCGCAACGTCGACGTCATCCCGCACATGCGCAGAAATGTCCCACGAGGTTCGGCTCCATTTTGGAAAGTGGCGAACCGACAAGACAACGAGGCACTGAACGCCAGCGCATGCGCAGAGGAGTTCAATCATCGGCGCCCGAGGAGCGAGGTTCTACAGAGCTTGACAGGAAAGGAACAGAAAATACCTAGAAAGCACAGGTTAGAGGCCGCTGCATAATAAATCTGTTTAAGATTTGTAAAGATAAATAACGATACCCCTAAGACCATCAGAGTGGGGATTCCTCCATAAAGCTCATTTAGAGGCTGTACAGGTAGGACTTCCACCCAGGAGAGGCTTGAACCTGGCTGGGGCGATAGCGGTAAGGGGTGATGTCCGGTCTTCTCAGGTGAGGAAAAAAAGGAGAATGCTGAAGCAGGGGCCCTCTCAAGATTTAATAGTTAAACGGTCCTATCAGGTTGCGGGGGCGGAGCCACAACCCATAGGTGTATGCTGCCATGATGCGACAGGAAATAAGAGTTCAAAAAAGCTCAAAAGCCTGTAGGAGCTTCTTTGAGCTGCAGTGTGCATAAGGCCTTGTACTATGACAGGGGGTGGATCCAAAGTGGCAATTCAGTTTCATGAAAAATCTGTGAACACTTCATGGACAATGTTCTCGTAACAGGTCATGCATGAAACAAAAATAATTTTAGTTGTTTCAAATAATAAATGAGATTCTAACACTTTTCTTTCCAGTGTAGTGCCCCGGTTCACAGTTTCTCATCGCACGTGATTCACATTAATTTCAAATTTCACACTGCATCCTCATGAAAAAATGATTTTTTTTTCTTCTAAATTATTATTATTATTATTTTATATAAACAAGGGCCACAATAAATGACATTATACATGTGCAATATGTGCTACTTGTCAAGTTAACTACAATCTTGGCTGGGTCCACTTGATTGTTAATTAGACATGCAGTTCCTTTAGCTTCCCTTTATCATTCTGACACCAGTCTGGAGGTCATGCAATCTTGCTAGGTTAACCCTTCCCATCCCATTTCAGTGTTGATCATACAAAGGCAAGGCTTTGTCTGCACATTACCATTCTCTGGGCCTAGATTAGCTTTCAGGAGATTGGCACCTAAAGGAAGAGCAGATAAACACATGCCAAGTGTAATGGTAATATTTTGTCAGTATCTGCCAGTTGGCAAAGAGCATAGTAAAATGAGCTCTATCTGGATGTGAACAAAATACAAAACCATTATTCAGTACAAAGATTCATGGGCATGGCTGACATTAAATAAACAACACTGGTTATTGTACAGTTCTAATTTATTTATTTATGCTTAATAAAGTGAAGCTGGTCATAGATATTAACAAACAATTGGAAATGCAAGCCCCAAAAGCCCTTTGGACCAGTAGGTCCCATATAGATAGTTTCCCTAAACCAGTAGCTTGCCCAAGCTGCTGGCTGATCTCAAGGATACAGTCATGATCAAGCAAGGTTCTTTAACCTACCAGATTGCTTTGTCATCCAAGAACTGTTGTATCTATTGTAATGCAGTATGTGTGCATTCCAATAATATAAAACAATGTGACAACGTGTATCACTTGTACTAATTCTGTGTAAATGCACTCTAAAGGCTTGTTTACACTTGCGTTTTTTTTTTTTTTTTGACAGCCTCAACCACTCCCCCCTTAACTGGGAAGGCTGTTGTGTTTTGCTTCATGGTTGTGGCAGGAATTATACCCCTGTCATGCTTGCCAGGCACTGGATGAAGAACATGACCTATTCAAGTAAATGTGACCATGCCCCACAACCATGCACAGGCACATAGAGTTCAAAATAGCGGATTAAAACAGATGGTGAGGAGGCTATATAACTGCTCTTCACTGCCTGTCAAATGCTCTCTGAAGAGCGTTCTGAATGTGAATCGCTCCTTAGACAGCAAAATAAGAAATATGATTTTAACGGCCATGAAATTCTTGCTTAAAAATGGTAGCTTGAATTAAAATCACTCCTTTGCATTATAGTTGTCAGAAAGATAGCAAAACCATATGAATGACCAGCCACTGGTCATTCATTTGAAGACACAGACGGAGGGAGTATGTACACCCAGTTAGTCATTAATATAGATTTTTTTCACAGTTCCATCTATGCTGCAAGGATAAGCAAAAGCTTAGGTATGGGTTAATTCACTAACTTTTGACCCAGTTCTGGCCCTTTTTGATTGTTTAAGGAGTCTGTTTTCTCTTGAGGGGGGGAAACAGAGTTAATCCCCACGGGCTCTCCAGGCTTCTCCCCCACCAGACTGGGTGATAAAAATTACACAGTTTATGTACAAGTTTGTGCTCCAATCTAAGGCCATGATGAAACAGGACTCCCCTGTAAAACACGTAGACAAGTTTTCTCGATTTTTTTTCCAGCCACAACCTGCACACCCTGGATAGACTTACAGTACCTGTGGTTTTGACCAGTTGTATTCAACTTTTTAAAATCTAACCATTTGTATATGGAAATTAAAGATTTGTTTATTTTTTAAGCCTTTTTGTTATGTGTATTTATTAGACCCTGCAAGGTACATGTAAAGTCCCACCCCATTTTTGTTCTCATTCGGTAATTGTTTTATATGGGATGGTACCTTTGTAGGGTCATAATTGCCTCACAATCATCCCTCATACTCTTCTATCATACATGAAGTTAAAATTAGGTGTTCCAAATTAGATGCCACTGATTAGAATCTTCTAAGGAAGCATGCAGGTGTAAATTATCTTGTTGAAACCTCAGACATTTAGGACCTAGTGTTCTCCTTGATATTAACATGTATGGTGTCATCATACCAAGATCCAGAGAGCTCTTTAAGGCCATCAGAAAGAAAGTTGTAGATGCCAATGGATATAATAAAAAAAATATATATATATATTTGAAATCAATCCACTGAAGGAAACATAATGGTGTAGATTGTAACTCTGCTAATTTGTCCAGGACTGGCTGGCCCAGCCCAAGTGTCCCATAATGTAATTGTGGGATCTGCATGTAGACCTTGCAACAGTTCTTGTTAAAGTGCATCCACATTCAGAAAGAGATTGCACCAATTTAACCTGCATGGAAAGTATGTAATGAAAAAAAGCCTTTTCTGTTCAAAAAAGAACATTGGTGCAAGTCTACAGTTTTACCAAAGGACATATAAGAAAATACTAGGCCCTTTGGGACAATATGCTGTGATGAAGTGATGAATAAAAGGTAGTGTTGGATGACCACAGAAACATTAGATATGTTTGTTGAGACTGCAGGTAGCATTTTAGGAGAAGAACCTCATGCCGACTGTGAAACATGGTGGTAAAAAATGTTATGGTTTGGGGTTGCTTTGCTGCTTCAGAGCCATGCTGTCATCAAGTCAAGTCATACATTCTGCATCACATAAAAATCGTGCTTGATGTTAATGCAAGTCCATCTGTCTGAAAGTTGAAGTTCAACTGGAAATAGATCTTTCATCGTGATAATGTTTCAAAGTACACAACAAATATACCAAGTAATCACTTAAAATGAAGAGACAGAAGGTTATGAACTGTCCTAATCAAAGCCAGAATTTGATTCCCATTCAAATGTTGTGGGGAAAATGAAAACTAGAGAGTCAATTCTAGAGACTGTAGGTAAAGGCTGGTACCCACCCGCTGAATATCAGGCAGTTCAACAAAAACCATCTGACATTCGGCCAGTGTGTACAGCAGCCTACCCAACTTCTGTTGAATGGGGATGCTGGAGAACCAGCAGCTGACCGGTGTGCTCTGGCAGGGGGCAGTCCCCCTGTCAGAACACAATAGCTTAGCGGAGAGATCGTTGTACTAACATTGCATAGTTTTTAACAGCTAGCGCCTTTGTTGTTTTTTCATTCAGCCTGTTGGGTTGAACGAAAAAAAAAACTGTCTGTGTATACCAGGCATAAGTTATACAAAAGCTCTGCAAGAAGTCACGCTGAAGGGGGCACTTCTGAGACCGGCGGGGGGGGGGGGGGGCTTACTTTTTCCATAGTACACCATTACATCTAAAATCGGAGCCAACTAGAGGCCGATCAGTTGACAGCTTTAACCACTTCAGACCGGAGGATTTGGCAGCTCAATGACCATTTTACAATTTGGCACTGTGCTGCTTTAACTGGTAATTGCACGGTCATGCAATGTTGTACCTAAATGACATTTGCATCCTTTTTTTTAGAGCTTTCTTTTGATGGTACTTGATTGCCTCTGTGATTTTTATTTTTTGCTCACTACCTATCACAGTCTCGAATGCCAAGATAGCACCCCCCCCCCCCCCAATTACCCAATTTTGGAAAGTAGACACTTCAAGCTATTTGATGAGAGACATGTTGAGTGCATGGAATATTTTATATTTTGCCATAAGTTCTGGGGAAATGAAATTATTCTTATTTCTTTTTACACAATTTGTCACTAAATGGTGTATTGTTCAAACATGGCATGGTTATATGTGGAATTACACCCCAAAATATATTCTGCTGCTTCTCCTGAGTATGGGGATACCACATGTGGAACTTTTTGGCAGTCTAACCACATACAGGACCCCGAAAACCAATCACCGCCTTCAGGTTTACTAAGGGCGTACATTTTTTATTTCACTCCTCACTGACTATCACAGTTTTGGGGGCCATGAAATGTCCAGGTAGCACAACCCCCCCCCCCCCCAAATGACCCCATTTTGGACACCCCAAGCTATCTGCTGAGAGGCATGTTGAGTATTTTGCAGATCTCACTTTTTGTCACAAAGTTTTGAAAATGTAAAAAAGAAAAAAAAATGTTTATTTTCTTTCTTCATTTTCAAAAATAAATGAGATCTGCAAAATACTCACCATGCCTCTTAGCAAACACCTTGGAGTGTCTACTTTCCAAAACGGGGTCGTTTGGGGGGGTTTTGTGCTATCTAGACATTTCAGGGCCTCCGTAACTGTGATAGGTAGTGAGGAGTAAAATCCCAATTTTACGCCTTTAGAAAGCCTGAAGGTGGTGCTTGGTTTTTGGGGTCCTGTACGTGGCTAGGCTCCCAAAAAGTCTCACACATGTACTCAGAAGAAGCAGCAGAATGTATTTTGGGGTGTAATTCCACATATAACCATGCCATGTTTGAACAATATATCATTTAGTGACAACTTTGTGCAGAAAAAACAAATGTCATTTTCCTGCAACTTATGACAAAATATAAAATATTTTACGGACTTGACATGCCTCTCATCAAATAGCTTGATGAGGGTGTCTACTTTCCAAAATGGGGTCATTTGGGGGGGGGGGGGGGGTTGTGCTATATAGGCATTTTATGGCTTCAAAATTGTGATAAGTAGTGAGGAGTGTAATCAAAATTTTACACCCTTCGAAATTCTGAAGGCAGTGATTGGCTTTTGGGGTCCTGTACGTGGCTAGGCTCCCAAAAAGTCTCACACATGTGGTATCCCTGTACTCAGAAGAAGCAGCAGAATGCATTTTGGGGTGTAATTCCACATAGAACCATGCCATGTTTGAACAATATATCATTTAGTGACAACTTTGTGCAAAAAAAAAAGTGTAATTTTCCAGAAATTTGTGACAAAATATAAAATATTCCATGTACTCTACATGCCTATCAGCAAATAGCTTGGGGTGTCTACTTTCCAAAAAGGGGTCATTTGGGGGGCTTTTGAACTGTTCTGGCATTTTATGCACAGCATTTAGAAGCTTATCTCACACATTACCAGTCTTCTAACCACTTGAAGACAAAGCCCTTTCTGACACTTTTTGTTTACATGAAAAAATATTTTTTTTTGCAAGAAAATTACTTTGAACCCCCAAACATTATATATTTTTTTTAAAGCAAAGGCCCTACAGATTAAAATAGTGGGTGTTGCAATTTTTTTCACGCAGTATTTGCGCAGCGATTTTTCAAACGCAATTTTTGGGAAAAAACACACTTTTTTTTAATTTTAATGCAAACACACTATATTGCCCAAATGTTTGATGAAATAAAAAAGATGATCTTATACTGAAACATGCTTTAAAATTGCGCACAAACATGCAGCAGCGACAAACTACATTTTTAAAAGCCTTTACAGTTTACCATTTTAGATTTACAGAGGAGATCTACTGCTAAAATGACTGCCCTTGATCTGACCTTCGTGGTGATACCTCACATGCATGATGCAATTGCTGTATACATATGACACCAGACCTATGCTTGCGTTCACCTTTGCGCGTGAGCACAGGGGACAGGGGTGCTTTTTCTTTTTTTTTATTATTATTTATTTTGCTTTTTATTATATTTTTAAACTGTTCCTTTCATTTTTCCTTTTTATCATTTTTATTGTTATCTCAGGGAATGTAAATATGATAGCAATAGGTAGTGACAGGTACTCTTTTTTGAAAAAATTGGGGTCTATTAGACCCCAGATCTCTCCTCTGCCCTCAAAGCATCTGACCATACCAAGATCGGTGTGATAAAATGTTTTTCCAATTTCCCAATGCTGCCGTTTATATCTGGCGAAACCTATGTAATGAAATGCTTGTAGTTTCCAATTTCTTAAGCCATAGGGATGATTGGAGCTGTTCTGGTCTCTGATCAGCTCTATGGTCAGATGGCTGAACCACCGGCTGCATTCTCGGGTTCCCTGTTGGGACAGGAGAGTCAGAGAAAACCATGGAAGACGGTGGTGGTGGTGGTGGGGAGGGGGGGAACGTTCCCTCCCACTGCTTATAAAAGCGCAAGATCTGCTCATATTGTGTCCTGGTCATGGAGGCAGAGAACAAGGGAATATGGTGGATTGGGTCAGTGGACCAATATGACCACAACTCACTCTTTTTAGTTATGCCCATGAGGAGGAATAGGCCCAGAAAGGTCTTAAATCTGGAAACCGTAATTGGTTTCCAATCTCTGGCAAGGGTCAGCTGGGGATTAAGGGCGATGAATTGACCAGCATACAAATTGCATTTGTCCACAATAGATCTATAGAGATCTTTGGTTAAAAACAGCAAATAAAAATCAAGTGACATAAAATCAACTGTTTCCACCTGAATTCTGGGTTGGCCAGTAAATGGGGGAAGAACGGGTGCTGCAGAAGTGGTGGGCTCCCAATTAGGATTGGCAAATGCAGCAGGAAGGGCTCTATGGGCTTGATGGGCCTGTGTTTGTCTTTTTCTTGGTGGACACTACTTGTGCTTGCTACTTCGCCAGCTTGAACTGTACTTATGGAACTCGCCACGTCACCAAGTGTTACTGCAGTCCTGGATGTACAATCAGGATGTTCTAGGCCGCTGGTGCTTGCCAGTTCACCAGAAGGATGAGCGGCACTAGTATTGGCTCTCTGCTCCATATGAGGGACCTACGGTTCTTGCACCTCAATGACAGCAGAAGAACGGGTCTAGTACGTCTGACCTTGGCAGGGACCACAATCCCTCGTAAGAGCTATCTGTCAGGGTGCCTCTGCTGTCTACATGTTCATATTCTGAGCCTGAATCTGACAGATAAGTGACTTCCTCTTCACTATCTGTCATGCTCAGAAACGTGTAGGCCTCTTCACTATTGTACCTTCTATTTGACATTTTGGTCTCTAAATGTACTGGTGCAGTAGTGAGACTCACAAGAAAAAAAGCACCTGACTGTTAGCGACTGCTTCAAACGCTACCAAAATAACTGTTACCGTTTGCAGGGATCAGGCCTGACTCTGCGAATGCTACAAATATGTGTAAACAGAAAAAAAGTGTGGTGATACAGCGCTGTCTAAAAATCAAAATTACTGACAAAGTGCTAAATGAAAAAATAATAAATATTGAAAAATGTAAAATAAAAATAAAAAAAAACTATACACAGCTGCAACTTAAATGTGAGCTACCCACACTAACACTAACCCTTTACCAAAAAGCTGCGCTATAATAATCAACCCAAAAACAATTGAAAAATGCTTTTGAATATAAAAGAAATTATTAATCCATTCTCCACATATAAACATGAAATACAAATCATGCAAAATTAATTGTGAATATATATAGTAAATTTATACACCACTATATTGCACAAATTTAACACTTAGTGCCAACTCCATCTCCAAAAAAAAAAGGAGGAAAAAAAATAATACATTTATAGTCCTTATGATCTCCACCGTGCTCAGAACACACCTCACCAACGAAAAGGTGTCACAAAAAGAAGAAAGAAGAGAATCTTCCACCACCAAAATCACTGCCGCTTACCAGCTGCTCTGATCCCATATATGAGATCAGATATCTCCAAATAACTTGTCACTCAATCAGGGATTAGACTGCATAGAGGACTTAGACTGCTTGGAGGGTGTATCCTTTGAAGCACTCCGCTCAACTGATAGTATACTCCTATGGCCACAGCGCTCATTTCCCACCATGTTAATAAAAGAAAGGAACCACCATACCGTAATATTGCCAGAATATTTAATAAAAAGATAAAAAAGTTGCACTTACATAGCACATGTATCAAAAGAGCATCTATAAAAACATCCAGCCGGCCGCTCTTCTATATCGCCCCTGGAAGATGTTATCTCTAACGAAACGGCGTGGGGAGGAGCGGCGTGCTGACGTCATCGCTAAACTGCGCTGATTCCGTAAGCGACGGGCAGCAATATAGAAGCCGGCCGGCTGGATGTTTTTATTTTTGTTTTCCACTCATTTCAGATCTACCCCTTAGATTTAGAGTGACTGCACTTCCAAGTGCACTTTCAGTGCAAAGTGGATTTGCCTTTCATAAATAATCCCCTAAGCTTCTTTTGGGCACTTTTCAAGGGCTTTTGAAGACCTTTTCAGAGGTTTTCAGACACTTTTGAAGACCCTTTTAGGGCTTTTCAGGCGCTTTTGAGGCCCTGTCCATTCATTTCAATAGAGAGGGGTGTTTTTGAGGCGCTTTTCCAAACATGAGATGCTGCTTGCAGGAGTTTTTTCACTGCCCCGCCAGCGCACTTCCTCAGTGTGAAAGCATTCATTGATTATAATGGAAATTCGTTTTCTTGAGGTTTTCAGGTGTTTTTTTTTTTTTTTGTGCAAAAGCGCATGTGAATGTGACTACTGCCAGTTGTCAACTCTGTGAACTAGTCACTGCCATAGGTAGAAACTACCTGCATTGGTGGCATGTGTCAGTATTTGTTCCAAAACTGGTGCACACACTTGCCTAAATTAGGCACAGGTAGTTCCACAAGGACTTACCACCAGAAAACTGTTGTGGATGCTTTATTAAATTTCTCACAATGTAGGCGGCAGCTATATTTGTTTTCTTATGCTTTGCAGATGATTTTTACTGCACAAAGGGTGAGCTAACTGTTGACACTTGAATGATGCATTACACCAACAGATGTGTCAGCAGCCTATAGAAATGTATCCATTAGCTGGCTGGTTTGACAAACCTTATAAACAAAATGAGTGAGAAGTGACGGGGTCTTTCAAGTGCCTTTGCTGTAAAATAGCCACAGACATTGACCTGAGAAATAAAGAGCCCAGAGAAGTAAATAAAGTAGAAGAGAAATGACTAAAGCAGTAAATATTAATCTACAGTATCTTCCACAATCGTAGTTGAGGGGAATTTCAATCTTGAGCTGGGGGGGGGGGAAGGAAAGCCTCTGCACTTCATGAGTTGGGATAGCTGGTGAAACTTGTGCGGTTCAGTCCATTTTAAACAGCTGATTAGCAAGGGTGGAAACAGTACAACCTCCGCATTTGTATTATAGGGCTGCCTTATCCTTATATACTGTATATTTATTATTTTCAGCTGTTTAAAAGCTGTACTGTATGGAAAAATAACACTCATTTCTAGCCTAATGAGTAAATACCCATACCTTTTAAAGGAGTATTAAAATATAAACACTTTAGAGGTGATTGCAATCCTTATACAGATCATATGTGCAAGGTTTAGACAGGAATGTGGAGAGGAAGTGAAGAAATAAACCCACTTCCTAACAGGGCGCAATCACACTCTGTAAAGGTGTTTGCTGATTTTTCCATATCATACCAATGAATGTTTGTGTGCTCTCAGGGTATAGCTTACACGTGTTTATTTTCACTGCTAGCTTTTTCACTTTTCTAACAAATGTTTATTTTTTCCATTTATTATTTTTGCATTTTTTTTATGATTTGTTTTAACACCTTAATCGTAACAAAAATAAAATCACAGACATCCATTCTTTTTACTGATTTGTAAAAGCAGTACAAAGACTGCCTAGAAATAGACTTTTTGCATTTAAAATAAATTAACTGAATAGACCGTAAACGTGCAGAAAAGATTAACCTTTCTGTGAGGTACCGTAAATAAATGTGTGTTTTTAAAGTACACGTCTTCGAAAAAAAGGTATCCTAATTTGTAATCATTATTAAATTTTTTTTAAATCATATTTTAAAATCAGCATTTTTGCTAGAATGTTACTTTGAACCCAAAACATTTATATATTTTCTCAGAGAATAAAAAGGGGTGTTGCAATTTTTCTTATGTCATACGATATTTGCGCAGCTATTTATCAAATGCAAATTTTCATTTTTTTTTTTTTTTTTTTATTATTTTTTTTACGAAAATGAATTTTAGTGCTCACAAACAAAATGCAATATCCTATTTTTTTGGTCAAATATAAAAGATGATGTTGTGTCAAGTGAAAAAATAGATACCAAACACGTCAAGACTCAAAATTATAGGCACCCGAGAAATGGTGTCATACTATAGTAACTACAATTTTTCATAGGTGCCACTTTAAAAGCCTTTACAGGTTATTAGTGTTGAATTAATCATGAATGATGGTCTAGAATTATTGCTCTCACTCTGACATCTCTGGCAATCTCTGACGTGTGGTGTAATAACTGTGTACATGTGTGTGTGGGCCTGATTCACACCTTTTTAGTGCTTTAACTTTATCAACTTTAACAAGGGCTCATGTGATAACATTGGGTAAGTGACAGGTACTCTTTATGAATTAAATCTCCAATCTCTCCCTTCCCTTCAAAAGCAGTTAATCAAGAACAGATCATGCTTGATTGGCTGCTTCCCTGGCTGTAACTGCCAGGGAATGACAACTCGGAAACAGGAAGTGACAAAATCATTGTCACTTTCAGCTTCATTACAGATGTTCCTTTATCTCCTCTGTGTTTACTGATCCTGGCCGTTTACTATGGTCATGGGTTCCCCCGGAGGAACATGAGAGTCTGAGAACCACCATGGGCAATGGTGGGTGTCCCTTTTCAGCACTGTAAAAGTGTGGGTAGCTGTAGAGCCACCTGGATCACATTTACTAGACAGCTGATCTCCCACCATGGCAGATGCAGCCATGATCTTGGTATAACCATACCTCCCAACTTTCTGAGATAGGAATGAGGGACACCTATTAGCAAAAGTATGTAGCATAGGACACACCTCCTGCCACGCCCCCTTAAAGGAGAAAATGATTGGTTAAACCCACAAGTACTTTTTACTACCGTACTATTATTCCTTTTTAATGGCTTTTGTAATTTACAAATGCAGCAATTTAGAAATTGGATGAAAGATTTAGCACTGTAAAATGCTTTTTGATAAATAAGTAGTGTATTTTATATAAAACTATAGACCAAAATAAGGGACAAATGAGGAGTAAAGTAGGACAGAGGGGCTTGGTTTCGGATTAAGGGGCAGTTTCTCAAAATCAGGGACAGTTGGGAGCTATGGTATAACCACTTGCTGACAGGCAGGATAATTATGTGTGGCAGTCAGAAAGTGGTTAACGCAGAACTTCACTCTCTGAACAGTTACAATTTTTAATCCTTCTGCTTCTAGCATTAGGAAATATGATATACTTTCCTATTTTAAACTGTATTTTTATAATTGTTACTTTGTGGCTTCCAGGACTAGACAAATGATGCCATACATCACAGGAGTTTTCAGGAGGAGAGAAGGGGTTTTCTCAGCCAAGCATACCCTACTGTCTGCATGCCTGAGCTAAGGGTATATGGAATCCAGGAAGTAAATGCTACATGAATCTTCTGCCCTTACTCAAGATGGCTACAGCCACAAATGCTAGGGAGATGATTTTTCAAAGTGATTTCAAAGCAAAAAAAAAGCATGGAGACATGGATGGATGGGAGCGTATGCTTTGAATATTAACATGAATTAAAACAGCATTTTTGGTTTGTGGTGCTCAGATGCAATATTGTTAAGCTTTAGCCCTGGTTCACACTGCTGCGTCTTGTCATACGACTTGAGAGACCAATGTTGCATGACAAGTCACGCCCCTTTAACGTCAATGAAACCATTCTAATCAGTGCCACTCAGAGTTCCTGCACTACTTTGGTGCAACTTCAACATGACTTGCATTGACTTCTGCTAGAAGTCATATGCAAGTCCTACAGGGATGTCAGAGTCAAAGTACCCCCTACTCATTCAGATGGGGGGCAGAATGTGGGAGCCCCCTTGTTGAAGGGGGCATCCAGATTCCGATAAGCCCCCTGCCCGGAGACCCCCACAACCACTGCCCAGAGTTGTCTGGAAGAGGCCGTTGTCCCCCTCAACACGGGGACAAGGTCAATTCATAACCTGCCAGGCTGCATAAGGGTCTGGTATGGATTTTGAGAGGGATCCCACATCGACAAAACGCCATATTTTTATTTTTTTGGCATGGGGTTACCCCCTCAAGATTCATACCAGACTCAAAGGGCCGGGCAAGGTTGGATAAAATTCAGATCCCATTCACTGAAGTCACATTAAGTCAGACATGAAGCCTTAGGGCAAAGACGGATCGGAAGTCATCCGACTTCCATGTTGGAGCAGTGTGTACCCGGCCTATAGGCAAAACTTTTTTGAGTGGGGTGGTATTAGATCACTTGTCAATTTTTATTACTGTCTGTGCCCCACGTTAAGGAGATTCACCCACTCGTTTTGTCATGTTTACCATTATCATTAAAAGTGAAAGTAAAAATAAATCCCAAATTGGGTTTTCCGCATTAAAAGTAATAGAGGGGAGATCTTTCAATGGGGACACAAGTTCTGGTGACCTGGGGGTCCCCAAGGAATTCCCTTAATTTGCAAGAATTTCCTCTCACTTTCTGCTGGGCTATGGGACAGGAAGCAGCAGAAGTCCCTGCAGTGGGACAAAAAAGAAATCTGACAGGGGTTATAAACTTACCTTGCGCTATATAATATTTAAAAAAAAAGTTTTGCCTATATAGTGCTTTGAAAAAGTATTTATACACCTTGAAATTTTCCACATTTAGTCATGTTGCAACCAAAAACTTAAATTTTTTTTATTGGGATTTTATGTGATAGACCAACATGATAAATGGTTTTCAACATTTTTTTTTTTTTACAAATAAATATCTGAAAGGTGCGGCATGCATTTGTGTTCAGCCTCTTTACTTCGATACCCCTAACTAAAATTTAGTGGAACCAATTGGCTTCAGAAATCACCTACCGTATATACTCGAGTATAGGCCGACCCGAATATAAGCCGAGGCCCCCAATTTACCCCCAAAAAAACTGGCAAACTTATTGACTCGTGTATAAGCCGAGGGTGAGACATGCCTGTCCATCCCTGTGTGTGTGTCCGTCCATCCCTGTGTGTCCGTCCATCCCTGTGTGTCCGTCCATCCCTGTGTGTCCGTCCATCCATCCCTGTGTGTGTGTGTGTCCATCCATCCATCCATCCCTGTGTGTGTGTGTCTCCATCCATCCATCCATCCATCCCTGTGTGTGTGTGTCTCCATCCATCCATCCATCCATCCCTGTGTGTGTGTGTGTCTCCATCCATCCATCCATCCATCCCTGTGTGTGTCTCCATCCGTGTGTGTGTGTGTGTGTGTGTGTGTGTGTGTGTGTGTGTGTGTGTCCAGCCTACCTTTGTCCCGAGCCTCTGTCCCGTGCCTTGCCTCCTTGCCTCCGTCCCGTGCCGTGCCTTGCCTCCTTGCATCCGTCCCGTGTCGTGCCTTGCCTTGCCCCCGTCCCGTCCCGTCCCGTGCCGTGCCGTGCCTTGCCTTGCCTCCGTCCCGTGCCCTCTTCGTCGGCGGCCATTGTAAAATTCAAAAGCTGCGCCGCCGCCTTCGCCTGTGATAGGCGGAACACTGAATTTCCCAGCAGCCTGTGTTCCGCCTATCACAGACGTCGTATCATCCTCGTCCGTAGTACGAGGATGATACGATGTCCGTGATAGGCGGAACACAGGCTGCTGGGAAATTCAGTGTTCCGCCTATCACAGGCGAAGGCGGAGCCGGAGGCACGGCTTTTGAATAGAATGGCCGCTGTCTGTCTGCTCGACACGCTGATCGAGCGGGCAGACAGCGATGACTCGAGTATAAGCCGAGGGGGGCACTTTCAGCCTCAAAAAAGAGGCTGAAAATCTCGGCTTATACTCGAGTATATACGGTAATTAGTAAATCGAGTCCACCTGTGTAATTTAATCTCAGTATAAATACAGCTGTTCTGTGAAGTCCCCAGAGAACCTTAGTGAAAAAACAGCATCATGAAGGCCAAGGAACACACCAGACAGGTCAGAGATAAAGTTGTGGAGAAGTTTAAAGCCGGGTTAGGCTATAAAAAAATATCCCAAGCTTTGAACATCTCACAAAGCACTGTTCAATCCATCATCCGAAAATGGAAAGATTATGGCACAACTGAAAACCTACCAAGACATGGCCATCCACCTAAACTGACAGGCTGGGCAAGGAGAGCATTAATCAGAGAAACAGCCAAGAGGCCCATGGTAACTCTGGAGGAGCTGCAGAGATCCACAGCTAAGGTGGGAGAACCTGTCCACAGGACAACCATTAGTCGTGCACTCTACAAATCTGGCCCTTATGGAAGAGTGGCAAAAAAGCCATTGTTGAAAGAAAGCCATACAAAGTTTGCGAGAATCCATGTGGGGGACACAGCAAACATATGGAAGAAGGTGCTCTGGTAAGATGAGACCAAAATTGAACTTTTTGGCCAAAAAGCAAAACGCATGTTGTAGATAACTAACACTACACATCACCCTGAACACACCATCCCCACCGTGAAACAGTGATGGCAGCATCATTTTGTGGGGATGCTTTTCCTCAGCAGGGACAAGGTTAGAGTTGGTGAGAAGATGGATGGAGCCAAATACAGGGTAATCTTGGAAGAAAACCTGTTAGAGTCTGCAAAAGACTTGAGACTGGGGTGGAGGATTACTTCCAGCAGGACAGCGACCCTAAACATACAGCCAGAGCTACAATAGAATAGTTTAGATCAAAGCATATTCATGTCTTAGAATGACCCAGTCAAAGTCCAGACCTAAATCCAATTGAGAATTTGTGGCAAGACTTGAAAACTGCATGAATACTTTTTCAAGGCGCTGTAGTTCTTTCAGTCTGCACACAACCTGTACTCAGTAAAAGCTGCTGGGAATTACACAGCTATCTGCTCCCTGTTCAGAGCAGCGAACTTATGCCGCGTACACACGAGCGGACTTTTCAACATCCAAAGTCCGACGGACTGATTCCGTCAGACTATTCGATCGTGTGTGGGCTGCAACGGACTTTTGATTCGCAAAAGTCTGACGGACTTTAGAAATGGAACATGCTTCAAATTTTTCCGACGGAACTCCGCCGGACCCGGTCCCTTCGAAAAATTCGCTCGTGTGTATGCTATTCTGACGGACTAAAACCGACGCTAGGGCAGCTATTGGCTATTGGCTATGAACTTCCTTATTCGAGTCCAGTCGTACGTCATCACGTTCGAATCCGTCGGAGTTTGGTGTGATTGTGTGTGGCCAAGTCCGCTCAGTCGAAAAGTCCGTCAGAACTCTGTCAGAACTCCGGCAGAACTCCGGCAGGACTCCTTCGGAAGTCTGTCGGACATAAGTCCTCTCGTGTGTACGGGGCTTAAGAGCACCTCCTTTGTGGTTCTGAGATGTCATGTGATGCAAAGAAAGTGATGAACAAAAAGTCAAAGGTACACAAAAACTGTGAAATGTGCTTATTTGTTGAGATTATTTGTGACTTGAAATTTTCTGGCGAGTCCATGTAATTTTCACAGAGCAGTAATCACCTTGTACAGCCATTAAAGTACTTTCTAATTCACAATTCATCCTTTAGGCTATGCTCACACTGCTCCAACATGGAAGTCAGATGACATTTTCGATCCGACTTTACCCTGCAGCTTCATGTCAGACTTCCATGCCACTTCAATGAACAGGATCGGACTTTGATCCGACCATATCAGGCCCTTTGAGTCTGGTATGAATCTTGAGGGGGAAACTAATGTCAAAGTGTAAATTTTCTATCCCCACAAAATAACTCAACACACAGCCATTAATGTCTAAACCGCTAGCAACAAAAGTGAGTACACCCCTAAGTGAAAATGTCCAAATTGGGCCAAAAGTGTCAATATTTTGTGTGGCCACCATTATTTTCCAGCACTGCCTTAACCCTCTTGGGCATGGAGTTCACAGGTTGCCACTGGAGTCCTCTTCCACTCCTCCATGATGACATCAGGAACTGGTGGATGTTAGATACCTTGCACTACTCCTCCTTCCATTTTGGGATGCCCCACAGATGCTCAATAGAGTTTAGGTTTGGAAACATGCTTGGCCAATCCATCACCTTTACCCTCAGCTTCTTTAGCAAGGCAGTGGTTGTCTTGGAGGTGTGTTTGAGGTAGTTATGTTGGAATATTGCCCAGTCTTAGATGGTTTTTAATTCTTTTTTTGCCAATTTTTTTAAACAAAAAAGCAAACAGTGGTAACCACTCCTGCAAGCCACATCTGTGGAGCGGTGAAGGAGTGGTTTATACACTACTCCTTCCCCGCTCCTGCCCAATGATCTGAATGGGCACAGCTGCAGAACCGCCAGCAAAGCGCCGCTGCAACGGCGCTTTGCGAGTCGTTTTAACCCTTTTTCGGCTGCTAGCGGGGGTTAAATCCGCCTCCTGCTAGCGGCCAAATAGCGCTGGTAAAACGATGGTAAAGTGGCGATAAAGATAGCACCGTTTTACCACCGATGCCTGCACCACCCCAGTGTGAAAGGGCTCTTATATATACACACGCAACAATTTTTGGAATCCTTGCTATTATGTAATAGTATGTAGGCAAACGCTTTAAAGTACAGTCCTTCAGTGGGATAAGATGCTTTATATCAGACATCTCATCACACTGAAGAATTGTACCTTGAAGAGTTTTCTTTCCATGTAATACTAAGGATTACAAACATTGTTGTGTGGTGTATATATTGGAGCATTTCCTAAAACACCAAAAGCAAGAGGCTCCTCCTGTGGGGTGTCAATGAAAGCTACTTTATTTGTATTTTCAGCTTGATAGAACTTGATTTGTAATAGATTGCCAGACTTTAAAGGTGCCACACAGAAATACATATGTAAAAAAAAAAAGGAAAAAAAAAGGAAATGTTATTGTTACGAACATACAGTATCTAGAAGGAACATTGTTAAAAGCAATACATGATTACATTGCAATTGCAAGCATGCATGTTCTCATAGAATAGTGAGTACAAACCTGGAAGTTTGGTTGGAGGGCCCCCCTCAGGGCTCAGGCACTCAGTCTGGCAGCTCGGGTCGCGGCCCTCATAGGCGGTAGGAGGCTCAGGAGGAGAGAAGTCCAGCTGCTGGCAGTGGTAATGCGCTGCAGGCAGCGGGAGTAGTTGGCCTCGGGACTGGCACTGGGCACAGGCTGCTGTGGATCCTGGCTTACCAACAGTGCCACTACCAGCACTGCAGAATGGACTGGAGTCAGGACTCAGGAGGAGGAGATAACAGAAAATGCTCTGGCTGCTCTCTATCTTTCTCTGCTGCTGCGACCGGAGGCGGAGAGGAGGTGGATGGACTCCGAGTGCTGCTCAGCGCAGGGCAGCTCTGGGTAAGCCTCTCTCAGCCAACGTCACTGGTTGCCAGACGCAAGGCCGGGCGGCCCTAGCAACCAGTTCGGCAATATTTATCAGGGTGGCTGTGTGTTATTTTTTTCATTCCAGGACACTGTATTGTCCCGGAAGGAAGGTACCCAGGACACAAATATGAATTAAGGGACAACCACGGGTAATCCGGGACACGTGGGCACCCTACCCAGTCTCCGAAGGGAGGGGATCATGCTCTGCTTCAGTATGTCACAGTACATGTTGGCATTCATGATTCCCTCAATGAACTGTAGCTCCCCAGTGCCGGAATCAGTTGTGCAGCCCCAGACCATGACTCTCCCACCACCATGCTTGACTGTAGGCAATACACACTTGTCTTTGTACTCCTCACCTGGTTGCCACCACACATGCTTGATAGCATCTAACCCAAATAAGTTTATCTTGGTCTCATCAGAGCACAGGACATGGTTCCAGTAATCCATGTCCTTAATTTGCTTGTCTTCAGCAAACTGTTTTCGGGCTTTCTTGTGCATCATCTTTAGAAGAGGCTTCCTTCTGGGATGACAGCTATGCCAACCAATTTGATACAGTGTGCGGTGTATGGTCTGAACACTGACAGGCTGACCCCCACCCCTTCAACCTCTGCAGCAATGCTGGCAGCACTTATTTGTGTATTTCCCAAAGACAACCTCTGGATATGACGCTGAGCACGTGTACTTCTTTGGTTGACCATGACAAGGCCTGTTCTGAGTGGAACCTGTCCTGTTAAATCACTGTATGGTCTTGGCCACCGTGCTGCAGCTCTGTTTCAGGGTCTTGGCAATCTTCTTATAGCCTAGGCCATCTTTATGTAGAGCAACAATTATTTTTTTTGGATCAGAGAGTTCTTTGCCTTGAGGTGCCATGGTGAACTTCCAGTTTGATAGAGTAAGAGTGATAACACCAAATTTAACACACCTGCTCCCCATTTACACCTGAGACCTTGTAACACAAAGAGTCACATGACACTGGGGAGAGAAAATGGCTAATTGGGCTCAATTTGGACATTTTTATTTAGGGGTGTACTCACTTTTGTTGCCAGTGGTTTAGACATTAATGGATGTGTGTTGAGTTACTTTGAGAGGACAGTGAATTTACAAGCTTTACACTCACACTACGTTACATTGTAGCAAAGTGTAATTTCTTCAGTGTTGTCACAAGAAAAGATATACTAAAATATTTACAAAAATGTGAGGGCTGTACTGTATGTGTAAGCACTGTTCTTCCCCCTGTGTTGTCAATAAACAGGGGGAAGGCTCTGCTGAAGTGCTTTTTGCTGTGCCCTGGATGGGAAGTTGGACCAGAGGCTTACACCTAGAACCAACACTCTGCAGGTTTATGGACTTTGGGGACTCTTACCTAGGGAAGGTATGCACTGGGCAGCCTGCTGTTAGAGAATTAGGAAGAGACATATGCAGTATTATTATACAGGATTTATATAGTGCTGAGCAACGATTTACAACAGTAAGGCAGACAGTACAATTACAATTCAATACAGGAGGAATCAGAGGGCCCTGCTCATTAGAGCTTACAGTCTAGGAGGGAGGGTCATGTGATACGAATAGTTTTGGGGCATGAGCTGATGAAGAAAATAAAAGAACAGTTGTTAGGTGGAGGCAGGGTAGGCTTCTCTGAAGAGAAAGTTTTTCAGGGATCGCCTAAAAGTAGATAGATTTGGAGATAGTCTGACAGATTGGGGTAGGGAATTCCAGAGGATGGGAGAGGCTTGCGAGAAGTCCTGAAGGCGATTATGGGAGGAAGTGATGAGGGAGCTAGAGAGCAGGAGGTCTTGGGGGGAACGAAGAGGACAATTAGGTTGGTATTTTGAGACTAGAATAGCTGGGGATGATGTAGCTGGGGGCAGAGTTGTGGATGGCTTTGTAACTTATTGTTAGTATTTTGAATTGAATTAGTTGGGCGAGTGGCAGCCAATGGAGGGATTGGCAGAGAGGGGTAGCAGGCACTGAGCGGTTTGTAAGGTGGATGAGTCTGGCAGCAGTATTCATGATGGACTAAAGAGGGGATAGTCCATTTAAAGGTAAGCCAATGGAGGTGGGAGTTGCAGTAGTCAAGGCGAGAGATACCCAGGGAGTGAATCAGGAGCTTTGTGGTTTCATTGGTTAGGAAGGGAAATAGTTTGGAGATGTTGCAGAGGTTGAGCTCAGAGTCCAGGATAACACCTAGCACCCTGGCATGTGAGGATGGGTGGATGGTTGTGCCATTGCTCTTGACAGAGAAGTCAGGGGAAGAGGCACGTGGGGGAGGAAATATTATGATCTCGGTTTTGGACAAGTTGAATTTGAGGACGTGGTGTGAAATCCAGACAAATATGTCTGTTAGTAAGTTAATGATGTGTGAGGAGATTAATGGAGTGAGTTGAGGGGTGGAAAGATAGATTTGCGTGTCGTTAGCATAGAAATTATATTGAAAGCCGTGTGAGGCAATCAGCTGAAAGTGGTGTAGACTGAAAATAAGATAGGTCCAAGAACAGAACCTTGGGGGACAGAAAAGGGAAGAGGAGAGGATGAAGTAGAAGTGACACTGAAGGTGCGTTGGGCTAGGTAGGATGAGAGCCACCGAAGAGCACATTCACGGAGATTGAGGGAGTAATGTTTTTTCCGAGGAGAGTGTGGTGAACTGTATCAAAGGCAGACGAAAGGTTCAGAAGTAGGATTACAGAATAGTGTCCATTGGTTTTTGCGGTTAGTAAGTCATTTGTGAGAGTTTTATAAGAGCAGTTTCTCTGGAGTGTTGAGAGCAAAATCCAGACAGAAGGGGATCAAGAAGGTTATCCTTTAAGAGGTGGTCACTCAGTTGGTTGTAAACCAGGCATTCAAGGAGTTTAGAGGAAAAGGGAAGCAAGGAGATAGGGTGTAGTAGATTGTTAGGATTGGCAGGATCCAAGTACGGCTTTTTAGTATAGGGTTGACCAGTGTATGTTTTAGAGCATTGGGGATGCCAGAAGAGAGGGAGAGGTTGAAGAGGTGGGTTAGAGAGTGCAGGATAGAGTCAGAGGGTGACCGTAGTATTTAAGAAGGAATAGGGTCCAGGGGACAAGTGGTTAGGTGGGCGTTAGGAGTTTAGCAACTTTGTCTATAGTAGCAGGTTTGGATAACGGGAGTGTCAATTGTACCTGTTGACATGGGGGAGATATCTGTAGAGTGGAGATTTGTATGTTTATTATGATGCTGGACTGTACTACCAAGATGTTCAGAAAAATTTCACGCCTTTTCCGAAGTTACGATGAAGGGGTGCATTAAGGTACATGGTGTATTCAAAAGTACAAACGGGGTGAAGAAAAAAGAATGGAAGGCCATCACAAGGGGTTAACTCAGCTAAGGAGTTGGCGGGAAGTGAGTCATTGCTATGAGTAACCATGAAATGATGGGAATATAATAGCAGCCAGGCAGTGGAGAGCAGTAAGATCCCTTTCACACCACACCGCAACTTGCGTCGGCGGTAAAACGCCGCTATTTTTAGCGGGGCGTTTTACCGCCGGATTTGCGGCGCATTTCGGCCGCTAGCGGGGCGCTTTTACCCCCCGCTAGCGGCCGGGAAAGGGTTGAAACCGCCGGCAATACGCCGCAATAGCGGCGTTTTGCCGGCGGCTTTACAGCGCTGCCCCATTGATTTCAATGGGCAGCAGAGGTGGAGGAGCGGTAAACACACCGCTCCTTCACCGCTCCAAAGAAGCTACTGGCAGGACTTTTTTCTGACGTCCTGCCAGCGCACCGCTGTAGTGTGAAAGCCCTCGGGGCTTTCACACTACACACAATGGTGCAGCTTCTTTAGGGCGTTTTGCAGGCGCTATTTCTAACGCTATAGCGCCTGCAAAACGCCCTGGTGTGAAAGGGGTCTAAAGGCATGGATGACAGGTCCTCTGGTAGTGAGGTCTGACTCCCTCCCTAGCGGTCGGTGCCCTTGGTGCAATCAGGACTGAACCTGTGGTACAGAGACCCCCAAAGGTACCGGAAAGCTATAAGGGTTAACTAGTACATGTGCAGGACAGGACTCCATTCTGCCAATGGGAGTGAGGTGGCAAAGAAAAGCTGGACTGGTGAAGCAGGACACAAGCTCAGCAGTGTCCACTTCTAAATGCTTCTAAATGCTACATTCTGGATGACAAGGTGTGCTGCGATATGGGACAGAGCGTTACACAGTAGGAATCACGTTTTTACACAGCTGCACAGCTCACTTCTAAGTCAAGGTTCCACCTTAATGTTGAGTTCACATGCCTTGGTCCAAGGCATTAGTGGGTACGTACACAAGAAAGGTATATGTGCTCCTTCATTCAGAGTGGAGGCACCCTAATACAGGAGGTGTGTTACTGGCCAGATCATCAGCTAATAACAGTTAAAAAATATAGCCCAAAACATGCATGCATTTGCATTCTCCATTCACTAAAATTAAGATTTTGTACTATTTGAATAAAAAAATTGTAATAAAAAAAGGAAAGAAATATTAAATTGAAAAACAAATTTTGACACCAGGCAGTGTCCCTGATCACCGCCTCACCAGTTATATGCTGATGCTGTACTGCACTGGTGACCATATTTTATCAAAAAAAAATGTAAACTTCTTCATTTTCAAAAGAATTGTGAAAAAAAATTACAACTTTAAAAAGCTTGCCATGCCTCTCACTAAATACCTTAGACTGTCTACTTTCCAAAAAGGGGTCATGGGGGGGGGTTTATTTATAATGTCCTGCCATTTTAGGGCCTCAAGAAATGACAGGCCGTCAGTACATCAGGACTGATCAATTTTCAAATACATATACAGTAGTCTGTGGATGCTATGTTATTTTTACCCAAGTAGAGCAGTATACAGTTTGGCCTAAATTTTGAAGAAAGAATATTTGCAAAATAACAAAGAAAAACTTGTTTTTTTTGGTAACTTAGCAAAAAATAGAAAACCCAGTGACGATTAAATACAACCAAAAGAAAGCTCTACCTGTCTCAAAACAATAGCAAAAAATCCATATGAGTACAGGGTTTCATGACTAAATAATTGTCATTCAATGTGTGACAGCGCTGAAAACTGAAAATTGGCCTGGGCAGGAAGAGGGTAAAAGTGTCTGGTATTGAAGTGGTTAATAGTTTTACGTTTAGGAAGCTTAGCAAACTTCAGTTACATCTATAAAGGCAGGTGCTCTATGCTTTATATGCCAAGGGTACCATTTACCCCCATTCTGGTACTGAATATTTTATACAAAATATCAACTTATACCATAAATTGTCTTGTATGTAGTAGCACAAAATATAAAATATATTGTGTGCTAACTCTACCATTTATCCATTACTAGTTTCATGGATGAAAACATAAACCACAGATTTTGGGACACTTATTAGCATTACCAGTGTGGGCTTGTTCACATTAGTGGCAGGCACTGCAGCTCCTCTGAAAAGCGATTCATGCTCAGATTGCTTTTCAAAGGCATTTGACAGGTGACGAGGAGGTGATATCTCCTCTCCTCACTGCCTGTTTTTACCCCTGAAATGCTACACTGGTTGGTAGTAAAACCGTGCCTCAACCATGGGGTTTTACAGCCCACAACTGCTAGTGCGAATGGGCCTTAAATGTATCAGTGGTTTATAAAGAACCATTTTCCAAAACTGCAATGGAGATATATATTGGTGAATTGTTTGAGAGAAAGGGGAGCAAGCAATGGTTGCTCCCCTCATGGTACACAAATTATGCAGCATTCTTTATTCCAGGAAAATGAATTGCTTTCAGTTGAGAGATGAGACTTTATCAGCCTGTGCTATTAGAAGGCATGAACGGGATGACTGATAACTAGGATTTCCTGATACTTGATAGGCGTTAGGGAGTGCATTCATAGTTGAGGTGGATCCAGAACTTGCCTGGCGTAAGATGAGAGATTGTATGCAGCTGGAGGAGTTTTTGATTTAGAAGCAACTGTGAAGCCTAAACTCCCACCAGCTAAAATGTTCAATTAAAGTATGTGCATAATCAAAATGACACTGGTTTGAGCAGTACTGTAACAGAAGTACAGCCAAGGCTAAAAAAAATTACAGTAGCAGCTGAGTCAGTTTTGAGCTGTACTAATAGATGACTGATAAACTGTCAGTAATATTACTGAAGCATGTGAGATTTCTTAAGGCCCCATTTACACACAGGTGTTTAGAAATCACAAGCAGAAATCGCACAACGCACGTTTGGGTGCCATTCATCTTGAATGGATCGCCTCTGGCTCAGGGCCAAAATGTGGTCCCTGAGCTTCTTTGCTGCCAGAGACGCACATAGGGCAGTCCATTAAAGTGAATAGGCTGCCCTATGCACAACATGCGGAACAGAGTGAGAATCACCCACACAAAATCGCACTCAGGAACACTTGTTCCCGCTACATGCGGTGTTAAAAGGGCCTTAGTGCATTTATTTTGTTCTTAAAATGACAACCAAATCAAAGATACAAATAAATGTAAAAACAACATTTCCATTAAACCTTTGCTGCATTGCTTGTGAGGATGCATAGTGTGATTAGGGAATAGGGGGTTATATTTAAACATTTGTACGTACATTATCAGGGGAATTCATATAGGGTGTCATAGAAATCCTTTAACCACTTCAATACAGGGCACTTAAACACCTTCCTGCCCAGACCAATTTTGAGCTTTCAGCGCTGTCGCACTTTGAATGACAATTGCGCGGTCATGCTACACTGTACCCAAATGAAATTTTTATCATTTTTTTCCCACAAATAGAGCTTTCTTTTGGTGGTATTTGATCACCTCTACGGTTTTTATTTTTTGCGCTACAAATAAAAAAATACCGAAAATTTTGAAAAAAAAAATGTTTTTTTTTGTTTCAGTTTCAAAACTTTGTAAATAAGTAAATTTTCTCCTTCACTGATGGGCACTGATGGGGCTACACTGATGGGCACTAATAAGGCGGCACTGATGGGCACCAATGAAGTGGCACTGATAGGTGGCACTGATAGGCGGCACGGATGGGCGGCACGGATGGGCGACACGGATGGGCGACACGGACAGACACTGATAGCTGGCACGGATGGGCGACACGGATGGGCGGCACAGATGGGCGGCACAGATGGGCATGGATAGGCGGCACAGATGGGCATGGATAGGCGGCACAGGTGGGCACTCATAGGCGGCACAGGTGGGCACTGATAGGCGGCACAGGTGGGCACTCATAGGCGGCACAGGTGGGCACTCATAGGCGGCACAGGTGGGCACTTATAGGCGGCATTGGTGTTATACTATAGTAATGGATGCCAATCGGTGCCAAACAATAATGCATGCCAATCAGTGATGCCCATTGTGGGCACTGATTGGCATCCATTATGGGCACTGATTGGCACCCATTGTGCTGACTGGCATCCCTGGTGGTCTAGGGAGGATTACCTTTTCCCTGGTGGTCTGGTGGCGTCCCTGGTGGTCCAGTGTGGGCATCCTCGGGGGGGCTGTGCTGATAATCGATCAGCACAGACCCCCCCTGTCAGAGGAGCAGCCGATCGGCTCTCCTCTACTCGCGTCTGACAGACGCGAGTGAGGGAAAGCCGATCACCGGCTCTTCCCATTTACACTGTGATCAGCCGTGATTGGACACGGCTGATCACGTGGTAAAGAGTCTCCGTCGGAGACTCTTTACCGAGATCGTAGTTGCCGGGTGTCAGACTGACACCCCGCAACAACGATCGCCGCGATGCGCGCCCCCGGGGGTGCGCAGCGGCTCATAATCCTGATCACGTCATATGACGTCCGGTCAGGATTATGAAACCACTTTGCCGCCGTCAATTGCCTATAGGGCGGGCGGCAAGTGGTTAAAATTTCGTTGGGTACAGCATTGAAAGTGTTGGTGTTTGCACCCGATTCATGCACCTGTCAGAGACCAATATGTTAATCTATCCATGTCTGCACTGAAGAAGGGGTGTCCACGCTGGGCACTTCCTCAGTACCCTTTCACCCGACTACTGCACCAATCACACTGACAGGCACAAGGAGTAGTTAATGGGGTGGGTGGAGTCTCATGGGGTCTGCTTTATTTGTGACTGACAGTGCAAGGCAGAGGGCGGATCCATAACCAATATTCAGTCAAATAGTGGCTTTTGAATCTGCCCACTGATGTACACTGTCGATCAAAGATAAAGCAGACCTGATGGGATAACTAGTCTCTCAGTTTCCAATCCAGTTTCCAATCAGACTCCACCCACTCAGTGACAAGTCATTTCCCAAATATGCATCCTCTACCCTAAACAATTCTACTTTTATACTTTTATGTAATTATAGGTAAGAACGTCTAGCATATTCTTGCCCCTTTTTTCAGTTTTTGTCCAGCAACTGTTCATCTGGTAATTTTCTACTTCTTATCATAGATTATTGTACCTGTCTTATTGCTCCTGAAGAGTAGGAGTCCCCACGAAACGCGTAGAGCCTTAGCCTTATGCTACACCTTCAACATCATGTGATCTTGAGACTCCGAATTAGTGATATTAATTTATCATTTATATTTTTATTTATTTATTCTATTTATTTATTTAATTTTATACTTTATTTATTTCTTTCTTGTTTTCTTTTATTGATTACATGACTGTTGTTTATGAAGCAGTATAATTACATTACCATGTACCAATGTTTCTATTACCCATAGATTGGTTTTATACTTTACTATTATCAACTGAATCATGTTATTTATGAATTCTTATTACTTTATTACTATGTATCAAGATAATTCTTTTATTTATTATTTATTATTTTTTAGTTTATTATTTTTTATTATGTAATTTTTTTTTTTTTTTTTGCTTTATCAATCATGCCATTATCATGTAACAATAAATTGCTGAGATCTTATTGAATTATATTATCATGTTATCTTTCTGATTTAATTTTTTATTTTATTTTTTGGAGCCCTTGATCACATGATTTCAAACCTTTTTGTTCTTAGCTATGCTTCATATAAAGTCCCAATTTTCTTTTTTGCCACTGTTGCAAACTCTTTACATATAATAGGGATGGAGGTAGATGAATTTACCCATTCGTTACCTCATATAAAGTCCCACAAATCCCGTCCTCCCCCTTTTTTTTTTTAATTTCCCAAATATGGGCATTGTCCACATTTGGATAATGACATCAGCTGTATCCCTGTTTACATTCAGGCCCGGTTCACATATATGCAAATTTGATGTGTTTTTAACCGCATCCAATTCGCATAACATGAGAATCGGACCGGGTTTCAATGAAGCCGGTTCACACATGTGCGGGGGGCGGGCATGTGCAGTGCAGTTTTATAAAGGTTCCTGTGCGATCTTGGGTCTGGTTCATGTGCTATTTCAGGCAAAAATTTGCACCTGAACCGGTGAACAGAGTGGCACCGAACCTGCAGCCGCATATGTGTGAACCCAGTTTTAGCTTTCTGGGTAATCTAAGCCTAGGTTCACATTGCTGCGGGTTAGAAATTTCAACCCAGCAATGCAGTCTGACTTCGGGGGTGATTTGATAGGCATCAAATCACCCCCGAAGTCAGGGTTCCTGACAAAAGTAATACAGGAACTACTTTTGGATATCCGTGTAGCGCCACACCGATTCAGGCGGTGCCATTGCCGGCAACAGCTGCTGATTTGACATGTCAAATTGCATTCCAACGTGGGCTGAGTCTTGATCTGACTACTTCCTCTGCACTTTCAGATAGTGAGATGTGTACCCTGTACACTTCACAAGCACGGTACAACAGGGCCATTTTATGCATAAAGGTAAAAAATGTTCTCTGTGCAGCAGCTCCCCCAAATACTTACCTGAGCTCCCTCTCGATCCAGCAATGTGCACAAGAGCAGCGACTCTCCAAGGACTCTCCCTCCTCACTGGCTGAGACAGCATGCAACAGGAGCTGCTGGTCACGGCACGGGCCCTTTAGAAATGGCACGATTGTGCCCTTTCTTCAGTGGGCATGCATTGATGACGCTGGCGCACGCGTATATGGTAAATATCTCCTAAATCGTGCAGGTTTAGGAGATATTTCCAGTACCTACAGGAAAGCCTTATTATAGGCTTACCTGTAGGTAAAAGTTGTATGTAAGGGTTTACAACCACTTTAAGGATGCTGGAGGCTACCAGCTCCTTAACAAAAACACTCCTAAACACTGCAAAAATTCGGGCAAAAAAACACTAAAAATTATAATTTTTTTATCCAACACTTTTTGGAGCCTAAAAGCATCTCTCAGATTGGTGTGCAGTCTGAGTATTGGGAGATGTGAGAGACCAGGTCACAGCTAGCTGTCTTGGGAACAACTTATCCTGAGCCGTAGAAGCGAGGCACCATGAAGATGGAGAGAACCGCCGCTGTGGAATACTGGAGCCGGTGCCAGATTATGCAGACACTGCCAGAACATTGGTCATCACAAGAGCTGTCAGTAAATTTGTTTTGGAGGCTAAAACCTGCCTCTTTCCTTTTTTGTTTACAGCCTCTTGGTTCCCAGCCTGACAGAGGAGACATCCTCGCTCAGCCAGCAGCTAGGTAACCATTAATTAGAAGTTGCTCACAGCCTTCAGCATCACCCCATTACCAGTTTTTTGAGTTGTCGGTCGGCTTTCATGTGCTAACTGATGTGGCTAAGCAACCGCTCGGCCGTTATTAATAGCAGTCGGAGGGGACACCCCCCTTCGCGCCACTCTGCTCAGGTCTCCTGTCTTACTGGCTGACCGGAGTCCCGAACAAAGCCATAATCAGCTTTGATCGGGTCTCTGATGTAGTAACCAGGAAGTCACGACACATCCGGTTTACTCAGAAGCCAACAGTGCCGATTTTAGAGAATCCAATGTATTTAAAAAATACAGATTTTATTGTTTTGAATACTTTGAAGTACAGAGGAGGGGTAAACGGTGTTCAAATCACACATATGAGGTATCGCCGTGATCTTTAGCACAAGAACAATAATTCTAGTAAAAGACTCTAAACTGGTAACCGTTAAAAACATTTAAAGCATCGCCTATGGAGATTTTTAAGTACCGTAGTTGGTTGCTATTTCACGACTGTGTGCAATTTTAAAGCATGACATGTTAGGCATCTATTTACTCGGCGTAACATCATCTTTCACACTATACAAAAAGAATGGGCTAATTTTACTGTTTCGTTTTTTTTTTAATTCTGTGAATTGTATTTTTTCCAAATAAATTGCGCTTGAATGACTGCTACGCAAATACCATCTGTCATAAAATATTGCAATGACTGACAATTTATTCTCTAGGGTCTTTGCTAAAAAAATATATACAGTAAAAATATTGGTTTGAGAATAACTTGGTTTGAGAGCGTTTTACAAGGCACGCAAATGTTTTAATACATTTTGACTTGATAAACAAGCGATATCTTGATATACAAGTAGCGTCATGTCCAGTGTTGGTCATATTACTTTAAAAAAGTAATTACGGTAGTTAAGTTACAAATTACTTCTCCCAAAAAGTAATTGCGTTAGTAACTTGGTTACTACATTGGAAAAGTAATTAGTAACTCAGCAAAGTAATGGTGACTTTTTTTTTAAATATTCTATAGACAGGACTAGTGAAGGAAGTGAATGTCGCCGCCTCTATCGGCGACATTTACACTTCGTGAGCCCCATCACCTGGTATGGATTTAAAGGGGAACCCCTATGCCGAAAAAACGGTGTGGGGGTCCCCCCAAAGTCCATAGCAGACCCTTATCCGAGCATGCAGCCTGGCCGGTCAGGAAAGGGGGTGGGGACGAGCGAGCACCCCCCTCCTGAACCGTACCAGGCCGCTTGCCCTCAACATGGGGGGGTGTGACAAGTGACAGCAACAAGACCGGGCCAACGCTAGTAAAAGAGCTGAAAGAAGATAGCGGAGGCCCGGCAGAAGAAGTAAAGAGCGGGACAAGACCCCCGAAGTCGGAAGAAGACCCCCGAAGTCAGAAGAAGACCCCTGGATGGTGGTGGCGACGAAGGAGAAAGCCGGGCTCCTCCGCTAGTAAAAGAGCTAGTGGTAAAAGAGCAGAAGATAGCAGAGGAGCCTGGCGAGAAGACCTCGGAAGTCGGAAGAAGACCCCCGGAGCTGTCTAATAAAGTACTTTAAAAACCTGTGTTGTGTTTTTTTATTAACACTTTTTTCCCCAGGTGAATGGGTAGGGGTACATCATACCCCATACACATTCAGTAGGGTAGGGGGCCAGAATCTGGGGGCCCCCCCGCCAGCAGACCCCGACAACCAATGTCCAGGGTTGTCTGGTAGAGGCCCTTGTCCTCATCAACATGGGGACAAGGGGCCGGAATCTGGGGGACCCCTTATTAAAGGGGGCTCTCGGATTCTGATAAGCCCCCTGCCCACAGACCCCAACAACCAATGGCCGGGGTTGTCGGGAAGAGGCCCTTGTCCTCATCAACATGGGGACAAGTTGCTTTGGGGTGGGGGGCCGCAGGGTCCCCCTTCCCCAAAGCACCCCCCCCTGTTGAGGGCACGCGGCCTGGTACGGTTCAGGAGGGGGGGATCGCTCGCTCATCCCCACCCCCTTTCCTGACTGGCTGGGCTGCGCGCTCGGATAAGGGTCTGCTATGGACTTTGGGGGGACCCCACGCCGTTTTTTTTGGTGTAGGGGTTCCCCTTTAAATCCATACCAGGTAACGGGGCTAGCGAGGTGTCAATCTCGCCGATGGAGGCAGCGACATTCACTTCCTTCACTAGTCCCATCTACCTGGTCCCGGGCGGTAGATGTAATTGCGGTAACGCCACCCAAGTAATGGGAACAGCGCTACCATGAGGGGAAGAGCAATCAGTTAGATTACTCATTACCCTCTAAAGTAACTGCGTTAAGTAACTCAGTTTATTTTAACTGAGTTACTTACATCACTGATCATGTCACAGCTGAGTATAAAAGAGAAGAGAGGTGCCTCTAAGTGTAGTAATACGGTTACAATTAATGAAGGTACCACATTTAGCAACTCACATGGTTGATGATTAAAACAGGAACATGTAACTATGCAGGCATTCGGGGTAAAGCTGTCCACATAGGCCATTCTCCGCACAGCCATCAACGTCATCACCTCAACGCTGCGCTCCACAAGCGGTCTAAGCCTCGCTTTCAGATCGCTCTACTGCAGGTCAGTCTTTCCGGTCACGAATGCAGACTGACAACGGTGAGGGCCAGCGGTGCAGGGGATGGTCTATGTGGACAGCTTTACCCCGGATGCCTGCATACTTAGATGTGCCTCTTTTAATCATCAACCACGTGAGTTGCTAAATGTTGTACCTTCTTTAAATGTAACCATATTGCTACACTTAGGCCCCTTTCACACAGGGCAGATCCGCTCAGCGGAGTCCGCCAATTCAGCGGGAGACCGCTCCATTGATCTCTGCTAAGCCGGAGGATGACACATCTGTCTCTGCTCACTGCATATCCGTTTTCATCAGATACGATCCACCAAGACGCATGGTAAACGTATCGCCATACGTCTGTTTTGAGCGGTTTGGATGGCAGACGGTTAGACGGTTGTCAGTGGACACAACTCCGCTGACATCCGACTGCCCATAGGACTCAATGGACGGCCGGCTCAGATCCGCCTGAAAAATGGACAGGCGGATCCGAGCGGGCTTATTGTGTGAAAGGGGCCTTAGAGGCACCTCTCTTCTCTTTTATACTCTGTAGCTCCTGCTGGATTTTGCTTCTAATCCCCTTGTAGTGGCGGCCATTTGTGGATGGACATTTTATAGTTATACAACCTATCACATTGCTATAATCTTTTTATATGGACTATAAACTGAAGGACTTATGAATAAATGATTGTGGAACGAATCATTTGAGTTTCCATTATTTCTTACGAGGAAATTCGCTTTGGATTACAAGCATGTTTCTGGAACGAATTATGCTCGCAATCCAAGGTTTTACTGTATAATATTTGGGGTTTCTAAGTAAATTTATAGCAAAAAATACTTTTTTTAACTTGTGAACAACAAGTTTCAGAAATAGGCTTCGTCTTGAAGTGATTAAAGTGTTACTAAACCCAGTAATATGAAAATAGTTAATCTGTGCCCCCCCCCCCCAGTTTATAAATCTTCTTTTTTACATTGAAATGTTGCCACTATATACCTTTTTGGCTGATCTGTATACCACAGTTACATGACAAACTGCAGTTTCACCAGAGCTGAGAGTTTAGGTAGGAGGAGATTTCCACTGCAGCCTGTATACACACCAACATGTGTGATGCCAATATCATGTGACCTGGCTAGTTCAGCTCAACAAGGAAATATTCTCTACAGCATAAACAACTGAGCATGTGCAGGTTGGCTACCCCGCCTGTGTTAGCTGGCCTTCCCCAGATTGACAGTGCAGTGAGGGGAGGATCTGTGCATACAGGATAAACAGCCTTTTTATACAATGCAGAGGATTAACCCCTTAAGTTCCACAGTGAGTATAACAAGCATGCTATGCTGCATATATAGACTGATTTTAGTGTTGTGGGTCTAGTAACACTTTATACCTGCAAGGCAAAGTTATAATATGCTAGGTTGCATCACATACTAGCACATCATGTGAAACTTATCTTAAAATGAAGCCCTCCAGCTCCAGGGCTAACATCTTCACCCGGTCTTCCTATGGGTTGGCAGACTCTGGTCCATTGATTGGATGAGCCACGATGACGTCACTCTGGTGCCACTGTTTACTGTACAGAGCTCTGAAGAAAAAGGGAGGGTATGCGTTCCTTCAGAGCACATGTGCTTGAGAGACTGGCAACTTTGCAAGTAAATATCTCCTAAATGGTGCACTCTTAGGAGATATTTACAGTACCTACAGGCAGCGATGGCCTGTTCATAAGGGAGAGGTGGATATCGAGCGGGCCACATGACAGAGCCGGGGGGCAGAACGGGAGAACCAGCCGGCAGGCAGCACAGGGGAGTGGACGGCCAGCACTGGTGAGCCGGCTGGCAGGTGAGCAAGGGGGCATAGAGATGACAATCTCTCACCGCCAGCCCTGCATCACCACTGTTCCACCTTCACTGTGCAGCTGTGGGTAGCAGAGAGATTACATCATCTCTCACTGCCTGCCCTCTCTTTGGGGACCCTGATGTAAGGGAAGGTTCTCTGGGGGACACTGTTGTAAGAGGAGGCTCTCTGGGGGACCCTGTTGTAAGGGGGGCTCTCTGGGGGACCTTGTTGTAAGGGGGAGGCTCTCTGGGGGACCCTGTTGTAAGGGGGGGCTCTCCGGGGGACCCTGTTGTAAGGGGGGGCTCTCCGGGGGACCCTGTTGTAAGGGGGGGCTCTCCGAGGGACCCTGTTGTAAGGGGGGCTCTCCGGGGGACCCTGTTGTAAGGGGAGGCTCTCCGGGGGACCCTGTTGTAAATATAAATATATATATATATCTCGCTATATATATATATATATATATATATACAGTGGTGTGAAAAAGTGTTTGCCCCCTTCCTCATTTCCTGTTCCTTTGCATGTTTATCACACTTAAGTGTTTCGGAACATCAAACCAATTTAAACAATAGTCAAGGACAACACAAGTAAACACAAAATGCAATTTGTAAATGAAGGTGTTTATTATTAAAGGTGAAAAAAAATCCAAACCATCATGGCCCTGTGTGAAAAAGTGATTGCCCCCTAAACCTAATAACTGGTTGGGCCACCCTTAGCAGCAACAACTGCAACCAAGCGTTTGCGATAACGTGCAATGAGGCTTTTACAGCGTCCTGGAGGAATTTTGGCCCACTCATCTTTGCAGAATTGTCCTAATTCAGTTACATTAGAGGGTTTTCGAGCATGAACGGCCTTTTTAAGG
This sequence comes from Lithobates pipiens, assembly GCF_037356315.1. Lineage (NCBI taxonomy): Eukaryota > Metazoa > Chordata > Amphibia > Anura > Ranidae > Lithobates > Lithobates pipiens. The sequence continues at coordinate 7,537,911 of NW_027507718.1, forward strand.
TCATACCACAACATCTCAATAGGATTCAGGTCAGGACTTTGGCTAGGCCACTCCAAAGTCTTCATTTTGTTTTTCTTCAGCCATTCGGTGGTGGACTTGCTGGTGTGTTTAGGATCATTGTCCTGCTGCAGAACCCAAGTTCGTTTCAGCTTGAGTACACGAACAGATGGTCGGACATTCTCCTTCAGGATCTCTTGGTAGACAGCAGAATTCATAGTTCCTTTTATCACGGCAAGTCTTCCAGGTCCTGAAGCAGCAAAACAGCCCCAGACCATCACACTACCACCACCATATTTTACTGTTGGTATAATGTTCTTTTTATGAAATGCAGTGTTCCTTCTACGCCAGATATACTTGGACACACACCTTCCAAAGAGTTTCACTTTTGTCTCATCGGTCCACAGAATGTTGTCCCAAAAGTCTTGGGGATCATCAAGATGTGTTGTGGAGAAATTGAGACGAGCTTTGATGTTCTTTTTGCTCAGCAGTGGTTTTCTCCTTGGAACTCTGCCATGCAGGCCATTTTTGCCCAGTCTTTTCCTGATGGTGGAGGCATGAACGCTGAACTTAACTGAGGCAAGTGAGGCCTGCAGTTCCTTGAACGTTGTTGTGGGGTCTTTTGTGACCTCTTGGATGAGTCGTCGCTGCGCTCTTGGGGTAATTTTGGGCGGCCGGCCACTCCTGGGAAGGTTCACCACTGTTCCATGTCTTCGCCATTTGTGGATAATGGCTCTCACTGTGGTTCGCTGGATTCCCAAAGCTTTGGAAATGGCTTTATAACCCTTTCCAGACTGATAGATCTCAATTACTTTCTTTCTCAATTGTTCCTGAATTTCTTTGGGTCTCGGCATGATGTGTAGCTTTGAAGGATCTTCTGGTGGACCTTACTGTGTCAAGCAGCTCCTATTTAAGTGATGCCTTGATTGTGAACAGGTGTGGCAATAATCAGGCCTGGGTGTGGCTAGAGAAATTGAACTCAGGTGTGGACAACCACAGTTATAGTATGTTTTAACAAGGGGGGCAATCACTTTTTCACACAGGGCCATGATGGTTTGGATTTTTTTTCACCTTTAATAATAAACACCTTCATTTACAAATTGCATTTTGTGTTTACTTGTGTTGTCCTTGACTATTGTTTAAATTGGTTTGATGTTCCGAAACACTTAAGTGTGACAAACATGCAAAGGAACAGGAAATGAGGAAGGGGGCAAACACTTTTTCACACCACTGTATATATAAATATAAAAATATATATATATATATATATATATATATATATATATATATATATATATACACACACACACACATACAAACACACACATACACATAGGTTAGAAAAAATCTACACACCCCTGTTAAAATGTCAGGTTTTTGTAATGTAAAAAATTAGACAAAGATAAATCATTTCAGAACTGAAATCTTTTAGGTGAAGAACAGTAAAAAAAAAAATGGTTGCATACGTGTTCTCATCCTTAAACGAATACTTTGTTGAAGCACCTTTTGATTTTATTACAGCACTCAGTCTTTTCGGGTATGAGTCCATCAGCAGGGCACATCTTGACTTGGCAATATTTGCCCACTCTTCTTTGCAAAAACATCAATCTATTGTGAGGGCATCTCCTGTGCACAGCCCTCTTCTGGTGAAACCATTCCATTGTTGATTTGGATGTATGTTTTGGGTCGTTGTCATGCTGAAAGATGAAACTCTGCTTTCTATCAGAAGCCTGAACGTTTTGTGCTAATATTGACTGCTATTTGGAACTGTTCATAATTCCCTCTACCTTGACTAAGGCCCCTGTTCCAGCTGAGGAAAAACAGCCCCAGAACGTGATGCTGCCACCACCATGTTTCACTGTGGGTATGGTGTTCTTGTGGTGATGTGCAGTGTTGTTTTTGCACCAAACATATCTTTTGGAATTATGACCAAAAAATTCAACCTTGGTTTCATCAGAACACATTTTCCCACATGCTTTTGGGAGACTTCAGATGTATTTTTGCTAAATTTAGCCAAGCTTGGATGTTTTTCTTCGTAGGTTCCTGCCGCTCTACCCCATAGCCCAGACATATGAAGAATACAGGAGATTGTTGTCACATGTACCACACAGCCAGTATTTGCCGGATATTCCTGCAGCTCTTTTAATGTGCCTCTTGGCAGCCTCCCTGACCAGTTTTCTTCTCGTCTTTTCATCAATTTTGAAGGAACGTCCAGTTCTTGGTAATGTCACTGTTGTGCCATATTTTCTCCACTTGATGATCACTGTCTTCACTGTGTTCCATGATATATCTAATGCCTTGGAAATTCTTTAGTATCCTTCTCCTGACTGATACCTTTTATCAATGAGATCCCTCTGATGCTTTGCAAGCTCTCTGCAGACCATGGCCTTTGCTGTTGGATGCGACTAAGAAAATGTCAGGAAAGACCTACTAGAACAGCTGAACTTTTTTGAGGTTACTCAGAGGCAATTTAAATGATGGCAGGTGTGTACTGACTCCTATTTAACATGAGTTTGAATGTGATTGCTTAATTCTGAACACAGCTACATCCCCAGTTATAAGAGGGTGTGCACACTTTTGCAAACCAATTGTTTTTTCATTTTTTATTTTTACTTCCCCTCCGTAAAAGATTTCAGTTTGTTTTTCAATTGAATTTTAGTTTATAGGTCACATTAAAAGTGGAAAAAGTTCCGAAATGATTTATCTTCTTCTCATTTTTTATTTTTTTTACATCACAGAAACCTGACATTTTAACTGGGGTGTGTAGACTTTTTATATTCATTGTATATAAACAGACGTGTTTTAGGGTTGCCACCTCATCCTTTTAAACTGGAGCACATATGAGTTACACAGATTCTGAGGCTAATTCAATGCAGATAAGGCACCAAGTGAGTTTAATTACCACCTTAATCAGCCACAGAACCTGTGTAATTAATATGTGTTCGGTTTTAAAGGGATGAAGTGGCAACCCTAAGGCTGCTTTCACACTGGGGTGGTATTCAGGCGTTACAGCGCTAAAAATAGCGCCTGTGTAGCGCCTGAAAAAAACCGGCCCCTCTGGCTTTCACACTGGAGCGATGCGCTGGCAGGACGGTGAAAAAAGTCCTGCTAGCCGCATCTTTGGAGCGGTGAAGGAGCGGTGTATTCACCGCTCCTACCCATTGAAATCAATGGGACACCGCAGCAATACCGCCGGCAAAGCCCCGCTGCAGCGGCGCTTTGCGGGCGGGTTTAACCCTTTTTCGGCCGCTAGCGGGGGTTAAAACCACCCCGCTAGCGCCCGCAGACCGCCGCTAAAGCGACGGTAAAGCGCCGCTAAAAATAGCGGCACTTTACCGCCGACGCCGCTCCCGCTGCAGTGTGAAAGCAGCCTTAGGGTCCTTTCACATGGGGTGGATCAGTAATGATATCCCCGTGGATATCCGCTTGCTCAGCGGGGATCGCCGGAGCGATCTCCGCTGAGCAGGCAGAGGACAGGTCTCTCTCTGCACACTGTGCAAGGACGGACCTGTCACAGCACCGCTCTCCCCTATGGGAGATCGGGTGACGACAGACCGCAGTGTCTGTCGTCACCCAATCCGATGATGGATGGAAAAATTGCTTTTTCCTCCGTCACACTTTTTCGGATCGGAGAGGCTCGGATGTCAGCGGACATGTCACCTCTATGGAGCATCCGCTCAAGCGTATGACTTTTTTTACTTTGCTGCTATAGGCTCTAGACTCAGATCATTTGTAAACCTAGCAATATCCCTGACCTTTTACCTATAGCAGGGATATGCAATTACCGGCCTTCCAGCTGTTGCAGAAGTACAATTCCCATGAGGCATAGCCAGACTCTGACAGCCAGAAGCATGACACCCAGAGGCAGAGCATGATGGGACTTGTAGTTTTGCAACAGCTGGAGGTCTGCTAATTGCATATCCCTGACCTATAGGTAAAAAATAGCCAAGGCAGTTTACTCCCACCAAGCTTTCACTTGGATGCAACCATTTGCAATTCATGTATTATTTGTATATTTTATTCACTACAAATAGACACTTTGTTTATTTGCAACATAGTATTTCGCAGGAGTTGTTTCCTAGCTTACCTGATGACTTATTTTCTATGGTATTGATCATTTCCATTGTGAAAATGCACCTGACAATTCTTTTTTTTCATCGACAATAGAAATATTTCTTCTTCATAACCCACACCAACTTTCAGTACTTATTTACAAAGCTTCCATACATGGAGATTCCGCTGCACTGCAACACGTTTACTAAGCCACTGATGTGCTTTCATTCTGAATTAGAAGAAAAGAAATGCACACACACTGACTAGCGTTAGTGTGTGTGTGCTTTTCTTTTCTTGGAAATTAGTCCATTCATAGATATAAAATATAATTCAGTCCAGCGTTGGACTGGAGCAGCCATACATTGCTGTTTCCTCAGCCTTATACAAGGTAGTATCAGTATCGCCCATTAGAAGGGACAATGAGAGCAGCAGCAGCTCACACACATTTCCCCAATCAAAGCAACACAACTTTCTGACTTGGCGCCAAACTCATACAGATCTTCCCGTCCAAACCCCGCCCCCATCCGCTCTGCGCCCTATCAGCGGCGGCTATTGGATGTTCCGGGTGCTCGGCGGCACATGGCAGTGTATGTATATATGGAGGGTCATGGTGTGTGTGGAGCCCAGTCATGAGACTGGCAGGGTGGCGGAAGCTGCTGCTTGGTACACAGGGAGCCCGTTTCCAGGCGTCCCTTGTTTGCCCCTGCTCTGTATGCTCGGTTTGTTTAGGATGAGTTCAGGTCAGGAAACAAGTAGTAGTCTCCAGTGCCAGTCCGAGTATTGTCATACTAGCTAGAACGTAGTCACCAATGTCTATGTACAATACGTTGTGTGTGCATGTTACAGTAAAGCTGGCAGCTTTTTGTATGTTTTCATATTTTTGGAATGGCAGAAGTAACGTATTTATATAGTAAAATAAAGATCAGAATTCGCCTTAGGTGTATTGTGTGCTGTAGCTCTCACTATACACATTACAATCTGTGCAACCTCTGCTGCATTAGATCCACCAACAATTATGTAGTGCAAGGACCTACCTGATTGGAAATGGATGGAATAGGTGGCTCCTCCAGTTTCATAGTTTGATTAGATCTAAAGCTGATTGTATAATCAGATTGGAGTGTGTAGTGGTAAGGATGAGCTCTGGCGTGTTTGCAGAGCCCGCCAGGAAGTTAGCACTGCACTGCGCTAATCACAAGCAGTGAGACATTGTCCTGATGCATGGCTGCAGAGATCAGGAAATGTGTCACTGCCTGTGATCAGCGCAGTGCAGACTTCCTGGCAGGCTCTACATGTGGGCTGTGCGAACACGCCAGAGCGCATCCTTAGTGGTGAGTAAGGATGAGCTCAGGCGTGTTCGCATGTGCAGAGCCCGCCAAGAAGTTGGCACTGCGCTGTGCTAATCACAGGCAGTGAGACATTGCCGTGATGCGCGGCTGCAGAGATCGAGCAATGTCTCACTGCCTGTGATTAGTGCAGCGCTGCGCTGACTTCCTGGCGGGCTCTGCACGTGGACCATGTGAACACGCCTGAGCTCATCCCTAGTGGTGAGCCTATGGCCCCTTTCACACGGGCAGATTGCTTCCAGGAACGATTTAACGGAGCTATCTGCACATAACCGCAGTGTAATATTTCTCCTGCGGATAGCAGCGGCAACAAGGAAAGAAAAACAGGAAGCACATCAGAAATGGCAAGAATGTTCCAAACGCAGCTGCATGTAAACACAGCTAATCGCAATGTACAACTGCAAGTGATCACTGCCAGGATTCTCTGAATTTTAAAATAACAAAACATGCTTTTAACAGCGACAGAACAGCCGCTCGTGTGAAAGGGGCCTTATGGTGGCTATACATGCTCCAATAAATTATTCCAGTAGGAATAATTGATCTATAATCAACATGCCGCTAAGCATGAGCTCCGGCGTGTTCGCACACTCCATGTGCAGAGCCCAACAGGAAGTCAGCACTGCGCTGCGCTAATCACAGGCAGTGAGACATTTCCCGATCTGTGCAGCCGTGCATTGGTACAATGTCTCACTGCCTGTGATTAGCGCAGCGCAGACTTCCTGGCAGGCTCTGCACATGGGGTGTGTGAACACGCCTGAGCTCATCCTTACATGTCACACACGGGCAAGTGGATTTCAGTCGATGGTTAACCCCTTCATGACAGAGGGTAAAACAAATCTTAATGCTTGAACACTGTTTTGTAACTTTGACACGTGTTAGTAAAACTGTACAGTAGAGCTGCCACGACGCGTCAACGTAATCGACTACGTCGACTAAGAAAATACGTCGACGTGTGTTCTGGGCGTCGATGCGTCACAGTGGGGGCAGTGCTTAGTATCTAGCGCTGCCCTCCGTGCCGCCGTCCCCCTCTCTTCTCCCCCGCTGTCCCCCTCTCTTCTCCCCCGCCGTGCCGCCATCCCTAGGGGTTCAGCGGATCGTTACCGATCCGTGCGCACATGCCGCGCTCCACGGAGCGCTCCTCGGTCTCGGCCTTAGCCCTAGCTCCGAAGCGGCGGCTATCTTTCTACACCCAGGCTTTTACAATGTGATCGCTCCGACGGAGCGATCTCTTGTAAACAAACCGGCGTCATGACATGACGCGGGTTTCTCTCTCCCCTCTCTGTACTGATCTGTGCAGTGGAGGGGAGAGGTCGGATGGAAGCAGCCATCCCTCCATACCCAGCCAATACTCTGCCAGCCTCTGCAATGCAATACTCTGCTGCAATGCAATGGAATACAATACTCTGCTGCAATGCAATACAATATTCTGCCAGCCAATACAATACAATACTCTGCCCGCCAATACTCTGCCCGCCAATACAATACAATACTCTGCCCGCCAATACTCTGCCAGCCAATACAATACTCTGCCCGCCAATACTCTGCCCGCCAATACAATACAATACTCTGCCCACCAATACAATACTCTGCCCGCCAATACAATACTCTGCCCGCCAATACAATACAATACTCTGCCCGCCAATACTCTGCCAGCCAATACAATACAATACTCTGCCTGCCAATACTCTGCCAGCCAATACAATACTCTGCCCGCCAATACTCTGCCAGCCAATACAATACAATACTCTGCCCGCCAATACTCTGCCAGCCAATACAATACTCTGCCCGCCAATACTCTGCCAGCCAATACAATACAATACTCTGCCCGCCAATACAATACTCTGCCCGCCAATACAATACAATACTCTGCCCGCCAATACTCTGCCCGCCAATACAATACAATACTCTGCCCGCCAATGCATTGCAATACTCTGCAATGCAATACAATACTCTGCAATGCAATACTCTCAAGGTTATCCAAAGGATTAATTAGCTAATCAAAAAAAAAAACACTAGATTCATTAAAAAATAAAAATAAAAAAAATAATCGTATAGTCGTTGACTAATCGAAAAAATAATCAATAGATTAGTCGACAGACAAATTAATCGTTAGTTGCAGCTCTACTGTACAGGCCATCGCAAATAAATGTATTCAGGTGGATTATATCGTGTTTTTGTTAGGACAAATGTATTTTTTTTTCTTTTTTAACTACTTCAGCCCCCCCATATTTTTGGTAAAAAAAATCGCAATTAACGTTTGTGAAAAAGTTATTGTGTCAACAAAATCGGCGATTAGATTCATGGCATTTTTATTAATTATTTTTATTTTTTTACTAGAAATGGTGGCAATCAGTGATATTTTTTTGGTGGGATTGCAGTGGACAGATCGGTCACCTTGCTGCCATTTTTGACACTTTTTTTGGGGGGCACCAGTGACATTCTTATAGTAACCAGTGCAAAAAATATGCACTGTTATTGTACTAATGACGCTGGCATGGAAGGGGTTAACAGGGATGATCAAGGGGTTAAATGTGTTCCCTCACTGTGTGTTCTAACTGTATGGGGCACTGTGTGACTGGGGAAACACAGATCCGTCTTCCTGCATAGCAGAAAGAGAGGATCTGTTTGATCTTCCCTGTCAGAACGGAGATTTGTCTTATTTACATTGGCAGAAGTGTGACATTCAAAGTGCGACAGCGCTGAAAGATGAAAAATGTCCTGGGCAGGAAGGGGCGAAAGTGCCTGGTATTGAAGTGGTTAACCACTTCAATACCAGGCACTTATCCCCCCCCCCCCTCCTGCCAAAGCCAATTTTCATCTTTCAGCGCTGTCACTACACTGCACCCTAATACATTTTTTATCATTTTGTTCCCACAAATAGAGCTTTCTTATGGTGGTATTTTTTACTAAACAAATAAAACAAATAAAAAATAATTTTTTATTTTTTTTGGAAAAAATACGTTTTTCTTTGTTTCTGTTTATAAAATGTAAAATAGTAAGCTTTCTCGTTCACTGATGGGCACTGATGAGCTGCACTGATGGGTGGCACTGATGGTCACTCAGGCGACACTGAAAGGCTGCACTAATGGGTAGTTATGGGCGGCACTGATAGACATCACTGGTGGCAATGGCACTGGCAGGCATTTTTAATGGGCACTGATTGGCATATCCTTGGTGGTCTAGGGTGGCATACCTGGTGGTCCTGTGCGGTGGCCATCCCTGGCGGGCATCTGTGGGGGGGCTGCGCTGATAAAAACTCAGCATGGACCCCCCTGTCAGGAGAGCTGCCGATCGGCTCTCCTCTACTCGAGTCTGTCAGAGACGGGTGAGGAAAAGCTTATAAACGGCTGTTCCTGTTTACATCCTGATCAGCCGTGATTGGACACGGCTGATCACGTGGTCAGATTGACACGCCGCACCACAGAGATCCCCGCGCTGTGCTGATAATCAATGTGCTGGTTATTGAAGAGGAGTCAAAAGCCCCAAGTTAGATGCACCTCTTTCATCAGTTTCAAAAAACACAGACCTAGTGTTTCACGATATGGTCACACTTAGGTATCTGATGGATAAAAGAGGAGATATCCTTCTACGCAGGGCCTGGGATTCATCCATTGCTAATCTTAAACTAGCCGTAACATCAATTTTCCTAGCCAGAAACCTAGAAGTATGGTTTACACAAATGCAGATGTGTCTTTCGGCAGGAACTTCAAGAGAGCAAATCCTGAAATCGTTCCCTCTCTTCTTTCGGGCAGTAGGCTTTTTGGCAGATTCTTCTGCAGAGTCCGTTAGAATGACTGCTAAGACCTCGGCCTTGGTGAATTCGGCCAGAATTTTTTTCGTGAATAGATCAGAGTCCTGATCCTGGTCCCCCAATTGGATCAAGGCAAGGGCTTTTATTCTTCTATCTTTGTCATTAGGAAGCCGTTGGAAAAGTATCGGCGAACCTCCAGTCTCAAAACCGCTCAATCAGGTACAAGCATTTTCGTATGGAAATAGTGTTTTCAATCAAAAATCTGCTTTACCCGAACTGCTTCATGGCCACTTTGGATATGAGGGATGCCTATTTGCAAATCCCTATACAACAAGCTTTCCAGAAATTTTTGAGACTAGCAGTCAAGATGGGGACAGAGATCCATCACTTTCAATTCCAGGCCCTGGCTCTTCTAAAGTTAAAAGCAATTCCTATCATCCCTTACCTGGACGACCTTCTAGTGGTGGCAGAATCATACCAAAAATTGGAAGGGGATCCCCAGACCGGTACAGGACTTCCTACAGTCCCTGGGCTGGTTGATCAACAAAGAGAAGTCTTCCCTGATTCCTACCCAGAGGGTGACGTATCTGGGATACAAATTTTGTTCAGTAAGCCAGAAGGTTTTCCTCCTACAGGAAAGGATCTCAAAAATGATTCAGGCAACGTCAGCCTTACAGACCAATAAGTTGATTTCTGATGACCTCTTGCTTTCCCGCAGTTCCATGGACAAGGTTGCATCAACACCCACTACAACTGTTTCTGCTAAGGAACTGGGACGGAGACACAAGTTCCCTATATTTGAGGGTTCAGATACCCTCCAGGGTAAAAAGAAGCTTGTGGTGGTGGAGGTCCCACCTTCACCTGACAAGAGGTCCGCAATGGTCCATTCCTATATCCCAGAGGATCACAACGGATGCAATTTCCTGGGGATGGGGAGCCCATCTCAGCAGCACAGTAGCATAGGGAAGATGGACCCCGGGGAAGCAAGAGTGTCATTGAATCATCAGAGAGAGCTTCTAGCAGTTCAGAGAGCCTCAACCCAACTATGTAAGAATTATTGCTCTCGCTCCAATGTTCACAGCAATACATGTGTGGTACAGACACCATTTACATATGTCTGCATGGCTTACATACGCTTTTGCTTCAGCACAAAGGGATGGGGGCACTTTAAATTATTATTTTTTTTTGCAATCCTTTTTCATTATTTTTTTTTCAATCACTTTTGTTCCTATTACAAGAAATGTAAACATCCTTTGTAACAGGTCCTCTTTATCGAGAGATCTGGGGTCAAAAAGACCCCAAATCTCCTCTTTACCTTTAAAAGCAAAAAAAAATAAAATTAATTCCAGCCTGGACCAGAAGTAAAGTCATGAATTCACTCAAGTCCTCCAAGGCCATAAATGTGATCAAAGAGGATCTACTTTTTGATCACTTATGGGAGCAGCTGGCTGCACCATCGAATCGTTTCTCGGGGGAACTGGTGAAAAAGGTAAGTCTGGAAAACACCATCGAGCATCAGGGGGGGCGTCCCTTCCCACCACTTCTGAAAGCGTTCCAGTGGCTCATGAGCCACTTGGAATGCTTTCAAGAGAAAGCCAGCTGGTGGTTGGAAAAAAGTGATACTGGGGTTATGGGTGATATCTTCAGGCATAATCCCGGTAAACCACTTGAAACCGTACTGTCTGTATGCGTATTGCAGTCAGCAAGTAGAAAATTCTTGCTCACCATGACCTACCACCAAAGAACAACCCCAAATAAATTGTCCTGCTTCTGAAAAATAATTCACTGACCTCGACCTTTGATTCTAATGCCCCATACACACTATCAGATTTTTTTTCCCTTCAGGTTTATCAAAACCATGTAGTGCAAGGGCCTGCCTGTTTGCATACAAATTGAAACTCCTAAGGTTTGACCTCATATTATATGGTTTTGGTAAATCTGAAGGAAAAACTCAGCAGAAAAACTGATAGTGTGTATGGGGCTTTATTCTGACTTTTGACCCTATCCTGACACTGACCTAGATCAAAACTTGATCTAGCTATTTTTTATCTTTAGTTTTTGTTATTATTTATTTTACACATCGTTTGGTTACTGTAAAAATACCCCAACTGCTGACTTAAACAGGTAGTTACCAGTCCAGCACTATCCTCACCTGGGCTGGTTCTTCACGGGTCTTTGTGTCCCTGGTGCCAGTGGCATCACTAGGGGGTGGCTTCTGGGGCTATAGCCCTGAATTTAGGGCCCATAGCCCCGAGTCTCCTACAGGGGCAATTGTCCCCGCGGGCCCGGGACGGTGAGCGGGCCCGGCGGGCAGGTGAGCGGGGCCGGTGTTTGGACAGACAGTCCAGGTCCCAGAGAAAGTAGTGGGCAGGCAGGATGGTGAGTGGGCCCAGTGGCTGAGCGGATAGGCAGGAAGGTGAGTGGATAGGCTGGATGGTGGGCGGGCAGGTAATCCAGTGAGCAGGTGGGCGAGCAGAGAGATGATCTCTCACCACTCTCCCTGCATCACTGCTGTTCTGCCCTCACTGGGCAGCAGAGATATTACATCATCTCTCACTGCCCACCCTCTGGGACACCAGGGACGCATATCACTGGCAAGTGACAAGCTGCCGTTTTTGGGGTGCCATGTGGGGACTGGCTGTTGCAGCCATGTGCTTAACCGCGACCATTTTCATGGAGTCCAGCGGCTATTTCCCCAGCGGTTTTGGATGCTTTTTCTGAGGAGGCCGGCGGACATTTTTTAGTAGCCTCAGATCTGTTATACTCTAGCGGGGCGCTGGTTAGTGCAAAACTGACACAGAACACCTCATGGCAGGCAGAGTCCTGTGGGGGGCCTCTCAGTCTGTGGCAGCTAGGCGGGTGGGCAGTTTTTGTTGCTTGCCTTAGGTCCCTAAGGGTGACAGGCGAGAGTAGGTCAGCATGGTGTCAGAAGCTGGCGCTTCTTCCATAGACATCCCTGTTATAGCAGCCAGTTCCCCTGCACCTGTGGTGCCTATGGATTCTCTGACGGTGGTCCTGGAATCTTTTGTTGCCAGGGTAGAAGCGGCGTGCGGGCGCAAGGGGGGTAAAAAAATGCCCCCCACCGTCTTCTGGGGAAAGCTCTGATTCAGACTCGGGTCCCGCTGTGACAGGCGGCCCCTGTTCTGACATTTCAGAGGATGTGGACCAAGACCGTTTGGACAGTGAGGATGACTCTGTGTCCGGGTGAGCGCAGGAAAAAGCTACTAGGAGCACTTATTACAGCGGTGCGGGATACCCTAAAGATAGAGGATACAGCGGGGACATCTGCAGTGGTGTTGGTCCCTTTTGGGTCCCACAAGCCGGTCCGCACTGCTAAGGTGTTTCCATATCTAACTTATATTGATAAGTTAATTTACAAGGAATGGGGAAGCCCGCAGCGGGCCTTTTATGTCCTAAGATGAATGGCGGTGCGTTACCCTTTTGAGGAGAGTTTTCTGAAAAAATTGACATCTCATCCGGTTGTGGACCCCCCGGTATCCAGTTTAAATAAGGTAACCACGATCCCGGTGGAAGGTTTCAAGGACCCTACCGACAGAAGGGCAGAGGCAGTGACCTGGTCCATGTTTACGGTGGTGGGGTCAGCATTGCGGCCGGTGTTAGCCACAGCCTTGGTGTCACAAACGCTTACTGAATGGGCTAAATTGTTGCACCACGAGTTGGGGAAGGAACAGTTTTCTCCGCTCTGTGTGGAACTGGCAGACCAGTTGGTGCACGGCCTTAAATATGTCTGTGATGTGGCCCTGGATATGGCCCCTTTGCTTTCTAGAGCATCAGTATCAGCAGTGGTGCTGCGTCGCTTGATTTGGCTTAAGTGCTGGTCTGCGGACCAGGCATCTAAGAAAGCAATGGCGGATATGCCCTTCCAAGGTGAGAGTCTATTTGGAGCCTCACTGGAAGACATTATTATGAATGTTACTGGGGGAAAGAGTACTTTGCTACCACAGTCCAGGAAGGGTAAGGAGCCACGCCGTAGGCAGGGGCACTCGTTTTTCGTCTGCCCGGGTCGGCAGTTAAGCGTTCCCAGTCTGACAAGGTACTTACGGAGGGACAAAAATGTCCCTGATTTCGCAAGCCTGTGAGCAAATGAAGCATGTTGCCGCATGAAGAAATGCACCCACCCGACTCTCGGTTGGGGGGCCGCCTTCGGGAGTTTGCAGTCCGGTGGACCTCCCTCCTTTCCGACCAGTGGGTCTGTGAACTGGTTTTGTCAGGCTGCAAGTTTGTTTCTTTCTTGTCCGCCAAACAGATTTTTTTCCCTCCAACTTTCATCTTCTGCTGGCTCATGGGGAGGCCCTGTCTGGGGCAGTACAGGACCTGCTGCTGCACGGGGTGATAGTACCTGTACCTAACTGTTTGTAGTCCCAAAGAAGGAAGGGGTCAGTCTGGTCCTGGATCTCAAGGCCCTCAAGTGCTTTGTGAAGGTTCAGGATGGAATCGGTTCATTTGCGCTCCATCAGGGGGATTACTTGGCGTCTTTGGACATCAAGGATGCACACTTGCATGTCCCCATATGCATGAGGCATCAGAGGTTTCTACGATTTGTGGTCAGGGACGATAACTACCAATTTGTAGCTCTCCCCTTTGGCCTAGCGACGGCACCAAGGGTCTTCACCAAGGTGCTAGCCCCAATTCTGACGTTGCTAAGACAACGAGGGATTGCAATCGTGGGTTACCTGGACAATCTCCTCCTGAGAGCAGCTTCTGCCTCAGAATTAAGGGAGGATGTGGAGATCACCATACAGACATCTCCAGGAGTTTGGTTGGGTGTTGAACCTCCAGAAGTTGGTGTTGGTGCCGACTCAGCGCCTGGAGTACATGGGGTTAATTCTGGACTCCTCAGAGGCAAGAGTTTTTCTCCCTTCGGACAAGCTGAAGACTCTTCAATCGGTGGTGCAATTGTTGATGTCCCGTCGGTGGTCATAGCTGTGTTTCTGCATTCAATTTCTGGGTCTCACGGAAGCCACTTTTAAGGCGGTACCGTATGCTCAATTCCACACTCGAGTCTTGCAGAAAGAGATCCTGTTCAAATGGGACAAATCTCCGACATCCCTGGATTGTCAAATAGTCAGGGATTACCTTCTCTGGTGGCTGAGGTCTCCAGCCCTTCGGTCCAGGAAGTCGTTCCTTCCTCATTGGACAGTGATTACAACAGATGCCAGCCTGATCAGCTGGGGGGGGAGTTTGGGGCGTACAGTCGGCCCAGGGTCGCTGGACGCAGGAAGTTTCTCGCCTGCCGATCAATGTGCTGGAGCTTCAGGCGATCAGGTGGTGCCTCTCCACATGGTTGCAGAGGCTACAGGGGCGTCCGACCAGGATCCAATAAGACAATGCCACAGAGGTGGTGTATGTTAACCATCAAGAAGGGACTAGGAGCTTGGCTGCAGCGCTGGGGGTCGCTCACATCCTACAGTGGGCAGAGCGTCACGTGCCGGCTTTGTTAGCCCTATACATTCCGGGTGTAGAAAACTGGAAGGCGGACTACTTCAGTCGTCAACTGCTGGACCAGGGGGAATGGTCGCTGCATCCGGAAGTATTTCAGCTCATTTGCCTAAGGTGGGGCACGCTAGATGTGGATCTCTTGGCCTCTCGGCTCAATCGGAAGGTACAGAGGTTTGTGGCTAGGTCAAGATATCCCTGGGCAGACGCATCAGGTGCATTGGTGGCTCCATGGGGGCAGAGTGGAGGCAGAGGGGATTCCGGGGATTCTGATTGCCCCAGATTGGCCTTAATGTCCTTGGTACGCTGAGATAGTAGGAATGGTGGCGGTTGTTCCTTGGTGGCTGCCGATTCGGGAGGACCCTCTGTCACAAGGCCCAATAATTCATCCTGCTTTACCGTTGCTGGTTTTAACGACATGGCTGTTGAAAGCCAAGTGCTAAGGGACCGAGGACTGATGGCTTCGGTAATCTCCACTATGCTGAGGGTGCAGAAGTCCTCTTCTTTGAAGATTTAGCATCGTACGTAGAAGGCCTACATCTCCATGTATGAGGAGATGGGGTGGCGTCCGTGTACATATTCAGTTTCCAGGATCCTGCTGTTTTTGCAGCGAGGAGTGGATCAGAAACTTGCATTAAGGAGCAGATATTAGCTTTGGCTGTCTTTTTTTTTTTCAGCGACCTTTGGCGACTCATTCATTGGTGAGTACGTTTGTTCAGGGGATTTGACATGTGGCCCCACCGGTACGACCACCACTGCCTCTGTGGGATTTGAATTTGGTGCTCTCGGTGCTTCAGAAACCGCCGTTTTAAAACATTAGGGAGATTCCCTTATTTACACTCTCTCAGAAAGTAGTCTTTCTAGTGGCTATTACATCTGCAAGGTGGGTTTCTGAGTTGGAGGCCTTGTCATGCAAGTCTACCTACTTGATCCTCCACAAGGATAAGGCCCGCAGCCTTCGTTTCTTCCAAAGGTTGTTTCGGCCTTTCATCTAAATGAGGACATTGTGCTACTGTCCTTACGTTCTCGGCTGTCACATTCCAAAGAGGTTGCTTTGCATTCTTTGGATGTGGTCCGGGCTCTGCAGGTGTATTGGTCTGCTACAGCTCCTTTTCGGAGGTCGGACTCCCTGTTTGTATCAGTGGCTGGTCTGAAGAAGGGCCTGGCGGTCTTGTTCGGCTACCATTTCTTGGTGGATCAGACAGATTGTGGTTCAGGCTTATGCCATAAGGGGGCGGGTGCCCCCTTTTCCTGTCACGGCACATTCTACCAGGGCAATTGGTGCCTCCTGGGCTTTCCGACATCAAGTGTCCGTTTTTCCAGGTGTATAAGGCGGCGACCTGGCCGTCCGTTCACGCTTTCAATAAATTTTACAAGGTTGATGTGAGCAAATCTTCGGATGCATGCTTCGGCCGCAAGGCTTTTGCAGGCGGCCGTTTAAGGTTGCAACTCCTCTGTTGAGGAGTTCTTTTAGTTATGGGTGGAGTTTATTTTCTTTCTGTTCCCACCCCTCGTTTTTGACACTGGGGAGGTCCCTAAGGTCAAGATTAAAGGTGCTGCGTCTGTCCATGAATGAAAGAGAAAATAAGATTTTTGTACTCACCATAAAATCCTTGTCTCTGAAGTTCATTGACAGACACAGCACCCACCCCTCCTATTTATGTTTGTATTGCTTTTTTAAGAAATTAGCTGCTGGTAGCAGAGTTATAGCCAGTAGGACTGCACTCTGGGCGATACTATACAGCTTTGCTGTTTTTATGGTTTTTGCCTAGTCCTCTCCTAAAGGTGGCAATATAAATCTAAGGTCAAGATTAACCACTTCAGCCTCGGACCAATAAATACCTTAAGGACCAGAGGTCTTTTTCCAATTTCACACTGCGCTGCTTTAACTGGTAATTGCGCGGTCATGCAATATTGCACCCAAACGAAATTTGCGTCCTTTTCTTCCCACAAATAGAGCTTTCTTTTGATGGTATTTGATTGCCTCTGCGATTTTTATTTTTTGCGATATAAATGGAAAAAGAGCGAAAATTTTGAAAAAAAATGATATTTTCTTCTTTTTGTTATAAGAAAAATCGAATAAACTAAATTTTAGTCATACATTGAGGGCAAAATTTATTCAGCCACATGTCTTTAGTAAAACAAATGTCAATAAGCGTATATTTTTTGGTTTGCGCAAAAGTTATAGCGTCTACAAACTAGAGTACATTTTCTGGAATTTACACAGCTTTTAATTTATGACTGCCTATCTCATTTCTTGAGGTGCTAAAATGGCAGGGCAGTACAAACCCCCCCCAAATGACCCCATTTTGGAAAGTAGACACCCCAAGGAAACTGCTGATGGGTATGTTGAGCCCATTGAATATTTATTTTTTTTGTCCTAAGGGATTGAATAATGACTAAAAAAAAAAAAAAAAAATGTACAAAAAGTTGTCACTAAATGATATATTGCTCACACATGCCATGGTTATATGTGGAATTGCACCCCAAAATATATTCCGCTACTTCTCCCGAGTACGGGGATACCACATGTGTGGGACTTTTTGGGAGTCTAGTTGCGCACGGCATCCCGAAAACCAATCACCACCTTCAGGATTTCTAAGGGTGCAAATTTTTGATTTCACCCCTCACTACCTATCACAGTTTCGAAGGCCATAAAAAGCCAAAATAGCACAAAACCCCCCAAAATGACCCCATTTTGGAAAGTAGACACCCCAAGCTATTTACTGAGAGGCATGTTGAGTCCATGGAATATTTTATATTTTGCCACAAGTTGCGGGAATATTACAAACTTTTTTTTTTTTGCACAAAGTTGTCACTAAATGATATATTGCTCACACATGCTATGGGCATATGTGAAATGACACCCCAAAATACATTCTGCTGCTTCTCCTGAGTACAGGGATACCACATGTGTGGGACTTTTTGGGAGCCTAGCCGCGTACGGGACCCCGAAATCCAAGCACCGCCTTCAGGATTTCTAAGGGCATAATTTTTTTATTTTACTCCTCACTACCTATCACTACCTATCACAGTTTTGACGGCCATAAAATGCCAAGATGGCACAAAACCCCCCCAAATGACCCCATTTTGGAAAGTAGACACCCCAAGGAAACTGCTGATGGGTATGTTGAGCCCATTGAATATTTTTATTTTTTTGTCCTAAGGGATTGAATAATGACTAAAAAAAAAAAAAAATGTACAAAAAGTTGTCACACATGCCATGGTTATATGTGGAATTGCACCCCAAAATATATTCAGCTACTTCTCCCGAGTATGGGGATACCACATGTGTGGGACTTTTTGGGAGTCTAGTCGCGTACGGCACCCCGAAAACCAATCGCCACCTTCAGGATTTCTAAGGGTGCAAAGGCCATAAAATGCCAAAATAGCACAAAACCCCCCCAAATTACCCCATTTTGGAAAGTAGACACCCCAAGCTATTTACTGAGAGTCATGTTGTCTGAACGAAAAAAAAGAGATTGATCGGTGGGTATGCCCACCATTAGATACCTCCCTTCATCCACCCACTTCTAATGATGGACATACATGCACCATTTATATATGCCGAAGCATGGGGGCATCCTCCCGCAAAAAAGTTATGCCGCGTACATACGTTCAAACTTTTCCATGGGCAAGCCCCCTGTCGGAATTTTGACCGTATGTACGCGGCATTAGGAGCAAAATCACTCCTCCACCCCTTATGCCCCCATGCTTCGGCATATATGCTCTTTTTTAACTGTGGTGGTGAAATCACCGCCTACAGCACTGGAGTCACGGCTTTATGTATCGTGGGAGCAAACGCTGTTGCTGTCAAGATAAATAAATCCGCGCTGCAGCTGAATGGCGTACCTGCTAAGCAAATTATGGTTAACGTTAAAACAAAGTAACATCCCAGTAAAACCTTACCATACCATACCTGCAAAGCAATTGCCAAAAAAAACTGTAAAAAATAAAAATTTTTTTAACACAACCTGTGCCTAAAATATATATATGCCGAAGCATGGGGGCATCCTCCCGCAAAAAAGTTATGCTGCGTACATACGTTCAAACTTTTCCACGGGCAAGCCCTCCGTCGGAATTTTGACCGTATGTACGCGGCATTAGGAGCAAAATCACTCCTCCACCCCTTATGCCCCCATGCTTCGGCATATATGCTCTTTTTTAACTGTGGTGGTGAAATCACCGCCTACAGCACTGGAGTCACGGCTTTATGTATCGTGGGAGCAAACGCTGTTGCTGTCAAGATAAATAAATCCGCGCTGCAGCTGAATGGCGTACCTGCTAAGCAAATTATGGTTAACGTTAAAACAAAGTAACATCCCAGTAAAACCTTACCATACCATACCTGCAAAGCAATTGCCAAAAAAAACTGTAAAAAATAAAAATTTTTTTAACACAACCTGTGCCTAAAATATATATATGCCGAAGCATGGGGGCATCCTCCCGCAAAAAAGTTATGCTGCGTACATACGTTCAAACTTTTCCACGGGCAAGCCCTCCGTCGGAATTTTGACCGTATGTACGCGGCATTAGGAGCAAAATCACTCCTCCACCCCTTATGCCCCCATGCTTCGGCATATATGCTCTTTTTTAACTGTGGTGGTGAAATCACCGCCTACAGCACTGGAGTCACGGCTTTATGTATCGTGGGAGCAAACGCTGTTGCTGTCAAGATAAATAAATCCGCGCTGCAGCTGAATGGCGTACCTGCTAAGCAAATTATGGTTAACGTTAAAACAAAGTAACATCCCAGTAAAACCTTACCATACCATACCTGCAAAGCAATTGCCAAAAAAAACAGTAAAAAATAAAACATTTTTTAACACAACCTGTGCCTAAAATATATATATGCCGAAGCATGGGGGCATCCTCCCGCAAAAAAGTTATGCTGCGTACATACGTTCAAACTTTTCCACGGGCAAGCCCTCCGTCGGAATTTTGACCGTATGTACGCGGCATTAGGAGCAAAATCGCTCCTCCACCCCTTATGCCCCCATGCTTCGGCATATATGCTCTTTTTTAACTGTGGTGGTGAAATCACCGCCTACAGCACTGGAGTCACGGCTTTATGTATCGTGGGAGCAAACGCTGTTGCTGTCAAGATAAATAAATCCGCGCTGCAGCTGAATGGCGTACCTGCTAAGCAAATTATGGTTAACGTTAAAACAAAGTAACATCCCAGTAAAACCTTACCATACCATACCTGCAAAGCGATTGCCAAAAAAAACAGTAAAAAATAAAACATTTTTTAACACAACCTGTGCCTAAAATATATATATGCCGAAGCATGGGGGCATCCTCCCGCAAAAAAGTTATGCTGCGTACATACGTTCAAACTTTTCCACGGGCAAGCCCTCCGTCGGAATTTTGACCGTATGTACGCGGCATTAGGAGCAAAATCGCTCCTCCACCCCTTATGCCCCCATGCTTCGGCATATATGCTCTTTTTTAACTGTGGTGGTGAAATCACCGCCTACAGCACTGGAGTCACGGCTTTATGTATCGTGGGAGCAAACGCTGTTGCTGTCAAGATAAATAAATCCGCGCTGCAGCTGAATGGCGTACCTGCTAAGCAAATTATGGTTAACGTTAAAACAAAGTAACATCCCAGTAAAACCTTACCATACCATACCTGCAAAGCAATTGCCAAAAAAAACTGTAAAAAATAAATTTTTTTTTAACACAACCTGTGCCTAAAATATATATATGCCGAAGCATGGGGGCATCCTCCCGCAAAAAAGTTATGCTGCGTACATACGTTCAAACTTTTCCACGGGCAAGCCCTCCGTCGGAATTTTGACCGTATGTACGCGGCATTAGGAGCAAAATCACTCCTCCACCCCTTATGCCCCCATGCTTCGGCATATATGCTCTTTTTTAACTGTGGTGGTGAAATCACCGCCTACAGCACTGGAGTCACGGCTTTATGTATCGTGGGAGCAAACGCTGTTGCTGTCAAGATAAATAAATCCGCGCTGCAGCTGAATGGCGTACCTGCTAAGCAAATTATGGTTAACGTTAAAACAAAGTAACATCCCAGTAAAACCTTACCATACCATACCTGCAAAGCAATTGCCAAAAAAAACAGTAAAAAATAAAACATTTTTTAACACAACCTGTGCCTAAAATATATATATGCCGAAGCATGGGGGCATCCTCCCGCAAAAAATTTATGCTGCGTACATACGTTCAAACTTTTCCACGGGCAAGCCCTCCGTCGGAATTTTGACCGTATGTACGCGGCATTAGGAGCAAAATCGCTCCTCCACCCCTTATGCCCCCATGCTTCGGCATATATGCTCTTTTTTAACTGTGGTGGTGAAATCACCTCCTACAGCACTGGAGTCGCGGCTTTATGTATCGTGGGAGCAAACGCTGTTGCTGTCAAGATAAATAAATCCACGCTGCAGCTGAATGGCGTACCTGAAAACATGAAAAATGGTTAACAATAACACAGTAAACAGTAAAGTATAAAAAATTTGAGAGAAGAGAGAGAGAGAGAGAGAGAGAGAGAACAATAAAACGACAACTATTTTTGGTTTTTATATTTTATATTTTTTTGGTTTTTTTATTTTACTTTTTTTTTTTTTTTTTTATACACTTTTTTTTGAACTGTAAACTGTAACTGTAACGGTTCGGGTCTCTCAAAATGCGATGGCATCTTTGGAGACCCTGTGTAAGTGTGCCTAGCCTGTGAAATGCTGTACCCTACGCTAATACTTCACTAGTTCATGGTAGCGTTCAAAACACTCACCCTGACAAAGACCAGGATTGCCAGGACAGCGTGGACAATAAGAACGGGTGTCACGCCTATATCCGCGCTTGCTACAGACACGACATCTTTTTTGGGGGGCTCGTTGGGTAGGGGTACTCGGGAGGACATAAGAATAATGCCTCTCATGCAGCCGGCTTACTGCATTTGGTTGGGAATGGTGAGGTACAGAACCGTCTGGAAACAGAAGCTCTGTGACAACCTCTCTTTGGAAGAAAAGAAAGGTTAATGTTCCGCCTGAAGTTTTGTATAGCACAAAAGCATTCAGCAAAGCCAATTGAAATAAGTAAGCAGACACTTTTTTGTACCAGCGTCTGGTCTTACGGGAAGTTAGATACGGCGCCAACATCTGGTCATTGAGGTCCACCCCTCCCATATTTTTGTTATATTCGTGGACACAGAGGGGTTTCTCCACAATACCAGTCGCCGTAGAAATTTGGACCGTCGTGTCTGCATGAAGGGAGGTAAGAACGAAAACATTCTTATTATGCCTCCACTTCATAGCGAGCAAATTATTACACCGATAGCAGGCTCTCTCCCCCAGCCTAAGACGGGAATCTACAAGCCGCTGGGGAAAGCCCCGGCGATTAGGTCGCACGGTGCCACATGCTCCAATCTGATTATCAAATAAATGACTAAACAGTGGCACGCTGGTGTAATAGTTGTCCACGTACAAGTGGTACCCCTTTCCGAATAAGGGTGACACCAATTTCCACACTATCTTGCCAGCGCTTCCTATGTAATCAGGGCAGTTCTCCGGCTCTACGTAACTATCTTTACCCTCATAAACCATAAAGCTCCATGCATAGCCTGTGGCCCTGTCACAGCACTTATAGAGCTTGACCCCGTATCTGGTACGCTTGTTGGGAATGTACTATTTGAATGACAAGCGACCAGTAAACTTAACCAGGGACTCATCAACGCAGACAACTTTTTGGGGAGTAAACAAGTCTGCAAAACGTTGGTTGAAGTGGTTTATGAGGGGCCGAATTTTGTAGAGCCGATCGTATTCAGGGTCTCCACGTGGACGACAAAGTTCATTGTCACTGAAGTGCAAGAACCGCAAGATCTGCTCGTATCGTTTCCTGGACATGGAGTTAGAGAACACGGGCATGTGGTCAGCCGGATGCGTGGACCAATAAGCCCGCATCCGCATAAATTTATGTGTGCCCATGTTGAGGGAAAGGCCCAAAAACGTCTTAAATTCGGAAACCGTAACTGGTTTCCAATCTCTGGCAAGAGACGGCAACTGGGGATTAGCGGCGATGCGTTGACCAGCATATAAATTGGTTTGGTCCACAATAGATCTATAGAGATCTTCCGTGAGATACAGAGAATAAAAATCGAGTGGCGTAAAATCATCTGTATCCACCTGAATACCGGGTTGGGCAGTGAATGGGGGAAGTACGGGTTCTGCAGAAGTGGTGGGCACCCAATTGGGATAGGCAAATTCTGCAGGAAGGGCACTATGGGTACGACGGGCCTGTCTTTGTCTTCTTCTTGGTGGCAGCGGGACACTACTTGTGCTTGCCACCTCGCCAGCTTGAACTGCACTTATGGGACTCGCCACGTCACCACGTGATACTGCAGTGCTGGATGTACGTCCAGGGTGTACTAGGCCGCTGGTGCTTGCCAGTTCACCAAAAGGATGAGCGGCGCTAGTACTGGCTCTATACTCCATACGAGGGACTTGCGGTTCCTGCACCTCAACAACATCAGAAAATCGGGGTCGGGTACGCCTGACAATAGCAGGGACCTCTTCTTCGTCGTCAGAGCTATCTGACATGGAGGCGCTGTCCTCTACAGGTTCGTATTCTGAGCCTGAATCTGACAGATCAGTGTCTTCCTCTTCACTATCTGTCATGCTCAGAAACGTGTAGGCCTCTTCACTAGTGTACCTTCGCTTTGCCATTTTGGGCTCTAAATTTAGGGGTACAGTAGTGAGACTCACAGGTAAAAAAGCACCTAGCCTGTCAGCGACTGTATAAAACGCTACCAAAAAAAACTGTTAGCGATCGCAGGGATCAGGCCTGACTCTGCGAACGCTGCAGTTATGTGTGTTGTGTTTTGTAAGTGACAGTGATCGATCGATACTGCACTTGGGTGGGCTGGGCTGGGCTGGGCAGAGGGGCAAAACGCAGGTGCTAGCAGGTATCTGGGCTGATCCCGCTAACAATGCTTTTTTTAGAACCCTAAATTGCTGGGCACGCTAGTATAGATCTGATCAGATCAGATATTGATCTGTTCGGATACTATACCACTAGGGGAGGTGTATGCTTTGCGCGTGTGTGTTAGCGGTGCTGGCACTAACCTAGCACTGCCTGGGGCGACGCAGACCCTTTCTGACCCTAAAACCAAATTTATATCACCCGCCGGGTGATCAGGGGGTTAAACCTTTATTAGGTAATAAATGGCGGGTGCCCTGATGCTATAAAAAGCAAACTACCTAACCAGCGTCACCCGTAACACTTATACGGTGATCACTGGTGAAAGGGTTAACTAAGGGCAATCAGGGGTTAAAACCTTTATTGGGTATTTATATGGGGGTACCTGAAGCTTTATAAAAAGCTGACGGGGAACCTAAATAACTAAATAACTAACTGGCTAACCAGCGTCACCAGTGACACTTATGCAGCGATCGCTGGTGAAAGGGTTAACTCTAGGGGCAATCAAAGGGTTAAAACCTTTATTAGGTTATATATCGGGGTACCTAACGGTATAAAAACCTGGCGTTGAACCTAAAAAAAAAACTAGCTTCCTAGCGGGACCAGTGACACTATTGCAGCGATCAGAAAAACGATTGCTTAGTGACACTGGTAAAAGAGGGTGAAAGGGTTAACTGGGAGGGCAATCAAGGGGTTAAACCTTTATTAGGGGGGGGTAGGGGGCTACCCTGGACCTAAAGGGGCCTAACACTAGCTGCCCTGACACTTTTTACAGTCACAACTGACACTAAATGTAGTGATCAATAAATAAATGAACACTGCATTAGTGACACTGTGACTGGGGGGGGGCGGGGGGCCGATCGGGGGGGTGATTGGGGGGTGACTGGGGTGAAATGTGTGCCTGTGTGTACCTATGTGTCAGTGGACTGTTGGTGCACTTACTTGAATGTCTTCACTCCTCGCTGTCCGGTTCAAAAAGACCGCCACGAGGAGTGTGACATCACTTCCTCCTCCTGTGTTTACATTTTCACAGGGGAGGAAGTTTGTCACTGGCCAGGAGCGATCGAGAGGGGATGGGCGGAAACCAACGGCCATCCCCTCATCGCCGATCGCTCCGGCACCGAAAGGGACCGCCGTATCTAGCGGGAGGGGGTCCGATCGGACCCCCCACCCGCTAGAAGGCATTCACGTACATTTACGTGATTGTGCCTGCCTGTGCCATTGTGTTGACGTACATTGGCAATACGGCGGTCCTGAAGTGGTTAAAGGTGCTGTGTCCGTCAATTAACTTTAGAGAAAAGGATTTTACTGTGAGTACAAAAATCCTATTTTTTTTTCATATTAACATAGCGCAACACACACACAAAAGGTTGAGAACTTTGCATTGTATTGCACAATAGTATATATGTACTGTATCTGTGCATGGGCATGTTGGTTCAAGCCACAGTGCAATATACAGTACATGCAGACAAAAAAAAGAAAAGTGAGTACACCCCTATTGACTTTTTTTAACGTACACTACTTAGGCAGGTGTGAAAAATTCTGGTGTGACCACCTTTTGCCTTTAAAAACAGCATCAATTCTTCTAGGTACACTTGCACTCAGTTTTTGCAGGAAATTGGCAGGTAGGTTGTTCCAAACATCTTGGAGAACTAACCACAAATCTTCTATGCATGTAGGCTGCCTCATATCCTTCTGTCTCTTCATGAAATCCCAGACAGACATGTTAATGTTAAGATCAGGGCTCTGTGGGGTCCAAACATCACTTCCAGAACTTCTTGTGCTTCTGTACACTGAAGCAAGTTCTTAATGACATTGGCTGTATGTTTAGGGTTGTTGTCCTGCTGCAGCATAAATTTGGGGCCAATCACATACCTCCCTGATGGCATGGCATGATGGATAAGTATCTGCCTATATTTCCCAGCATTGAGGACACCATCAGGCTAGGTTCACTTTTTTGCAGGTGGTGTCGCTGTGGGACCCGCCAGCAGCCGTACTTGTATGGCGGCAGGTCGGCTCTCCTGCACGAACTGACGTACCTGTACGTCGGTCCGTGCGTGTTACATTGCGGCTGCGCCGCGGGCCGCCCACAGTTGCTGTTTACAGAGGCATGACCAGGAACTGCCATTGTAAACAAGGCCGATCACCGTTCTGACGGGACATCTCAGAGATCTGCTGTTCCCAGTGATCAGGAACTGCTATCTCTGTCATCCCCCCCTACAGTTAAAACATGCTGATGGAACACATATAACCCCTTAATCGCCCCTAGCGTTAACCCCTTCCCTGCCAGTGTAATTTATACATTGATCAGTGCATTTTTTATAGCGCTGATGAATGTAATAATGTCACTGGTCCCCAAAAGGTGTCTTTTGGGGTCTGATTTGTCTGCCGCAATGTCGCAGTCTTGCTAAAAATAATTGCAGATTGCCAATATCAGTTAGCACAAAAAAAATAAAAGTCCCTAAATCTAACCCCTAGTTTGTAGACGCGATAACTTTTGTGCAAGCAATTTACGCCTATTGCGTTTTTTTTAACCAAAAAATATGTAGAAGAAATACATATTGGCCTAAACTGATAATTAGAAAGTAAAAAAAAAAAATTGTCACACTTTTTTGTTTATAGTGCAAAAAAACCCAAAAAAACGCAGAGGTGATCAAATACCACCAAAAGAAAGCTCTATTTGTGGGGAAAAAAACCCATCAAATTTGTTTAGGTACAATGTTGCACGACCACACAATTGTCAGTTAAAACGATGCAGTGTCTTATTTTCAATAAAATGGCCTGGTCGTTAAGGGGGCAAATCCTTCCGGGGCTGAAGTGGTTAAATACATGTACAAAGCTGTGAAACATCCTACGTGTTTTGGACATTAGTCCTTAGTAGAATGGTGTACCTGGGTCCTCAGTTTGTTTTTTTCTTTCGTTCAGCCCACTGGGTTGCATTCAAAAAAATGCCTGTGTGTACCAGGCAATAGCATAGCCTATAGGTCAGTGTGGATATAGGGCAGTGAAAATGTAGTTACAAAACATCTGGGGTGCCAAGGTTCGCCATCACTGTTTTAGGGTATCAAGGTTGTGTTTAGCATT
Source organism: Lithobates pipiens (assembly GCF_037356315.1). Lineage (NCBI taxonomy): Eukaryota > Metazoa > Chordata > Amphibia > Anura > Ranidae > Lithobates > Lithobates pipiens. The sequence continues at coordinate 7,564,536 of NW_027507718.1, forward strand.
GATGATCCACTTGACAACCATGAATAATATGTCTTTAGTACCGACTCTACCACTTAGGACATCAATCCATTTTATTTCAGAAATGAAAAAAAAATAAACAATTTGCTCTTCAGGGAAGGAATGTGTTTTGCTTTGTATACAAAACTCATAAATGAGCTAAATCACCAAACCAAAAGTGCAGACTTTTGCATTAGAATAAAAAACCTCACTAGACCCTTGTGCATACAATCACTGCTGATCCACAAATGTGCTTGCTTGCAACAGTAATGCCGCATGCACACGAGTGGACTAATCCGTCGGATATTACGATCGTGTATGGGCTCCAGCGGACTTTTTTTCACCCCAAAAGTCTAACGAACCCAGAAATAAAACATGTTTTAAATCTGTCCGATGGACTCCAATTTCTATCGTGAAAACCGTTCGTCTGGGTGCTAGTCCAACGGACCAAAAACTACTCATGCTCTGAACAAGTACAAGACGTGAGCGATTGGTGTGGTAAAACTAGCGTTCATTTTGAAGCTAGCACATTCCTCACGCTGCTAATTTTGTGATATTTTAATACAGTGCATTCTTTTCTTCTTTAGAATGCTAGAAGAATGAAGTTGTTTTGCTGCTCATATTCACACAGACTTTTCACAAACGTCTTTCTTCATTATTTATCTTCATCTCATGACTAATATTCTATTTTTTAAAAGCCCGATCTCCATAAATAATGTTTCCAATTATTTTTTAGACTCATCTTTATAATTTTATATTTCATTAATATTTATTTTACAATTATTTAAAATAAAAATTCTAGTGATCTCCATATAATTTTTCTTTTTGAGTTTCAAGTTACCACATTATTATCTTGTATTTTTTTTCAGAACCTTAAGGAGGTTGGTGTCCCATGTTAATTTGACATGGGGGGGGGGGGGGTTATTTACGAAAGGCAAATTCATTTTGCAATACTTGAAATTGCACTGCAAGAGCACTTGGAAGTGCAGTCACTGTGGATCCGAGGGGGACATGCAAGGAAAATAAAAAAAAAAACAGCATTTTAGCTTGCACATGATTGGATGATAAAATCACCAGAGCTTCCCCTCATTTCAGATCTTCCCCTCAGATTTACAGCGACTGCACTTCCAAGTGGACTTGCAGCGCAATTTAAAGTGCACTTTGCACTTGTAGTGCAAAATTTATTTGCCTTTTGTAAATAACTCCCATAGTCTTTATGAAATGTACCTGCCTACTCACAAACAAACTGTCCTTTTTGATTAAAAACACATAGGAAAGTATTTTCAGAAAATAAAATATACATTTATTCTGGTTAACAAAATAAAAAGGAAAGCAACACTGGAGACACTTTTGGAATTTGCGAAGCCTTTTGGCCCCCAGGGCACACATCAAGTCAGTAGAAAACAAAATTGGGATCTTGCAAATTCCATATAATAGGGAGCACAATCTAGTCCAGGACTCCCAGAGATCAGAAACAGCAGCAGATGACCTCTATGTCCCCAGGCTGTGGTACTACAACAGCCTGCATCTTCTGTCAGACCAGACTGAAGCCAGGCCATCACTTTCTTCTCTTCACTGCAACCTTCCCTCCACTCTTCTCTGCAGCCTTCCTTGGAGGCTGTGCCTCTGGTGGGGAATTTGTGGCAGGAGGAGGAGTAGGAGGATGGGCTTGATCATAGATATGGCTGGTTTCAGTGAGCTGGCCCCTCTACCCCTTCTGAAGGGCCTCAGAAAAAATCCACTCACAGAGAAGGCATTGGCCCTTCTCCAATTCAACCAACCTGGTGGCCAAATAGATACCATAGGCCTCTTCAGCATTGGGGGATTACACAGGAATTGGCTGGCTTTCCGAATGAGGGCAAGTGATGCCTCCTCTGTCCTTGTCACGTTCCTGGGCCTTTTGCTGGAAAGGCAGAGGGGAAGCACCTGGAATTATATGAGGCTCCTACTGGGCCCAGCCACCTCCTGGCTGCCACTGGGAACAGGCTCCTCCTGCCTGACACTGGTCATGGCCTCCTCCTGTCTACCACTGGGCAAGGCCTCCTTCTGGCTGAGCTCATCCTGTATATAAAAAAAAGGGACATTTTTGCTTCATGAATCACACACAATTTTCAACTCATGACTTGCAAATTAAATGTTAAGAAATAGAAAAGGCTATCATTCTGACCCCAGCCTTTTTCTAGCTGTTCACCAACATTTTACCAACATTTTTGGCCACTACTGTCTAGTGATATGTATACATCATTTTTGGGATAAAATCATTGATTTGTAAGCAATTCAAACATTTTAGTTAACATCATTAATATTAGGACAATCAATATTTCCAAAAAATATTATACCCAGCTCCAGCTGGGCGCTTCCACTTCCTCAAGGATGGAAGGGCCCGGTTGTTCCTGGGAAGCCTCTGCTGGGGTGGAAGGAAGGCTGCAGGGAAGGGTTAAAAGTAATTGCTTCACTTCAGTCTGGTCGTCCAGAAAACTGAGTTTGTGGAAGTACCACAGCTTGGGGACATAAACCTCATCTGTTGCTGCTCCCGATCTGAGGGAATTCTGTAGCTTATTGTGCTCCCGCCTGTACATATTCCGCAAGATCCCAATTTTATTTTCCACAAACCTAATGTCTGCCTGGGGTACTGACCTTGAAATGAGGGAGCCATATCAGTATCAAAGAATCAAGAAGGTGCTTAAAAGTAAGTACTTGTCGTGTGTTGTTATAATTAACTTGCATGCTGCTCCATGTGCTTTTTGTTTACTGCTGTAAATATTGTTTGTTTGCCAATACATATGATGTTTTTAAATGTTAGTTTGTCTGTTTTAGGGGATGCTGCCAGGTGGGGACCACCTACCATATTTGGTGGTCATGCCCGAAGGTCAGAAGGTTTTGGATTAGAGTGTATAACTTTGTCTACACAATCACAGGACTGAACCTGAAAAAATCACCTAAGCTGGCCCTCTTGGGGGGCACAGCGGCAGGGGCTTCCAGACCTCAGCAGAGGCTCCTTACCTTTCTATTTATTTCAGCTAAGATCTGCCGCACTACCGATAGCCCAGCTCAAACATAAAATGTCATGGTTAATGCTAAACGAACGGCTATCTGCGCTGTCTCAAGACAGGATGAAAATGTTCCATAGAATATGGGATCCATGGATTGTCTATCTAACTAACGATCCCAGGACACGCGCTGTTTAACGCTATTATAGTAGCAAGGATTCGAGGATCCAGGACTACGGCTCCCTCCCCCCCCCCCCTCCCTCCCAGCTCTCCCCCAATTCTCCTTTTTCTCCACCTTCTCCTATTTTCTAATCTTCTCTCTTCCTCTGCTATTGGGTCTTTCCCCTCTTCTTTTCTGTTCTTTGTTTTCTTTAAATCTCTCATTTAGCGGTGCTAGCTGCACGATTGGACATCTATAAAACTCAAGAGGTAACAGCATCGGCAGATGGGATCCTGTGTGATCCAGGGTTTTTAGTTGTGGAACCTGAGTTGCCGCTGCCAACATGTCTTAGGAACTGACCGGTGTTTTGCTCAATTGTGCATCGTGCTAGATGTAATACTTTGCCGCATTAATGAGACTTTTGTTTGTATTGTACTGAAAACCTTCAATAAAAATATTGAAACATTAAATGTTAGTTTGTCAATACATATAATGTATTTAGCTGGTACAGGGTTATACCTACATTTTGGTCTTGATAATTTTTCTTATTAACAGAAGTTTAGGATATTGTTGTGTAGATGTCTTTGAAACCAGAATGATTTGCAAACTTGATTCAGTGTAATGTAAGGAGAGGACATAGCAGCTGTTTACACATCTGGACTCAGGAGCACTAGTGTGGGACACCAGAGAACATTTGTTAGGGTAACCCACACATGGGCTCCAGGGGATACTTGAGGTGTCTCCATCTGTGAAACTTGGCCAAAAAAGGTAAGTATTGCAGTTTGGTTAAAAGGGAATTTGAATCATGCCTTCAACTTGGATCTTTTCCCAAACAGACAATTGTGCACCACTTCTAAGCAATGTTTCATATTCCTATTTCTGGACTCAAATATCAGTGTACTAAGTATACCTTTTGTTTCATTCTCATAGGGGAGAAAAGACTCCGACAACAGTCAGAGGATCCCCGAGCCCCCCCCCCCCCCCCCCCGAGGATCTGGAGGAAGGAGAGGTGGAGGAAGTGGGTGAAATCTGCATCCCACTAGGTGAGTGTCTGACACTCCAGCTTCAGGTAATCTATTTATGCCTGCATATTTTTAAATACATATTTTTTGTACAATTTTAGGTGATGTTTCGTAAAAAAACAAAAAAAACAAATAATGCTGGAAAAAAACAAAACCCCAAAAAATTGTGCAAAATAATTTTTTTTTATATTGAGTAAAAAATATAAAACACAAAAAAAAGTGATAAAAATACAAAATAACATTGAGTCCCGTTTTAAAAAAACGCACATGTGTGAATGTGCTCAGAGTAAAAGTTTTAAACGACAACAATGTGTGGCTTCTTCTTTCAATACTCAATACCAGTTTTGTAATTCATTTTGTGTTTACAGTGACAAATGGGCTTATTTACTAAAGGGAAATCCACTGCAAGTGCACTAAGAGAACCTAGGAGACAGCCAAAAAGAAAAGCAAACAAGAAATAAAACTCAAGATTTTTTCATAATTTTTTTTTTTAATATAAATATTAATATAAATGTTAAAGTGGTTGTATACTAATTTTTTTAACTGCAGCGGCGCATGCGCACAAGGGGATTCTTGGCTGAAAGTCCGGCAGTGGCCGGCCCAGCACGGGAGTGATGATATCGCGGCTCCGGCCACTCACAGCGCCGGAGCCGCGATACCTGGAAGAAACGCAGAGGGAGCATGTCAGCTCCCTCGGCGTGGATCGGGCCAGAAGTCGGGGCCTCATTCTAAGGTAAGTATTTCATAATGAGCTAGTATGCGGTGCATACTAGCTCATTATGCATTTTGCTTTGCAGGTGGTAAAAAAAAAAAAAAAAATTTGCGGGTTTACTACCGCTTTAAAGATGTTCTGCCATTGCAATGGCCCCCCTACCATTAAAATCGTTTACATATATGTCCTGCACTTGACGGGCGGTTTGGAGTGCCAAGCCAGTACGGCCAATATCCAGGCCTGTGAGTAAAGAGTCCGGCCTCAGACCCAACTGAAGAAATATAAAGTTTGTGAATGTTTCCTTAAAAAATTATGAACAGCACAGGATAATGTGATTTTGTTTATAGTCCACCATATTGATGGCTGTGAGAAACAGACAGAACCGGCTGGCCATTGTCCTGAGGGTATTCTAAACAACTCTTCTCGCTCTGGCCAGCCGGTAGTTAAAAACCCTCCTCTCCAGGGTGAAGGTCCTTTGGGGCAACGGCCTCATCAGGTGCTCGCCCAGACAGAAGGCTTCATCTGCGAAATGGGAGGCCACAGTCTGCCATTCCTGTGAAGTGGAAGGAAACTGTGGAGTCAAACAAGAAAATTATAAGTACTTTTAAACATAACATTGCAAGCAGATTACACAAAAACATTCTTGCACAACATTAGTATAACATTTTTTTGAAGGCGTATTTAAAAAGTCAAAAATACAAGGAACACTAATCAGATTCCTCATGCCTTCTGATGGCCCATTGATAAAATGTATGGGGGGGAGGCGTCTAAATTTAATTTAAGGCCACACATTACATTTGGACACATTTTAGGGGGTGGGGGGAGTCTTCTAAATGAGTTTAAGGCCACACATTACATTTTGACGCATTTTAGGGGGTGTTTCGGGGAAAGCAGTACAATGGAGCTGACAATATACATTGTTAAAGGGACTAGGCTATAGGTGTATATGGGCCCAGGATTGCATACTGGGGAGGTTAGTGAAGGCAAATATGCATGTAGGCCAAAAAAGGAGTTTAATTAAAAAAAAATCCTGCATGCATGAGGATAAAGGGGACATTCACAGCATATTCAAATCATGGTAATTAGGTAATGATGACATTTAAGACATTAGCAAACATTATATACATATAATGTTATGTTAAAGGATAAAACTTACCTTAATATAGTCCTTCTGCAGGACCTGACTAATAGCAGAACAGGTCTCTGGGATAATGGTCCCCAGAGCCTGGGGGAAGATGCCTGTCCAGAACTTGAGGTCCTGAAGGCTTCTTCCACTCTCCAAGTACTGCAACGTGGTAACTAGCCTCTGCTCCGGAGTGATGGCTTGCTGCATGCAGGCATCCTGCCTGCTGATATAAGAAGTCAGCAAAGCCAGCAGACGGTGAAAAATGGGGTGCGTCATCCTGAGATAATTCCTGAAACCCTCATGATTATTCTCACGGGTCTCACGAACAAAAGCATGTGTGAGAATTGGTCACGCTGGAGTAACCAAGTTTTCGTTCATGAACTCCTCCTCGCCCTGTTCATGGACTGGGCTTGGGTCAAAGTATTAACCCCAACACCAAGTCCCCACGCAGCACTAACTTGAACAAGTACGTCCATGCACCATGGCTTCAAAACAGTTGGCTGGTCAGAACAAACTTAAACGAACGCACTGAAGAACAGCAAGGCCTGTGAAGAGCGACCTGAAGACCAGGAACGAGCGGACCAGAACGCCCTGATATACAGGTACGAACTGGCCAACACGCACTGAAAAGCAGATACAAACCCACAAGCACAAACTGAACCGCAGAAAAACAATCAAAATAAGCTGGAGTCTGAAAAGCGTGAATCGTCTCTAACCAAACTTCAACTAACACACGATAAACACGAGATTAGCAGAAGGAGCCCAAAGGGTGACGTACTGGGTCTTGAACTTTCTTTTTCTAGTCCCGTCGTACGTGCTGTATGCCACTGCATTCAAAACGGGCGGACTTTTGGAGTGATCGTGTGTGGGCAAGTCCGTTCATTTGAAAGTCCGTTGGAACTCCGCTGCAAAGTCCGTAGTAAAGACTGTCGGACCTAGTCTGCTGGAAAGTCTGGTCGTGTGTACGCGACATAAGACTCAAAAATCATACATGTTTCTCCGTCAGTGTACTTTGGGGGTTATTTACGAAAAGGCAAATCCACTTTGCACTGAAAATGCCCTTGGAAGTGCAGTGGCTCTAAATCTGAGGGGTAGATCTGAAATGAGTGGAAGCTCTGCTGATTTTATCATCCAATCATGTGCAAGCTAAAATGCTGTTTTTTTATTTTCCTTGCATGTCCCCCTTGGATTTACAGCGACTGCACTTCCAAGTGCACTTGCAGTGCAAAGTGAATTTTGCTTTAGTAAATAACCTCCTTTGTGTGCAAATGTTTTCCAGTGTAAATGGGCTATGTGCAAACTCTCAAGTGCTGAAATGCCAGAAAGTGCCCATATTAAAGCAGTAAAGTTTTAGAAAACATTTTACATTTTGTGTAAAAAATAGACATGGCATGTGCATAATGCACAAATCTTCTTCAGCTTGGACTACACCATATATAAGAATACAAAACAAAAGAGAACTCTGGCTTTTAAGGCATCACACAAATCATTGTGTACTATCTTAAGACGATAATTATATTTACACATGATTTAAAATACCTAGTACCAAATAATATCTGCCGTAAATATATAGGATTTAATTAACCACTTAACCCCTTGCCGACAAGCGTACGCAGATGTGCATACTTGGCTTCCAGGGGTTATACCGGGATGATGCCCGCACCTGCAGGCATCATCCCGGTACCGTTTTTCAGAGCGGGCGATTGGCTTTCCAGCCATAACAACCGATGCGGCTAAAAGCCGCTCGGCTGTTATGCCGGAGGAGCGGGAAGGGACACCCCCCCCTCCCGCCGCCTCCCGCTGCTATTACCGGTGCTCTCGTTCAATCGGGAGCACCGATCGCACATCCGATTCCTCCGGCGGCTGGACAGGGACTGGAATGAAGCCATAAGCGGCTTCATTCCAGTCTCCTAATGGTAAACACGGAAACAACGTCATGATGTCACTTCCCATTTACTCGGCTGCCAATGGCGCCGGATTTTAAAAAAAATACACTATTCAGAATTACCGAAAATGGCGATCTGAATAGTTTGAAGTGTAAAGGAGGGATCGGGGGTCTAAAAGACCCTCCATAAAGAGTACCTGTCACCACCTATTACTGTCACAAGGGATGTTTACATTCCTTGTGACAGCAAAAAAAGTGATCAAAAATTTTGTTTTAAAAAAAAAAAACTATTTATTAATTTTTAACATAAATAAAAAATAAAATTTTTTTTTAAAGCGCCCGCCGTCCCCGCGAGCTCGCGAAGCAAAGAAAACGCATACAGAAGTCACGCCAGCATATGTAAACGGTGTTCAAATCACACATGTGAGGTATCGCCGCGATCGTCAGAGTGAGAGCAATAATTCTAGCACTAGACCTCCTCTGTAACTAAGCTGGTAACCAGAATTTTTTTTTTAAAGCGTCACCTATTGAGATTTTTAGGTACCGTAGTTTGTCGTCATTCCACGAGTGCGTTTTCCCAAAAAGTTGCGTCTAAAACACCGCTGCACAAATACCATGTGACATAAAATATTGCAACAATCGCCGTTTTTATTCTCTAGCGTCTCTGCTAAAAAATATATATATAATGTTTGGGGGTTCCAAGTAGTTTTCTAGCAAAAAATATGGATTTTAACTTGTAAACACCAAATGCCAAAAATAGGCTTAGTCATGAAAGGGTTAAGTCCCGGATCCTTTTGCTGGCCAAAGACCAGAGCACTTTTTGCAATTCGACATTGCGTCGCTTTAACTGACAATTGCGCGGTCATGCGACGTGGCTCACAAACAAAATTTATGGATCTTTTTCCCCCACAAATAGAGCTTTCTTTTGGTGGTATTTGATCACCTTTGCGTTTTTTTATTTTTTGCGCTATAAACAAAAAATATAGTGAAAAAAACACAAAATATATAAAAAAAACTGTTTTTTCCCTCAGTATAGGCCGATACATATTCTTACATATTTTTGGTAAAAAAAATTGCAATAGGTGTTTATTGATTGGTTTGTGCAAAAGTTATAGCGTCTACAAAATAGGGGATAGATTTATGGCATTTTTATTAATATATTTTTTTTACTAGTAATGGCGGCGATCAGCGATTTTTATCGTGATTGCAACATTGTGGCTGATATGTCGGACAATTTTGGTGCGATTTTGGGACCATTCACATTTATACAGCGATCAGTGTGATTAAAATTGCATTGATTACTGTGTAAATGTGACTGGCAGTGAAGGGGTTAACACTAGGTGGCGCTGTAGGGGTTACGTGTGTCCTAGGGATGTGTTCTAACTGTAGTGGGGATGGGCTAGCTGTGAGAAAATCGCTGATTATAGCTTCCAATCACAGGGAGCAGAGACCAGTGACACTGTCACTAGGCAGAATGGGGAGATGCTTGTTTACATTAGCATCTCCCCGTTCTTCCTCTCTGTGAGACGATCGCTGGTATCCCCGTGGACATCGACGACCCGTGACCTGACTCACGGAGCTCCCTGCTGGCACGCACGCGATGGCACGGTGGAGACGGTGGAAAATTCAAAGGGACGTGCGGGTACGCCCATTTGCCCAGCTGTGCCATTCTGCTGACGTACATTGGCGTGCACTGGTCGGGAACCGGTTAATGTTCAGTGTTATAGCCTCTGACGACCTCCACCTGTCCACCTCCCCAATTAGCGCTGGCCAGCTACATAATTTTATGTCTGTAAAACTGATAATACGGGTATGCATAAAAACTTTAGTGCCGGTTTCAGTGAAACGGGATTGCTTGAATCAATGCTGCCCTATCGAGTTACATTTTTTTTCATATATACAGTTGTGGTCAAAAATAGTGGTACCCTCAATGTAATATTTGGTAGCACACCCCTTGGAAAAAACAACTGAAATCGATCACTTCCTGTTACCATCAATGAGTTTCTTCCATCTCTCTACTGGAATTGTAGCCACTCTTTTTTTGCCAACTGATTGCTGTTTAGAAAACTCTCCACAGATGCTGTATAGGATTTTGGGATTTAGATCTGGACTCCTTGCTGCCAGTTCTGTACTCTTCACTGCTTGGTCTTAAACCATTTCTGGGTGCTTTTTGACATGTGCTTTGGGTCATTGTCCTGCTGTAAGACAGATTTCATAATGCCATGTGCACAGTCAAGACATCCAGCAACCAGTGTTGCCAACCACCCCCCGAAGTCAAATTTACTGACAGGACACAAAAATTTACAAACGACACCAATGTTTTACTGCCAAAAATCATGACATTTACTGGCAGTCACATTTTTTACTTACACTGCAAAAAAGTACCTAAAATGGCTAAACAGTGCAAACATTAATATTTAAACTATAAACATGTAGCTAGCACTATTAGCAATGTTTTTTAAGTTAAACAAAAGTCAAAAAACATATTTCTCCATTTACATGAAGATCAGGTTAATATATCCAAGCCAGCAAGAGTTCCACCATATATCAGAGTCTGCAGGATTTTTTCTTACAGTGTAAGGGAACTCTGACGGAAAGGGGAACATTGCAGATCATGATCTAAGGGGGGCTCTGGTGACCAGAGACCTCCTTATATCAAAGTCCACTGAGTTCCCCTTTACATCAGAGTTCCCGCATACATCAGGGTCTGCAGCATTGCCCTTTACATCAGGGTCCCAGGGTTCCCCTCAGCATTGTAAGGAGAATGCCGGGAACGCTAATGTGGGGGGGGGGGGACTTTGGTGACCAGAGACCACCTTCTGCAAAGTGAATACACTAAGGAAAAGGGGGGGGTTACTGTTATAAGGGGGAACCTTTATATCAGTGCCCTCTTACATTATTGTATTCACTATACCCCCTTATATCAGTGACCCCCCCCCCCCCCCCCACTCCGGTGGTGCTGTCACTGACCCCTTCTCAGGTGGTCAGAGGCTGCGTATATGGTACAGGAGGTGGTCAGAGGTTGCGGAAATGGAACAGGAGATAGCAAAAGATTGAATATCTGTGTTTCTGTAAACTCTCGCCACTGCCGTTCTTGTCTGGTAACTGCTGCCTGTGCCTCCTCAGTCCTCTCATAGATAGCAGCCAAGCCATGGGTGGATTGATGTTGCAGCTGCAGGGGACCAGCTGTGGGAGTCTCCAGCAGCCAAGTATCAGGGATGCTACAGGGTACAGTGACATGGCCGGAGTTCCTACAGGCTCCTCCAGCCATGGTGCAGTCCAGTCTTGTACTCGCTGAAGTGGCTGGCGAGGCGCCGCCACCGAGACCGAGTGTATTTGCCTTTCATTCAAAAATGGAACCATTACGTCACTGTTTATGCGCCGGCCCAGCCGAAAATGGCTGACCGTGTACAAGCTTTCCTGAGCTCGGCAGACTTCAGAAAGGCGCATGCGCGGTTGCACTGTTGGCCTGCAGCCATATTTTTTACAATTCTTTGCTGCTCTTTCTCTTCTTCAAGCTCCGTGTGGCACACAGAAATACACCAGAAAGGTTTTGTTTCTCCACTTTTATGTGTCATACCAATACAAAAGACATAAACATGAGAATGCCTAAATATTTGTAATTTGCATCAATTTTCTGGATGAAGTGGTGCATTATCTGACAGAAATGCAGGGTTGCCAACAATTTTGCCCATGACTCTGTGTGTGTGTCTGTGTGTCTGTGTGTCTGTGTGTGTGTGTGTGTGTGTGTGTATGTATGTATGTATGTATGTGTGTGTATGTGTGTATATATATATATATATATATATATATATATATATATAGTTCAATATTGAGTTGACCCACCCTTTGTAGCTATAACAGCATCAACTCTTCTGGGAATGCTGTCCACAAAGTTTAGAAGTGTGTCTATGGGAATGTTTGATCATTATTCCAGAAGCACATTTGTGAGGTCAGACACTGATTTTGGACGAGAAGACCTGGCTCGCAGTCTCCACTCTAATTTATCCCAAAGGTGTTTGGGTTGAGGTCCGGACTCTGTGCAGGCCAGTCAATTTCCTTCACCCCAAACTTGCTCATCAATGTCTTAATGGACCTTGCTTTGTGCACTGGTGCGCAGTCATGTTGGAACAGAAAGGGGCCATCCCCAAACAGTTCCCACAAAGTTGGGAACATGAAATTGTTTAGAATGTCTTGGTATGCTGACGCCTTAAGAGTTTACTTCACTGGAACTAAGGGGCCAAGCCCAACCCCTGAAAAACAATACCACGCAATAACGATCCCCCTCTCCACCAAATGATTCGGAAAATCAAAAAGAATCCTCCCTGTTGTGTTTTTGTATGCTGGCAGTGGAGAGAATTCCCAGCCGACAGAATACACAAATGTAGGGTGTAGCACAGATTGAGCAGCTTTTTTCAGTCCCTGCTGAACTGGTTTAATTGCGATCCGTGCATTGCCAGCTATGATGCAGTACTTTTGCTTTGTTGTCAGCTGTTAGGAGTTTTGCACTTAGTTTCAATTGTCTTGGTTGGGACAGGGATGAAAGCGGCATAATCCGTAACCACTTCAATACCGTGCCATAGATGAAAAGCGTCTAAAGCGTGGCTCTGTTGTTCTGGAAGGGGGACGGCGTTCATCGGACGTTCTCCCAGAACACACTTCCAACACACCCCCGAGGGTGCACTCTCTAATCGCTGTGGCCAATCACAGCTGCTCTTTACCATGTGATCAGCTGTGTTTAATCCCAGCTGATCACATGCAAAACTTGCTGGTTATCAGCATTCCTTTCCTCACGGGTTGTCACAGTGTGGGGAAAGGAGAGCCGGCAAACGATAGGGGACATTTATGCAGATAATCGGGACACTGGTCATCAGTGCAGCTCTAAAGCCTCGTACACACGATCGGGTTTTACACAGAGAAAACCTCAGACTTTTGTCCCAAGGATGTGGCCAGGAATTTGTCTTGCATACAAACGGCAAGGAATTGTCGGCCAACAAACACAAACGTACTGATGTACTACGTGCTTTTTCTCTAGTCGTCTGTCCAGGACAGCACTAGAGAGATAGGCTCCACCTCCAGAGGCAGGAAACACAAACCAGATCTTTAAAGGGCGGTCTCCGTCCCTTCCCCTTCAGTCTTTGTGTTTCCTCCACCGGAGGAGGAGGCTGGATCAGGAGCTCCCCTTCCCCTGACGGTGGGATAGCCCATAAGAGACGGGGAAGGAGTTCGGATTACCTGTTGGTAAACTGACGTTTTTGAAGTCCTCCGGTCGGGTTGACTGCAGCTTCGAACCGGCGTTCTCCTTCTGAAGCCCGGGGAGGGCGTTCGTTTCCCCGCCTGACAATAGGTTCTAAATTGGTGCGAAGTCAGGCGGGGGGCGGGCACAGGCTTCGAGTTCCGGCCTGTGCATCACAGGAGGAGGATAGAGGACTTCCGGCAATCCACTACCGGTTCCGGGTCGCGCGGCGAGCGTGGACGTTCGGGACTTTGGCGGCTATTATAAAAAGCCGCAGCCACGAGGCGTTCGCGCTGCATCGCTTTATCGCCATTACGAAGGAAAACCTCCAGGCGGTTAAGCGCGTGCTTCAAGCGTTCGTGCTGCATCGCTTCATCACCGTTACGAAGGGAAGCCTTCAGGCGTGCTCTGAACGAAATGGATGCAGTGGAGAGTGGCAGTGGAGCCGAACCAGCTCAGGTAGGCAAACACAGAGGTGTCTTGTACCTACAGGGCTGGGAGAGAGGGGGGGGGGGGGAGTAATGGACTAATCAATGCAAAGGCATTTTGAAATGGTCCAGGTGTATTTTTCCTCCCTCCCTCTCTCTCTCAAACAGGATCCGGACTAAAGAGTCTTGCGAATCCTGTTAGCGGTTGGTGGGGTGCACATAGGTGTTTGGTGAAGGCGTCCTATTTTGCTAAAGGTTTCGCTGACGTTGGCTTGTTTGTTTTTTCCCTTCCTTCTTCTCTCCTTCTCTTGCCTTAGGCTCTGCCCAAAGAACCAGAGAGGTCAGGGGGGAAGAAGAGATGTCCTTCATGTATGGCTAAATTAAAAGAAGGATGGTCTAAGCCCCTTTGTAAACCATGCATAGACAAATTGGTCTATAAGGAAGCTACGGGAGCTTGTAAGGATTTGATTTCTGGAGTACAGAAAGAAATGGAATCCATCAAAGCAATGTTAGCGAACCTTGAAACCCCAAAACCAGCCGCAGTCCCCTCTGCTTCCACCCCAGTTGTAGGTGACGAATCAGAAGAGGAGGAACTTGATTCTCTGGATGGCCTAAGTGAGGCGGCATCATCCAGAGATGTTCCTGTTCAAGGGTCAAGCTCTCCCAGATACAGGCTCTCACTCGAGGAGGTTGATGCCTTACTGGGGGTAATTTATGAGACGCTCGAAATCAGAGAGGAGCCAGTCTCCCTGTCCTTGCATGACCGGATGTATCAGACCCTTAAAACTGATTCAGTTAGGGTCTTTCCGGTTCATAGCACACTGATAGACTCAATCAAAAAAGAGTGGGAGGAACCAGAAAAAAAGTTATTTTTTCCTAAAAGCATGAAGCGGAGATTCCCCTTCAGCGAGGACCCCTCTTGTGTTTGGAATAAAGTGCCCAAGGTAGACGCAGCTTTTTCCCAGTGTGCAAAGTCAACAGATCTCGCCTTTGAGGACATGGGTGTTCTAAAGGAACCCATGGATAAAAGGATGGAAGTACTGTTAAAGAGGTCATGGGAAGTAACCATGAATAACTTAAAACCTGCAATGGCCACGACAATAGTGGCTCGCAACTTGGAGGTCTGGCTGGAACAATTACAGGGCCACTTGGAAGGGGGGACCTCCAGAAAGGAAATTCTGGATTCCCTTCCTATGCTACATAAAGCAGCAGGCTATATAGCAGATGCCTCTGCGGAGTCTGTTAAATTGTCAGCCAGGACCGCTGCCCTCGTAAATTCATCACGTAGGGCACTTTGGCTGAAGTCTTGGTCGGGAGACTCAGCCTCAAAAGTGAGGTTATGTGGCATCCCCTTTGAGGGAGACCTTCTGTTCGGACAGGATCTTGAGAAAGTCCTGGACCGTACTGCAGACAAGAAAAAGGCTTTTCCTGTCAAACCTAAGAAGACTACAGGCAAACGCTTTTTTCGTCCTCAAAGACAGGGACAGTCACAAGGACAGACCTCTAAGGAGTCAACCCCTAAGAAACAGTGGATGGGAGGAAAACAGAAAAGCAATCTCTTTTCCTCTTCTAAAAAAAACACTAAATCCCAGTGACGCGGTTCCTGTGGGGGGGAGACTGGGGCAGTTCCTCCCACAGTGGGAATACACTACTCCAAGTCCTTTTATCCGGAGGATCATCAGGGAGGGTTACAAAATACAGTTCACACACATCCCACCTGCAAGGATGTGTCTGACCAAACCTCCCAAAGACCCCCAGAAAGCGTCAGCGTTGCTGTCGCAAATTGGCGATTTAATAGATCAGAGGGTTCTAGTGCCAGTTCCGCCACAGGAAATAAATCAGGGTTTCTATTCACACGTGTTTGTAGTAAGGAAACCGTCAGGCAAATTCCAGTTGATCTTGAATCTGAAGTTACTGAACAAGTGGGTAAATTCCGGATGGAAACAATTTTTACAGTGAGATCAGTACTCCCTCCAAATTGTTTCATGGCCTCTCTCGACCTAAGGGACGCGTATCTTCACATCCCGATTCGAGAAGACTCTCAAAAGTATTTGAGGATAGCGATTCTTTGGGGAAGTCAGATTCGATACCTCCAATTCAGGGCTCTGCCTTTCGGTCTGTCTTCTTCCCCCAGGATTTTCACCAAGGTCCTGGCAGAAGCATTGGCTCCCCTAAGACTGAAAGGGATCGCTGTCATACCGTACTTGGACGACCTTTTATTCTTTGCCCCCTCAAAGCTCCAACTGCAGGGAGATCTGAGGGTAGCTATCTCTTGTCTAAAAAGGTTGGGGTGGTTGATAAACCAAGAGAAGTCACACCTAATACCAACACAGGTCTTACAGTATCTAGGTTTTCTGGTGGATTCAGTGTCACAGAAAGTCTTCCTCACGGAGGAAAAAGTGATAAAGGTGAAAGACATGGTAACCTTCCTGCAGTCCAATCAGACAATTTCCATCAGGTCAGCTATGGCAGGGTTGGGCCTATTGGTGGCAACAATCCCTGCAGTTCCTTGGGCAAGAGCTCAGGTGTCTCCAGGCCAATATTCTGGGCAGTTGGGACGGGACACAAGAGTCCCTGGACAGGACTATCCATCTATCCTCAAAGACCAAAAGGTCTCTTTGGTGGTGGAAGAGAGAAGAGAACCTAGTACGGGGTCTTTGGTGGTCTCCTCCAGTGTCTGTTCGCATCACCACGGATGCCAGTGCTTGGGGCTGGGGGGCCCACTTGGGGTCGAAGGTAGCCCAAGGATGCTGGGGGAAGACACAGTCCCAGAGGTCAGCCAATTGGAGGGAGTTGCAGGCAGTCTGGGAAGCCTTAAGGGTGTTCGCCAGGGATCTGAAGGACCACCATGTACAGGTCCTTTCGGACAGTATAGTGACGATTTCCTACCTAAACAAGCAGGGAGGAACAAGATGCCCGTCCTTGATCAAACTAACAAGTACGATCATGCATTGGGCAGAGGAAAACCTAAAATCGCTTTCAGCGGTCCATCTAAAAGGGGTGGACAACCACCTGGCGGACTTTCTGAGTCGACACCGGGTGTACGAATCAGAATGGTCACTAAACAGGGAGATTTTCCAGATGTTAGTGCGCAAATGGGGTCTTCCGGAAGTGGACTTGTTCGCCAGGAAAGCGAACACCCAGGTCCCAGTATACTTTTCCCTAGAGAGGGAGGCAGGGGCAAAAGGGATAGACGCTCTGGCACAAAGCTGGGCTTTTCACATTTGCTACGCCTTTCCCCCATTCAAGTTAATTCCTCTAGTCCTGAGGAAATTTTTGCAGGAACAGACCACATTGATACTAGTGGTTCCGTACTGGCCGAAGAGACCATGGTTCTCGGTGCTGCTGGGCCTGACAGACGAACCTCCCCTCATACTGCCCGAGAGAGAGGATCTGCTGTCTCAGGGTCCAGTTCTGCTACAAGAACTACAGACCCTAAAGTTATCGGCCTGGTGTCTGAAGAGAGTCTCTTGAAGTCTAAGGGACTCTCAGATAGGGTAATTAAAACACTTCTTGCTAGTAGGAAGAAGGTAACCCAAGCAATTTATGTTAAATACTGGAAAGTTTTTTGTTTATGGTTGGACACTAAAAAGGTGTCTATAAGTATCCCGACAGTCTTGGAATTTTTACAAGACGGTGTGGATAAGGGGCTGGCCATTAGTACCTTAAAGGTACAAATTACGGCCCTGTCTGTTTTTCTGGATCAACCTCTGGCGATAGACCCGCTAGTTAGCAGGTTCTTTAAGGGGTTGACCAGGATTAAACCTGTTCCTTTCAAAATTTTACCCAAATGGGACCTGTCAATTGTGTTACAGGGATGGGTAAAAAAGTCTCTGGAAGAAGAACCTTCCTTGAGATGGATCACGCTTAAAACGGTGTTCCTAGTGGCTATTTCCACAGCCAGACGCATTAGCGAGCTTCAGGCACTTTCGGTGAAAGAGCCGTTTTTACAAATTTTTGAGGATAGGCTGGTGTTGCGCACGGACCCTGGGTTTTTACCCAAAGTAGTGACAAAATTCCACAGAACACAGGAAATTGTTTTGCCTTCGTTCTGTGGGTCTCCCACTAATCCTAAGGAGGTTGAGTTCAACCAACTGGATGTGAGAGCCTGTGTCTTACAATATCTGGAGATGTCAAAAAACATTAGAAAATCAGATGCATTATTTGTTTTACATGCGGGTAAAAAATTGGGGTCACAAGCTTCAAAAAATACAATTGCAAGGTGGATCAAACAAGCTATTGTAGAAGCCTACAAAGGAATGAAAATGGAATGTCCTTTTTCCCCCATGGCTCACTCCACACGGGCGCTATCGACCTCATGGGCAGAGCGAGCTGGAGCAACACCAGAACAAATTTGTCGAGCAGCAACTTGGTCAAGCTACTCGACGTTTATGAAGCATTACAGATTGGACCTTATCTCAGCGCAAGACCAGGCGTTTGGGAGAAAGGTCCTTCAAGCGGTAGTCCCCCCCTAATCTGGTAAGTTCTCGTTGATCCTCTCTAGTGCTGTCCTGGACAGACGACTAGAGAAAACGAGAGTTAGACTTACCGGTAACTCTGTTTCTAGGAGTCGTCCAGGACAGCATGGATTCCCTCCCTATATGCTGTTATAATGCTGGACAAGTGTTTTTGTCGTTACAGAAGCCGTTTCCGGGGAAGTTCTCGTTTACAAGACTGAAGGGGAAGGGACGGAGACCGCCCTTTAAAGATCTGGTTTGTGTTTCCTGCCTCTGGAGGTGGAGCCTATCTCTCTAGTGCTGTCCTGGACGACTCCTAGAAACAGAGTTACCGGTAAGTCTAACTCTCGTTTTCAGTTCTTTAGCGCCACCTTTTTGGCTTCTTATGCTAATTTTGTGTTAGTAGAAGTTTGGTGCGTGTTGATTCGCGCTTTTCATTTAGCACTTTTCGGCCGTTCGTCAACCAGCCATGTTGCGGAATCGGAGGAGATAACATGTTATTTATTATTGGCCTTGGAGTTATTGCATTGACCCAAGTCCAGTCCAGGAACAGAAGGAGGAGGATTCCTTGGATCAAAAATTGGTTGCTTTATTAATCGTGACCAATTATGTCATATGTCTTTGCTGCTGGAGCTCCAGAAGAATAATCCAGGTGATTTTTGGAATTATCTCCGGATGACGGACCCTTGCTTTCACCAACTCTTGGCATTGTTGACCCCTTATATTAAGAAGCAGGATACATGCATGAGGCTTTTATTAAATGTTTTGGTTGAATAATAATGAATAATGATTTGGTTAAGTTCTATTGGCAGATAGCATGTCTAATTTTATTTGTTTTCTTTTTTTAATGCACAATAAAAAATTGTGGAGAATAATACTTGGCTATGTGTTTTACTTCAAATAACAGTTTGGGAGTAGGCCAGTGCATTTTAAAAAATACAATGTAAAATTAACAAGGGACACCAACATAATTGTATCTTTGATCTCAAAAAAACTTCAGGATAATAGTGTTGTGGTAACTTTTACCATAAAAATAAATAAACAACAAGCATAATAATATTATTCTTGATATCACTAGAAAAAAAACGTTTTTGAAAATTTGTTTGCCATAACTCCATCAGTATCACCAGCAAAGCAGCTTCCTTATTATCCCATTAATGAAGAAGAGAATGTGTGCTACATTTCAAGATTTCATAATTTTCCACGCCACTAATGTTAATTCTCCATTATGACTGCGAGTTTACAAGACCGACCTCTTCTGGCTCATCCTTGCTTCTGAGCATGCGTTTTTGGAATTTTATTCGACTGACTTGTGTACACAAACTCGGAAAATCTGACAACAGACCGTTGTCCACAGAAAATTTTAAATCCTGCCATCCAACATTTGTCCATGGAAAATCCGACAACAATTGTCTGATGGAGCATACAAAAGGTCGGATTTTCCACCAACAGCCTGTCATTACACAATTCCCATCAGAAAATCCAGTCGTGTGCACAAGGCTTCACAGTGGCCATCAGTGCAGCTCATCAGTGCCTCTTTATCATTGCTCATCTGTGCAGCCTAATCAGTGCAGTCTCATCAGTGAAGAAGAAAAATTACTTTTTTTGCAAAACTTTTTTTATTTTCATTTGTTTAGCAAAAAAAACAAACAAACAAAAAAAAAACCCGGTACTGATTAAATACCACCAAAAGAAAGCTTAATTTGTGTGAAAAAAATTATAAAAATGTCATATGGTTGCTGTGTTCATTGACCATGCAATTATTCAAAAATTGACCAGGGAAGGAAGGGAGTGAAAGTGCCCAGTTATTGAAGTGTTTAAGCTGGCTATACACTAGTAAAATTTTGTTCAAAATGTATAAGTTCATTTGATTTTCCAATTGTTAGTGGAGTCAATTCAACCTTTGTTTTTGAGCACAGTGCTGAGAAAGTTTGAAAGAGCATTATGGAAAAAAATTTCCCCAGCAAACACAATTCTAACAGTGTCTGTGTTTTTTGTTAGGGAAATGACATTCACTTCAAATGTTAAAAGGAAACAACATTTTTAAGTACTTTAAAATGACATTTGACAAGGGGTCAAATGTGCTGAGAATTCTTTTATGGATGTGCGTACACATTTTTGAATGAACGTTCATTCAAAAATCTAGTTGCGTTTATGACCTCTAGTTTATCTTTGGTCACAGGACAATTTTGCCCTGTTTTATTATTATTATTATTATTATTCACGATTTATATAGCGCCAACAGTTTGCGCAGCACTTTACAATGTACAGGGGGACAACACAATTACAGTACAATACAAAAGGTACAGGAGGGCCCTGCTCGTAGAGCTTACACTCTAAAGGGAGGAGGTGGTGGTACACAAGGTAATAGCTGCAGAGAATGATTTGATGGGGGTTATCATGCTAAAACTTTGTTTTTATGTTATCATCTTGTATTTTTAGCACATACACCAAGTCACAATCTTGTTTTTAATTTCAGACTTTCCAAATGAGAAGACAGTATCTGCTTTTGGTTTACGAGGCCGCCTCTGTGCAATAATGGCCACCGAAGCCTCTGAGATGGAGATTGGGAATTGGCTTAGAAAAGCTGTTGAGTGGAGTGATACTACCACTTTGAAAATCCAGGAAGATGTCTGCCTTCACTTGCCAAAATTACATGAGTTCCTGTTGCAGATTTATGAAACTTTGAAACATATGGTAAGTAGCTTATTGAAAGAAATTACCCTTAAATATAGGTTGAGTATTAACCCACAGTCTTAAGTTTCATCAAACCTTCAGTCTCACATCAGTTTTCAGACTTATGGTGTTGACCTGAGGTATGTTTCTTTATCGAAGCGTCAAATAAGGATTAAAAGACATAGTAATCTGTTTCCTCTTTTGGTGATTTATTGTCATGGAGGTTTTTCATTTCATTCCAGTGGTTTAGCATGAATAATAACCTCAATCTGGTAAGTATATCAAATATATTATTTTAGTCTGCTGCATTTACTATCATGTGGGACTTCCATTCTTAATAGCTTTTTCTGTACCAGAAAACTGTGTTCTAATTACCTAGCTACACTTACTGCCATTCATTTTCTTCATGGGTGTTTTTCTGCAGAGCAAGAGGATCAATTAAATTCAACCATACTCAACTTTATGAATTTATTTTCTATATATACAAATGTGCTTTATGCATTTATATCCAAAAAGGCAACATATGATGTTGATGTTCCAGTATTTGAATGACAATACAGTAACACAAAACCACAAATTCAAACCACATTTTCTACCACACAGACAAAAGATCTCTTAATCCTTGCCAACCCAATTAGCTTCAATCTTGTTGTCTCTTGGTGGGTCGAATTGCTGGCAAGAAGCAGGTCCCATGTATTTAAGATTAATGTAGCTTGTTAATAGCAATAGTAAACAACAGCATCTCTGGCTTGCTAGCTATAACTGCTGCAGCAAGGCAATAACCATGATTTATCACTAGCTATAATGAGGAGCCTATGCCACTTTGTGTGTTGTGTAGCTCTTTGGTACAGTTATTAGGTTGGCTCTCAATGGACTGTCTCTGTGCATGGCCCCAGCAAGTCTAGAGTGAGCCACGCATGTAAAACAAAGATGTTATGTTTATTGCAACAGCAGGAGATGGTTAGCAGGTTTTTTACATGTGCATTATCCCTGTTCAGCACTTACTTAAAACTGTATGATGTAGCTATAAATGTGGTAGCAGGTAGAAAAGAATGAGCCATCACAATGTAGGTTTAAAAGAAAATCTACAAAAACATTTTCATTGGTGGTCTGTTACACTTTACTGTGTTTTCACATTCCTTACAACTTTGTGATATTCTTGTTTAGTTTACTAGTAGTGATTTAGCACACACTACAATAATCTTTTCAAAATTTGTAATTTTTTAAAGTGAAACTCTACTTTAGTTGGGGGGTGGGGCATCCTCTCTGCACTAAATACGTATGTTTAGATTTTTAGAAAATGTAATTGCAGATTCTTATCTTCTTTTGTTGTGTAGACATTGGGTCAGGCCTTTACAGCAACATCCTCCAACAGCCTGCCTAAGTATAAGGGTCTGCCTACTATAATCAAATGATAATTTCCAGTGTTATAAAAAAAAAGAAAACATATAAATAGGCACAAAAAAAAGCTCATAGCAGCTAACTTTAAGGATTGCCAGGAATGCCTGAAATTTGACATCAAACTTTGTGAATACTTGTGCGTAAAATAATAAGCCAATCACATGAACTGATTAGGTACAAAATAAACTCCCCACCCACAAACCCTTTGTTGTATAGAAGCAATATTTTAATTTCAGTTTTAGTGTGTTATAGATATATAAGCTAGTTAAAAATTAAGTGGCTGAAGAATAACATTGAAAGACCCTTTTTTTTTATATTTTAGTTATTGTACCTGTCTTTGTTAGTTTTACTTTAACTGTATCCATTATATTTTTTTATTGTACCGTATATTATATCTTTTGCTATATCTGATATCAAATTGTGATCTTGTTGCATTGCTGACAAACAAATAACTTCATGCTGTTTTACCTGCCAAAATAGCTATATTTCTGTTCACCTATTCCTGAGATTAACTTTCCCTGCTGCAGTATTACGTTGTACTTGCACTTACAGGCCTGCCCCCCACCTCTTCTCTGTCAGTGGACAACAAAAAGAGAAGCAACACATTGATGTGCTAATTTCTATTCCACTTTGCTCTCTCATCCTATCAGCCTGCTTTTTGCACTGCAACACAGCTGATTGGCTCTTTGAGCTGATTCTCCGCCCTCCTCTCTGAGCCCCACTGTACAGTAGACTGCAATGGAGTGATACCCAGTCATACCGTATCCTGATGCGTAAACTGCTTGTGTTAAAAATGCATTTGATGTGTTAATAAATACAGAACTGTATTAATGTGTGCCATTTACATCTGCCTGAGGTTCAGCTTTAAAATGTGGTACAAATATTATTTTTGTGCAGTGTTTAATTTTTTAGTTATATATTTTTTTTAAAACAGTTTAGACTGACGGGGTAAAAGCCACAATATTCAGATATCCCTGTTGATTATTTTTTCAGAGTACAAATGCAGCGATTGAAAAATTCCCTTTTCTTGGACAATTTCTTGGACGCCTGTGCTGGAACCGCTTTGTTATTGGTCATGGTAAGCAAAAAGTATAGTTCTAATCTATGGCCTAATCTGCAAAAAAAAAAAAAAAAAAGCTGTGAATCTACTGTCTGCCTTTGCCCTGGGATTCCCAATCAACTGCTCACTCTCTGTACTGGGATCAAGCTGAAAATAAAGTGAAGCTAACCTGACCTACAACATTTTTAAAGTAACAACAGTGCTGATGTCCTGCAGTTATGGATTTTTGTCTTCAAAAAATCTTACTGCTGGAGCCATGCTTTAAGCCCTGCTTTTTGCCTAGTAGGCCCCAACACTGGCTATTCAGGTGCTAGAGCCCCTTATGCCCATTGAATATTTGATAGTTGAATGACAGGGGGTAGAGCTTAGTGCAGTGAGGAGTGGGGTATACCCCAGCTCCTGGTCTTCTGTGCTGCCAGAGCTCCATCCCACAGGTATGCAGCAGTCTGGACATGTGAGAGAAGTGCTTTCTTTCCACTTCACTGCATGGACACCAGTGTCAAGTTCGCAGCGTATGTTCCACAAAAATAAGTAAAAAAGGGGGGGAAAAAACAAAAAACGAATGGCCAGATGGATCCAATACATTCAACCTTCACTAATTTCAAGAGTAACATCTTGTAGTAAAACATATCAATAGAAGTACTTTTTTAATTATTTTGTGGCTCATGCCTTTTCTAGATGTCCTCCTTCTTAAATTCCTTATGGGAAATGTTCATAATAACAAATAGCTAATTTTTTTTGGATATCAAAACGCCAAAATCTAGAAATTAGGTATGATATATTTAGTATATTGATTATACTTAAGTTTTACTTATAGGTAAATTATAGATGTAGGATGGCGGCAGTGTATAAAAAGGTGGAAACATGTTGCTGACGAAATGTGTTGGGAGGGACTTTCTGTGACACATCACTTCCGGTGTTTGGAGCCCAGGTGGAACGCAAACTGACGTTCTTCATTTTTATTTTTAAATGCCTCAGTATTTGTAATTGATGTAAGTGATTCTGCAAGTATGATGCCCATACTTGCAGAATTAATCTTCTTATATAAAAATGCTTCATGTTTGTGTAAGATATTTATAATGATAAAAGGTTGGGAAACAGAAAAGGTACCCACTGATGGACACTCCAACCTCCAGTGCACAGGAAAGACTTACTGTGTTCAACAATACTTTAACCAAGGTATCCAATATAAAAATGGCCAATTTTCTTTCCTGTAACTCAGCACAGATATAGAAGTAAATTAAGTTATTGTTTTAACAGCAGTGTTTTCTGGCAGTTTCCATTTGCTTTCTATAGTAGTTGTATCCTTTAAGGCAGATGGTTCATTTCTGTGTGTCACCCTTTACATCATCTCAGTACAATTTCTACACAGTGTCAGTCTATAGCCACTTTCCTGGTGTCTCAAACAGCTGGAATGTATCCTTTTTTTCCTTAAGAAAATAGATTAGTGTAAACACTTGTGCTCTTATTTCTTCTTTATATTCCTTCGAACCTTTAACTATCCACTCACTCCCCTTCCTCCTTTTACCTTACAAATCTCTTACTATGTTCTCTGCTGTATTATGCTGAGATTGCATTATGTGTGTGGGAAGCAGAGAATGTAGCTAAAAGTGATTTTACTACTGTGGTATAGTGGTTGAGTTATGTTCTCTTTGTGACGCAAGAAATCATAATCGTGTTGTTTTCAATGTCTGCCTTTAACTGTTATGAAGGTTTTTTTTTTTTTTACGTTAAAATGTATCTGACCAGGTTAAACAGTCAACAGAATTATTTTGAAAGGGAAGTGTGATAATTATAGCTTAGTACCCTTCTACCTCAGCCAAAGAGAAGATGTGAGGTTCCATTTTTTTTTTTATATGACCAAAGCAGCTCCAGTGCATCTAGGCATCATCAAATGGAAACTAATATCTGCTGAAGCCCTACAAACCTCACTCATCTGCAGTAGTGGTGCCAGCAGGAGGGCAGTGCAGGCCTACAGGCTTGCTGGACGTTTATGGCACGAATCTGCTTTACATCAGCATTAACATACTAAAGTACTTGATGAAACCATGGAGATCAATTAAAAGACACCATATTAATAGTTATGGCCAAGCGATTTCTGTCTCCGTTACAGGAATAGCCTGCTAATGGCGAAGACAATGAATGAAATACAAGACAGGCAGCCTTACAGGAAATTGTATCCCTGCAATTAGTTTGGTTAATAGTTATACAGTACTACACTGGTAACATCTAATCTCAATGATCATCAGATTTTGTGGCATGGATAAAAAATGAATATGTTCTTAATCACTGTAAAATGTATTTTCATAATTTTACAGAAGGCATTTCAGCAAACACTGAATACTTTTTATTCCAACAGCTGTTTATGGGCTACCTCTGAGAAATTTTGCACTTCCTTTGTGTATATTGGCATGAACATATACTATTATGGTGAGGTTTAAGACTGTTTTATTAAAATTAGTTTTTTTTTTTTTTTAATTTTAGAAACTCAGGCCTATTATAATGCAAACATCAAATGCCTGGACAGCTTGACTTTTATGTTTGCTGTATTATTGGTCATTTGATATGTGTGCTTAGTGTACAGTTCTGGGATTTAGTGTAGAGTTCTGGGGTTTACTGATGGTTACTTTATAGAAATATGTTTTTGATAGGGATGCATCCTACAGTTATAATGCTAGTGGGCTTGTGTAGTTTGTTGAAGTTGCCCCTAGGCAGTGTAAGTCAATACGTCCTTTAAGCACACTTTGGTCTAAATGAAAATCTCTATATAAGTTGCAATGAGGAAGTTATTAAAACTCTGGCTATGACTGCATTTATACTTTTTGGTTTCATGGCTCCAATAGAACTGCAGGTATGCAAATAAGCAGCTCTCCTACTTCTGACATCCTGATAGGTTAGGTGTGTGCTGTCCTGACCAAATATTAGAATTGCTGGCAACAGCCTGGTATGCACAATGAAAAGCTGACAGTGTTATAAAATGGTAAAATCGATCATTGTAGATTGTTATTACTACTTTATTTTATTATTACAATAATTGCATAACTGTAGGAGGTATGTGTTGCTTGTAAAATATACTACTCCTAGGACCGTAGGCATGCTGTATATTAGAAAATATCAGGAGTTTGGAATTGTTTTCTTTTTTTTTTTATAAGTAAAGTCAAGCAGGCGTTTGTGGTTCCAAACCACTGTCCAGAAAGCTAAATCTCTGTTCATACGGGCCAAACATTTTGTGGTGGGTTTCAATTAATACCTCATGATTGTCACGAACCGGCATCGCATGCAGTTATATATAAAGAAACACAAAATACAACCACATAGCGTAAAACTGCCAGATATTGTTTATTTAAAAAAATGTATAATAACTACTTACAAACTCCGAGGAAAGATATCGCTTATCAGAAATATCTGTCCCGGGAATCATATGGGCCATTTCCTAGATCTTTAATACACGATGATGTCACGATCACAGGCTCCACCTTTCTTCCCTGAGTTTCTCTGGGAAAACCTCACCCTCTACTTAAATGTATGTGATCGTGGTTATAACTATATGGAGATATAATAATATATATTTATCAAAATCCCTCTCCATATAAGGATAAATGCTATTACCAATGTCATCATCCTTCAAAGAAGCATATCTATTGTTGGTACTTGTTGGTATTAGAGTAGTAATCCCTCCCATCACTTTTCAGATTGGGCCTCAACGGAGTTCTAGGTGATTGTCTCCTCTAATCTTTTGGGCGTAATCCTTGTGAATTGATGGTGACCACCTTCTACTCGTTTCTTATTTTGGCCACCTAAGTTTTTATTGAGGGTGCCTTTATTATGATTACTAGGAGTCCTATAGCTAGGTCTCCTATTTCTTTGTGGTAAGGGAACATTTCTTTGATTTGGCCACCATGTCCTTTGGATGTAATGATCCATAGGTGGGGGAACACTTGATCTGGGATTCACATGGTCTCTCGGGTCTATGACTTCCTCGTTGACACTTATCAATCATCTCAACTTTCTTTTTCTGCCAACTAAAGCCCACCCCCCGGGTTTATAGTCCTTCGTATCTCGAACCATTTTTCTTCTTTTTTTTTGGTTTACGTTCTTTTTTCCAAATGGTTTTTAAATAGGACAAAAGAGAACTGTATTAAACTGAATCTTTATAGGGCTGGTGTTTCTCTTAAAGTTCTAAAATTTCTTTAACCACTTCAATACAGGGCACTTTCACCCCCTTCCTTCCCAGCCCAATTTTCAGCTTTCATCGCTCTAGCGCATTCAGTGACAATTGCGCGGTCATGCTACACTGTACCCAAATGACATTTTTATCATTTTGTTCGCACAAATAGAGCTTTATTTTGGTGGTATTTATTCACGACTCCGTTTTTTATTTTTTGCGATATAAGCGCAAAAAAAGTGGAAATTTGGAAAAAAAACAATATTTTCTTTTTTCTATTTTAAAAGAAATCCAATAAAATCAAATTTTGTCATACATTTAAGCCAAAATGTATTCTGCTACATGTTTTTGGTAAAAAAAATTCCGTTAAGTGTATAATAATTGGTTTGTGTGATCACGGACATATGATCAGTGGTGTAGTGGTTAGCACTCTCACCTAGCAGTAAGAAGGGTCGCTGGTTCGTATCCCAACTACGACACTACCTGCCTGGAGTTTGCATGTTCTCCCTGTGCCTGCGTGGGTTTCCTCCGGGTACTCCGGTTTCCTCCCACACTCCAAAGACATGCAGGTAGGTTAATTGGCTTCTGTCCAAAATTGGCCCTAGTATATGAATGGGGACCTTGGATTGTGGGCTCCTTGAGAGTAGGGACCGATGTGAGTGTACAATGTACAGGGATAGGGGCAATTGTAGACACTCACTCAGGTTGAACTGGATGGACTGGTGTCTTCATTCAACCTTACTAACTATGTAACTATGTAACTATGTAACTATGTGTGCAGGTGATCACGTACATATGTGTGCAGATAATCATTGGGACATGTGATTTTAGTGGGACATATGTGGGGGACATGTTTTTATTATTAGGGACATGTGTTTTTATTATTTGGGGACATGTGTGTTTTGGGGACATATGTGGGGACATTGTGTTTATACTGTGTGGTGTGTTGTGTGTTTACACTAGACTGGTGATCAGTGAGTAAAAAGATGTAAAAAAACGGCTCATACTCACTGATCACCAGCCGGCTGCAGCGATCTGCTCTCCTCTCCTCAGCGATGACTTCTGTGTGAGGAGAGGAGGAGCCGATTGCCTAGCAACCGGCTGTTTGTTTACATCACATGACGGCCGTGATTGGACACGGGCGTCATGTGATCAGGAGGGCCAATCATAGAGCCCTCCTGCCGATCTGAGATGCGCCGTGTCCGGGTGACACGAGCACATCGGGATCGCGCCGCTGCGCGGGCACGCGCACGTTCCCGCTCCTTCTGAAGGACGTTCCTGAACGTCCTATCAGAAGTAGATGGCTCCTACCCGGCTGCATATGTGCATTGGCTGGGTGGGAAGTGGTTAAGAAGTTTATTTCTTTTCTTCTCTACCAAAAACTTTTTGCACTAACTTTAGGTCAATTTATGTCAATTGATGTGCCAGCAGCTATAGTTACCCTTTCATCTTTCTGTCTTGAGAAGACAGAAATCTTGACAATATTCACACAGACAGCAGTTAAAACACAGAAGCCGTCGGTCAGCTTGACATGGCACTGCTTACGGTTTTTAACATTGGCATTTATGGAAAATCTTGGTCAACTTGATATGGCACTATTCCCTATTTTTTAACATTGGTGTCTATGGAAAATCTTGGTCAGCTTGACATGGCACTGTTCCAAAACCATAAGTGACAAGGACAACAAACTTGGGGAGCACCGGGAGGAGACCCAGGACTACAACATATATGATTTTAGGGTTGGCCAGCTTGCCTTGGTAATCTACCAATTCGTAGTCCTATGTCCCCTTAACATGCTCCCCAAATTTTGTGTACTTGTCAATTATGGTTCCGGAACAGTGCCATGTCAAGCTGACAAATATTTCCCATAGAGCTAGTGTAGTTATGTGCATTGAGAAGTGAAAAAGGTATGGCTTCATTTTAAGTAAATTTTTTTTTTCATTCTTTTATTCAGTTTCACATAAATATTTAATTACAAAACAGAGCCTAATGGGCATACCCAGGCCCAATGTAATACATAAATACATAAACACGGCACCTTATCTAATAACAGTTAAAAGGTGTGTGCCATCTACTATTTAACCAACATTATTAATTAAATAGCTTTATTTTATCTAATATGGAGACTTGACACATTCGCTCAAGCCTGCCGTAGGGGTAACCAGCCACTTCAAGAGGCCACATGGCCTCTTGAAAAACAATTTTGTTCTACATACATGCTCTGTCCCACTGTGCGCTTAAAAGTGGGGTATGCTTGTATATATTCTTTGCAGGGGGAGAGCCTGGAGTGTGGTGCATTAAAACCTGGGGAATATACAAGTGAAAAAGGTAAGAATAAAAAGACCAAATGGGGATCTATTTTATGGGGGACCTGCTGCCTTGGCTTTCTCTAAAGGGGAATCTATGGGGACCCTGCTCTAAAGGGGGATCTATGGGGGACCCTGGCCTGCTCTAAAGGGGATCATGTTGGATATATATATATATATATATATATATATATATATATATATATATATATATAATATAAATTCTTTGAAGGGAGAGCCTGAAGTACCCGGTGGTGCAGGAAAACCTGGTAGCATGAGGAATATAGGTGAAAAGATAAGACAAAAGGAGGATCTATAGGGACCCTGCTAGACCCTGCTAGTAGACAGTGTTTTTTTGATGGTTTTAAATGTACCTTGGTGGCCTTCACTAAGGTCTGTACTTTGGAAAATGTCCACCACAGCCTTTCTCTGTGCCTATCCCCGGCAGAGGTCCATGATAAATCTTAGCAACTCTAACCAAAAGACAATAGAAAGTATTGGCTAGAGAGCCCCACATTACTGAGTCTATTATCTTATTGCATTGAAGTGGCTGGTTTAAATTGAGAACAATCTAATCCAAATATACAATGTGACCCAAATAGATCCTTTACGCCTGGGTTTATACTAGTGCAATATCTGAGATTGCATGTGATTCGCACCCGCACCACAGGTGCTGATCACATGCGATCTTTGAGCAATGCGAGTTCAGCCATATAATTGTATGGCTGAACTCGCATTGGATTCCCACAGAAAATAGTGCAGGGACCTGTTTTTCCCCACACTATAATTGGATCGCACGGGTGTTCTCACCTATGCGATCTGATTCCTGTGCGAGTTCACAGTTCGCACTGCGATCTGTGATCTAAACTGGGGGTGTCATTAACTTTGGTAATGAAACCCGCAGCAGTTTGCAGAAGGCAGTGTGAACTGCCTGTGGAAGGGATGCGATGCGGAAACCAGCTCTGTAATCTTGCTGGTTCCTGCATCACACATATGTGAACCCAGGGTAAAGTAGAAACCTTCTTTATTACCTTCTTTGTGTAGCAAGATCCCAGGCCTCCTTTAGTCTAATGAGAACCTCCAGAGCCAAGAGCTGCTGACATCCTTCTGTATGAAGTGGGTTGTAAGGCATAGTGGGTGTAATGCAAGATAGATTCATAGGCGCCTGACACTTCTTGAATGAAAATAGATTTTATTTCTCTTGAACAGAACTTTGGGAGAGAGGGTTAGAGCCAGTACACTCTTAGGTAATTTTAATTAGTAGACTTCGAGACTTCTACAGGTAGACAGCCATGCAGGGAAAGGCATCCAGCAAGGCATCACATCTGCAGTGTAGGAAGGCTATCTCCTTAGCAACAGTCTTATGCCCTGTACACACGGTCGGACATTCCGACGACAAAATCCATCTGATTTTTTTTCCAACGGATTTTGGCCCAAACTTGTCTTCCATGCACACGGTCACACAAAGTTGTCCAAAAATCGAATCGTTCAGAACGCAGTGACATAGAACACGTACGGTGGGACTATAAAGAGGGCAGTAGCCAATAGCTTTCGTCTCGTAATTTATTCTGAGCATGCATGGCGCTTTATCCGTCGGAATTGTCTACACACGATCGGAATTTAAACGATCGGATTTTGTTGTCGGAAAAGTTTAGATCCCGCTCTCAAACTGTGTGTGTCGGAAATTCCGATGGAAAAAGTCAGATGGAGCCCACACACGATCAGATTTTCCGACACCAAGATCTGATAGCACATTTTCCGTCGGAAAGTCTGACCGTGTGTACAGGGCATTAGAACAGTTCCTAACACAAGTTGTAACAAACTCCTTTACTTTCTCTACAGTCACTTCTTGTAGGTTCTCAACCCACTGAGCTCCCAGTCTCTCTCAATAGACTTGCTGATTCACTGCCACCGAATCTCTTGAGTGCTTCCAATCTTCACTTAAGTATCTTCCTCAAGCGGCACCCCTGCTTCTCTGCTGGATCCCTAGCTTGGCACTTCAGATGCCTCTTAAGCTTCACCCCACTGGCCTGCTCGGTCCCTAGCTTGACACACAAGGCTGCTTTGCAAGCGTCACCTCCACTCACTGGGTCCCTGGCTTGATACGTGCTGAAGTTTCCCAATTATTCACCGTTCCTAGTTGGTCAGAATACTGCTCCGGTATTTGCTTCAGCTACTCACTGTAGTCCCTGGTAATAAGGTGGTTAGTCCCTTAGTGGCGACAGCTTCTGGTTGGACTGCAAGCAGCAATTTCAAACCTATGCTGCTCTCTTGCTTCTAAGTAGACCCTCAGACAGTCTAGCAGCCAGATGTGCCTGTAATAGGCCCAAACTCCGGCCTAGCAGCATGGGCAAACCAACACACGTCCACCCAGACAGCCATCCAGGTGGCACAGAACACTGATCACCTGACCACCAATATATAGGTTCTCCCAGCAGGCCAAGGGATTTAAGAAAACCCCTGCCCATTAGTTGAGATACCCCATATACTCCTAATCTGTCCTTGCTTTGCCCTTATCTTATCTAATATCGCCAGGTACCCGGCCACCTAATGGCAGAAGAGAGATGTGCAGCAATTCCAGACTTAGGGAGAACTCAATTAATCCCTAACAATGAGCCAAGGTAACTACATCTTGCAGGTAAATTTAGGAGCAACCCTGCCTAAACATCAGGGTGCTACATTTGCTAAACTTAACATCTGGATCTCATGAAAGACAGGAAAACCTGTTACTGTATTTACCATTTCATTCCAGAATGTCCATTTTTCTCAATACGAGAAATCAATGCCACGATGGCAGGCAAACTTGTATGTCACAAAAGAATATGAGTGTGGTGATCAGCTCACTCGTAGTCCATTGACACTTCCTTCAGCCTGACAATGTACTGATTGTGAGTGCAATGCTTTTACAGACTCCTTTGAATAAAAAATTCACGTTTTGTTTTTCTGCAAAGCATGTATATATTATTTTTCAAAGGTGAACTTAGCCTTTAAATGAGCAGTATGGCCAAAGCTCTTTTGGCCATACTTCTCATGTAGTTCACAGGAGTGAATTTGGTTCTGCAATCCTGTATTCAAGATTCAGCTGATAATTGTAAATGATCACCTTATAAAACAACCCTTTCAGTTTAAAATTGAAATGAAAGGTGGAACATTTGTGTATACATATAAAAAACAATTATTAATACCTTTTTTTTCACTTTTTTTTTTTTAGAAATGATCACATTCCCTCTGCTCCCTCTGTTTTCAGCTGCATAAGAGCTGGGGGGGGGGGGGGGGGGGGAAGAAGTGTCAGTACACTGAACTAGGCATGTCAGGACAAGTGTAATCATTGGAGGAGAGCAGGCTGAGTTCCCCTTCCTTCAGTCAGTCCTTCCCCTCGCTCACGGTTCCCTCACATTGCTCAGTCACTCCTCAGGGGCAGAAAGAGGTTTAGATAATTTGCGTGGGGTGGAGTCATGTGACGTCTGGGGAAGGCGGGAATCGGAATGAGGAACTGTGAGGGGCAGAGTTGTATGACTTTGCATTGGAGGCGGGTTTGGGCCATCCAGAGTTAGGAAGAAGCCATAATCTGTGGTCGGTAATGGGGAAGAGTGGAGTTGTGTCCGGTGATGTTAGGAGTTGGGATGGGGCCCCCCATACTCATCACGTTGATCGTCCTCTACCTGACAGTGAGTCACCTCTTTACACATCGACCGACTACACCCAGCCTAACCACCTTGGGTGTGATAGGAGGACATACCGCCAGGGGGTCCAGACCTCCCTACATAGCTGTCGGCATACTGACTGTGCCTGGGGTGAGGGACTGTACTACACTGTATACAGGAGAGGGATGTATTACCATATGGTGTCATTGTACTCCCCACCTGTATACTGTACTCTCCCCCGCACACACACCTGTATACTGTACACTCCCTCCCCTCTTTGTATTGTACACCCCTCGCACTCCTACCTGTACACTGTACACCCCCCACACACACCTGTATACTGTACACACCCCCCCCCCACACACACACACACACACACACACACACACACACACACACACACACACACACACACACACGCATCACACACACACATGTATACTGTACAACCCCTTCCCCATCTATATTGCATACCCCCCCTGCTCCCACCTGTATACTGTACACCCCCTCTCCACACACACACACACACACACACCCCTGTATACTGTACACCCCCCCCACACACCTGTATACTATACACCCCCTTCTCCATCTGTATTGTGTACACCCACCGCCCCCATCTGTATGCTCTACACCCCCCCACCACACACACCTGTATACTGTACACTTCCTCCCCTCTCTGTATTGTACACCCATCGCCCCCCTACCTGTACACTGTACACCCTCCCCATACACACACCTGTAAACTGTACACTTCCTCCCCTCTCTGTATTGTACACCCATCACCCCCCTACCAGTACACTGTACACCACACACACACACACACACACACACACACACACACACACAGACCTGTATACTGTACACCCCCCCACACACACACACCTGTATACTGTACACCCCCCCACACATCTGTAAACTGTACACTCCCTCCCCTCTCTGTATTGTACACTCCCCCGCCCTCCTACTTGTACACTCCCCCACACACCTGTATACTGTACACACCCCTCCCACACATCTGTATACTGTACACCCCCTCCCCCCACACCTGCCTCTCTTGACGTCATCCTGGCACTCTGTCTCTCCTCCCGTGTCTGCCTCAACGCCACTCGCCAGACATCATCCACATCCCCAAAAATATGTGCTTGAGCATCACAGGTTTACCTCCCAGCTGCAAGGGATTTCAGTTTTGTTCCACTATTTTATGAACTGAGTATCATTGCATAGCATAGCGCCTGAATTGTCTATTTTGTAATAAAAATATGTGCAATATCATTTGTTTGTTAAAAAAAATAATTGTGCATTAAACGCATCGTAAAGTTTTGGCAGTATACATCAGGAAAAAAATCCCCAGTCCATGCTATGTCCCTTTATAATCTGGTGACACAGATACTTGTATTGCTGGGACACTGTTATACTTTTATACACAGATAATATTCGTACCATGCAAATATTATGCTCTAATGGAGGTGTGGAGTCTTCTTGATTTGGGAGAATGCTTTTAGCCAAGAATGATACAAAGAATGTGATGTAAATGTAAATGAAATGTACAGAGATAAACTGAACAGAATAAGTATATATAAGGCTGATCTTACAGTGACATTGTTTTACAGAAGTTGTAAAAATCCCCGAAGAAACTATTTACGCATACATTTTGAAACACGTTGGAAACCCCCACCTACTGGACATCATCCACAAGGTTACCCCTGATGGTTGTGGTCAACAATAGTAGTTAGGGAATACCACTGTAACACATTTCAATGTCCTTTTTATAATGCGCAC
Source organism: Lithobates pipiens (assembly GCF_037356315.1). Classification (NCBI taxonomy): domain Eukaryota; kingdom Metazoa; phylum Chordata; class Amphibia; order Anura; family Ranidae; genus Lithobates; species Lithobates pipiens. Next base: position 7,599,583 of record NW_027507718.1, read on the forward strand.
ATCATTGTTTATGTTATGGAAATTTCCTCGAGTTTCGTTCAAATTGTGTACTGTTTTTAAGTATAAACTTTGCTATTTTTAAAGTGATCCAAATAAATATATTTCCTGACAGACTTCCATGGCAGCATACATTTGGGTAGCCCCACCCTCGCTCCTACCCCATAGGACCCCACCCTCATAAAATTTTAGGTTAAGTCAGAGGCCGCATTTCTTTTTTTTGTCCTCCTCACTCTAGGACCATTTTGTATGTAGTTTCCTACCTTTTTGGAAGATGTGAAGCTGTGCGGATATCGGGAGCGTCTTGTGGTATCCATAAGTTCCCAGGATAGTCACTGAGTACCTGGCTAACAGCAGGGTGGTGTATGGCACACATGCCAGCGCTGTATAGATCAGCGAAGCGGGAGTGTTATTGGGGCAGGCAGAAGGAGCCGCTCCGCCAGTGAGCGGGGTCCTGCACCAATGCAGAGATGACAGAAGGACATTTGCAGCAGTGGAGGTGGGGTCTGTATGAGTGGGAAGTTCGGGCACGGCGAGCAGATGAGGATGCTGTAGGAGTCGATGGGAGGCGGAGTTACTGGCTTTCTGGGCGGGGGACGGGGAGATCTACTGAAGGAAGATGCTGAGAGGAGTGGCCGGGAAGATGTCAGCACGAAAACATATGGCACTAGATGAGGCTGACAAGACTGCAAAGCACAGAGAGGTGACAGGCAGGGACAGCTTGCTCTGTATCCTGTTACATGCAGGCTACCATTGCTTGATAATGAATAGATGTCTCTGGGCCTAACAGGTGAGATACTAGTGCTCAGGTATTGCTGGCAACAAGGCGAAGCCCGAGTGTTGCTGGCGACACGGCGGAGCCCGAGTGTTGCTGGCGACACGGCGGAGCCCGGGTGTTGCTGGCGACACGGCGGAGCCCGGGTGTTGCTGGCGACACGGCGGAGCCCGGGTGTTGCTGGCGACACGGCGGAGCCCGGGTGTTGCTGGCGACACGGCGGAGCCCGGGTGTTGCTGGCGACATGGCGGTGTCCCCGGGTGTTGCTGTTGGCATGGTGGTGCCCGGGTGTTGCTGTTGGCATGGCGGTGCCCAGGTGTTGCTGGCGACATGGCGGAGGCCGGGTGTTGCTGGCGACATGGCGGTGCCTGGGTGTTGCTGGCAACATGGCGGTGTCCCCGGGTGTTGCTGTTGGCATGGTGGTGCCCGGGTGTTGCTGGCGGCATGGCGGTGCCCAGGTGTTTTTGGCGGCATGGCGGTACCCAGGTGTTCCTGACCAGATGGCGGTGCCTGGGTATTGCTGGCGGCATGGCAGTGCCCGAGTGTTCTACATGGCGGTACCCAGGTGTTCTTGACCACATGGCAGTTCCCAGCTGTTGCTGGCGACATGGCAGAACCTGGGTGTTGCTGGCAACATGCGGTGCCTGGGTGTTGCTGGCAACATGCGTTACTCTTGCCCCTAATCCTGTACTATCACAACTGCTATTTTTATGCTTGTTCACAATGTCGGTAAGGACTGAAACGCCTCTGAAAACCAATCCATGCTCGGATCTCTTTTCAGAGGAATTTGACATGCAGTGAAGATGCAATAAGTTGCCTTTGCAATGCCTGTTTTAACCCCTTAAATGCAGTATCACAGTGGTGCAACTGCGTGCAATCCACATGGTTGCAGGTTGGTTGGCCCCATTCACCTGGGGGTACACTTCATTCCATGCCATTTATGCAGTCTCTGACCATCCCTTGTGCCACGCCTGCAGTCTCTGACTGTCCCTTGTGCCATGCCTGGAGTCTCTGACCGTCCCTTGTGTCATGCCCACAGTCTCGGTGGACCACAATGTAAGGGGGAGCTCTGTGTTCTTTTGTGAAGAAAGGGCTCAGGTTACCAGAGAGCCCTTACATCCGAATTTCCTATTACACCAGAGTCTGCAGCAATCTCTATTACATCAGAGTTCTCCTTTACATTGGGGTATGGCCTTGATAGGAAGTGGTGGGTCATATTTAAATTAGGGGTTATACGAGTTTAGTCAGCCTTGAGCTCAGTAGAAGGGATCAGACGCCATGCGGGCTGCTAGGGAGTAACTCCACTTATGTTAAAAAATAAAAATAAATAGATAACCAAAATTAAAACATATGGAGATGTCTATGCACTTATGTGCATTGTAGCATTTTTTATCAAAGTTTGGTGCAGTTGCTTTCTGTCCTGAACAGATATCTGTTTGTTTTGGAAAGGTTTTTTCTTTTTGTGTTGGAGGCGCTGTCTAATGAAATCACCTGTGTAGAGAAGTCTGATGTGGTAGTATTCCTTTAGCAGTGGTTAAAGTGTTTGTTAACCCAAAAAAAAGAGATCCTGGTCCCAGTGATTGTGCTGTGTAATCTGCCCCTCTCTAAACTGTAAAAAAAAAACCTGGCTGAACCTGCCACTTCCTGTATCCTCTCCGCGCCGACCACAAAAATTAGGGCTGCTGAGCCCTGACCACCATGGTCAGTCTACGTCCCTCCGTCATTTGCAGCTGTCCTCTCTGCCACTCGCCCCCTCCAACCTGCCTGTCAGTTTTGTGTCTCTGTGTGTCTGTCTCCGCCCCCCATTCCTGCCACTATTAGTAGAAATAAAAGTTTATATATGAGCACTGCCAGCCCCTCTATTATAGTTAGGCATAGCACACTGTATAAATATTTTATAAAAACGAGGCTTGTAAATACCAATTTAGTGAGATCTTCAGGCCGGTTAAGTGACTCTCGGACAGTTTCCAGGGCTACTGCAGGAGGGGCTGAGCGGCCATGTGACCTCCCCAGCTGACGTCAGAGGGAGATCTTGGCCCCTACTGCACAATCCATCCATTGGAACTGTACAGTGGCCGCGAGTCATGTGGCCGGCCTGAAAATCGCCCTAAATCGTTATTTACAGCCCTTGTTTTTTTAAAAAGACATATACAGTGTGCTATGCCTGCCTATAATAGAGGGGCTGGTACAGCTTTATACTGTTGGGTTCACAAACACTTAGGGGTTTTCTCTTGCCTATCAAACAAACAACTGTTACTTTGTTTCTCTAGATACCTTAAGAAACTTCAGCAGCTGCAGTTTAAATTGGGAAGGTTTTTTTTTTAACAAAATACTGCATGGCTTGAGTAACAATTGTACATGTTATAATATTTTCTTGACAATGTGGAGATCTCCCTTAAACTTACTGAGATTTGTTTATTTTTCAAATGCAGGGTATAGCTGGAGGGGGGCAGTGTCTTTCTTACTGATACTGTTCCTGGATGGTAAGCCCTTCTGCAGGCCTCTTAAAGTTGGTGTATGGAAAGCAGACTAATGGATACTTGCTATTAAGCATTTCCAGATCTACATGTATTATGCACACTGCAAACGGGGCCTTTGCTGCTCATGTCTTGACTGGTAAAACCTGTATGAATTTCCTGCCTTGTTCAGGCATTGAGGGATTAAGATGACAGTGACCAACAGGTTGCCACAGGTAGTCACTCTAAAGGAGTCCGTTACAACTCTCCCTGTGCAAAGATTCTCTACTCTGACAATGTCAAGCTTTTCCTTGCAGGACCAGCCAACTGGTCAATTTTAACCCTCTTCAAACAATTCCTAAAAGGGATATGCAGATGAGGAAAATCTTTGAACAGGTTTTTTGGACCTCCTTTTGTAAGGCTGTTAGGATGGCTAAAATGGTAGCGGTACCTGCAATGCAAGTATTTTAGCACTTCCAGAGGAGTGCATTGCCATTTTTCCTATGATGTTTAGGCTAGCAGCTCATTCTTGAAGAGGTGTGCAAATTGAACAAAAGGACAGAGCAGCAGAATGTCTTAGTGGTCAGCGCCCTGCAGTTCTGGAGTTGGAGCCTGCCTTAACCCTAGCCTCTCTTCCAATGCAATAGAAGTTGGGATGAAGAATATTCTATCCTCAAGAATAATTCTGACAAGTGGGACAATCTGGTATGCATTGCAAGAGTTTAAACTGTCCCCTTCCAGGGCTTGCTTTATCTTGATTGCAAATAGCTGGAGATGATTCTTGTCAGGAAAGGTTCCATCCGATGGTAATATCTATCATTTGGTGTGCAGTACTGAGGTTCACCAGCAGGTGTCTCCTGGCAGTTTGGAACTGTCAGGAGAGCTTTTCCCTGCTGGTGTTATGTCATATTTGGGCCGCAGTACTGACGTCCTAAAACAGCTGCTCCATTCATTCCAGTGTGAAAGCCTGAGGGAGCGTTGCTCTGGCAGAGCGTCAGAAAAAGTCCTGCCAGCAGCTTCTGTGGAGCAGTGAACTCACCGCTCCTCCACCGCTCCTCCACCGCTGCTCCCCATTGAAATCAATGGGGCGGCGCTGCGATACCGCCGGCATTTAACCCCTTGAGTGCGGATTTAACCCCTTTTCGGGCGCTAGCGGAGGGTTAAAACCACCCCGCTAGCGGCCGAATAGCGCCGATAAAACGACTGTAAAGCAGGTGGCGGCTCGGTGTGAAAGGGGTTCAAACGTTTATATTCACTTACATGTGTTTCTGGTTCTCTCTGTGCAGTCTACACAGTCTGGTCTTACCAATTTATAACAATTCTACAAGTAGAACAATCTTGTCTGCATTGGGAGAGTCTATGCAATCCCCTAGGGCTAGCTTCATTTGACAGCTAAGAGCTGTGTTTAGTCTTGCCTCCTGCCTCAGAGTACTTGTCTGCTGAATGAAAGAGCGCTGCGATTCAAAAGTCCGTGTTTAAACTCCAAAGGGCTTGCTCCTGCAGTTCCGGCCTGGAGTCAAAAAAGAATTGAAGAGAGAGTCCTCAGCCAAGTAGTCGGCAAAGAGCTCCACTTCTGGGAGAGAGGTTTTCATATCTGTGTTGCCCATATGTATCTTATATGTACCTGGTTGCTCCTCATCTTATAGGAAGATACAGCTTTGGTCTTGGACAGTTGGACGGTTGGAAGATTGAGAGCAGGTTCTCAATTTTTCAGACGGAAAAAGTTTCTATCGGAAATTCCGATCACGTGTATGCAATTCCGACGCGCAAAAACTCACGCATGCTCAGATTCAGCTACAAGATGGAAGGAATTTGGGGACGTTTCGGAATTCCGTCGGGAAAACCATCAGAGGTCAAAATTCCGATCATGTGTACGCGGCATTAGAGGGCAAATCTCTGCAGTCCCCATCATATCCAATGTCTCATGGGTAGACTATGCCTTACTCTTAAAAAACACAACAGGGGCAAGGGATCTAACCCTTAGGGACTTTCAAGGTGCTGATATATCATAGTAGAAACTATATCAAACAGAAGGAAATAGCGTAAAAATAACACCAATTTTTATTATACACAAAAGATACAAAACAATAAAAAAATTAGTAAAAACACTTAAACACATTCTTAGATTAAGGATTTTGATACAGTTTATGGAACTTGTAAAATATACCACTCAACATGTTTCGCTCCGAAAATAAGCTTCCTCAGGAGTAGTTGGTATATCTAGTAGATAAACTGTAAATGAAATAAATACATACATAAATCAAAATAAATTGGATACATGCATAAATATAATTCATGCTAACTAGCACTAAGACAAAGTGATTTAAAGTTACAAAATACAGTAAAGTATATACAGAGATCAGAAAAAAAAGCATTGAAACACATGTTTATAGTATAGACAATATATATCCAAAAAAGTGATCTTGTATTACCGTATTGGTAATACACCTGTACGTCCCACTCGACTCAATTCTAATATGTTGGGATCAAGGTCAAAGCCCAAAAATTGATGCAAGGGCGGTCCATATCAGAGGTCATAGGAAGGCTGCTAAACACACATAGAAGGTCTAAGTATGTGTACGCATATAAATCGTACCCCATTCACACATAGGCAAATGTGCCAATTACCTAAATCTAGTAGAACAGTAGGGTCAGCCAAGGCTCAGCTCATATGAACTTGCTGGTTCAAATTCAATAGTTGAAACGTAATTCATGCAATGAAAAACAGATGGACAGGAACCAACCTGCAATATTGATTAAGTAGATTATAAAATAAATCAATAGAAAAGAAACAACAGACAAAGGGCAGATATTGTCCTAGGTACATGGTATTCACCCATATAAGGGACACCAACAACCCATTGAACATACCTGACACTCGGTAGAAAAAAGTTCTGCTGGGAGCACAATAGAGTCTGCTGGATCACAGAGTTCAATCTCCTCCAGTTGCAACAAACAGACAGGCAGAGCAATGGCGGTTTGAATGACCGCATTTAAGCAGCCCGCCCAGCCCGGCGACATCTGACGTCACCACCGGGCTGCGGACAATCATTAAGGGAAAGCTGAGTGAGGAGGGATGGACCAAAGCGGACGTCGAAGCGGCGTCGAATACACATATAGTAAAATATGTTCACATAGCGGCGAACGAAATCGAATAATTAAATAGAGGAGTATGGCAAAATGTACCCTAATGACGTCGAATGGCATCAAATTTTTCGCTCATGAGGTAGAACAAGATGGCGCCTAATCTGCGCCAGTACACGGAAGTCCCCATGTCTTAAGTAGTCAATCGAAAAGGTAAAGTGAGAAAATCACACCAACAGTACCAATACTGAAACGAAACGTCTCATGCCACACGAGACAACCTACCCCGGAAATATTTAACATATATAGTCCAACAATCAAAGCAGAAGATGAAAATCAAAAGACCCCTAAAGATCAGAATACCATTCTAACTATTCTTAAACAATTGAAAATTTAGATCTAACTAGGGACTATCAGCCTGCCTATACTAAATTATCACAAAGGTGTTAAATTGATCTTTTTTGTCTGGCCATCCATCCCAGCAACCCCACCTGACAGACTTATCCCTATTATAAGGGCAAACTGTCTAAAGAAATGGCTGACCCCTCATTATCTGACAGAATGCCCGGGTTGTCCGTATGACCTCACAGAAAAAGGGACATATAACTGCATCAATTTGAAAAATAAGGAAATGTAGATTTAACATAGGTTATTCGGTGGGGTATATAGATCACATTAGGGATAAAAAAATAAATAAAAAATTCTCTACAAAAAACATTTGAAACTCATCGCATAATTTAAACCAGGATATTGCAAAGCAGATAATTCATATATCCATTTAGTTTCTTGTTGCAGCAGGATTCTATCATAATTGCCCCCCCCCCCCCCCCCCCCGGGGCCCGGGGGAACATAATTGCTCATTCGAAAGTGGAAACGAGGACAGATTAATATATTTCAAATTGGTCTTGAGGGATTTTTGTGGCTCGTGACTCATTGTTTTTCTCGAGTCCGAAACCGGTTGTGTAAAAATCGGTGCAGAACGAAAATCCGGTTGTGACAGAGTGAGAGAATTAGAATTCAGATTGCTTACCTGTGTCCGTGATGGTGAAAGTAAAGCAGAAGAACCATCAGGTTCAGAGGAACCCGGAGCGTGAGTGGAAGTGTTTTTAGCAGCGCCTGCTCTAATGGACATTTTAGTGCCCGTGGTGCGTTTAGTGGTACCCGAAAGTGCGTTATCTTTGGTGGATCTTACTTGAGTAGGTGCTTTATTGGAGCCTACTTTGGCAGTCTCCTGGACCTGTGAGGAAGAAGAAAACGAAGAGATGGAAGAAATCGATGAATCAGAATCTATAGGTTCATTCCGAATTCTACGGTTAGTGTTTAACCACTTGCTTACTGGGCACTTAAACCCCCCTCCTGCCCAGACCAATTTTCAGCTTTCAGCGCTGATGCACTTTGAATGACAATTGCGCGGCCATACAACACCGTACCCAAATGAAATTTTTATCATTTTTTTCCCACAAATAGAGCTTTCTTTTGGTGGTATTTAATTACAGCTGGGAGTTTTATTTTTTGTTTTAAAAGATGCAAAATAAAAAATAAATAAAAAATCATGTTTAATAGTTTGTTATAAAATTTTGCAAACAGGTCATTTTTCTCCTTCATTGAAATGCGCTGATGAGGCGGCACTGGTGGGCACGGGTGGGCACTGATGGGCGGCACTGGTGGGCACTGATGGGCGGCACTGGTGGGCACTGATGGGCGGCACTGGTGGGCACTGATAGGCGGCACTGGTGGGCACTGATAGGCACAGTTAAGGCGACACTAATAGGCACATATAAGGTGGCACCGATAGGCACAGATAAGGCAGTACTGATGGGCACAGATAAGGCGTCACTGATGGGCACTGATAGGTGGCACGGATGGGTGGCACTAAGGGGCACTGATAGGTACCACTGATAGATGGGACTGATGGGCACTGATAGGTGGCACTGATAGGTGGCTCTGATAGGTGGCACTGCTGGGCACTGATGGGCGGCACTGATGGGCACGGATATATGGCACTGAGGTGCAGCAATGTTGTTGAGGCAGATTGTGGGCACTGATAGGTGGCACTGTGGGCACTGATAGGTGGCACTGTGGGTACTGATGTATGGCACTGTGGGCACTGATGTATGGCACTGCTGGGTGGCATTATGGGCACTGATGGGTGGCACTTTTTTAAATTCTCTGGGGGTTACTGGCAGGGGGCAGGTGGGCACTGATACACTGGCCATGATCGGGACTGATGTCCCGATCACGGCCGCCGGTGATCAGCTTTTTTTCCCTCTCCTCGCGCTGTCAGCGCGAGGAGGAAAAATAGCCGATTGCCGGCTCTGTTTTGTCACATGATCAGCTGTCATTGGCTGACAGCTGATCACGTGGTAAGGGGTCGGGATCGACCCCTTGCTCGGATCGGTGATCAGGCGAGTCTCATTGACTCGCCGATCACAGATCGCGCCGCGCGCGCCCCTCAAGGGGCGCGCAGGCCGCTCGTGCACGGGACGACGTCAATAGACAACGTCCCGGCAAAGGAGGTCCGCGCTGTAGCCGTCATTCGGCTATAGCGCGGATCTCAAGAGGTTAAGCGACTTTTAATTTTTACGGTTTTTCATGTTACCCCAATTGTATGCTTGACTATTGTCATAAGTTAATTTGTCCCTTAGGAACTTGCCCTCTTTGTTTTTAATGATCTCAGCCACATATTTTTCCAAATGAGTTTTCAAAGTGCTTTCTCTCTCTGGAAACAATGCATCATTTACAATTGTGGGGTTATCTTTATGCAATTTTTCAATTTCTTTATCAAATGAAAATAATTCCGTAATGTAATATTGGCACAATAAAGACATTATAGTCATGGAACAGGCCTGAAGGTTGGATTCCCATTCTTTCTTGAAGTGGGTCTCCAACTAGCCAATAGTTGGAAAAATTTGTATTCGTAGCCCCCACGGGGCTATGTTGTCTTCCTGGTACTTAATAAAGTACCACCTGTTCCAATAGAACCTAGATTTCTTTTCCAACATGTGTTTTAATCTAGAAAAAAATCTATCCATTGACACACCCCCACTAGTGCTGTTTTGGGATTTGTGCATTTGATCCATAAGGCCTCCTGATATATCAGCACCTTGAAAGTCCCTAAGGGTTAGATCCCTTGCCCCTGTTGTGTTTTTTCATATATATTTGGGGATGTGGTGCTAAAAATCATCCAGGCTATACCTCCTTTATGTATATTTTTTCCCTTACTCTTACTTTGGGGGGGGGGGGGGGGGCTGCATCTGAGACTCAAAGGAGAGCCAAGACTCTCTAGGCAGTTTTTACTACTTGCTCTGGACCTTCCTTGCTGGCTCCAGATGGGATCTTTTTGCAGTCCAGCTTGGGTAAAGACTAAGCTATGAAGACATATACTCTAATGCCGCGTACACACGATCGGACTATACGGCGGACTTAGTCCAGCGGACAACCAGCCAGACTTTGCAGCGGAGGTCCGCCGGACTTTCCAAATGAACGGACCTGCCCACACATGACCAGACTTTTTCCGGACTATGGCGGGAGTCCGCCGGACTTTTGAAATGAATGGACTTGCCCACACATGGAGTAAAGTCCATTCAATTTGAACGTGACTCCAGGTAGACGGGACTAGCGAAGGAAGTGAATGTCGCCGCCTCCATCGGCGAGATTGACACCTCGCTAGCCCGTCACCTGGTATGGATTTAAAGGGGAAGCCCTACGGCAAAAAACTGTGTGGGGGGGCCCCCCCAAAGTCCATAGCAGACCCTTATCTGAGCACGCAGCCCGGCCGGTCAGGAAAGCGAGCACCCCCCCTGAGCCATATCAGGCCGCATGCCCTCAACATGGGGGGTGCTTTGGGGAAAGGGGGGCCCCCCCACACCAAAGCACCTTGTCCCCCAAGGGTCTGCGGGCGGGGGGCTTATCGGAATCCAGGGCCCCCAGATACTGGCCCCCACCGCATGTGAATGAGTGTGGGGTACGATGTACCCCTACCCATTCACCTGGTGAAAAAAGTGTAAATAAAAAAAACACAACACAAGTTTTTAAAATAATTTATTGCACAGCTCCGGTGGTCTTCCGTCTTGGGAGGTCTTCTCCGCTATCTTCGCCGGACTTCTCCGCTATCTTCTGCTAGCTCTTTTACTAGCAGAGGAGCCTGGCTTTCTTCTTCATCACCAACGCCCGGGGTCTTCTTCCGACTTCGGGACTCTTGTCCCCCTCTTCGGTTCTTCTTGCCAGGCTTCCGCTTTCTTCTCCCAGCTCTTTTACTAGCAGTGGCCCAGTCTCCTGTCGCCCCTCCTCTTTCAATAAGCCCCCCGCCCGCAGACCCCGACAACCAACGACCAGGGTTGTCGGGAAGAGGCCCTTGTCCTCATCAACATGGGGACAAGGTGTTTTGGGATGGGGGGGCCCCCCTTCCCCAAAGCACCCCCCATGTTGAGGGCACGCGGCCGTCCCCACCCCCTTTCCTGACCGGCTGGTCTGTGTGCTCAGATAAGGGGCTGATATGGACCTTTAGGGGGGGGCCCCATGCCATTTTTTCGGCGTAGGGCTTCCTCTTTAAGTCCATACCAGGTGACGGGGCCAGCGAGGTGTCAATCTTGCCACCGAAGGCGGCGACATTGACTTCCTTCGCTAGTCCTGTCTACCTGGAGCAGTGTTAAAAATAAACTGACTTTCCTCCGTGTGTGGGCAAGTCCGTTCATTTCAAAAGTCCGGCGTACTCCCGCCATAGTCCGGCGGTTTGTTTGCGGCATTTTAGTCACCACTTTACTCATTTGCAACCCTGTGCTTCATATAAAGTCCCACTCTTCCTATTCCTTTATCAGATTGATAGGGATGGAGGCACACAGCCTTGCCCAGGACATGGCTTCATATAAAGTCCCAAACCCCCTTTCCACTTTTTTTTAGTTATTAATGAGATAGTCATTGAGAGCATGTTTAATATCTAGACAATGGGATGGGTGAGTTAGTATGGAATCATTATTGCACCAAGACGAATCTTGGGATCTTGGGATAGGGGAGGAGATGGTAGTACAAACTGCACTATGATCGGACTAAGTAAAGGGTGTAATAACTGATGATAGGATTTCTGGGGCCATGCTAACACTTAGGAAGATATGATCAATCCTAGAAAACGATTTGTGTGGATGGAAGTAATATGTAAAGTGTTGACGAGCTATAATTGTATTGTATTCAACTTTTTTAAATAATATAAATGTAATTGTATATGAATTTATTGTTGGCCATTATCGGCACCTTTAGTGCAAGAAAGGTCAAGAAAAATTTAGTCTGCAGTCTCTAACCATCTGTTGTATCATGTCCTCAGTCTCTGACCATCTCTTGTATCATGTCCTCCGTCTCTGACAATCTCTTGTATCTTGTCTGCAATCTCTTACTTAAAGAGGAGGTCCACCTACCGCTGCAAAAATTAAAAACCAGCAGCTGCACATACTGAAGCTGCTGACTTTTAATAATCAGACACTTAACCGTTCTAGAGTCCAGCAATGTTTCCATCAGCTGTCGGGTGCATGCCTCCTCCATTGCGAGTAAGGGTACCCAGCAGTGATGAACACTACTGTGCCACCCTACTGTGCATGCGTGAGGCTCCGCTCCTCTCTTCTACTGGCCCAGTGGCCGTGGGAAGGAGGAGAGAAGAGGAGGGAGCCCGGACTGTGACGTCAATACCCGTGGCTGAGGCTCTCGGAAGTGGGAACAGGATACCTGTGAAAGATGGATATCCAGTCCCCCTCCTCCCCAAAAAGGAGCATAAGTTCCACTTTTGGGCGGAACTCTGCTTTAAACTTAAACACACTGCTAATAATATTAGCAAAATTTACATTCAGTGCACCTCTAGCAGAGATGATACAGGAGATGGTCAGAGACTGCAGACATGATACAAGAAATCAATGCAGCTTTACCAGTGCTCATCAGATGCAGCCTACTTGAGCCCAGCAGCCTCACCAGTGCCCGTCAAATGCAGCCTACCTGTGCCCAGCAGCTTCACTAGTGCCTGTCATATGCAGCCTGCCAGTGCCCAGCAGCCTCACCAGTGCCTGTCCTATGCAGCCTACCTTTGCCCAGTAGCCTCACCAGTGCTTGTCCTATGCAGCCTACCTTTGCCCAGCAGCCTAACCAGTGCCCACTATATGCAGCCTATTTGTGTCCAGCAGTCTCACCATTGTCCATCATATGCAGCCTACCTGTGCCCAGCAGCCTCACCAGTTCCCGTCATATACAGCCTACAAGTGCCCTACATATGCAGCCTGCCAGTGCCCAGCAGCCTCACCACTGGCCGTCATATGCAGCCTACCTGTGCCCAGCAGCCTAACCAGTGCCAATCATATGCAATAAAAAGTCCAAAGTGCAGCACTCCAATAAATCAAATATTATAACTAAATGTGATTGTCCATATGAAAATCAAAATAAAGATGACTTAGATCCTCCACCAAGTTTCAATGTGCATATGAAAAGCAAACCACACCCACATGCTCTCGTTCTGCTTACTCGAACGATATGAAAACAAGCATGTAATCATATAATGCAAGAGGTCAATCATGAACTTGAATGGCACACTCCAAACTTGATAGACAGGTCATAAAGATATCCAGGTTCATCAATATCCGAAAGAACATCAGGTATCACACCAGAGGACCAGTATTGTGCAATCATCACCAAAATGTAAACCCCAATGTGGAAAAAAGCAACACTTTTGAAGCCTGTAAAAGTAAAACACACATATATATATATATATATATATATATATATATATATTGTAGTCTACTTACAGGACAGAAGAAACATCAGGACATATAAAAACTCGGTTCACAGCGTGCTTGCATCAGCCAGCCTAACATGTTTCATCCTATGTGAATATCATCAGAAGCGTTTTGATACGGCGAAGAGAGGAGGGAGAGAGAGTGGAGGACTGGGTGGCATTGATGACACTCCCGCAATGGGCAGGACCCGGGGCGTACCACGCCCTCTTTCGGCTGAATGAAAATAAACAGTTTTCGGCCAATAGTTTTCGGCGGCCTTAATTTCGTGGTTTCTCTCATTTTAGCTGCAGCAAATTAATAAAATGCTTTAGTGTGTTTTTTGTGGTATATTAAGACCTTGGACATTTAGGGTCAAAATGTGTAAAATAATAAAGAGAGTTAATAGCTTAACAGAACGGCATACTGGGGGAGCGACAATCGGTTCACCAGAGGCCAAAGCGCTACCGTCAGAAGCCCACATAATAATGAGGATCTGAGTGTAGCAAACTGGAGGTGCAAAAACACCAACAGAGGGAACACTGCCAACAATAAAAAGTAATACATAATAAAAATTATACCATTGCCCCAAAAAGTTCCATACCCATCAATGTGTCATGAGAAAGCATATGAAGAGGGATAGAAGGGATGGGGTAAGGTGTATACAAGTAACCAAAAACATCACAGAAAACATTCAGAAAATAAATAATGAGGGCTTCATGAACTCTGTCCATCTCCATTCATTCAGCTGGTATAGAAGGCTGTAGTTCTTGAAATAGAGCTAGCATAGTGGCTTGCAAATCAGTGACAGATTCAGGTATTTCATGCATATGGATATTGGAACGCCGGGCTCTATTTTTGTAATCTTCTAAACGAGATTGAAGGACTACGTTTTATTTTTTGAGGTTTTCAAATTCGACTGCATAAGCCTGGGTGTTATTTTCAAGTACATGAACCATCAGTTCAAGATTTGCAGTACGTTGGCCCAGTTTTCTGATTTCCCCAGTCAAACTGTCTGTAATATGATATGAGGTCTGTTTAAGGGCTTTGCGAAGCATTTTTTCAAATCGCACCAGAACAGAAGAATGTGCAGGGACTGTAAAGGATGTCATTTGTGACGTTTGTATAGATGAATTTTGAGTCATAGTCCCCCTTTTTTGCCACAGATACCATAGAGCTTTGAGAGGATTTCACTGAGTGTGAGGTACCAGGAGGCGAATGAAGCTAGTGCCATTCTGAATGAAGCCTGAGGCAGCACATTTTTTTTTTTTTTGGCTTCGTTTTCAGGCAACAGCTCCCAAGAACCATTACATTAAGTAGTGGGGGTTATTAGCAGAGTGAGTAACAATATTTACCATGTGAAGCTGAGCTGGGACACAGTATAATACGGCAGAAACGTCCCTTCAGCAGCGGAGCTCTAGGCAGGCATGTCTGCTCAGTCAGCCTCTGTTCATGCACCTCCAATGGCATTTTTAATGTTCTCTTGCCCTACAGCATTTTTTCACCAGGATCTAAGGCTTTTGCATTTACAGTAAAAAGCATATTATAGGTTCTATACCACGTATATGTACCTGAAGGAGTACTTTTTAACATGTTCGGTGATTCTCCTGCTGACTAAATTTCTTATGTAAGTGTAATAGCTTAAGAAATGATAAATAATGTATAAATATATTGTTAAAATTGGGAAAGGAAGGTAGACATCATAATTGTGTTCTTGCACAGAAGTTATGGTGAGTTATGTCTTTCACAAGGCCTTGTTCATTTCTGAAAGCCCTTTGCCCACTATAACTATTGCTACATTGTTTTGTATTTGTTTTGTGTGTAGCATCAAGGCATTTATCTTGGCTGCTGTACTAATACTACCTTCCTTCAGGGGCATAGATAAGAGGGGGGGCGGGGGTCAGGGGTGTCAAACCCCCCCCCCCCCCCGGGGCGAAATGAAATGCATGTCATAATGCCACTGCAGCAAGTGTAATAGATCATTAGGTATACCCACACGCATGTTGTTGTACACTGCCAGGCCAGTCTATTGGGCTCAGCGTGAAGGCTGACTGTTCTATCACCAGGTAGCACAGTGGGAGCTGGCAGTGCGTGTAGCCCTGCCTACTACACACCTTGTATTCCCATTGGCTTGCAGCGCCACTCCCACCTTTGGCTTGGGAGAGGAGCTCTGTCTGGGCCCTGGAGCGCAGAATGCTTGTAAAGTGCTGTGTAGCCACCGGCCCCGCCAAATGTATGAACTGCTGCGGTCCTGTCCAGGTATGTTCCTCTTTCTCTCTTGCCTAGTCTCAGAGAGTGTCAGACCGTGTCCTCAGACTTACCACTGCTCAGACTGCTGTGCTGCTGCTGCCATTCTGCCGTTCATACTAGGTAATAGTGAGTCAGTGAGAGACTGTCTGTGATTCTGTGTTGCAATTGACAAAGTATATGATTGAGGCTGGCTGGGCTAAATTTTGCATTGCTTGTGTTACTGACAGTTGACTGAGACCAAGCTAAGTTTTCCTTTGCTTGTATTACTGAAGTCCAGCCTGGCACTGGCAAGCTTGTTGTGGTACTCACCAGCTTACTGATTCATCACCACAACATGTCTGCCAATGCCAGAGCCAGGGTGGACTTTCTGCTTCCCTCAATGGCATGCCTTGGCCCTGTTTTACCCCTGGTTCATACAAATGTGGTACAGGAAACACTGTGCTCCCTGTGCGTTTCCGTACTGCATTGCAAACACACTGTGTTTTTGATCTGCTGCAGGTGTCAATTCAAAGTTAACAACTCCCCAAAAGAATGTCACAAACGCAATGTTTGTCTGAACTAGATAGCTTGGTTGGTTTTCAAAAAAATGTGCCTGCACTTCTTTGGTGCAATTCAGCCCATTCAAAATAGGCTCAAATCACACCACACAGACTTGCATGTGAATTGCACAGGAATGTGGTGCAGTTCCTGTGCGATTTACATGCAAACTATAGTGTGAAACCGGGCTTACTGTGTTGATTGCGGTGCAATCAATGCCCATTCATTTTGAATGGGCTCAAATTGCACCAAAGTCATGCATGCACCCATTTTGGAACCACGCTGCAACCAGTTTGCATGGTCGTTTTGTGAATGCGATCTGGTGCAGGCAAACACACTGTTTATGGCAACCTTAGCTTGGGGTGTCGTTAAAGTAGTTGTAAACCCTTTACAACCAGTTTTTGCTACAGGTAAGGCTTACGTGTAGCTACCCCAGATGTCTCCTAAACCTGCACATTTAGGCGATATCCCCTGTATCAGCATGTGCCAACGTCATCGGCACATGCGCACTGAATCAATAACATGTCTGTGCCATTGCTTCAGCTAGTGTGCCGTTACCTGCAGCTCCCGTGCACTTGCACAGAAGTGACATCATCGCGGCTCTGGCCGATCAGCGCTATGCATACTAACTTATTATGTCTTTGTCTTGCAGGTTTTTTTGGGGGGAAGGGGGTTTACAACCACTTTAAGATAGCATTGACACCCACTGCAGATTGCAAGGGGGGTGCAATTTGAATGAGGTACATGAAACGTGCATAGATTGAGGGTTTCCAGCATTGTAATGTACCTCCGCAAATCTCCAAAGCAGTAGTGTGTTTATCCTCTGCCATTGCAGGAAGGTGTGCAATTACACACCTCCTCGCACCCTTGTAGATGTGAACCTAGCCCCTAAAGAAAAGTCAATGTATTTAAGGCTGGTAATTTTTCAGTTGATTGTTTTTTTACATTTTTTTATTCTGATTAATTTAAAATTAAGCTAATGTAAACCAGTGAGTGTGCTGCCTTCCACAGGATGGTGCCCTTTGTACCTGCCCAGTAAGATTGGCTATTACAGTGCACCATCCTGTGGTAGGCAGTGCAAGGCCCCCTTTTTTTTATCTGTAAAAGTAAAAAAAAAAGTCAGGGAGTGCTCTGTCTGACACAGCATGGTGCACCTTGCACCATAATAGCCAACCTTTGGAGTTGCAAAGGGCACCATCTTCATGTAGGTAGGCAGCACACTCTGCACCTATTCAGTTTGGACACTTATACTGGACAATAGCCAACAGCATTCATACAAACTGGAAGAAGGAAATAAATGAAATTGAGTTCTATTTTCTAAAGGACCTGATAAAATACAATTAGGATGTGATTGCTTACTAGGAGCAGCACATATTGTTTTTCCTTTTTCCAGTATTTATAATTTTGGCTCAATTTATTTTATTTAAAAATACTTTTACTTAGTACCTGCAGCTGAATCCCACCCAGAACAAAAAATTATCTATGACCACAACTTTTTCAAGTTACATTTACATACTTCTTGTGATACATTGTTGCAGATCACAGCTTTGTTATAATTTAATTTTGTTTTTGCTTATTTTCTAGCAGGCACCCGCAAGGTTTTGATGTGTTGCTTGGCCCACTTATACAGCAGTGAACCTCAGAATGCAATAGAAATTAAAGCTAACAGCTGGATTAAGGTAAAAGTACTCCACCTGCAGGCCCATTGTTATATTGCTTTATGCTATAGCGCTCTATTATTTATGAATTGGTATGTTTGTAACATTTCTTCATCATGAAGTTAAACAAAGCTTGCTAGTCCACACGACTGTTGATTTTCAGTAAAATGTGTAATTGTGTTAAAAGGCTCTGATACAAGTTTGTCTCACGCACCTCTTATTCCCCTTAAAGAGAAAGTAAACCTTGATGGGTTTACTTCTTCTTTGTCTCCCTGCAAAGGTAAAGCATAATGGGCTACTATGCATCGCATAGTAGCCCATTATGTGTCACTTACCTGACACAGGAGCCAGCGAAGTCACCACTGTCTCCTGTAGTACAGAGTGTCCATCTTCTTCCGGGTATTGCTGCTGCGGCCACTGACAGCGCCAGAGCAGCGATGACGTCACTCCCGCGCATGGGAGCAGCCACTAACGGCATATCGCCGTTAGCAGCGGCATGCTGCTAACGGCGATAGTGCACCTGCGCACTGCTGTCTACGGCTCTTGCGCCGTAGACAGCAGTGACTGTCTTTTAGTAAATATCTCCTAAATCATATAGGTTTAGGAGATATTTCTTGGACCTACAGGTAAGACTTAATCTAAGCTTACCTGTAGGTCAAAAAAGTGGTTTGTAAGGGTTTACAACCACTTTAAAGTGTCAGATACAATTTGAGTGTAAGTTCATGGATTAGAAAATGCAGATCATGTAAAGGTTACTGAGCTCACCAGCTTTAAGCAGTTCTGCTCCGCTGCAACCCTTATGTTCATGGCAACAAAAAGGTTAAAGAGCATATTTGTAAAATAACCTCAGACAACATAATCAAGTTGTTTTCACCATTAGTTTTAATTGCATGTTTCTTAAAAAATATGTAAAAGTGCAGCGCATACAAATCAAATTCACTTAATAAATATCATAAACAATTACGGTGCCAAAAACACCCAATAAAAAGCAAGCAAAAAATAAATAAACTTGTCACATAATAAATATAGTCCATACAGTTCATAAGCTGATAAATGGCTGAATACTGCTGTAGGAAAACACCTGCTGCAAGCCACACTTAATATTGTGGCATTTCTGTGGTACTTCCTCCACCAAGTAGATAAGGTACTCTTATCAGATACGTGGGACCACTGAGTTAACAGATGGTCATAAAAGCTTGTTTCCACTCATAAGTGAAGGTGATACTCCAATCCAAGCGGAAAAACGTTCCCAAGAACAGTCATACGAAGGGAAAGGGAAAAAAACGATCTCAGTGTACCATCTGGAGCGTTTTGCACTTGTCACTTTGTTATTGCTGCTTGTTAAAGTACTGTAGGCTGTGGAGCAATACTGGAAGCACTTTACTCTCCCAGCTGTTCGTTTGTTTACTGTTAAATTTTAATCAATAAATCGATCGGTACAGTCTACACTGAGATCGTTTTTTTCCCTTTACCTTCGTATGACTGATGGACTATATTTATTATGTGCCAAGTTTTTTTTTTTTTTTTAATTTTTATTGGGTGTTTTTTGGCACCGTTATTGTGAATTTTATTTGTATTGCTCTGCACTTTTAATTTTTTTTTACTAACAATCCAAACTAGGCTTGAATGTGATGGCTGTATTTGGGAATACTTTTTTTGCATTGCAAACAGGTCAGCAATACAGTGTCCCAGATTACTGACAAAAGTTCATAGGTTGGGCTGGTGCTCTACATCATTGTGTCAACATTCTGGTAGATAATATAAAGGTAAAGCTTTTGTCAGGTTTTCATTACTTTCTAGGTCCCTGCGCTGTCATCACAGATCTCTGGGGACACAGACTAAAATTTTTGTGAGGGAGGGTTCAAGTGAGAGAAAATGTCACTTATGCAGCCTTTTCCCTACTTTATCCAGAACTAATAAAAACAGTTATAACACAAATGTACATTTAAGTCTTTTGGGTAAAAATGTTCTAGCTTTGTACACTGCAAATGTAGGTAGTGTCTAGGACAGCTATTCTCAACCAGGGTTTTGTGGAACCATTTAATGGTGCCTGCATAATTCTGGGGACAACACCACTTGACTAGCTAGAAGCATGACACTGCTGATATTTTTTAGCTGTCTGTATGGGTTGCATTTTTCCCACTGACCCTCAAATAAATTGTTTGTTTCCCAAGGCGTCTTTCAGGACAGCACCTGAGAGATAGCGACTCCTCCCTCCTCGTTAGGAAACACCTTCTTCCTCCAGACTTTAAAGGGAGGCGCCTCCCTACCACACCTCAGTTATTGTGTTTCCTCCGGCCCGGAGGGAACATCTTCTGGGAGGGAGTCAGTTTCTCTCAGGTGTTCCTGAGGGACTAGGCTTCTCTCCCTTTTTTTCCTCCTTTAGAGACCCGCTGTCCTCCCGACCTACCCAGGCCTCGGCAGCGGTAGCAAGCGGGCTCCTCTTCCCCTCTTGTGCTCGGAGAGAGCCGAAGACTCGGTGGCCCGCACGTTCGTAGGCGATATTTTTTCCGGCGGTCGCGCCGGAAGTGACAGAGCGGGTCATCGGGTCGGCTGAAACGTCGTTTCCGGCGTGGACGCAGGGGGGAGGAGGGAGGACAGGTGCTGGTGCCTTTTTTCCGCTTCTGGTCCGGTGCAGCTGCATTATTGGAGTCCGGAGGCGGCGTGTAGCCACAAGTGGATTTCTGCACACCTGTAATGGAAGATTCAGCGTCTGCGGCGGTGGGGACAGGCACAGGCACCAGCAAAGCCCAGGTAAGAGGCAGCGGTTAAAGTCTGCCTTCTTTTATTTCCTGGCGTTTGGTCTCGCTCTCTTTTTTCTTTCCCCCCTGGTGGCAAGGGGCCTGTCTGGGCACTAGAAGCTGACTGGTTTCTTCTCAGTGCACCTGTGTGGTGATCCCTATCAAGGCTGAGACTAGGTCTCACTAAGGGTTCCCTGGTTTTTTCCCTTTTTTGTCTTTTTCTTCATAGGCTAAGAGCTCTGACCCAAAGAAAAGATGTCCTTCTTGCAGGGCCAAGCTGGGAGAAAATTGGAAGAAAACCCTATGCAGTCCCTGCATTACTTCTTTAGTTAAGGAGGAATCTGCCTCTGTATGTGAGGATCTGGTGGCCTCTGTAAAGAAGGAGCTATACGCCACGATTCAGAATTTTCGTGACTCACTAGCAAACCCGGCTGCTAGTCAGCCTTCCACTTCAGAGTCTTCCCAGGGGTCTCTCTCAATCCCGGTGTTGGAATCTCTGCCTGAAGACCCTTCAGATAGGGAAAAGCAGTCCACTGCTCTTTCCGTTAAAGATTCGGAAGAGGAGTTGGAGGATTCTGAGGTAGCCCCCTCTAAATTCAAACTGTCCCTTGAGGAGGTCGATGGGCTCCTTAAAGCCATTCATGCTACGCTTGGTTTAAGTGAGGAGAAAAAGGAATTATCACTCCATGACCGCATGTATGCTGGGTTGGGTGTGCCTAAGGGCCGAACGTTCCCAGTTCATCCGGTCATCTCTGAGGCCATTAGGAAAGAATGGCAGGATCCAGAGAAAAAGCCCTTTTTCTCCAAAGCCCACAAAAGGCGTTTTCCTTTTGAGGAGGACCCTGCAGCAGTGTGGAACAAGGTGCCCAGACTGGATGCCGCCTTTTCCCAGGTTTCAAGGTCCACGGATCTGTCCTTTGAGGACATGTGAGTTTTGAAAGATCCGATGGACAAACGCATGGATCTTTTGCTCAAGAGATCATGGCAATCAGTTATGAGCAATTTAAAACCAGCAATGGCCACAACGTGTGTAGCCAGAAATTTAGAATACTGGATTAACCAGTTAAAGTCACATATAGCTGCAGATTCCCCCAAACAGGAAATCTTAGATTCTTTTCCTACCCTGATTACGGCAGTGGCTTATGTTGCAGATGCCTCAGCTGAGGCAATTAAGATATCAGCCAGGTCAGCAGCTCTAACTAATGCTGCAAGAAGAGCCTTATGGCTTAAAACCTGGCCTGGTGACTCGGCTTCAAAGAATAAGCTGTGTGGGTTACCCTTTTCAGGGGACTTGCTCTTCGGCCCTGACCTCGATAATATTCTTGACAGGACAGCCGATAAGAAAAGATCCTTTCCGGTCAAAAAGAAAAAGCAGGTACAAAAACGTCTTTTTCGACCTCAAAAAACTCAGGATCAGGACAGCAAGTTGCAGGGGAGAAGGAAAAGTTGGTCCGCCCCGAAGCCGAAGGGTAGAGGCGGAATTCTCTTCCGTCCTCCTACACAGGCGAAAAATCGCAATGACTTGTCTCTGCGGGTGGGCGGAAGACTACAAGAATTTCTTCCGCAGTGGTCAGGGATAACTTCAAATCAGTTTATCCTGACCACTCTCGCGCAGGGTTACTCACTCGAGTTTGTCAACAACCCCCCAAAGAGGTTCCTGATTACCAACACCCCGCGGGACCCGGTAAGGGCCCTGGCCATGAAGTCCTCTCTAGAGGAACTGATGCAACAGGGTGTAGTAGTACAGGTACCCCTGCAAGAACAGCAGGAGGGGTTTTATTCCCATGTTTTCCTAGTAAAGAAACCGACAGGAAAATTTCGGTTGATTCTCAACCTGAAACCATTAAACGAGTCCATAAGGTACAGGAAGTTCAAAATGGACTCAATTTTTTCAGTCAGAAATCTGTTGATGCCAGGATGTTTTATGGCGTCGGTAGACTTAAAAGATGCATACCTACATGTTCCGATCTCTCCCCAGTCTCAGAAGTTCCTCAGGCTGGCGGTGAGGTTGGAGGGTGTGGTTCATCATCTCCAGTTCAGGGCCCTACCCTTCGGCCTGTCATCATCTCCCCGAATTTTTACCAGAGTAATGGCAGAAGCTTTAGCGCCGCTGCGACTTCAGGGAATCGCAGTTATTCCTTATTTAGACGATCTGCTGTTTTTCGCCCCATCCAGCGAGGAATTGCAGATCAATCTAGGCAAGGCTCGCAGCCATCTGGAGACGTTGGGGTGGATTTTGAACCTCCAAAAGTCGTCCCTAAACCCATCTCAGGAGATTCGGTTTTTAGGGTATCTAATAAATTCGGTGGATCAAAAAATCTTCCTTCCCTTAGACAAAAAGGACAGGATTTCCAGTGCAGTGTCTTTATTACAGACCAGCCAAAATCTGACAGTAAGACAGGTTATGTCAGCTTTGGGGGTTCTAACTTCAACAATGCCAGCAGTCCAGTGGGCAAGAATGCATTTCAGGTGTCTGCAGGCTTTCCTTCTCAAATCTTGGGATCACACAGTGGCATCCCTAGAGGCAGAGGTAAGAGTGTCAACCCAGGTAAAAAGGTCCCTATGGTGGTGGAAAAGACAGGATGTCTTATCGGAGGGGTTAGTCTGGGCTTTTCCAGTCGAGAAAAGACTAACAACCGACGCCAGTTCCTGGGGGTGGGGAGCCCATCTAGGAACACGTTTCACTCAGGGGTCCTGGGCCAAAGAGGAGGCAATAAGGTCCTCAAACTGGAGGGAGCTCAAGGCGATTGCCTTGGCTCTGGAGTTGTTTGTTCAGGAACTCCAGTCCCATCACGTTCAGGTCCTAACAGACAATGCCACGGCGGTGGCTTATTTAAACAGACAGGGGGGTACAAGAAGCAGGTCGCTTCAGGTACTGGCCATGGAGATTCTTCGGTGGGCGGAAAGACGTTTGTTATCCCTATCAGCAGTCCACCTAAAAGGGGATCTAAACAGGTTAGCGGACTTCCTAAGCAGAAACGCTATTCAGGAAGCGGAATGGTCTCTAAACCCGGAGGTATTCGCAATGATTGCCGGAAAATGGGGTTTACCAGAGGTGGACCTGTTCACCTCAAGGGTGAACGCCCAGGTTCCCCAGTTCTTTTCCCTGGACAGTCGCGATGGCTCGCTGGGCACAGATGCGCTAGCTTATCCATGGGAATTTCGTCTTTGCTACGCTTTCCCCCCATTTCAGTTAATCCCGTTAATTTTAAGGAAAATTCAGAGGGAGAAGGTGCCAGTTATTCTAATCACGCCCTTTTGGCCAAAAAGGGCCTGGTTTTCGACAGTTCTAGGTCTGGCAATCAAGCCTTGTTGGCATCTGCCCCTCAGGCACGATCTGTTGTTGCAGGGCCCAGTAAACCATCCAGGAGTGGCCAGCCTGGCCCTCACGGCCTGGTTTCTGAAAGGCAGCTCCTTAGGAGCAAGGGGTTTTCCAACCGTTTGATCTCTACCCTTTTGGCAAGTAGGAAAAGGGTTACGGGGGCCATCTATTCTAAGGTTTGGAAGCGTTATAAAACTTGGTGTTTTTCAGCCGCCCAGGTGCCAGGGAGCCTTGTCTCCATCTTGGAGTTTTTTACAAGATGGAGCAGACAAGGGACTGGCAGTTAGTACCCTGAGGGTGCAGGTAGCAGCTCTGACAGTGTTCTTAGAGAAATCTGTGGCCTCAGATCCGCTGGTGATCAGATTCTTTAGAGCCCTTAAAAGATCTAGGCCAGTTCCGATTAAGGTTTTTCCTAGATGGGATTTGTCGTTAGTCCTACAGTCTCTAACAAAGGGGCCTTTTGAGCCTCTTGTGGAGGCTTCCCTTAGGTTTCTCACATTAAAAACCGTTTTTCAGATTGCCATTGTCTCTGCACGCAGGATCAGTGAGCTAAATGCTCTGTCAGTTAAAGAACCATATCTTTCCATTTTTCCTGACAGAGTTATTCTTAGAACAGATGCAAAATTCTTACCGAAGGTAGCTTCAGTTCAGAACCGTATACAGGACATAGTACTGCCAACCTTTTGTGTTAACCCCAAAGGAAATAAGGAGACTCTTTTCCATACTTTGGACGTCAGGAGGACTCTGCTGAGTTATCTAAAGAGGACGGAGTCCTTCAGACGTTCAGATTCACTGTTTGTACTTTTCTCAGGAAGAAAAAAGGGTTTTCAAGCTTCTAAAGTTACTTTAGCTAAATGGCTGAAATTAGCTATCTCGGAGGCATATTCCCAGGCAGGATTATCCCCTCCAGCAGGAATTTGTGCACACTCAACCAGGGCTCTGGCGTCTACGTGGGCAGAGAGAGCTGGTGCCACCCCTGAGCAGATCTGCAAGGCGGCGACATGGTCGAGTTTTCACACATTTGTGAAACATTATAGACTGGACCTCACTTCGGCCAGCGATCAGGCATTTGGCAGAAAGGTCCTGCAAGCTGTTGTCCCGCCCTAAGGGGTAAATCTCTGTTATGCTCTCAGGTGCTGTCCTGAAAGACGCCTTGGGAAAGACCAAGTTAGACTTACCGGTAACTTGTTTTCCAGAAGTCTTTCAGGACAGCAAACATCCCGCCCTATGGTATTGTATTATGCTACGCTGTGACTAACGTATGTGTTTATGTGTTCCAGCCGGGGCCGGAGGTTCTCTTCTACAACTGAGGTGTGGTAGGGAGGCGCCTCCCTTTAAAGTGTGGAGGAAGAAGGTGTTTCCTAACGAGGGGGGAGGAGTCGCTATCTCTCAGGTGCTGTCCTGAAAGACTTCTGGAAAACAAGTTACCGGTAAGTCTAACTTGGTCTTTCAGAGGTTCCCAAAGGGCTCATAATTATTTCAAGGGTTCCTCTAGGGTAAAAAGATTGAGAAACGACGGTCTAAGTGTTCCATGTCAACATTGATCCCACTGAGAGGGGCAAATAGTTGACTACATTACTGGATCCTAATGTACCCATTTACATTGTTTCTTATCGGGTTATAGGCCACCTTCAGGTGATGGACACTGGCACGCCTTAAGACAAAAAGTGCACTCCCTATATAACCCCTCCCGCTCCTGGGAGTACCTTAGTTTTTTTGCCAGCGTCTAAGGTGTTGGTCAAGGGTAAAGATGTACTGTGCTGAGCTCCACTGGAGCAATCCTTGCTGGAGCTTGCTATGCAGCCGGACCCATTCAAAGTGTCTTTTTGGCCGAATTAAATGGTACCCAGGCCTTGTATCTGAAGAAACAAGGTCTTGCCTGCAACGCTTCTCTTTTAGAGAGCTGGACCCTGGGATCCAGTACTTTTTGGTATTAAGGCCATTGAGTTTTACTGGCGGTGGTGCTATTACAGGTCCAGTATTGTGATATTGTTTCCTCGAGGATCTCCTGCTCCTGAAGGTTTAACGGAACCCACCGTGAAGGGTGAAGATTGGGTCTGTTGGTTTACCACAGAAAACCCTGCGGCGGGAAAGGTAAGTGGAGTTTTCAAAAAAAAATTAAAAAAAATTCTTATGAATGTCTCCTTTAATTTAGTAAATGTTGTCATACCTATGTATCACCACTGGGGACTGTATAGAGCACTTACCGTCTCATGCTTCTCAGAGAGCTCACGATGTGTCCAGGAAACAGCAGTTTTCTCTACCTCCGGCCGGCAGCAGACCTCTGGTAAGTCTGGGGGGGGGGGGTTTACCTCCCCACCAGATGCACCCCTGTACTGCTTTTTCTTCCCCTCTTCTTAAGGGAGGAGCGCTTCGGGACAAAAAAATGGTGTGAACGGCACGCCGCGTGGTGGCTTCCAGGCCCCCTCTTACCATTACTGCCCCTCTCTCTGTGATCCCATAGGATCATTCACACAGGAAAAAATCTTTTTTAAAAGAAAAGAGGAAGGGCCGTAGACAACGAGGGGTGGCCGGGCTTAGTGCGGCGTTAGCATCCTCCAACGCCCAGCGCGGGGAGGTGTTTTAAAAAGGCACCATTATTGCTGTTGCAAGCTGCGGAGGGACACAAGAGCAAAGGCATATAAAAGGTTTTCGTAACGCAGGCATTCCTTTTGACACATTTACTACTGCAT
This sequence comes from Lithobates pipiens, assembly GCF_037356315.1. Lineage (NCBI taxonomy): Eukaryota > Metazoa > Chordata > Amphibia > Anura > Ranidae > Lithobates > Lithobates pipiens. Next base: position 7,625,839 of record NW_027507718.1, read on the forward strand.
CAGGCTGAGCATTAATAGCAGCAGCAGGGCTGGACTGCTCAAGCAGTGGATGCATTCCTTCTGGTAGTACCTCTGCTTTGTGCATCGGGCTATGGTCGGAAGGGGGGTTAAAAACACCACAGAAAAGGGCTCTAGATGGACTATAGTCACACGGGAGCCTAGAAGGCATCCTCCCTTGAGAGTAATATGGCTGGCCAGAGTGAGCCATCAGGAGAGGCAAGTGTTACAGCTGTTCTTAACTCTGCAGCCCCTGTGTATATTACTAAGGAGGTATTTTCTTCAACCATTTTAAGTTTTATTTAAGTGGGATTAAGCGTAGCAGGTCCTCGTCCATTCATCAGGACCCTCATGCTGAGGAACAAGGGGCGAAAGATACCAAATTTCTCTCAAAGGACCATGGAGAGGCTGATGTCTCCCTTTCCGAAGAACCTAATATGGAAAGATCAGGTTCGCAGGAAAGGTTGTTGGTACAATCTCTCAATGAATTGGTCCGCTCCACATTTTTACTGCCAGTAACGCAGTCAGTCGATGAGCCCACTTCTGGTTTGGGTTCACTAAAGCCTCCACAATCTGTTCATGCTTCCCTATCCATTCATAACTAAAAAAGCTTATGTATTCTGAGTGGCACAGATAAACAGTTTTTCGCTCCGAAAAAGTTTTCAATACTTTATCCTATTGAGGAAGAGCTCTATAGAAATGAGGAATTTCAGCAATTCACGCTGCTATATGCTTTGTAAACAAAAACCTGACTTGTCCAGTAGACAATGCTCATATGCTAAAGGATCCAACAGATAAGAAGTTGGAATTTTAAAAACTATATTTTGCTTGCAGGTTCAGTTGATCAGCCTGCGCTGGCAGTGTTTAGAGTATCTCAGTCCTTAAAGGACCAGTTTATAGAGGTACTCAATGTTATTCCTGATCAGCAGGCCCAGGATTTGGCCAGGATATCAGTAGCGTTGTGTTTTACAGTAGATGCTATGAAAGATTCTATTCTCCAGGCCTCACAGCTCATGCTAGGGCTGGTACATGTGCGTAGAATCCTAGGATTGAAAAATTGGTCAGCCGAAGCGCCATGCAAAAAGCTCTTGGGCAGTTACCCATTTCATTGTGAACGGTTATTTGGAGACGATCTGGATAAGTATATCCAAAGAATTTCTAATGGGAAAAGTTCCCTTTTACTGGTTAAGAAGAAGTTTCAGCATTTTTCTTTTAAACGTGCTTCTTCTCCAGTGCCGGGGGAATCAGCCTCCAGGCAGTCACAACAGCCTCTACCATCAGGTTCTTTTTGCATGAAGTCAATCCGATCAGTAGTCTCCATCCTACAAGTGGGAGAATTTCTGGTGTCAATCAACATCAAGGATGCTTATCTGCATGTGCCGACTTTCCCCGCTCACCAGAAATTTCTACGCTTCAAGGTAGAAATTGTTCATTTTCAGTTTGTAGCTCTGCTTTTTGGTCTAGCTACTGGACCTGGAGTGTTTACAAAGGTCCAGGCTAAGGGCTCAAGGTATAACGATACTAGCCTACTTAGACGATCTAATCTTGATAGATCAGTCGGTAGCCCACTTAAACCAAAGTTTGGTCACTGCAGTCAGCTACCTGGAATACCTAGGTTGGATTCTCAACCTAGAGAAATCCTCCTTAAAAGCATCAAGGAGATTACAGTACTTGGGGCTGATCGTAGATACAGTTCAGAAGAAGGTGTTTTTGCCCCAGGAAAGGATCGGTTCCATAGAGGAACTGATTCAGCTGGTCAAAACAAAGAAGAATCCTATTCGATTTTGCATGAAATTATTGGGAAAGATGGTAGCTTCTTTCGAGGCCGTTCCTTATGTGAAGTTTCATTCAAGACTGCTCCGAAACAGCATCCTGTCAACTTAAAATAAGAAGGCTCCAAGCTCTGATCTTCCCAATGCATTTATCCCCCGAAGTGCGTCAGAGCCTCAATTGGTAGTTGATATCCAAGAGGAAAATCCTTTCTACCAGTTACCTGGAAGGTGGTAACAACAGATTCCAGCCTTCTGGGCTGGGAAGCAGTCCTGGAAAAAGCGTCTGTCCAGGGGAAATGGTCCAAATCAAAGATGAACTTGCCCATCAATATTCTAGATATTCATGCAGTATGCCTGGCCCTAGAGGCTTGGATGCTCAGACTACAGAATTGTCCTGTCAGGATCCATTCCGACAATGCCACAGCAGTGGCCTATATCAATCACCAAGGGGGCATGAGAAGTCGTGCGGCCCAAAGAGAGGTGAATCATATTCTATCTTGGGCAAAAAACAACATTCCTTGCCTATCAGCAATTTTCACTCCAGGGATAGAGAATTGGCAGGCAGCCTACTTGAGTGGGAAACAGTTGTTCCCGGGAGAATGGTCCCTTCACCCTGACATCTTTTTGATGGGGATTTCCGGACAAGGACCTGTTTGTGTCCAGGTTCAACAACAAGATCGACAACTTTTTGTCAAGGACAAGGGATCCGTTGGAACAGATGCCTTGGTTTTTCCATGGGATCAGTTTTCACTGATCTGTGCGTTCCCTCCTGTTCTGCTGCTTCCGCGCCTTCTTTGTGGGATCAAGCAAGAGGGGAAGGAGGTGATTCTTGTAGCCCAGGAGATCTTGGTTTGCCGAGATCATAAAGATGGTGGTAGGGGACCCTTGCACCCTACCACTGTGGCTAGACCTTCTCTCGTAAGGTCCGGTAATTCATCCTACCTTACAAATGCTAAATTTATCGGTTTGGCTATTGAGACCCACATTCTGAAAGACCATAGGCTGTGAACTTCAGTAGTTTCTACTTTGGTTAATGCTAGGAAGCCAGCTTCCAAAATCATATACTATAGCGTCTGGAAGGCATATGTCTCCTGCTGTGACTCCAGGGGTTGGCACCCCAGGAAATATGTCTTAGGTAGGATCCTTGAATTCCTACAGATGGGATTAGAAATGAAGCTGGCCTTGAGTACTATCAAAGGCCAGGTGTCAGCCTTATCAGTGTTTTTTCAATGACCACTTGCTTCACACTCTCTGGTTTGTAACTTTATTCAGGGGGTAAAACGGATTAATCCTCCAGTTAGGCCACCCCTGAACCCATGGGACTTAAATTTAGTCCTGTCGGCATTACAAAAACAACCTTTTTAGCTAATACGAGATATTCCCTTAGTCCTCTTGATGAAGAAAACATTTTCTTGGTTGCCATATCTTCTGCAAGAAGAGTATCAGAGTTGGCTGCTCTTTCTTGTAAAGAGCAATTTTTGATTATTCATAAGGATAAGGTTGTATTGCAGCCTCATTCTAAATTCCTATCGAAAGTAGCGTCAGGTTTTCATTTAAACTAGGATATTGTTCTACCTTCATTTTTTTCAGAACCTCGTTCTGTGGAGGAGAGGCCACTACATTCTCTTGATGTGGTGAGAACGGTCAAGGTCTATTTGAAAGTGACCGCTCAGATTCGTAAAACAGATGTTTTTGTTGTGTTGCCAGATGGTCTTAAAAGAGGACAGGCAGTGTCGAAATCTACTATTTCTAAATGGATTTGTCAAGTGATTGTTCAAGCTTGTGGTTTAAAGAGGAAAATTCCTCCTTTTTCATATTAAATGTGTACTCCACCAGGACTGTTAGTGCTTCTTGGGCAGTGCATCACCAAGCCTCCATGGCTCAGATCTGCAAGGCTGCAAATTGGTCTTCAGTCCATACATATACCAGATTTGATCAAGTAGATGTAAAAGGTCATGAGGATATCGCCTTATGGCTCAGTGTACTGTAGGCTGCAGTATAAGTCCTCTTGTCTCTTGGTGCCCTACTTGTGTTGTGTCTCCCTCCCTTCAGTTGATATTGCTATGGGACATCCCACATATTAACTACTATGGCTCTGTGTCCCATAATGTACAATAAAAAAATACGATTTTTATAATGGCTTACCTGTAAGATCCTTTTCTTTGAAGTACATCACGGGACACAGAGGTCCCTCCCTTCTTTGGTATACACGTGTATTGCTTTGCTACAAAACTAAGGTACTCCCAGGATAGGGAGTGCACTTTTTGTCTTAGGGCGTGCCAGTGTCCATCACCTGAAGGTGGCCTATAACCCACATAGTAACTACTATGGCTCTGTGTCCTGTGATGTACTTCAAAGAAAAGGATTTTACAGGTAAGCAGTTATAAAAATCATATTTTTATCACATGTTCGGTCCTTTTGAGATACATTTGAATATTGTGGTTCAAAACATTGTCCAACTAGCCTTTTTTTGTTATTATGTGGGTTAACAACCTGCACTGCAGTGCCTTGCAGAAATATTTATGCTGGAAATAATCTTAAAAATTAAAACTGGCATGCCTCAGGCACTTGGAGTGAATAAAAGTCTTACTGGACTTTTGTGAAATAAGCAGCACTTTAGCAAGACATCCAGGTAATCCCAATATCCACCAGGAAGCACCTTGCACTGCTCAGCTCCACTCTTCTTATATAGTCACACCCCCATCCCCCTCCCCGGTTATCCACAAGTCAGGATCAATAAAAAAGCAACTACTGCCCTTATTTCAAAATGTCAACCGCTCAGTTTCGGGATTAGAAAAAAAAAACTTGTAGTGTAACTCATTATAATATAAAGAGCTGTATTTTAAAATTATACTCACAGGATAAAAATGAACAAATCCCTTTTAAAACTAGCACTTCTGGGTGTGCATGCAGGTGACATCACTTCTGCTATATGCATTTTGTCATCAGACTTCCTCAGGAAATTGTTATGCACTAATATAAAATATTTTTTTTTTGTATGTTAATTTACACTCTATAATTTTTTTATGATTTATTATATATTTTCCGATATGAGTGCTGGGAGTTATATATTAAAATATAAAAGGAGTTTCGAAATGATTCTTTAAATAAAAACTCTGGGTTGCAAACCTGTAATGGAAGCAACTACTTCATTTAAGACCTGCAAAACTGTTTCACAGCAGTGAAAACTGAATTTAGCCACATTTACATTGAGTTAATTAGTGTCTTATAGTTTGTTGCCTGCAATTATTGAATGACCGCTACAGTGGGGAGAACAAGTATTTGATACATTTTGTATTTTGCAGGTTTTCCTACTTACAAAGCATGTAGAGGTCTATAATATTTATCATAGGTACTCTTCAACTGTGAGAGGCGGAATTTAAAACAAAAATCCAGAAAATCGCATTGTAAGGTTTTTAAAAAATGTATTTGCATTTTATTGCATGACATAAATGCTTGATCACAAGCAGTAAGAATTCCAGCTCTTACAGACCTGTTATTTTTTCTTTAAGAAGCCCTCCTGTTCTCCACTCATTACCTGTATTAATAGCACCTGATTGAACTCATTAACTGTATAAAGGACACCTGTCCACACACTCAATCAAACAGACTTCAACCTCTCCACAATGGCCAAGACCAGACAGCTGTGTAAGGACATCAGGGATAAAATTGCAGACTTGCACAAGGCTGGAATGAGCTACAGGACAATAGGCAATCAGCTTGGTGAGAAGGCAACAACTGTTGGTGCATTTATTAGAAAATGATAGAAGTTCAAGATGAAGGTCAGTCTCCCTCGGTCTGGGGCTCCATGCATCAATGATCATGAGGAAGGTGATGGGTCAGTCCAGAACTACACAGCAGGACCTGATCAATGACCTGAAGAGAGCTGGGACCACAGTCTCAAAGAAAACCATTAGTAACACACTACGCCGTTGTGGATTAAAATCCTGCAGCACAAGCAAGGTCCCCCTGCTCAAGCCAGCGCATGTCCAGGCCCATCTGAAGTTTGCCAATAACCATCTAGATCAGGGGTAGGGAACCTTGGCTCTCCAGCTGTTTTGAAACTACAAATTCCATCATGCCTCTGCCTCTAGGAGTCATGCCTGTGATTGTTAGGGTCTTGCAATGTCTCATGGGACTTGTAGTTTCAAAACAGCTGGAGAGCCGAGGTTCCCTACCCCAGATCTAGATGATCCAGAGGAGGAATGGGAGAAGGTCATGTGGTCTGATGAGATAAAAATATAGCTTTTTGGTCTAGTGTTTGGAGGAAGAAGTATGAGAACAACCCCCAGAACACCATCCCGACTGTGAAGCATGGAGGTGGAAACATCATTCTTTGGGGCTGCTTTTCTTCAAAAGGGACAGGATGACTGCACCGTATTGAAGGGAGGATAGATATAGGCCATGTATCGTGAGATCTTGGCCAACAACCTCCTTCCCTCAGTAAAAGCATTGTGCGGCATGACAACGACCCGAAACACACAGCCAGGGCAACTAAGGAGTGGCCCTGTAAGAAGCATCTCAGGGTCCTGGAGTGGCCTAGCCAGTCTCCAGACCTGAACCCAATAGAAAATCTTTGAAGGGAGCTGAAAGTTCGTATTGCCCAGCGATAGCCCCGAAAACTGAAGGATATGGAGGAGTGGGCCAAAATCCCTGCTGCAGTGTGTGCAAACCTGGTCAAGAACTACAGGAAACGTATGATATCTGTAATTGAAAACAAAGGTTTCTGTTCTAAATTTTAAGTTGTGTTTTTCTGATGCATCAAATACTTATATCATGCAATAAAATGCAAATTAATTACTTAAAAATCATAATGAATTTTTGTTGTAGATTCCGTCTCTCAAACTTGAAGAGTACCTATCCTATGATAAAAATTACAGACCTCTACATGCTTTGTAAGTAGGAAAACCTGCAAAATCGGCAGTGTATCAAATACTTGTTCTCCCCACTGTATCGGACAAATTCACTTTGGAATCTTTGTTTGGAAGAGAAATATGTTTTCTTTAAGGCAGGAACTCTTAAGTGCTTGTATATTTTGGGCATTGAAAAAAATGTGCAGGGTATTTTTCACACACCCAGTCCCTCTCCCCCCACTCTTTGCTGGACATGCTCTCTCTGTAGCTACTGCTGTGTAAAATAGAGCTTTTGAAATGTTCCTGTTGGTGAGAGCAGGTGGGTGGTGGCAAGTGGAGTGGTATGGGCAAGATGGATTGGTAAGAGCAGGAGAAGAGTTGTGAGAGCAGGGAATTGTGGTAAGTTCAGGGAAGAGTGGTAAGGAAGGTAAGAGGGGTGAAAGCAGAGACAAAGTAGAGAGGTCAGGGTAGATGGGTAAGGGCATGGAAAATTGATATAGGTAGAATAGAGTGGTAGGGAAAGTGAAGGGTTGAAGTGTTGATGGCAAGAGTAGGTTGGCAGACTGGTATGGAAGTGAGGGGAAATATGTGTAGAGTGGGGTGTTGTGCTGCAGAGTAGTTAAAGAGGGGTGCAAGATCAAGTGGGAAGAGCAAGGGTGGGTGTGTGGCAGCTTTGCAAGTGAGGGGGGCCTAGGGTGTGTGAGGATGGCAGAGTGGCGAGAATGGGAAGGTTGGCAGAGTGTTAACAGTATGGGGGACTGCAGAGTGGTGAGGGGGGCAGGGAAGAATGGTAAGAGAATGGATAGGTGGGTGACATGTAGCAAAGTATTGGTGGTGAGGACAGAGTTTGGAAAGCAAGAGGGATTCAGCAATAGTGAGTGAATCAGCAGATTGGCATGGGGGATACAGATGGCCATGCATGAGCAGTGAATACATTATTATATGTCATTATCGGGAGCACCCGTCAACTAATAAATGTGCAAAGTACTGTGGCTCCTGTGCTCTGTATCTTTCCACATTCAGATGATCAGTTCTATATGGCGCTTAAATCCTGGGTGTAGACCTGTGCAGAATCACACATATATATGTTATACACTGTATGTATACATCAGCTAGTGTGGAACCTCAGCACATTACGGGGTCTGCACGATGTACAGTTATGCACACAGTCATAAATATGGCGGCAATATTACTGCTATTTTATTTCTACATGTAACAAGGAAACCAAAAATCAAGGTGAACTGTCAATAAGACATTTTATTGAAGACCACAACAAAAACTCACTCTCAGTGGCGTAACTAGAACCTTCAGGGCCCCGATGCAAAAAACCATGAAGGCCCCCCCTGAACCCCAGCCAGGGCCCTTCCCTCCGAGTCCGGCGGTGGAACTCCAGGGCGTGGTCACAGGTATGACCTTTGTGAGCCCTGTAGTTCCACCACTGGCATCAGTAGTTTTTTTTATTATTTATTTTTAGGTGCCCCATTGGGGGACTGTCCCTAGGCAGGATGGGGTCCCCATCCCCAGAAGAGATGAGGTTGTGTTCTCCAGGGCAGATGAAGTTACTGCCCCCAGGTGAGAAGGGGGTCCCTGTCCCCACGTGAGAAGGGGCCCCTGTCCCCAGGGTGAGATGGAGGGGGTAAGTAACGGTGTGTGGGAGATGGGGTCCGATCACTCACCATGACCAAGCTGCAGGCCGCGCATTCATCCATGTTGGCCTGGGCTCCATCCAGTGTGCTGGACGGGTGATCAGCATATCTCCCAGAAAGACCTTTCATCATCTATGTATGACGGGGGAGGAGGGGGGCTGGCAGACAAGCCTGCAGTCTCATAGGGCTGTACGGCATCTGTGTGCTTAAAGTTTGTTTACCCGGGAGAAGTATGCAGTGCAGTGTGGGCGGGACTCGGGGGGGGGGGGGCGGGACTCTGGCTGGGGAGAACAGACATCGGACTGAGCGGCAATGCATGGAGCAGGAGAGGGATATTCTGAGGAGCCATCCGAGGACACAGGTCATGCAGGGAATGCACAACTAAAGAGCAGCCAGTGCGATAGTCGAGCATGGAGCTCTGCTAGTCACCCTCCACCTCCAGCCACCTGTGTGCATGGTGCACTGGTACCCCTAGCTGCCTATGCTGCTGCCAGCCATATGTAGAGGGGGCTGCATGGGCCCCCTGCAGCACAGGGCCCAGTTGCAGTCGCGACTGCTGCACCCCCTATAGTTACGCCCCTGCTCACTCTTTACAGTGCTTTATGCTACACTTTAGTGCTCTTTACTATACATTTTTAACTCCCCTGGCGGCGGACTGACATTATATCCGTGGCTGCTCGTTGGAGTGTTGAATTCCATTAAGCCTGCAGGAACGCCTGGCTTGATTGGCCACTGGAGATGCCGGGAGCATCTAAAGGCCCAGGCTGTGTATAGGCCACAAGCTTCCACAGCTTGTCTAGCTGGTAATAAGCATTCAGTCTGTGTGGTGGTGGATACACATTGTCCTTATATATAGAAGATCCCTCACAGGGTGTTCTTAACCCTCACTCCCCGTTGGGAGACTCCATGAAAGAGACTTGTATGCATTTAAGGATTTAAATTTTTTAATTTTATGAGTTATTTTTTATTTTGTATTTTTATATCACTTACTCATTTATCATCTTGGATTATATTTTTTTCAATAAGTCACAAATATGTTTTTTTTACCTTATCATATCCACTTGCTTTGCTTTGTTTGTAGGATAAGGTGTAATTTTAATTTAATTACACTATATATTTGATTGTGACTTGTTCACTATATTGTGTGATATCATATATTTTTTCTCATTATTAACGCAGCTCTTTTTTCTTTATTTCTGTTTTGGTATGTATTTCACTTTTGAGCTGCAGCTTTTTTCTTATTTTAGGCATACTAGCGCAGTTTTTTCGTGAACATTTTTAACTTGGCTTCACAATCTTTCTTTGAACACACCTAAACTATTTATCCTAACTCAGCAATATTTTGCCACTCTATCTATGACAACAATGAACACAAGGCAGAAACATGACCTTCTTCTTTTGTGTTCTTCCTTTGTAAAACTTATGGATAAACTCAGACGTCTGACTTGCTAATTCTCCCTCTTGCAATATAATAAAAATGGGGCAAGAGATTGCCATTGCATATTTGTTGGCAGTAGCATAATTGATGGTAAGTTTTTGAATCCGCTTCCTGTCAAAACAGACATTCTGTTTCTGGTAAATAGACATTAAGATTATGCACATGCAAATTAAGCCAGGCTACTTTAATTTATTTCATTTAATTTTATTGAAAATCAGAACAATAGTTTTTGTTTGTATTATAAAATAAATAATGTCTATTCTAAGTGTTTGGCAAGTGGCAGGAAGCAGATACTGTCACCCCACGCCCCCTCTATCTTTTCTCGAGTTTTACTAGCTATGCTTTTTTTCAGGTGTGTGCAAGCTTTATATGTGTAGTGGCTGAGAAGCTTCTAAAAGCAAATTTATATTTACTGCACGTCTGATTTCAGGCATACAGTTAAGCGTTTACAATTTAATACAAATGTCCATGTATAGCTTGTCTTTTCTTTCTTTATATATCTGCTTAATACATTTCTAGAAAACATTGAAGTCTTTATTATCTGATAGGGTGTATCTGGGATACATGGGTCTTAAAGCGGAACTTCAGTCATTTTTTTCTTTCTGTTTTTTAAATCTTCTGCTCCTGTTTGAACTTTGGATAGTAAAACATTTTTTTCTGCCAGTAAATACCTTATACAGCCCACTTCCTGTTTCTTGTCTGGTCATTAGTCTAGGCTTATGACATCATGCACAGCTATCTCTCTCATTCTTGTGAGAGTTTGCCAGGAAGGCAGGGGGGATGAATCATAAGAGGGCCAATGAGGGCTGCAGGGCTGGAGGTGTGCCTCTGTGTAAATCCAGGAAGTGAATAGGCAGCAGCTTCAGCTGCCCACCTTTAAAATGGTTACAGCCTGACTCAGTGGAGGGAGATTTCCACAGCGTATTTGACAAGTACAGAATCGCATTTAATATAAAATAATTTGCAAAGTGATCAGAGAGAAGCTTCAGAATGGCAAAGATGTTTTTATTACAAAGTATGTGAGCAGACTGCAGTTCCTCTTTGTTGCTCTTCTCCTTTTGATTTGTTCTTATTGGTGAAAAATGCAGTTCATTTGCTACTTCTTTGTAAAGTATATAGCATTATAGTTGTTATAAAAACTATCATTACTCATCTATCAGTTTGAATAAAACTGTGCTTTCACCTTGTCGGGCAAAACAACAGCTTCTAATTAAAACAATATAGATACACTTTGCCCTTGCTTCCCTACTGCTCCATTCAGCCTGGGGGCAAAGAGTATTCCTGGTGCTTTTGGTTATGGAGAAGCACATGAGTCGCATTCTTCTCTCTCTCATGTGACAATTCTGTTCTTGGTGATTGGCCAAGTGCTGTCCCATAGGACAAGGAGAGAGTACTCAATCTGTTTTGTCCCCTACTGTATTGGGTGGTGCCTCCTGCTGACCGTTGTTACTGTGTGTTATAGTGGTGTAAGGACCAACAGAAGGAACTACTAATTCAGTGGGGGGACCCAGGAGACACTCCTAGATCTTTCTGCTCCTGAAGAAACGTATTCTTAACATTTCTTCTAAGTGAAGCTGTATTTTGCAATGCAGGTAGTGGGATAGGTAAATATACACTTCTGTCAATACCAGGACAGTGTTTATGGTCAGTTTTAGTTGATAGATGAAAAAAATGTAGGAATCCTGGCCTCATAATTGTTTAGTTAAAATCTATAGCCACTAATGAAAGTTGTAAGATTATTAACTGTCTGTAATACAAATAGAGTGTAATTTTAAATATTGTCCATGCGATAAACACAAAACATGGGCTGCATGGATGTTTTTTAACATACCTAAGGGGTCTAGGGCTGCAACTAACGATTATTTTCATAATCGATTAGTTGGCCGATTATTGTTTTGATTAATCAATTAATCGGTTAATAATCTTAAGAAAAAGTGTGGTGTATAATTTAGCTAATATGTAAAGTTTAAAAAAAAGGCAATTTATTCTTAAATATCTCTGTATGCAGTGGTAAAAAAAGAACCAACTATATGGTAAGTATACTGTATATACTATTAGAGGAGATATACTGTATATACTATTAGCGGATATATACTGTATACACCACTATTAGAGGAGATCTACTGTATATACTATTAGCGGATATATACTGTATATACCACTATTAGAGGAGATATACTATTAGCGGCTATATACTGCTTATACCACTATTAGAGGAGATATACTGTATATACTATTAGAAGATATATATGGTATATACTATTAAAGGGTTATTCTGGTAAATATCAGAACTCAGAGATCAAATCTTTTCTAAATGCGCAGCGGTTGAAAAAAGTACAGATGTGAACGTGTCCCATAGGAAACCATGTAAATGAACTGTAGTGCGTTTCTGCAAAAAGCACCAAAAAACACAGAGGTGTTAACCAGGCCTAAGACATTTAGTAACATAATGGGGTTAAAAAACTAAAATTAGCCCTTTTATAGTACAAAAAAAAACAAAAAAAAAAAACAGATAACCACTACTGTAAAGGGGTTTATTTTTTTTACTGTAGAACTGTGAAAGTAATATTTACAGTAGCGATTATTTTTCTCTTTTTGTACTATAAAGGGCTCAATTTAGTTTTTTTAACCCCCATTATGTTACTGGGCAATTAATCGATTATGAAAATAGTAATCGATTAATTTCATAATCAATTAGTTGTCGATTAATCGATTAGTTGTTTCACCCCTAAAGGGGTCAGCTAAACATACTCTTTCACATAGTTGCATAGTAGGTGAGGTTGAAAAAAAGACACAAGTCCATCAAGACAAACCTCTGTGTGTGCTTTTATGTCAGTATTTCATTGTATATCCCTGTATCTAATAGCTTTTTGAAATTATCAATGCTCCCTGCTGAAACCACTGCCTGTGCAAGGGAATTCCACATCCTTACCGCTTTTACAGTAAAGAACTCTCTACACAGTTTAAGGTTAAACCTCTTCTCTTCTAATTTTAGTTAATGGTCGCATGTCTTTTTAAATTCCCTGTCGCAGAAAAGTTTTATCCCTATTGTGGAGTCATCAGTATGGTATTTTTACATTGAAATCATATCCCCTCTCAAGCGTCTCTTCTGCAGAGAGAATACATTCAGTGCTCGTAACCTTTCTTCTTAACTAAGGTCCAGATCCAGCACATCCTTCCTGAGGACTGGTGCCCAGAACTGCATGGCATACCCCAGATGCGGCCGGACCAGAGTCTTGTAGAGTGGGAGAATTATTGTTTTATCTCTGGAGTTAATCCCCTTTTTAATGCATGCCAATATTCTATTTGCTTTGCTTGCAGCAGCTTGCATGCCACTGCTAAGCCTATCATCTACTAGGACCCCCAGGTCCTTCTCCATCCTAGATTCCCCCAGAGGTTCTCCCCCTTGTGAGTATATTGCATTCATATTTTTGCCACCCAAATGCATTATTTTCCATTTTTCTACAATAAAACTCATTTGCTATGTAGTTGCCCACCCCATTAATTTGTTCAGATCTTCTTGTAAGGTTTCCATCCTGCAGAGAAATTATTGCCTCGCTTAGCTTGGTATTATCCGCAAATACTGAGATTAAAGCGGTTGTATACCCGCTTATTTGTTTTTTTCTCACCTGCAAAGGAAAAGGCATAATGAGCTAGTATGCACCGCATACTAGCTCATTATGAAATACTTACCTTAGAACGAGGCCCCCGACATCTGGCCCGATCCATGCCGAGGGAGCTGACATGTTCCCTCTGCGTTTCTTCTCTCCGGCATGGTCCGGCGTCTGCTGGACTTTCAGCCGAGAATCCCCTGTGCGCATGTGCCACTGCAGTCAGCGGCGCATTGCGAGGGGAATATCTCCTAAACCGTTCAGGTTTAGGAGATTTTTTTTACCTACAGGTAAGCCTTATTATAGGCTTTCCTGTAGGTAAAAGTCCCAAATTTGACTATACAACCACTTTAAGCTAGTTATCCCATCCTCCAGATCGGTTATGATTAAATTAAATAGGATCGGTCTCAGGACAGAACAGGACAGGACCCCGCTTTCCACATTGGACCATTCTGGGTACTCCCCATTTATCATTACCCTCAGAACTCGCCTCTGTAGCCAGTTTTCAATCCATGTACTCACCCTATCGTCCAATGCCAACAGACCTTAGCTTTTACAGTAAACGTTTATGGGGAGCTGTATCAAATGCCTTTGCAAAATCCAGATACACTATGTCTATGGGCCTTCCTTTATCTAGATGGCAGCCCACCTCCTCATAGAAGGTTAATAGATTGGTTTGGCAAGGACGATTCTACATGAATTAATGCTGATTACTGCTAATGATACAGTTTTCACTACTAAAATCTTGTATATAGTCCCTTATCATCCCCTCCAAGAGCTTGCATACTATTGATGTTAGGCTAACTGGTCTGTAATTCCCAGGGATGTATCTTGGCCTTTTTTAAATATTGGTGCTACACTGGCTTTTCTCCAATCAGCTGGTAACATTCTGGTCAGTAGACTGTTCGTAAAAATTAGGAACAATAGTCTGGCAATTACTTGACTGAGTTCCTTAAGGACCCTCGGGTGCAAGCCATTATATCCTCTGTTAGCCATGAGGGTGCTTCCTGTGATGTGTCATGAGGATAAGCATTGCAGTTTTGGTTACCAAAGACCCCTGTTTCCCTCATGAAGACTAAAGAGAAGAATAAATTCAATACCTTCACCATCTCTCCATCCTTACTAACCATATTCCCTTTGTCACTCTTTATGGGACCAATATGATCTGACCTCCCTTTCTTACTATTTATATACTTAAAGAAGTTCTTGGAATTTTCTTTTACTCTCCTCCGCTATGTGCCTTTCATGTTCTATCTTAGCCGCCATGATTGCACCCTTACATTTCTTGTTGCATTCTTTGTAAAGTTGGAATGCTGATGATCCCTCAGCTTTGCATTTTTTGAAGGCCTTCTTCTTTGCTTTTATGTGCATTTTTATGTTAGAGTTAAGCAACCCAGAACTTTTATTAGCTACTTTAAATCTATTTCCCATTGGGATGAACTGGCTAATGCCTTTATTGAATATGCTCTTAAAGCATACCGAATTTTCCTCCATGTTCTTTGTTCCTAAGATTTTATCACATTTAGTACCTTTATAGCAAGGATCGTAGTTTAGGGAAGTTGGCTGTTTTGAAATTTAGTGTCTTTATTTTCCCCTTATGCTTCCTATTTCTGTGATTTATATGGAAACGAATTGACCTGTGATCGCTGTTTCCTAAATTGCCCTTTATTTTCATATCCGAGATCAGGTCTGTATTGTTGGTAATCAGTAGTTCTAGTAATGCTTTGTTTGTAGTTGGTGCATTTACCATCTGACCCATGAAATTGTCCTGCAAGACATGGTGAGCTTTATGCCGCGTACACACGTAGCCGACTATCCGACGGACTTAGTCTGGCGGACTTCCCGCCAGACTGTCCGTCGGACTTTCCGAACGGGCTACTTGCCCACACACGGCACTTTTTCAGCGGACTAATACGGCGTACTAAGTCCGCCGTACTATCCGCCCTACTTTTAAAATGAACGGACTCGCCCACACACGCGATGGAAAGTCCACTCATTTCGAGCGCGTCTCCAGGTAGGCGGGGCCCGCGAAGGAGACGTCGCTGGCCCCGCCGCCTGGTATGGACTTAAAGGGGAACCACAACGCCGGTGTGGGGGTCCCGCCCACCCCAAATCAGACCCTTGTCTGAGCACGCTACCTGGCCGGCCAGGAGAGGGGGGGACGAGCGAGCGCCCCCCTCCTGAGCCTAACAAGGGCCGCGTGCCCTCAACATGGGGGGTGCCTTGGGGAAGGGGGGCCGCGGGCCCCCCCACCCCAAAGCACCTTGTCCCCATGTTGATGAGGACAAGGGCCTCTTCCCGACAACCCTGGCCATTGGTTGTCAGGGTCTGCGGGCGAGGGGCTTATCGGAATCCGGCAGCCCCCTTTAATAAGGGGGCCCCCGGATACCGGCCCCCCACCCTATGTGAATGAGTATGGGGTACAATGTACCCCTACCCATTCACCTGTGAAAAAAAGTACAAAAAAAAAACCACAACACAGGGTAAAAATAGTTTATTGCACAGCTCCGGGGGTCTTCCGTCTTCGGGGGGGTCTTCTCGCCAGACTCCTCCGCTATCTTCTTCTAGCTCTTTTGCTAGCGGAAGAGCCTGGCTTTCTTCCTCGCCGCCGCCCTTCTTCCGACTTCGGGGGTCTTGTCCCCCTCTTCGGTTCTTCTGCCGGGCCACCACACCTTCTTATAGCTCTTTTACAGGCGGTGGCCCGGTCTTCTGTCGCCGCTGTCGCCGCCGCCTTCTGTTCTTCTCTTCTTCTTCTTCAGATGTTGCCTCGTCGAGTCCTCCGCTCACAATGGCTCCGACACGACGCGCGGCGACTTATATAGGGACATCGCCGGATGATGTCCCCGCCTATTATGATGTCACAGTCCCAGCATCCTCTGGGACTGTGACACCATAATGGACGGGGACATCATCCGGCGATGTCCCTATATAAGTCGCCGCGCGTCGTGTCGGAGCCATTGTGAGCGGAGGACTCGACGAGGCAACATCTGAAGAAGAAGAACAGAAGGCGGCGGCGACAGTGGCGACAGGAGACCGGGCCACCGCCTGTAAAAGAGCTATAAGAAGGCGCGGTGGCCCGGCAGAAGAACCGAAGAGGGGGACAAGACCCCTGAAGTCAGAAGAAGGGCGGCGGCGAGGAAGAAAGCCGGGCTCCTCCGCTAGCAAAAGAGCTAGAAGAAGATAGCGGAGGAGTCCGGCGAGAAGACCCCCGAAGACGGAAGACCCCCGGAGCTGTGCAATAAACTATTTTTACCCTGTGTTGTGTTTTTTTTGTACTTTTTTTCACAGGTGAATGGGTAGGGGTACATTGTACCCCATACTCATTCACATAGGGTGGGGGGCCGGTATCCGGGGGCCCCCTTATTAAAGGGGGCTCCCGGATTCCGATAAGCCCCTCGCCCGCAGACCCTGACAACCAACGGCCAAGGTTGTCGGGAAGAGGCCCTTGTCCTCATCTACATGGGGACAAGGTGCTTTGGGGTGGGGGGGCTGCACGGTCCCCCCTTCCTCAAGGCACCCCCCATGTTGAGGGCACGCGGCCTGGTACAGGTCAGGAGGGGGGCGCTCGCTCATCCCCCCCTTTCCTGACCGACCGGGTAGCGTGCTTGGACAAGGGTCTGATGTGGACCTGGGGGGGACCCCCACACCGATTTTTTTCGCCGTTGTGGTTCCCCTTTAAGTCCATACCAGGTAGCGGGTCCAGCGACGTCTCCTTCGCGGGCCCCGCCTACCTGGAGACCCGCTCAAAATGAGCGGACTTTTCTCCGGGCAGGGAAAAGTACGTTCATTTCAAAAGTACGGCGGACTGGCACACACACGGCCGGATTGTCCGCCGAAATGCTAGTCCGGCGGGAAGATTGAAGTGCAAAACTACTTTCTAAGTCCGCCGTACTTTCGGGCCAAAAAAGTATGCCGGAGGCTACATACGAGTTGAGTTTGCCGAGTTGAGTTTGCCGGACTTTTCCACCCGATTGTTTGATCGTGTGTACGCGGCATTAGATGAATGCGCGGTTCCTTCTGCCCAGTCTATGTCTGGATAATTAAAATCCCCCATTATAATGACACTTCCCATCCTTGCCACTAATCCAAATTGTGATAGGAGGTCCGCCTCCCCCTCCTCCTTCTGGTTAGGGGGCCTATAGCATACTCCCAGTATTACTTTCCCCTTAGTTCACAACATGGAATTCCACAGTTGTTGCTTAGAGACATCTTGTGGTATATGTGCACTAGCAGTATTATTTTGAACATGTTTAAGAACTGGATGGAATTGGGTGGAATAGATATGCTAGGACTAATCAATTTGAATAAAGTGGACTGTTTGCTTTTAGTTATTCCTTTTGCTGTTTTTCTAATATTGATTTTTTTGCCTAATTAACTGAATATTTCTCTTTTGAATAGATTTTATAATTCCTCTATACACTGCTATGATTGCTTTGTTTTGTTTTATGTTTTGTTTTTTTGCAGTTTAATTTTATTGCGAAACATACAGTACAATACAGTCTTATTCGTTCTACTTGATTTTCAAAATAGATATTACCATTTCGGCAGTATCTACATATGCCTATAAAGCTGGCCATATATATGGATCAAAATGTAACCGGTTCAGCAGGAGCTGTCCGAATTTCTATCCATGTATGGTCGTTAATCTAGTGCTCAACTCCTCTGGAACAGGACTGTCAGGATATTGTTCCTCAAAAATGCAGCAGTGCTGATCAGTATATTCTAGCACCAGAGTCCCACTGCCAGAATGCAGTAGCGCAGTGGAGAGTTTTCCCATCCACCTAATTTTTTATTTCAGCTGCCTGACTCATCAAAAAATCAATCCATCTATAGTTACATAGTTAGTCAGGTTGAAAAAAGACACAAGTCCATCTAGTTCAACCACAAAAAAATAATAATAATATCATACAATCCCGAATGACGGCTACAGCATGGACCTGCTTTGCCGGGACGACGTCTATTGACGTCGTCCCGTGCACGAGCGGGCTCTGTGATCAGCGAGTCTATGAGACTCGCTGGATCACAGATCGGAGTAAGAAGTCGATCCTGACCCCTTACCACATGATCAGCTGTCAGCCAATGACAGCTGATCATGTGATGTCAACACAGCCGGTAATCGGCCCACCTGTGCCCCCTACAAGTGCCACCTAGCAGTAAGCAACAGTGCCACCTGTCAGTGCCCACAGTGCCACCTATCAGTGCCTACAATCAGTGCCTGAAGAACAGTGCTGCACATCAGTGCCCATCAGTGCCAGCTAGCAGTGCCACCTATCAATGCCCATTAGTGCCATCTATCAGTGGTACCTACCATTGCCCATCCATACCACCCATCTGTGCCACCTGTCAGGGCTCATCAGTGCTGCCTTATCTGAGCCTATGAGTGCCACCTCATCAGCACATATCAATGAAGCAGAAAAATTTCCTGTTTGCAAAATTTTAAACATGATTTTTTTTTCAAATTTTTCCATCTTTTTTTGTTTGTTTAGCAAAAAATAAAAACCCAAGCTGTGATTAAATAACCATGTGAAATTTGTATCATTTTCTTCACACAAATCAAGCTTTCTTTTGGTGGTATTTAATTACTGCTGGGTTTTTATTTTTTCTAAGAAAAAAAAAAAGTCAGAACATTTTTAAAAAAAAATTTTTTCTTCATTTCTGTGAGTACATTTTGTAAATAAGTAATTTTTCTCCTTCACTGATGGGCGTTGATGAGGCGGCACTGATGGGCTGCATTGATGGGCACTGATGAGATGGAACTTATGGGCACTCATGAGGCGGACTTATGGGCACTGATGAGGAGGCACGAATATGCCACACTTATGA
This sequence comes from Lithobates pipiens, assembly GCF_037356315.1. NCBI lineage: Eukaryota > Metazoa > Chordata > Amphibia > Anura > Ranidae > Lithobates > Lithobates pipiens. The sequence goes on from NW_027507718.1 coordinate 7,644,979, forward strand.
GCACGGATGGGTGGCACTGATGAACACTGGGCATAGATAGGCGGCACTGGTGGGCACAAATAGGTGGCATAGATGGGCACTGATGGGTGGCAGTGTTGGGCATTGATAGGCAGCAGTGATAGCCAGCACTGACTGACATCACCAATGGCCACTGATTGCTGGCATTTGTTGACACTAATTGCTGGCAATTGTGGGCACTGATTGGCAGTGGTGGCACTTAATTGTAATCAGAGCACTGATAATCAGTGCCCTGATTACATACATAGATGTCCCCCTGTGAGGAGATGCCACTGATTGGCCCTCCTCACACTCTGTCAGTGTGAGGCGAGGAGCGCCGATTACCGTTATCTCTGTGTTTTACATGTGACTGGCTGTGACTGGAAACAGCCGATCACATAGTTAAAGAGCCGTGGCCACAGCTCTTTACAGAGATCGGGGTCCCACAAGAGTGGTCGTTCTGGGAAGCCATCATATGACGTCAACCCAGAATGAGAGCTGCGCTGCCCAGCCGTTATTTGACGGTGGGCGGGTGGCAAGTGGTTAAGGACCTCTATGAAGCTGTTAAAGGAATCAGCGTCGCCATCCCATAGGAGGACAATGTCATCAATGTACCTCCTCTAGAGGACCAATTCTGGTCTCTGAGGGGCATTGATGATGTCCTCCTCCCACTTGACCACCAACAGATTGGCCATACTGGGTGCGATTTTGGCACCCATGGCTATGCCACGGCACTGCAAATAATAGCAACCTTGAGACCAGAAATAATTATGTCCCATGGAAAAATCCAATAGCTGCAAAATAAATGTCTGTTGCAAAAAAATATTCCACCGCTTCCCTTCCATGCTGATGGGTAATGATGGTGTAAAGGGAAGCCACATCCGCCGTAGCTAAATGTAGCTCTCCTTCCACTCCGCTCCATCAAGAAAATTAATCACTTAGGTAGAATCCTTAAGATAGGAGGGGTGCTGGTGACCAATGGTTGTAAGAAATTATCAATGTAGCGACCCACACTAGATGTAATGGAATCAATCCCACTGATAATGGGTCTACCTGGTGGCTGAAGGGGAATTTTGTGTACCTTGGGTACAGAGGCGTATCTAGTGAAAATGGCGCCTATGGCAAGCACTAGAACTGCACCCCTGTCAAAACATTTGAAACCCATCTTTCAGATAACCTTAACAAAAAAATCAGATGATGCCAACACACTATATAACACAATATATTGGTGCACATTGCCCTGCACAGAGAGGCGGCTCCACATTGCTCTGCACTAGGGATGAGCTCCAGGGTGCTCGCATGGAACATGTGCAGAGCCCGCCACGAAGTCGGTGCAGCGCTGCGCTAATCACAGGCAGTGAGACATTGCCCCGATGTGCGGCTGCAGAGATCAGCAAATGTCCCAGTGCCTGTGATTAGCACAGCACTACGCTGACTTCCTGGCGGGCTCTGCACGTGTTCCATGCGAACGCGCCTGAGTTCATCCCTACTCAGCACACTTCCCTGCTCCACATTGCACACGGACTGCTCCACGTTGCTGTGCACACGGACTGCTCCACGTTGCTCTGCACACGGACTGCTCCACGTTGCTCTGCACACAAACTTCTCCACATTAATCTGCACACGGACTGCTCCACATTAATCTGCACACGGACTGCTCCACATTAATCTGCACACGGACTGCTCCACATTGCCCTGCACAACCACAGAGAGACAGACTGCTGTGCCCCCACAGGCCACCCCCTCCTGCAATAGTACAGACCTCCCAGAACAAAACACCCTCCTACATAGAATATAGCTCTGTCCAGCAGCAAAAACCAACAGCAGCAAGCCCCCCCCAGGCAGCGGAGGACATTGTTACTGCACCAGCTTGGGTGGTTCATGTACACACAACACCTGGGCAGCAGCTGGAGAGTAGAGGACAGTGTGCAGCTGTGCCGCCCTGGTGTAGAGCAGATTGTGATAGGCTTGGAAGTGAGAGACAGAAAGGAGGACACATGCAGGCATGACCACGGCGCTGGAGGTGTGTTTTCAGCTCAAGAAAAAAAAACTGCCAAAGGTAGCAACTAGCAACGCCACTGCTTACTTACTGGTGGTAAAGCGCAGACAACAGTTCAGACGTCCGCCCGGCTCCCCCCCCATACAGTACAGTCCCACTTCCGGCTATCCATATCTTCACAAATCTGGCGGTCTGTGGAAGGAGGATGGCAGGTTATAGCAGGTATCTGAATGCTTATTGGCTGAGAGTCGGCTGGGGGGGGAGGGGGACAATTTCTGTAGGGGCACAGACTGGATCATATTGGATCGGATAGCTCTCGGGCATCCTCGGAACATCCTCAGCCACTCATGAGCGCCCCCTTCATATGGCGCCCATGGCACATGCCATATGTGCCATACCCTGGATATGCCACTGTTTGGGTAATACATTACCGCCACACATGGGGCCATTGGAACCAAAAAGTTCTTCTTTTTAGTGAGAATGTTGCCCTTAAAACCTTCCTCAATGATGGTCAGCAGCTCCTTTTTAAATTTATAAGTGGGATTATTAGGTGTCATAGAATAGGTTTCTGCATCAGGCAAAAGCCTACTTAGCTCCTCCAAATAAGATTCCCGATCTAAAATGACAATACCGCCCCCCTTATCGGCGGGGCAGACAACAATATCATTACGCTGTTTAAGAGACTCCAAACCCTTCTTAAAAATGGGATCCACATTGGATTTCTTAACCTTTAGGGTTTCCAAAAACCTTGATAACAAGATCTCTAAAGACCCCTAACGAGGGTGCCAAATGTCCTGGTGTATTAAAAAGGGAAGCATTAGCCAGGGAAGGATGCCTAAATCCATCAGTATTGGCCAGAATGTTCTGAAAGGGGTCTACATTAAAGCGGTTCTGCACCTAAAATAAAAATATTAAAAGCCAGCAGCTACTAATATTGCAGCTGCTGACTTTTAATAAAATCACACTTACCTGTCCCAGGGTCCAGCGATGTCGGCGGCAGATGACGAGCGATCGCCGCCATCCTCTGTCAGGGAATCGGGAAGTGAAGCATTACAGCTTCACTGTCCGGTTCCCTACTGCGCATGCGCGAGTCTTATGGTCCCCCGCTGTGTCTCTGGGAACTGTGTGTTTCCCAGAACACAACGGGGGGGGGGGGCGGGCGTCTACGGGGGTCTGTGGCAGTCTGGCCGGAAGTGGGTGCAGATACCTGGATTATCCAGGTAACTGCACCCCCCTCCCCCCTGAAAGGTGCCGATTGTGGCACTGGAGGGGGGGAGGGATCAGATTAGCGGAACTTCCCCTTTAGGGTGAAGAACTGCTTTAAAGCTATCAGGGACTTCCATCTCCTCAAAATACAGAGCACCCCCATCGCTCTCCGCAGGCTTCATCCACAAAGCCAGAAATTAGCCCTTGCTTTTGGTGCAAGAGTTGGTACTCAAAGTCTATTTCAAGGCTCCCTTTACAATGAAGAGGCGCCATCACTCCTAAGGGGAGTGGGGGAGCGTCTGTTACAATTTACAATCGGATGTCCCAGACCTAGGGGTTCAATTATTTTTTCAAAGGGGTAAAAAAATTGTGTTTTAAACTCTACCCTCTCATAATTTTCTTCTCTCAAATCAACCAAAATCTACGCCAACAGGACAAAATTTACAGACCTCCATGAACTCTTTGGAGTAGTTGTTTCGTTCCCTATGAAAGACGGGTTAAAATAATTCTATTCAAACTGGTTAACAGTACTAAAACTCAAGGGTGATATAAATCCCTAAAGTATCTTTTGTGTTCTGCTATGCAGCCCCCCCCACCCCAAAGCACCTTGTCCCCATGTTAATGAGGACAAGGGCCTCTTCCCGACAACCCTGGCCGTTGGTTGTCGGGGTCTGCGGGCGGGGGGCTTATCGGAATCCGGGAGCCCCCTTTAATAAGGGGGGCCCCAGATGTCGGCCCCCCACCCTATGTGAATGAATATGGGGTACAATGTACCCCTACCCATTCACCTGGTGAAAAAAAATGTCAAAAAAAACACAACACAAGGGTTTAAAATAATTTATTGCACAGCTCCGGGGGTCTTCTTCCATCTTCTCGCCATACTCCTCCGCTATCTTCTGCTAGATCTTTTACTAACGGAGGAGCCCGGCTTTCTTCTTCGTCGCCGCCCGGGGGTCTTCTTCCAACCTCGGGGGTCTTTTCCCCCCTCTTCTTGCCGGGCCTCCGCTTTCTTCCTTTAGCTCTTTGCTAGCGGTGGCCCCGGTCTTCTGTCACCGCCGCCTCTTCTTCCGACTTCGGGGGTCTTGTCCCCCTCTTCGGTTCTTCTTGCCAGGCATCCGCTCCTTCTTCCAGCTCTTTTACTAGCGGTGGCCCGGTCTTCTGTCGCTGCCTTCTCTTCTTCTTGCTCTTCTTCCTTGAGATGTTGACTCGACGCGCTCTCTGGCCGTAATGACTGGGACGGGGTGATGTCCCCGCCCATTATAATGTCACAGTCCCAGAGGATGCTGGGACTGTGGCAACATAATGGGCGGGGACATCACCCGGTGATGTCCCTATATAAGTCGCCGCACACCCCGTCCCTGTCATTGCGGCCAGAGAGCGCGTTGAGTCAACATCTCAAAGAAGAAGAAGAGAAGGCGGCAACAGAAGACCAGGCCACCGCTAGTAAAAGAGCTGGAAGAAGGAGTGGAGGCCCGGCAAGAAGAACCGAAGAGGGGGACAAGACCCCGAAGTCGGAAGAAGAGGCGACGGCGACAGAAGACGGGCCACCGCTAGTAAAAGAGTTAAAGGAAGAAAGCGGAGGCTCGGCACGAAGAACCGAAGAGGGGGCAAGACCCCCGAAGTCGGAAGAAGACCCCCAGGCGGCGACGAAGAAGAAAGCCGGGCTCCTCCGCTAGTAAAAGAGCTAGCAGAAGATAGCGGAGTAATCCGGCGAGAAGACCCCCAAGACGGAAGAAGACCCCCGGAGCTGTGCAATAAATTATTTTAAATCCTTGTGTTGTGTTTTTTAATTTTTTTTTTTCACCAGATGAATGGGTAGGGGTACATTGTACCCCATACTCATTCACATAGGGTGAACATTGGCCTCCTGCGCTAGTCCCGGCAACCTGGAGCCACGTTCAAAATGAATGGACTTTCCTCCGTGTGTGGGCAAGTCCGTTCATTTCAAAGTACGGCGGACTCCCGCCATAGTCCGGCAGATCTAGTCCGCTGGGAAAGTCCAGTTGTGTGTGAGAAGGTCCGCTCCTTCGGAAAGTCCAGCGGACCTCTGCTTCAAAGTCTGGTGGTTTGTCTGCCGGTCTAAGTCCGCCGGACAGTCTGATCATGTGTACGCGGCATTAGTGTAACCAGTTTATTACCACATTAAAAGAGAATGTATTGCAGTTACAGGCTTGTTCGAAGATCAGGGTTTCACAATAAACATTTAGAAACTACCGCAGTGCCCACCAGCTTGCATTCCAGCTAAGCAGAAGTGATGTACCGGAAGTCCTGGCTAATGTGTTTCGTCATAGATGTGTGACATCCTCAGGAGCTTATTACTAAACTTGGCTATCTTTTACAGCCAAGGAAGCGTATGCTGGCCATACCCATGTAGATTTTAATTTCAAATTTCAGATTTTAAGAATGTTTATTCCTTTTTTCTAGTGGGGTCAAATCAACATTAATTTTTGACCATAGTGATGAGAAAATTCAAAAGAGCAGGATGGAAATTTTTTCGATCTAACAAATTATCATACAGTGTATGTGGTTTTCATTCAGGAATTACATTCATTCTAAAATCGAATGTTAAAAATGAGTGAGATTTTTAAGCAACGTTTTTACAGTCATCAAATGTACAAAAAAATAAAAAACTTTGTCTGAAAATCTACTAGTGTATGGCTTGCATTGTTTGATCTACAACTGCCATAGTACTGTACATGTGATCAGTTATGATACCAGCCATTTGCTGGATTGACAGTTCGGTTAAGAGCATAAGCACTTTGTGAGCATGGTAATCGCTGGCTGCGTGGACAGCAGTAAATAGCTTGTGACTTGTCATAGCGAATCTCTTATCCTTGTTGCTACAGTTTTCACTGACCTAAATTGCCAGTGTGCATGTAGCCTAAAGGAAGAAATGTAATCACATCTGGGAAGTTTTTGCTCATTTAATTTTTCTTTTTTTTTTTTTACTCATTTAATGTTTTTTTTCTAAGTCGATAATGTAGCTTATCCTGTGATATAAGTACAGTGTATGTTATATCATTTTTTATGAACGATCCCCTGTAAACCTGAGCTCCCGCCAGATATAAACGAAAATAATGAAGCTTTAACAAACAAGTTATGTAATTGCCTTGATTTGCATAGTATCACCCCTTTGCAGTCCATATAATGCCGTGCTTAGATTGGGGGAGGGAGAAGCAAGTGAAAAGAGTCAATCAGTTTGGCTGTAGTCCATGATATATCCTGATAGGATTCTCCTGTTTTGCAGTGATATCAGATCTGCCATCACCAGCTGTGCCGACTGCTTACCTACATTTTCTCCAATCTCGATTGCTACACTCCTCCATTTGCTAGGATCGCATTCTAATGGATGGGTCTGTCCAAAGCCTAGGACCCTTTTATCAACTCCCTCTGGAAAAGCTGAAGTTGCATTTATATACTTAATCATGCACTAACCATTTTATTTATCACTCTGATATACCCCATTTAACACATTTTCATGGGCTTTTTTTTTATCCCTTTGAGATAATGTAGGATTCACAGGATGGTGAGTTCTACATATCTACGGCAGTGGCGGCAGTTTTAGGATGGGGGGGCGCCAGACACCACCCTTTCTTTTTGACCCCTCCCACTTGGTGAAACCCCCTATGCACCCCCTATGGACAGGCCGCCCCGATCTACGGTGATATTTAGAACGGGAGTGTTGGCCACCAATTTCTGAAGATTACCAATTCTCTCCTCATGTGACCTCTGTTCTACTAGTTCTTGGGGCCTCTTGGCCTCCATGTCGTTGTGTAACCTTTCTTACTGCTCTTCTTTAGGGATGAGCTTCGTGTTCGAGTTGAACATACATTCGACTCGAACATCGGCTGTTCATCCGTTCGGCGAAGTCCGAACATTTTGGTCCGTTCGCGCCAAATTCGTGTGGCGCTCGCGGCCCACAATGCACTGCGATGGCGCAGTGCATTGCTGGCTCATGATTGGCCAAGCATGCACTGTGACCCCGCATGCTTGGCCAATCGCAGCGCCAGCAGCGAGGAGAGCCATGATTGGCCACAGGCAGGATGCCTGTGGCCAATCATAGCTCAGGCTATGTAGTGCACGCCCCACACTATATAAGGCCGCCAGCGCGGCGGCCTTGTGTAGTGTGTTGGCGTCTGAAGCAGTGGGTGTTCTGTGTACCTTCAACACAGTACACACCGATCGTTTTCGGCCGATTTTCGATCTTGCTGTTGTGTAGTGGTTGTTGTCTGCGTGCCCTGACCGCAGTATACACCGCTATATTCACCTCACCTATATAGCTAGTGATCTATCTTTTATAATGGAGCTTGCAGTCAGTAGTGTTAGGAGTTTGTGCGTGCTGTCTGCGTGCTCTGTACCCAGTACATACCGCTATATCCACCTACATAGCTGTTCTCTATTTGAGCCCACTTGCCATCTGCAGGAGTTATTGGAAGTTGTGTGTGCCTCCAGCACAGCACAGTATACATCTGTGTATACCCCTTTATCTCTGGTGTTCTATAATAAAGGCATCTGCAGGAGTTAGTGGGTGTTCTGTGTACCTTCAACACAGTACACACCGATCGTTTTCGGACGATTTTCGATCTTGCTGTTGTGTAGTGGTTGTTGTCTGCGTGCCCTGACCGCAGTATACACCGCTATATTCACCTCACCTATATAGCTAGTGATCTATCTTTTATAATAGAGCTTGCAGTCAGTAGTGTTAGGAGCTTGTGCGTGCTGTCTGTGTGCTCTGTACCCAGTACATACCGCTATATCCACCTACATAGCTCTTCTCTATTTGAGACCACTTGCCATCTGCAGGAGTTATTGGAAGTTGTGTGTGCCTCCAGCACAGCACAGTATACATCTGTATATACCCCTTTATCTCTGGTGTTCTATAATAAAGGCATCTGCAGGAGTTAGTGGGTGTTGTGTGCCTCTAGCACAATATACACTACCCAACTGCTTTTTTACCCAACTCCCTTCAGGCCATTACCATGTCTGGAAGGCCAGCAAGGAGAGGCAGACAGGCGCGAGCCGATAAAAGAGGGCAAGCAGGCTCTGTGTCTAGAGACAACAGTGCTGGTCGTGGACGCGGTGCATTGTCATCAGCACGTGGCCATGGGACACGCTTGTCCTTCTTTTCGGCAGCTGGACATGTTGAGCCGCAACATGCCAACGACTTGGTAGAGTGGATGACCAAGCCCACTTCATCCTCCTCATCCTCTCTCACCCAGTCTCAGGGTACTAGCAAAGCAGCTGCCAACGCATCGTCTTCCCTCCTCTCAATGTCATCATCAGTGACTCCTTCCCTGGACCCACCACGTCCTCCTGAGGAGTCTCCTGAACTCTTTGAGCACAGTGTTGGGTACATGCTCCAGGAGGATGCCCAGTGTTTTGTGGGCTCTGATGATGACACTCAGCTAGAGGAAGGCAGAAGCGTGAGCGCAGAGAGAGGGGATGCTCAAGAAGGACAGCAATCTGGCAGTCATGTTCCACAAGCTGCAGCATACTGCCAGGTTTGCTACAGCGATGAAGAGGGAGGGGATGATGAGGGCACTGACTCCACGTGGGTGCCTGGAAGGAGAGAGGAGGAGGAGGAGGAGGAGGCACATGTCCAACGAGGCAGGATGCCCTCCGGGGGCCAGCTTAGGGGCAGCACACCGACTGAATCACACCGCAGAGCTCCGCCTGTGCAGGGCGCTGCCTCTGCGCGTTATTCTAAAAGTTCTTTGGTGTGGGCCTTTTTTGAGACGAGTGCATCAGATCGCACCGCTGCTATTTGCAACATATGTCTCAAGCGTATCTCGCGTGGCCAAAACATCAGCCGCTTGGGCACCACATGCTTGACCAGACATATGTTGACCTGCCATGAAGCTTGTTGGCAAGTGTACCTCAAAGACCCACACCAAAGAACAAAGCGGACCTCTCCTTGCTCCTCATCAGCTGGCATCTCCAACCCCACTAGACCTTCAGTCCTCTCTGAAACCTGCTCTGAGAGGAATGAAGGTGTAAAGGTGTAAAAAAATACTGCGCTGTGAAAAGATGTGTTCTACCCAGCTGCCAACACTACTGAAGACTACACAGTAACATACAAAAATTAAAACAAAAAAGTGTGGCGCTTAGGTGGCAACAAACCACATGAACCAGTAAGGCACTAATTCAAGCAAAGAAAATTACATACACTTCAAAAAAAAGAAATTATGTGTAAATTCCGTTGTATATTAAGAGATCTTGCTCCCAGGTGGAAGAGTGCATGAACCTCATGCACACAAAAGGTTAAGGTAAATAAAATTAATTTAACATATACAGTCCATCAAGTGAACGTCTAACAGTCCTTGAAATGTGTAATATCAATCACAATTCCAAACTTGAGGTGACGTGAAAAAAGGTGAAATTCTGATGTGTAGAATAATACCACCACCACCGTGATGAAGAAGGGGAGAGGAGGCTTACCAAATGACGTGGACTCAGAGGAAGGCTTACGCCTCTCGAGTCATATGGGCCTGTAGGTTAGCAAACCAGATAATCATACATCTAGTATGTAATCTCCCGCAAGTCTTCAGGTCATGAAATCATCCGTAGCGATCCTCCTATAGTGCTCATCCCACGAAAATAGGGGGCTCAGGTATCAAAGACCATGGAAGTAGAAAACTAGCATAGCGTGATACCGTTTTAACATCCAATTTATTAAAAAATAATAATAAAATTACGCTCACATTTGGTTCAATCGTAATAACATAGTCAGAAAGTAGCGATGTCTGTAAGGGGGTCCACCCGACGCGTTTCAACAAAACAGCCGTCCTCTGCAGGTCCCCAAACGCCACTTTTTCTCACGGAAGGCGATTCCGGCTCTCTACCGGCATGTGGAAGGCAATGTCCTTGCTTCGCTGGACAGAGCGGTCAGCAGTAAGGTGCATATTACCGCTGACTCATGGTCCAGCAGGCATGGACAGGGACGTTACCTGTCTTTCACGGCCCATTGGGTCACTCTAATGGCAGCTGGGAAGGATGCAGGACAAGTTGCAGTAGTGTTGGAGGTTGTTCCGCCACCACGCCTCCAAAATGCTACTATTGGTTGTGACACACCTCTCTCCTCCACCCCCTCCTCTTCTTCTTCCTCCATGGCCTCTTCCAGTGCTCTGTCCTCAGAACCAGCGGTGCTTCGTAGGCGTTCCAGGGGCTACGCAAGTACGCAGGCAAAACGATGCCATGCCGTGCTTGCGCTGGTTTGTTTGGGGGACAGGAGCCACACTGGGGCGGATGTTTTGTCAGCTCTGCAGGGGCAGGCCGAGAGGTGGTTGACGCCACGCCAGCTTAAGCCAGGAATGGTGGTTTGTGACAATGGCACCAACCTCCTCTCCGCCCTCCGACAGTGACAACTGACCCATGTGCCCTGTGTAGCTCACGTCCTTAACCTGGTGGTGCAGCGGTTCTTGGGCAGGTACCCCGGCTTACAGGATGTCCTGAAGCAGGCCAGGAAAGTCTGTGTGCATTTCCGCCGATCATTTAATGCCTGTGCTCGGCTGGCTGAGCTCCAAAAGGAGTTGAACCTGCCCAAGAACCGCCTTATATGTGACATGCCCACCAGATGGAACTCAACGTTGGCCATGCTGCAGCGGCTGCACACGCAGCAGAGGGCCATCAATGAGTACCTGTGCGACTACGGCACCAGGACAGGGTCAGGGGAGCTCAGTTTTTTCTCACCACGCCAGTGGGGCATGATCAGGGATGCATGCACTGTCCTGTCACCGTTTGAGGAGGCCACAAGGATGGTGAGCAGTGACAGTGCATGCATCAGTGACACTGTACCTCTTGTCCACCTCTTGGATCATACGTTGCGTGGAATAATGGACAGGGCACTTGAGGCAGAACAGAGGCAGGAAGAGGAGGACTTCCTTGCCTCTCAAGGCCCCCTTTATCCAGACAGTGTTCCTGCTGTGCCACCCATCACACAGGAAGAGGATGAGGAGGAGGAAGAGGAGGAGGAGGATGATTGTGTCAGCATGGAGATGGAGGCTGGCACTCAGCATCAGCAGCAGCAGCAGCAGTCTTGTAGGGATGATTTACAGTCCCAAGAAACACGTGGACTTGTACGTGGCTGGGAGGAGGTAGCTGCAGATCATGTTGTCCTTAGTGACCCAGAGGACTCCGGACCGAATGCCTCAGCTAACCTACGCTGCATGGCCTCCCTGATCCTGCAAAGCCTGCGGAAGGATCCTCGTATTCTTCGGATCAAGGAGAGGGACCATTACTGGCTGGCCACTCTCCTTGATCCACGGTACAAGGGTAAGGTTGATGAGACATCTCCGGGAGGCCTTGCAGAAAGGTCTGTGCAACGCGTTCCCAGAGACTGGGAGGTTACAAACTCCTGGTCCTGGACAACGTGTTGCTGAGGCATCGGTCAGAAGGAGCGGTGGAGAAGGTGGCCGTCTGACTGATGCTTTCAGACAATTTTTTAGTCCGCAGCCCCAAGGTATGATCGGTTCCAGCACCCATCGCCAGCGTCTGATTTACATGGTGCAGGAATACCTAGGGGCAAGGTCAGACTTGGACACCTTTCCCACCGAAAATCCTCTGGCTTACTGGGTCTTGAGGATGGATCACTGGCCAGAGCTTGCACAGTATGCAATTGAGCTACTGGCCTGTCCTGCATCCAGCGTTCTTTCGGAATGCACCTTTAGTGCTGCTGGTGGCTTTGTTACCGATCACAGGGTGCGCCTGTCCACCGAATCAGTTGATCGACTGACCTTCATCAAGATGAATCAGTCTTGGATCACCCACAGCTACCAAGCACCTGAAGCTGATGTAACAGAATAATTTTTTTTGAAATATCACATCCCTTCAAGACTGCCTATGCTGATGCTGAGTGACTGTCCTGTTATGTTGATTGTCTATCCTCTTCCTCCTCCGCTGATATGTTGGAAGAACATTTCTGGTTCTGGTTGATGCCATCAGCCCAATTTTTCTGCCCCTGTTTAACAGGGGCGTTTAAGTACAATTTTTGATGCAATGCTTTGCAGCAGGGCTAATTCCTGCAATCAAACAAGAGTATATGGGAGAGGTTGCAGTGTGGTGGCACCAGCACCAGTGCCTAAGGCCCAATTTTTCTGCCCCTGTTTAACAGGGGCGTTTAAGTACAATTTTTGATGCAATGCTTTGCAGCAGGGCTAATTCCTGCAATAAAACTAGAGTATATGGCAGAGGTTGCAGTGTGGTGGCACCAGCACCAGTGCCTAAGGCCCAATTTTTCTGCCCCTGTTTAACAGGGACATGTAATTACAATTCTTGATATAATATTTCACAGGAGGGCCCCTTCCTGTGCCCACCCAGAGTAACGGTGAGGACTTATAGTGTTGTGGCACCAGCACCACAACCACCAAAGGTCAATTTTTCTACCACTGTTCAACAATGGCATGTAATTACAATTCTTGATATAATCGTTCACAGCAGGGCGCTCCAGCGCCCACCAAGAGTCACTTTGAGGGCTTACAATGTTGTGGCAAAACCAACACCTTGTTCCGCCATTTCTGCAGAGCATATAGGGCAGGCCCCTACTTTCAAACATCCAATTTACAAACATCTCCTACTTGCAAACGGAAGGAGACAACAGCAAGTGAGATGAAAAAAGATGGACGACAAAACAAATTATACAGGGGTGATAACCCTTCCCTATGTTTTCCAAAAAGCTTAAAAATAGTTTTTTTGACTGGAGCTACACTTTAAAAATGTACCAGTTGAAAATTACAAACAGATTCAACTTAACACAACAAACCTACACAGTCCCTGTCTTGTTTGCACCGCCTGTATACTGCTGTTCTGAGTATATAGGGCCTGGGGGCCACACGCATTTCCTTTTTTTAATATGGGTATAGGGTTCCCCTTAATATGCGTACAAGACCCAAATAGGCTGGCAATGGGCAGGGAGGGCTACCCATGCCATTTTTCTCAATGATTTTCAACCATATTGCAGGAACCAGATATAACATTAAAACCGCAAGCAGTTTTAAATGGCGTTATTTCCGTTTAATGTCATTTTGTGCAGGGACTGTTCTAAACACGGGAAACACGTGGCACTTCACAGGCATACTACAGACACCCCCCAGGCACCATATTTAAAGGAATATTTCACTTTTTTTTTCACTTTAATCGTCATTAAAATCAGTGCTCCCGCCAAAACGGCCATTTTTAAAAACATTTTAGGCATTGACCCATGTCCCCTGGGGCAGGAGCCAGGTCCCCAAACCCTTTTTAGGACAGTATCTTGCATATTAGCTGTTAAAATTAGCACTTTTAATTTCGAACGTTCGAGTCCCATAGACTTCAATGGGGTTCTAAAGTTCGTTCGAATTTGGGGTCTGTTCGAAAGTTCTGGTGCGAACCGAACTGGGGGGTGTTCGGCTCATCCCTACTCTTCTTCTTGCGCTCTTCAGCCTCTCTGGGCTGCTGCTCTTTTTCTCCTGTGCCACCCTTTCTAGATCTTTCTGCAGCAAAATATAATCACTCCCTTTCTCATTCTGTTTGGTGATGCCCTTGTTCTCTTTCTTCTGCAATCTACAGCTCTTTTTTTGTAAAAAAATAAAAATAAAAAATGACTAGTTTACTGTGGGTGTGATTTGGCATTTTTGTCTAATTCAGTATGCTTGAAAACTTGGGTTTCACTTTGAGGACTGGTAAAATGTGCACCTTTTTCATAAGCAAAGGAAGTTTTAGGAAGGTTTCCTGCACTCACTTTATGTGGGCTGTAGGTAATTATCAGTTACCTTTCTTTGAGCACAATTAAAACTCATAAACTAAAAATTTCTTGTATGGAATGACGGTATAGCCTTGCTTCAAGCTAGTGCCTTGTTTAATCTAAGTTTCATGTTAGTTTTAACAAAAATAAAACATGTATATATTTGTTTTCATGTATATGATAGTGAAGCCTCAATTCAGTCACATGATCATAGTGTATATGTCTGTGTACCTTGTGCATTTTAAATTTATGCATTAAATAAGCACATTTGCACTTTAGACTATTGAAAACTAGTTCCCTGTTCTATGCCCCAGGCAGACGTAGTGTAGAAAGCTTTGCTAATGTGCTTCTACTAACTTCTCACTCATGGGATGACCCCTGACCTGGAATGAAAACACTGCAAAAGAATGAAGGTGATTTAGACCCCCTCCTTATCGCACATCTGGTGCACACTGAGCAAAGTGTGAGCTGCTTGATTCCACATAAACTTCATGTGATAGTTTGACAATTAGATAAACATTCCAAAGACTTCTTGCAAGCTTTATGTTATATTTGTTTAACAGTATAATATCTAACATTTGCATAGGAATCAGCCAGTACATAAAGAACGGTTCCTCCTAAAATCCAGTTGCCTGATGCAAAACAGTAGCTAGGGCACTGAGGCCTCTTTAAACCAATCTTTTGAAATGTACATTAGAAAAGCATCCACATTTCTTAGTTTTACGTACAGGACACAGGATTTTTGGTCTTTAACAAGGGGTTATGCGCAGCTACCTTCAGGTACTTAAAGTGGGGTTCCAATGTCTCCAATGTTTTTTTTTTTTTTTGGCATAATGACAAAGATTTATCTATTTAAATATATAACTCACATGTTCCTTTTCAAGTGAAGTCTGCTGTCCCTTTTCCCAACACAAAAGAAGTTAGATTTTTTTTAGTATGACGGTTGTCATCTTGCCTGTGGGCATGTGAAGCCCGCAGGCATCCTCTCCCGGGACACTGTGCTGCTGATGGGCCAGCATGCACCGCCCGTTCGATACCCCGATCTCGCGCATGGGGTTGCCATCACAACGGGCGGCATCATAGGAAGTCCCGCCCCGTTGTGATGGCAATGGAGCTGTGCTGTGTTTCTAAATCACGTGATAACTCGCGCCAGGCCGCCGCACTGACTCCTAGGAATTATGACACAAGCGTATAGAGGATATTACGAAATACAGGAAGTACAAAACATGACAAAAAAAAAAATAAGGTACCGTAGAAAAAAAAAAAGTTCAGTTTTTGAATGATGACATATATTTAATCAGCTTGAGTTATCATATTAAGATCGGGTGGAGCTTCGCTTTAAACACTCCAGGGCCTGAAGACTACTTCAGGGATGTATCCATTGTGGAGGGCAAAACTAGGATGAGGGACTGGTCTCTTAAATCCTGTGGAAAAGGAAAGACCTCTGCTGTGGTAAGTACAGGGTTTGCGCACTTAAAAGATTTTCCCAGGGCATTAACAGTCCTATGCTTTAGGCTGTGAGGGATCGCAGGCTGCGATACTTTTTTTTTTTTTTAAAGGAAAACTTTATTTGTGCTTACATTTAAATGATAAAACATTACAATTTATATATATCCAGCCATTACCAGATGTCACATACTGTAAGTTTAATATTTTGCCACAGCAGATGTGATTCTGTGCATTTCACATACAGCTCAGTATCTCAACAGTTATATGAACACTTAGAACATTTTTGGTATGCTAACAGTAAAGATGAGGTCACTTGTGAGATGTAATTCAGTAAAAAAAAAAAATATCAGCTAATTTTCTGTGCATTGTATCTTTAGGGCTTTCATTTACAACAGTACATATGTTTTTTAGCAGTTCTACATTCTTCCATGTATTTTTCCCAGGCAATTTGTTTGTACAACCATGGTCATCATAGGTAATTTTAACACGCCTCTGCTAGCAATTTATAGAAGGAGCATCAGAGTATATATTTGCTAAATTGCTATAAGTGTCTTTGCAGACAAAAACAAATAGGGGAAGTACTAGTTTGGTATAGACAGTCAAATCAGAGAGGCAGTACAATCTGTTATTTCTGACCAAAATGATCGTATTATGGGACATTGCCATGCCTTGTTGAAAAAGATTCTGTCACATTTGTGCAAGTAGGTGTAAGAATTCCCCCCATTCTAAAAATTCTTTATGGTGTATAAAAGATACAATGTAAATATACCTATAATATACTACTACGTTTTTTCTGGAAGATCAGAATCATCCTCTTGCCATTAACATTTAGTCAACATAAGTTTTTAGTCTTCGTATGTTCAAAAGTGGAATAGAATGTGGAAACAAATTTCTTGTGCTGTGGTCGGTTAGGCAAATGTTCCAAGTTGGAGGTGTACAAAGATATGTTGACCAGCACCAGTATAAGGCCCATCCAAATGTGCTCTGAAAATCTGCAAAGGATTAAAGGTACTGCTATTGTTTAATTGAGATAGATTATTCCTACAGCAAGCATGGAAGTGTCCATCTCATGATTTGTGAAACTTTAAGTTGTGGGTTACACCACAGGGAAGTTTTTAGCACATACCTGGTATCCTCTGCCAGTAACATCCTGCCTAATCCAAGGATACGGAGTGTCACACAACCATTTGTCTGTAATGTATAAGGTTGTTAGCTGTAGGCAAAGCCACCAATGTGCATGGACTGATTGGATAGTTATATTATATATGTGAGGTTTAGGAGGAGCAAGTCCTGCCTCTATTGAGTGGAATTATAAAGTGTCTTTAGATATTCTTGCAGTTTGCAATACCTTAAATGGTATGTTGGCCTTTCCCTGCCCTTCTGTCACAAGTCTGTTGCATCACCCATCTTCATGGCTTCCTCTTAAGTGGATTCCTTGCATGTTAGCCATTTTCTTTTTCTTAGCAGACAGCCAGCTCCATGGTTCCTATAGTACAACGCAGCAATCTCTGTACATTCATGAGTTCAGCAGTCTATACTGCCTGGCACAGAAGGCTTCATCCTTCCCTCTTCATAGCAGAGAAGGTCATTAGTACCCTTTTGGGACACTTTTCACGGTTTGTGGCAGATTATAAGCACAAGGGCAGATGGCCTTGCTTACTCAGGCTCAGTTCATAGGTCTGGTGGGTGGTAGTCTCTCTCCACAGGTATTTTTTCTTTGGAGGGCCCCACCATACAGCTTGTAATTGCCTCTATAGTTTTTCAGTAAAGATACCTTTGCTGTCTGGACTAAGCATTTGGCCAAAGACCCTAGTGCTATCTTAATGGATACTTCTGTTCACCATGACCTAGAGCCTGTTCCTCGGGACTGCGCATATGTGTGCGCACATACGGAACGTTCCGGCGCACACCCAGCTTAAAAGTCAGCTGCGTGACACAGAGCAGGCTCTCAACAGACACTTGCAGTGGTTCATTTTTCCTTACCCGGGGTCACGTGAGTTACCAGGTTTTGCTTGGCATGCTAAAGGTGCTTAGCAGGATTGTTGCATATGGGCTTGGTGAGCCCTATTAAAGGGTCTCCCTTCTAAGGTGTTTTAATATACACCCAATTACTCTTTGTTTGTGGCTATTTAATGTCTTCCAAAAATAGGGGTGGAACTAACACCACAGGGAAGGGCACACCTATGTCATCAGTAGTTCCTGATGAACCTAGTCGTATCCCTAGTGTTGTAAACCCCTAAAGGACCAAAGGCTTCCGTGCAATCTGAGCCCTTGCGCCTATCTGCTATTCTGCCTACAGTGAACGCTGCTGCTTCACCCTTTATCACGAAGGATGAACTGTCCTCCGCCCTAGCCGGATAAGAGCATAGGATTGCCAAATTCAAAGATGGACACGGTGTGCTGTTGGCGCTTTGTGCACCATCTGCGCATGCGGGGTTTAACACTCTATACCCTCTTTTCTAGCACTGAGGGCATGGGTGTTCAAAGATGGCTGCGGTGGGCCGCTGATGCGATTTGTGCCACCGGCGCATGTCTGTTCAACACTTCCGGATTTCCTATATAGCAACGACACCTGATTTTCGCCCGCAACTCAGCGGTGACGTCAGACGCCGCTGAGCCAGGGAGGGCTTCATAAGGCAGTGCCACTCTGCCTTACTCTCTGTGCGAGATGGTCGCTTAGAGGACTGTCTGGAATGGCTCCACAAAAGCTCACTTTCCTTGCCACAAAGGTGTTCCAACAAATGACGGAACGATCACTTGTAAAAAAAACCTCTCTCCCCTCTGTGTACTGACCTGTACAGTGGAGGGGAGAGATCGGATGGCAGCAGCTCTGTGGGCTGCATCTGTAGTGCCCACAGCGCTGCTCAGTGGCAATTGCAGTCACAGGCATCCCTCCATACCCTGGCAATACCCTGCCAATACTCTGCAATATCCTGCCAATACTCTGCAATAACCTGCCAATACTCTACAATACTCTGCCAATACCCTGCCAATACCCTGCCAATACTCTGCCATACCCTGCCATACCCTGCAATACTCAGTAATACCTGGCCAAACTCGGTGATACCCAGCCATGCTCAGCCAATATTACAGTGGGGGAGATGACGTGGATATTACAGTGGGGCAGATGTATATTACAGTTGGGAGATTGTGGATATTACTGTGGGGACTATATGGTGGTGGAATTTTCACAGGTTTTTACAAATTCAATTATTATTTGCTGATCCGAAAAATGATCCGATCCGTGACTCTGATCCGAGGAACGATCCGTGAGTTTTTTGATCCGTTGCATCCCTAGTCTGAAACACAAAGCTCCTCCCTTTAGGGTGAGAGCTCATTCTACCAGAGCTGTGGGAACCTCCTGGACTTTTCACCATCAGGTATCTGTGGCTCCGATTTGTAAGGCTGCTTCATGGTCTTCAGTGCATACGTTCACAAAATTTTATTAAGTGGATGTTCGAGCAGCCGAGGATGTACTGCGGGCTGCCGTATAAGTTCTGTTGGCTATTTGGCAGGGTGTCTCCCTCCCCTCAAAGCTATTGCTCTGGGACATCCCAACAGGTAATAAATATTAGCCTAACGGTGTGTCCCATGATGTATGAAAAAGAAAATAGGATTTTTACATCATACCTGTAAAATCCTTTTTCTCTTATATTCACCGACCGACACAGCTCCTCTCTGTAACTAAATGGGTTTGTTAGCCTGCCATTAGGAGAACTAGGCAAAAATTGTAACACAATACACAGAACTTTAGTCCCGCCCCGGGGGGCGGGCCCTGTGCTAACAACCCTCCCTGCTCCCAGGCAGAACTCAGTTTTATTTTGCCTAGTGAAGGAGAATGACCTAGGAACCCTACGGGCCCTTTGGTCCATTTTTGTGATGCAGGTTTGATGTTTTTTGCGCAAGATGAAAGATCCTGGGATCTTCTATCAACTGCCGGCTGGGTGACAGGCTGGTTAAATTATCCTTGTAGTCTCCCCAATCCGGCCATCGAGCGTGTGCAACGCCACGGCTGTGGCTTACATACATCACCAAGGGGGAACATGAAGCTCAGCCGCTGCTCGGGAGGTCGCTCACATACTTCGGTGGGCAGAGCGACAGGTTCCTGCCCTGTCAGCCATTTACATCCCGGGGGTGGAAAATTGACAGACGGACTATCTGAGTTGTCAGATGCTGGACCAAGGAGAATGGGCTTTGCATCTGGAGTCCTTGCCCTAATTGCGAGTGAGGAATGCTTTCAAGATGTCTGTTTGAATCTGTTAAAAGTTTCCAAGCCAAATGGAGTTTAGTCTATTTTGGATCTGAAAACTCTCGACTTGTTCCTAGCAGTATAAAAGGTCTGTATGGAATTAGCCAGTTCAGGCATTGACTCCATCCTTCAGATGAATTTTCTGGCTTCAATGGATACCCAGAATGCTTACTTGCACAATTCCATTTTTCTTCCTCATTAGCACTATCTGGATTCTGCTGTGGGCCATCAACATTACCAATTCATCACACTCTCCATTGGCCTAGCCACAGGCCCCTAGGTTTTCAGCGAGATGCTTGTCCTGGTTCTATCTCTGCTACAGTCTCTTTACATACACATTATGGGTTACTTAGAAATCTCTTACTAAAGGATCTGTCCTCCCTACCATTGTCAGCCAATGTCAAGTAGACATTTCAGACTCTGCAGAGATTCAGTTTGATCCTCAACCTGCAGAAGTCAATGCTTGAACCCACTTATTGGTTGAAATACCTAGACCTGGCATTAGATATGGAAAGATAGTCTTTCAGTCCCTTTGTCTTCATTCCCAAGATTTTCAGCTCTAAGGTCGACGCTCAGTTCATGCATGCATGAAGGTCTTGGGCTTTATGGTAGCATTGTTCAAGGAAGTGTCTTACTGTATGCCCAATTTTTCTCTAAAACTTTTCAACTCAACACTCTGGCAAGATGGGAAAAATAATTGGTTCTTGGACGGCCCCTGCATCTGACCTGCAAGTCTGGACTCTCCCTGGCGTGGTGGATTTTAAGCTTAGCGCTGGAGTCCAGAAAACCCTTTCCGACAAAGACTCAATTGTGAGGTCAGCCAACAAGAATCCAGTTGGACACCATGATGGCTATGGTCTACATCAACCATCAGGAATGCATCAGATGTCATGCTACTGAAAGGGAAAGGGGGACATGATCCTCTCTCTTGGGCAGAACTGCATGTTCTGGCTGTTTGCTGTCCACATCCTAGGCACTGCGGGATCATTTCCACATGATCTATGCATTTCCCCCTTTCCAGCTTCACCCTTATCGGAGTTTCTCACTGAACAGACCTGGCCATAGGAGGACATGGAATGCTGACATACTTCAACTCCTGGCAGACATTCTGTGGACCCTTCCAGATCGTCTGGACCTTCTGTCCAAAGGGCTGTTCTTCCATTCTGCACCTTATTGCTGGCATCAATGTTCAGGGGCCTATTGGATTCAATCACCCTTGCCGTAAAGTGTATAATTGCACCTGGAAGGCCTGTTTTGCAGGGTCCAAGACCTGGAAGTTTCATCCTAAAAAGTAATCCGTGGGATGTATACTGTCCTTCTTCCAGTCTGGTCTAGATTTGTATATGGCCTTAAGTACTGTAGAAGTATAAACCGTCTGTTGTTTATAAAATAAAAAGATGCCTGTACTGTGTACACAGGGAGCAAAAACACATACACCATAACGTATTCCAAAGAAGCAAGGCACCTGGCTGTATGCCTGAATATTAATGTTCCCATGATAATGTCTGTTCAAGCAAAGAGAACTTTAAGAATTATAACAAATAACAAAATGGAGTCTCTAATGCATAACTCTTTCGCATAAAGTCGCCCATACAGTGGGGGGAGGGGGGGCATTAGCTATAATACTCCATTTAAATGGCAGGATGATGCACTTTTGGAGACAGTTATACTACTAGACATATATCCTAGCCCCTGGGATAATATCCCACTAGTAGCTTGATTCTGTAAATCAACCCTACGATTCATAGTAGCCTCTCTAGTAAACCTCCCCTCCATCTCTTTTTCAGCACCACACATTTCCTCCATGCCCTTGTCCAGGCCCCTCGGACACCACCTGTCCTTCTCAAGACCCTGAATCTTTCCAACCCCACCCAGAATGTTGTGCAGCACCACCTTGACAGGAAGGACATTTTTCCAAGTGGAAACCTGACACTGTGCAATCCACATGTAGCTGACTACTAAAGTGACTAGAAAAAGTGCCTCAAAAGCCCTGTATGACTGATTCCAACAACTCAAGCTGGATAGGAAAGGGATATCTAGAGCCCCACCCATCCTCTTATAGACTTCTACACTGAAGGGGCACCGAAGTAAGCAATGGTCCAGGACATTAAAGTGTACATTTTTGTTTATTAAAAATCTTACAAACACAATAAAAACATATTTACATATATACAATATATGTATATATATATATATATATATATATATATATATATATATATATATATATATATATATATAAAAACAAAAATAGCTTACAGCGGCATAGCAAAAACATAAAGAAAGCTAAATATATCAACCTAAACAAAGCCATAACCTCCACTTAAAAGACCCTCAGGCTAAGAAACCATTACACATGTAACCCATGCATGCAGCCTTTTTCCAAAAATACAAACTTATATAAAAATCTAGGGGACGAGAAAGGACAGAAAGAAAGCTGCACACCCAGAGACTAACAAAAATTAGTTACGGAGACCTGACATTCCTTCACGCCTTTGTCCAGTCCCCCGGTTGCCAACTGTCCTTCTCAAGACCCCGAATCTTCCCAACCTCACCCAGAATATGGTGCACCACCACCTCAACAGCAAGGACTTTTTTCCGAATGGAAACCTGGCACCGTGCATTCCATGTGAAGAAACTAGAAAAAGTGCTCCTTACATCACATTCAGTAGTGAACATTTATTTATATATATATATATTAGGGCCGAAACAACTAATCGATTAATCGATTATGAAAATAATCGATTACTATTTTCATAATCGACTAATCGGCCACTAACATAATGGGGTTAAAAAAAAACTAAAATTAGCCCTTTATAGTACAAAAAGAGCAAATCGCTACTGTAAATATTACTTTTACTGTCCCATAGTAAAAAATGAACCCCTTAGCCCTTGTACACACGGTCAGACATTCAGACAGAAAATGTCTGATCGGACCGTGTTGTCGGATAATCCAGCAGTGTGTGGGCTCCATCGGACTGTTTCCATCAGAATATCCAACGGACAAAGTTTTAGAGCTGGGCTATAAAACTTTCCGGCAACATGATCCGATCGGACTTTGTCCAATTGTGTGTAGAGAATTCCGATCAGACAAAGTGCCACGCATGCTCAGATCAAATTCCTAGACCAAAGCTATTGGCTAGTAGCCTGAACGTAGTCCCATCGTAACGAAATAACGGCATCACGTTACGTACGATCAGATTTTCCGACAACTTTGTCCAACCATGTGTATGCAACACAAGTTTCGGACAAGATTTTATTGTCGGAATGTCTGACCGTGTGTACAAGGGCTTACAGTTGCGATTATTTGCTCTTTTTGTACTAATTTTTGTTTTTTTAACCCCATTATGTTACTAAACATCTCAGGCCTGGGTCACACCTCTGTGTTTTTTGGTGCTTTTTGCAGAAACACAGTTCATTTACATGGTTTCCTATGGGACATGTTCACATCCATGATTTTTTTCAGCTGTTGCGTATTTGGAAAAGACAAGGACTTTTTTTTTAACGCAAGATGGTGCTATTTTGTTTTTTTGGTTCAATAGACTTCAATGGAGAAGCTGCAGAAAAGTATGTAATAACACAATGTGTTTTTTAATCTGCCCAACAACAAATTGGCCAAAGAAATATGTAAAAATGCAAATCGCAGAAAAATTACCTTTTTTTTAAATTAGAGGTTAGTAACCGATTAATCGAAACAATAATCGGCCAACTAATCGATTATGAAAATAATCGTTAGTTGCAGCCCTAATATATATATATATATATATATATATATATATATATATATATATATATATATATATATATATATATATATATATAGTTACCAGTCACATGTGTTTGGCGATTTCTCCTCAACCTGAGATCTTCCAAAAATTCCCAAAAAACAGAGAGGGGCGTGAAGGCAAGCAAGCCACACCTGCAATTGAGGCATTCGGTAACAGCGCTATCAATGTAATATAGTGGGCATAGATAGCCATTACCCCCCCTCTTCCCGTTCCCTCTTCCTCTTCCCCCTCTTCCCCTTCCCTCCCCCCCTCCCCCTTCCCTCTCACCCTCCCCCTTCTCTCTTCCCTCCACCCCTTCCCCTTTTCCAATACTTTTGTAAGTTTATGGAATAAGGAGGAAATAGTTCCATTTGTCCCCTTTTCCCTCCTTCCATCCTTCCTTTCCTCCCCCCTTTCCCTCCTTTTTTTTTCATGGCCTCTGGTTGTAACTAATAAGAGTAAACAACAATGAAAATTATTTTGTCTCTATTTATTTCATAATGGCTATCTATGCCCACTATATTACATTGATAGCGCTGTTACCGAATGCCTCAATTGCAGGTGTGGCTTGCTTGCCTTCACGCCCCTCTCTGCTTTTTGGGAATTTTCCACCTGTTGTTGTAATTCCTCGCAAGTTTACGCATTGGCTTCTGGCTCCCCCTGCGGGTGTGTCGGCCGGCCGGGGACACCTACCGGGACTGAGTGGGGGGAGTTTTGGAGGATCTCAGGTTGAAGAGAAATCGCCAAACACATGTGATTGGTAACTATATAAAATGTTTACTACTACTATATTTATCCATGTACATTGTTGTCATATTGATGAATTTCAAACACATGTAAACAAAAAATGAAACGCATCAGGATCTATTGAATCATCGCATCCCAGAGCTTGATTATTTTGTATCACTGTGTTTGGCTATATTTGTGTCACTGTGTTTTTATCTCCTTTATCATTTGTATATCAGCTCATATTTTAACGTTTATTGTCAATTTATGAGATCTTGTCTTAATAAAGCAATTTAATTCCAAATTACAGGGTACAACATTTTTTCACCCTGTTGCTGCCTTGAGAAACCCCATTTGGGGGACAATTTCCTTTTTGGATATTACTCTGTGTAGTACTTTTTCTTTTCTCTCAAGTGTTTCTTTGTTTCCTTTGTGATACATTTAAAGTATATTTCTTCTTTACCCCCTATTTTATTTGTCAACATGTTTAGTTTTGAATATCTGTTTACTTTGGTTGTTTAAGAGGATTCTCTCCCAATTGTAACCCATGGTTATGTAGCATTATGCAGGGTTTTTCAAGAAGAGCTTTAGCAGGCCAGATGAAATTATTTACTGGCAATTAAAGCAGGATATTTGAGTTTGTATTGATGTTCTCCAGGTGACCTGCTATTTTATGATCACCTTGACTTTTTCATTGACCAGCTATATTTGGAATGGTTTTGTTTGTTACATGAAGCAGGGCTTTAGGTTGAGCTCATGCAGTCTGCATACAGTTCCTAATTTGGGACACTGAAAACGTTGCTTAATTTATTTTGTTTTAATTTATCTTATATATTTATTTAGTTTTTCTCTTTTTTTTATTTCTTTTGTTTCAGTCTTTTTTAAATGTTTATCTTTCAGGAAAAACACAAAGTAACAGTCCCAATAGAACACCCTGTCCAAAGAAATTACGTAATACATAAACTTCACACGGCACTGCCACCTAATCCTAGTTTTCCGAAGAACATTTATGAGAATATGCTTCAACTGTTTCTATACATACATAGCTGATCTAAACTACTAATGATTTTTTTTCATTTTATGATTTGGGTCTTGTTTAGTTATCATAGTTCCGTGCAACTATAAGGTTGCTGAGCATTTCTCCATAATGAATAGTATAAAAATATGGGGAACATGAATATATAGTTCTCAGTAAACTCATTTGAGCTGGCCCCTATGTTTAGGATAACATGTTTCCTATTATGAAATATGAGTGGTGCAAACTTTTTCTTCTAGCTTTAATAAAAACTGGCTTGATTTCTAAGTCTAAAAGTCAAATGTCTTAAAGTTGTCCGAAACCATGAAATCAGACCGAGACAGAAGTACAGTTAAATCACACTTGTTTAATAATAAAAGTAAATAGAACAAACGTAGTCAAAACAAAGCCAGAGTTCAGGAACCAGAATGGATAGTAAGACATGCCAAACATCAGGGAGCCAGAGATGAGCGTAGTAAAACAGCAAGCAGGATCTGGAGCCAGAAGGAATGTCAGCCAAGCAAGTCTTTTAACCACCTCAATACAGTGCACTTACATCCCCTTCTTGACCAGACCAATTTTCAGCTTTCAGCGCTCTCACATTTTGAATGACAATTACTCAGTCATGCAACACTGTACCCATATGAAACTTGCGTCCTTTTTTTCACACAAATAGAGCTTTCTTTTATTGGTATTTAATCACTTGTGGTTTTTTTTATTTTTTGTGCTATAAATAAAAAATGCCGTAAATTTTCTTTGTTTCCATCAATTTTTTTTGCAAATTAGTAATTTTTCTTCACAAATTTTGGCCAAAATTTATACTGCTACATATCTTTGTTAAAAATAACCTAAATTAGTGTAAATTATTTGGTCTTTTTGAAAGTTATAGAGTCTACAAACTATGGTGCCAATCACTAAAAATTGATCACATCCGATCAGGCCTTCAGTATATCAGGTGTATCTCATTTCTTGAGACACTAACAAGTCAGGAAAGTACAAATACCCCCCAAATGACCCCTTTTTAGAAAGTAGACATTCCAAGGTATTAAGTAAGTAGCATGATGAATTTTTTCCCACAATTCTTTGCAAAATGAATATTTATTTATTTTTCTCACAGAGCATATGCATACAACAAATTACATCCCAAAATATATTCTGCTACTCTTCCCGAGTATAGCGATACCACATGTGTGGGACTTTTACACAGCCTGACCAAATACAAAGGCCCAACATTAAAGAAGCATCTTCAGGCGTTTTACGAGCATTAATGACACATCTCATTTCTCAACCACATATTACACTTTTGAAGGCCCTGGAGTACCAGGACAATGGAATTTCCCCCATTTTGGAAAGCAGACACCCCAACGTATAATCTATGAGGCATAATGAGTCTTTTGAACGGTTCATTTTTTTCCAGAAGTTTTTGGAAAATGTGGGGAAAAATGAAAATGCATTTTTTTTTTTACACAAAGTTGTCCATTTATCAGATATTTCCAACACATAGCATGTACATAGCAAAGATGACACCCCAAAATACATTCTGCTACTTCTCCTGAGGATGGCGATACCACATGTGTGAGACTTTTACACAGCCTGGCCGCATAAAAAGGCCCAACACTGAAGTAGCATCTTCAGGCATTCTACAGGGAATTAATGACACATCTCATTTCTCAACCACCTATTACACTTTTGAAGGCCCTGGAGCACCAGGACAATGGAATTGCCCCCAAAATTACCCCATTTTGGAAAGCAGACACCCCAACGTATAATCTATGAGGCATAATGAGTCTGTTGAATGGTTCTTTTTTTGACATATAGTTTCCTGGCAACCTATCATTTTTGAAGGCCCTTCATATTTCTAACACATAGCATGTACATACCAAGAATTACAATCCAAAATAAATTCTATTGTGGAAAGGGTAAAAAAAAGCATTACCTGTGCTTTTAGTAGTATCCACAGAGAGCACTGGTCTAGGCAGCAGGCAGGGATGTGCTTAGCGACAGCAATGGTAATTATCCAGGCAGCCGGTAGGAATATTGTTTATAGTCAGCACAAGGATATTGTAAGCACAGCAGTCCATAGAAATTGTCCAGACAGAGACAGCCAGCACAGCCATAATATTGGTCCTGGTACACTGTTACCTGCAGACCTGCCTCTTGCTACAGCTAATTATTTGCATAGTCCAGGTAGTGGTGTGGTCTGTTCATGCGGCAGGCAGAGGCATGGTGGCAGTAAGTCAGCGGCAGGCTGAGGGCCACAATCAGGTAAGACCTGTACACAGGGGCACAGGGGTAGAGGCTTCAACCCATCTAAATCTCTATGAAGCCTCCGGACTCCAGACCCTAATCCGAAAACCGGAAAAAATAATAAAAATTGTTTCCTCCATCCAGAAAAACATTTCTGGAGCCCCTCACATATGTGAGACCCCTGTGTACTAGAGTAGCAGGACAACAGATCAGTCCAAATGGTAGGCAAAAGCATAGTCCATAAAACAGGCAAAGGTCAGATGACGTGCAAGCAGTCCAAGCTGTAGGCATAAGCGTAGTTGATAAAACAGGTCAGGGTCAGTTCACGTGGAAGCAATCCAAACGGTAGGCAAAGGCATAGTCACAAAACAGGCCAGGGTCAGCTCACGTAGAAGCAGTCCAAACAGTAGGCAGAGGCATAGTCAAAAAACAGGCCAGGATCAGTTCACGTGGAAGGCAGTGGCATGGTTATTTGGGGAAGCATGAGAAATGGTCAGCACAGATGATGAAAATGGGGAAATGGTTAAAAATATGGGCTAATATTTTAGGGATGTATGATAACGTTGGAAGCATTCCCCAATGCAAAGGCCAGGTTGGGAGGGACACTTGGGACAATGGTAGCTGGTATCTTTTCGAAAACCTCTTTTGGTGCACACGTGACATTTTTTTGCCATCTTCGGCTTGCTTCAGATGGTTGAATGCTGAAGGGGAAGTGGCGCTCAGGAAGTCGGCAAACAGCCTCAGAGCAAAGGTCTTCGGGGGGGGGGGGGGGGGGTCTTTGGTGATAGATGAGGGACGTGACAACTTCTTTGATGAATTTTAGGAAGGGGGCGGGGCTTTCCATGGATTTGGTGTAGACTACGTAGGAATTATAAATGGCCAAATGGATTAGATAGATTGCTACTTTCTTGTACCAGAATCGGGACCTCCTTATTGACAAATTGGGCTGAATCATTTGATCGTTGAAATCCACCCCCCCCCCATGTACCGATTATAATCTTGGACACACGTTGGCTTTTCAATGGGACCTCGTCTTCTTTGAACCTCAATTGTAGTGTCCTCATGGATGGTGGACATCATGTGCACGTCCCTTTTATCCTTCCACCTCAAGGCCAGCACTTCGTTGCATCTCAGTGATGCTCTTTCCCCCCTTCGCAGCTTTTTGTTTGCCAGTGATTGTGGGAAGCCCTTTCTATTTTTTCCGTAGGTTCCACAGGCCAGGGTTTTTGCAAGGTATAAGTGTCTGAAAAGGGTCAGGCTGGTGTAAAAGTTATCAATGTATATGTGATATCCTTTGTTCAGAAGTGGGTATGCCAGGTCCCATACAACCTTTCCAGTTGTGCCCATGTAGGCCGGGCACTCAAGGGGCTGGAGCTGGGAATCTCTTCCTTCATATATGAGGAACGCATACAGATATCCGGTGGCTCTCTCACACAGCTTGTATAATTTTATTCCATATCTGGCCCTTTTGCTAGGTATATATTGCTTTATTCCTAGCCGACCTGAAAAGGGTACGGGGGACTCATAGACACATATATTTTGATCAGAGACATAGAGTTCTGCAAATTGTTGGGAAAATAAATTTATCAGTGGGCGAAGTTTATATAACTTGTCATAATTTGGATGATTGTGGGGAGGGCACTGGGTGTTGTCTCTAAAGTGAAGAAAGCGCATTATCTTCTTGTATCGGGACCTGGATATTTCGGCAGAATAAATGGCCATGTGATGGATGGGGTGGGTGGACCAATAGGCATGTCCTTCATTTTTTTGTAATCCCCATGTTCACGGTGAGGCCCATAAAAATGTTGAACACCTCCAAATTAAGATCTCTCCACTCAAAGGGACAGGCATATGATGAGTGGGGATTATTGGCAATATACTGCTGGGCATATAAATTTGTCTGGTCCACAATTAATTGCAGAAATGTGTTGGGCAAAAACAGATGAACGAAATCGATCTCTGAGAAATTTTGGGTGTTGGTCTGCACACCTGGCTGTACTGTGAAAGGGGAAATAATTGGTGATGCCGAGTCGGAAGGCAGCCATGTTGGGTTGGCAAGACCATCTGGCATAAATGTAGAGGCCCTGGCTCTTGGGGGATGTGACACTCCAGTAGTTGGATTGGAATTTCCTGTGCTGGTACTCAGGCGTGATGTGGCAGCACTGGTACTGGGTCTGGGCAATTGGTGGGGCCCATCGCTGGCGGTAAAGCTGGTACTAGGTATTTGTTCCCAGGGCCTAATGCTGGTGGCAGCACTGGTACTGGGCCTGGGAATTTGTTCTTGGGGGCCAATTGCTGGCAGGAGCTCTGGTACTGGGCTTGGGAATATAATCCTGGTTTCCAGAGGGCCTTGCCCTTTTAGGAGGGACCCATTCTTCCTCCGAATCATTTTCCGATTCACTATTTGGGTTAAATGCCGAATTTGATTCGGAATCAGAATTGGAATTGGAATCTGATGAGAATTCCTCGTTGCTCTCATCGGTCATGGAGAGGATCTGGAACGCCTCCTCACTGGTGTATACTCTTTTGGCCATGATGCTGATGGCTGTGTGGCAGGTGACGTTCACTGATGGGCTGTGCGATGGGTTGCAGGTAATGACGGTGTGACAGGCCACGGACTGTGAAGGTTGATGGTTACTGATGGCTGGCGGTCACTGATGGGTGATGGACACTGATGGCTGGCGGTCACTGATGGGTGATGGCCACTGATGGCTGGCAGTCACGATGGATGGCGGTTGATGGCTGGCGGTCACTAATGGGTGACAGGTGACGAGTGATGGCTTGCGGTCACTGATGGGTGACAGGTGATGGGTGACGGCTGGCGGTCACTGATGGGTGATAGATGATGGCTCGCGGTCACTAATGGTTGATGGCTGGTGGTCACTGATGGGTGACAGGTGATGGGTGATGGCTGGCGGTCACTGATGGGTGATGGGCAATGGATGGCAATCACTGATGGGTGATGGCTGGCGGTCACTGATGGGTGACGGGCAATGGCTGATGGTTGACGAGTGAAGGCTGGCGGTGGCTGATGGGTGACGAGTGATGGTTGGTGGTCACTGATGGGTGACGGGTGACATCTGGTGGTCACTGGTGGGTGACGGGTGATGACTGGCGGTCACTGATGGGTGACGGGGGATGGATGACAGGTGCACCACGGACGGTCACTGATGGCAGTCTCCTATGTGACAGGTTCACTTTATTGGGTGACTGTGGTGACTGTTGGGTGACAGATGACAGTGGGGGGGGGGTGATCTGATCAGTGTGGTGTTTGTGCAGACACTATAGAACATGGATCGATAACTCACTGCTCCAGGCTCTTCTCTCCTCACACTGGAAACTGTGTGTGAGGAGAGAAGAGCTGGTAACAGTCAGTTACCGCTCTGTGTTTACATTTATTGCTCGTTGCAGGTGATGATGGTGTGACAGGCCACGGACTGTGACGGTTGATGGTTACTGATGGCTGGCGGTCACTGATGGGTGATGGTCACTGATGGCTGGCGGTCACTGATGGGTGATGGCCACTGATGGCTGGCAGTCACAATGGATGGCGGTTGATGGCTGGCGGTCACTGATGGGTGACAGGTGATGAGTGATGGCTGGCGGTCACTGATGGGTGACAGGTGATGGCTGATGGGTGACGGCTGGCGGTCACTGATGGGTGATAGGTGATGGCTTGCGGTCACTGATGGTTGATGGCTGGTGGTCACTGATGGGTGATGGGTGATGGCTGGCGGTCACTGATGGGTGACGGGCAATGGCTGGCGGTCACTGATGGGTGACGGGCAATGGCTGGGGGTCACTGATGGGTGACGGGCAATGGCTGGCGATCACTGATGGGTGACAGGCGATGGCTGGCGGTCACTGATGGGTGACAGGCGATGGCTGGCAGTCACTGATGGGTGACAGGTGATGGGTGATGGCTGGCGGTCACTGATGGGTGACGGGCAATGGCTGGCGGTCACTGATGGGTGATGGGCAATGGCTGGCGATCACTGATGGGTGACGGGCGATGGCTGGCGATCACTGATGGGTGACAGGCGATGGCTGGCGGTCACTGATGGGTGACAGGCGATGACTGGCAGTCACTGATGGGTGACAGATGATGGGTGGCGGCTGGCGGTGGCTGATGGGTGATGTCTGGCAGTCACTGATGGGTGACAGGTGATTGCTGACGAGTGAAGGCTGGCGGTGGCTGATGGGTGACGAGTGAAGGCTGGCGGTGGCTGATGGGTGACGAGTGATGGTTGGTGGTCACTGATGGGTGACGGGTGACAGCTGGTGGTCACTGGTGGGTGACGGTGATGACTGGCAGTCACTGATGGGTGACGGGGGATGGGTGACAGGTGCACCACTGATGGCAGTCTCCTATGTGACAGGTTCACTTTATCGGGTGACTGTGGTGACTGTTGGGTGACAGATGACAGTGGGGGGGGGGGGGTGATCTGATCAGTATGGTGTTTGTGCAGACACTATAGAACATAGATTGATAACTCACTCTTCTCTCCTCACACTGGAAACGGTGTGTGAGGAGAGAAGAGCTGGTAACAGTCAGTTACCGCTCTGTGTTTACATTTAGTGCTCGGCTGTGAAAGGTTCACAGCCGATCACATGGGTAAACAACCAGCCAATGGCTGTTTACCAGCACCAGTGACGAGCTGTGTTCCCGGGGGAACATGCCACCACCGATGTGAACGAGCAGCGCACTCCCGATCGCGCGCATGCCCCGTTCACATTATGCTGGAACTATCTGTGATCGGCTGTGAATTCATCACAACCGATCACGTGGTAAACAGCCATAACCAATGGCTGTTTACCACCCTCGGTGGTGAGCGGTGTCTCCGTGACACGCCGCCACCGAGGGAACAGGGATGCGCGTGCATGATCGCGAGCATTCCATATTTCAATGGGGGGACGTCATATGACGCCCTCCCGCCACAAGAGGTGCGGCCTGGCCGTCATTTGACGGCCGACGGTAAGCAACAAGTTAACAGGAATGCAAGAAAGCGTCACTGTGATGTTGACTAAGGGGAAGGCGGAGATCCTCTGGGCTGAACGGCTTTAGTAGGCAGGACTGACAAGCAGGATATCTTCAACAGGTGAGTACCGGTGGAGAGATAGGAGCTGGCAATTAGCCAAAAGCTGAGCGGCCAGCTCAGAGAAGGAAGGGCTGAGCCCAGCCCTGACAAAAGTGTATGTTCATCCAAAGTTTTTCTTAGTTTTGGATAGTGTAGGGGAGGCTTAAAACTGCTACCAGGTTTTTACTGCTATCAAGTGCCCTTTTACAGAATTTAGCCACATTTCCTGACCCGTGGACAGAAATTGCGGGGGCTCTCCAACAACAACACAGAGAAATACTTTTCTTCGGTAACGTAAAGTATCACAAATATAAACTACTGTTTACATTGGAGAGCCCACCCCTTTCTCCCATAGCATAGGACAGAAGAACTTATAAATAAATGAATCATTTGATTCCAGATCACAGGCAGCAGCAGATTTTGAGTGTGGGATTTTTTTTAATCCTTTCATCACCCTTCCATCTCCTTTATATTTGAGAACACTTTACATCCATTATCCTACATGTCTGCTTATTACCCTCCTTACCTCCATTTTTCAAGTGTTTGTGACCTGTATATTAACTCCTCACCTCCTCCTTCTGTGTACAACCTGTACATTTAATGATGCACTGCACCTAGTCCACCCATACCAAGTTACATGTTTTAAGTATACTATATTTTCCTAGTGCATACTGGTTCAGTTAATTTTTTTTACCTTATGAATTAAAGCAGATGTCTCCAAACTTCCCAAAGAGCCAGTCCTTACTGTCCTTCAGACTTTAAAGGGGGTGGACTGTGGCCATTTGAATAAAAAATGTCCCAGTGTTCCGTGGGAGTAAACAATGCCCTAATTCTGGTTGGGATTGGGAGGGATAATGCCCGATTGTTGGTGAAAGAGGGAGTAATAGTGCCCCATCATTGGTATCAGTCAAAGGAATTGTGCCCCAATGTTGGTGTCAGTGGAAGGAATTGTGTCCCATCATTGGTGTCAGTGGAAAGAATAGTGCGCCATTGCTGGTGTCAGTGGATGGAATTGTCCCCCAAGGCTGGATAATGGCTAGCAGAGTGCTGCATCCAGCCCCCGGGCTGCAGTTTGGAGACCTATTAATTAAAGTAATATCAAGCCCAAAAAACAAAAATGTCATATGCATGTATGTATGTATAGAAGCATACCAATATTTAAAATGTGGTGGATGCATTTGTTTTCCTTTCTTTTTTTCCCCCATCAGGCTGGTTGTACAGAAGTCAACTGAGAGATCGACTTATATACAACCTTCCTGCACATAGATGGATTGAAATTTGGCTGGTCCCTGCTGAGCTGTCCAGATTTCGATCCATCTATGGCCAGCTTAAGTTTTTACCTTTTTGATTTTCCTACTTTAAGCCATCATTATCTTTATTAAAGGATGTATTTTAATGAGCTGATATTTTTAAGTACCCCCTGGTGTGTAATTCACCTTATCTCAAATACCTTTTGGCAAGCATACATATATTAACTGTACCCACAAATTATGTCTAAATGGTTTCTAAACAATCCCTTATGTTTTCAATAGCTAGCAATACTTGGTAAGATTAAAGCACATGTACCAATAGTTAAAATCCTGCATTGTAAATATCACATGTGATTTTTAATGCTACTAAGCTATAATCGACAGCAACAGATGATCTAGTTGCTCAGGGACAGGGGAAGGTGGGGGGGGGGGGGGGGGGTCTCCTAGAAAAAGGTACTCTAACTCATTTTAAATGTGGTATTTAAACTCAAAAAATATTTTCCAATTCTTTAGCAATTTTCATTTATTTTAAAATTATTGTTCATGGGTGGCTAGATACACACATTCGATTTTCCCATAAAGTCATGTTGATCTGAGTATCTAAGAAGCCAATCAAAGAGAACCTGCAATGGGAAAAAATAGCCATGCAGTTAACATCAAAGACAATAACAGAGAACATTCCATAGCTCAACTCACCAACCAGTCTGCTGACCAACCAAATTAACCTGTCCAACAGTCTGCATTAAAAACAGGGGTTTAGTTCGCACACATTTGAAAACACAAGCATAAGCTGCAAGGCCTCTTCACTGCATCCTGTGTATGCTTACAGTCCTAACGCTACTGAGTTTATGAACGTTTCCACAGTGGGAGCACATGCATTCTAATGGATAGATGAGGGGCAGGGTTCCTGGAGGCAGCCCAATCCCCCTTAAAGGAACAGGAGCATACTGGACACCCTGCACGTAGCACAATGGCAGAAAAGGTGCCCAGTGTGTCCCCTGACCATATTTACACCAGTAACAAACAAATGGTCCCTGCCTCACCTATAACTGGCCTTCACAGCAAGCAAATGCATGAAAGACAAAAACAGAGAACATTTCATAGCTCAACTCACCAACCAGTCTACTGACCAACCGAATTAACCTGACCACTAGTCTGCGTTAAAAACCGGGGTTTAGTTAGCACACATTTGCAAATGCATGCATAAGTTGTAAGGCCTCTTCATGGCACCCTGTGTATGCTTGCAGTCCTAACGCTCTTAAACTCGGTAAACTCTAGTATATTATCAATTTCTCCATCAGGAAAAAAACATGTTTACTGTATGTCTGTAAGCCTTAGCCTAGGTTAACACTGTAGTGGATTTGGGAATGTGTGTAAATCGCACACAATCCCTCACCTGCAAGTAACGGTGCCTGTTGCTTACTTGCATTTAGGCTCCTTTCTGGAGCTGGCACCACTCTCACCAGTCTCCTGGCCTCTGACTGACATCAAGCCAGAGGCCAGGACTAGCAGTCATAATGCATTCTACACTAGTGCCATGTGCAGGAGCGCATTTGGTACCCTGTGTTCTGAGGCGTGGCACTGATGTTTGGGCACTGCTGTGCATCTTCAAAGCTTTAGTCTGGTTTGGCAGTTGTACATAGCCGCTCTGATCTTACAGATGACAGGCGCGGTCAAGAGCTGGTCTTTTACATTTTAGAATGGGGTGCCTTGAGACTGTCCATAATTTTAAAGGGTTTCTTGACTGAAAAACACATAGCAGTAGCTGATATTCCATAGCCTGTATTTTGGAAAAATAAAATAAAAATAAAACTGATTTAGGAATCTGAATGACAAATGTTAATAAATATACTAACACATGAAAGCTCAGAATAAAACCTAATGTGGAGATCCTAACAGCTTCAAATTATGGTCAGCAGCACCTAAAACAAAACAAGTTGAGATCTTGGAGACTTGTTCCTGTCACTGTACTGATTGCAGCAGTTTGTCTACTGATTTTGTTTTGTAGATGCAAGTTATTTCCTTTGCTGGCTGAAACACTATTACCATAGGACATATTTATTTCTTTTATTTAGTACTGTTTTTCATTACAGGCATGCTTAAGTTCTTTTATTGGTAGAATGTCTGCTGCTTTTTATCTTTGCTTTTCTTTACAAGAATCCTTAAAGCCATTACAGGAAAAAGTATTGGAATTGTAAATCCATGGGTTAATCAATAATGTACAATTTGTGTAATCTCTTAACAAAGTGACAGATGCATTTGACTGTTTTTACTGTTCTCCTGCTGCATTCTTAAACCACAACTTACATGGTTTCAGGCTTTTTAAGACCAAAGTTAATGACTTGGCTCATTATTAGAAGGGGGACAAGGAGGGGTAGTGAACAAAACCAGTTCATTAGACGACAAGCAGCAAAATACAATTTTTAACTGCTCCTCTCTTCTTTTCTTTATATCTTTTATGAATAACAACATTTGAAAACTTAGTTATATAGTTACTTAGTTATATAGTTAACATAAACTTTGCAGAATCTTTTTTTCAGCTGTGTGTGTGCATATTAACAGCATTACCTTGTTTTTTTTTTTTTACACAGGATGGGTAATGTAAGGGAGACTTGCCACAACACATGCAAAAGATTATGAGAAGGCTGCAAATATAATAATTACAGCATTGAGCAGACTGTGCTGGCAGATATTGGAACACAGAACTCCCTTTAATCATAGTGCTTCCCATAATGTGGGTGGTCACAG
Source organism: Lithobates pipiens (assembly GCF_037356315.1). Classification (NCBI taxonomy): domain Eukaryota; kingdom Metazoa; phylum Chordata; class Amphibia; order Anura; family Ranidae; genus Lithobates; species Lithobates pipiens. The sequence continues at coordinate 7,681,427 of NW_027507718.1, forward strand.
GCTAAAGGCTTTCAGTCATTCCTCTCCTCGTGTGATTTTAAAGCATAAATGGCATAAACAGAATTCAATATAGTTTTCAATTGTTCAGGAAAATAGGATACATACTGTATATATGTACCTTTTAAGCTTTTGTTGCTATTATATCATTAATATGTGAATAGATTTGGAAATTAAATATTGACTTCCAGTTGTTATCACTCTGCAAACACTGAATGATCCCCTACAGCTCTTCCAGCTACCGGGAATTCTCTGCAATTTAAATTTTGCACACAGTAGCACCTGTAGGTGGAACCTGATATGGCAGCCCAGTATTTTGTGATCCCACTTGCCCGTTCCCACCAGGAAGCCAACATTACACATAGCTAATCACAGGCAGTGAGACATTTCTCAATCTATGCAACTCCAGATCGGAAAATGTCTTGCTGCCTGAGATTACCCGTGTGCAGTGTTGGCTTCCTGGCGGGATCGGGCAGGTGGGATCCTGAACATGCCTGAGCCCATTCCTAATAATAAGTATCATCATCTCTGAACGTTTGACCTTTAGTCCAATTAATTTGCTGTTTCTTAGAAATTAGCATAGGAGGAACATCCTATATTTTGCAACAGAGTAGACACATTGTTACTTTTAAGTTGGCCAAACATTACACTTTATTTTTCATTCAGCCAGCGGGTTAGATGAAAAATCTCACCTGATTCCCTCATCCACACATTCAATGTGGATGAAGGAATCCTTTCGCTGTATCATTGTATTCCGACAGCAGGACTCTCTGGCCATCAGATTACACTAATCAGCACTGCATCCGATTGGCTGCAAGTGCTAATTGGATGGAAATTTTCCATCAGGACCAATTATGAAACATCAATTGATAGAACAACTTCTCATGAACAGGAGTGGCTATACACATGAATCAAAGTTTAGCAGGGACTGGCCAGAATTTCGATCCATGTATGTCCAGCTTTACTTTGCTGGCACTAGGAACAGCAGTTTCAGTTTTTTTTTTTTTACCAAATTCTATTGAGATAAAGAGAACTGTATAATACAATGCAGATGGTCTATAGAGGTTGGCGAACAGCAGTACCAATTTTATATACATCCTAAGATAATATACTATACTGTAGATACAAGCTTAAAGAGCATTTCCACTTTCACAGCCAAATTAGGATACCTACTTTATATGTGAAACAGTTCAAAAGTGCTGTAAATTCAGACAGTTCAATAATAACACATACACAAGCAGGACTGTTGTCAGAATAGGCTGGCTGGTACTTGTGGTGCACCAACGCAGATGTCAGTAGGGGAACAAGAACTGGTGCAAGAGTGAAGCAGGTCAGAGAAGACAAAAAGGTAACAAAGTCTGATATCACAGACGGGTCAGGCAGAAGTGTAGTCTAGACAAGCCGGGGTCATACATGAGTCAGTCAAGTCCAAAACCATACAGAATCACAGTGGAGAAAGCAGGATCAGAGAAAGCCAGGTTCAACTCTTTTATCCACAAAACAAATGCAAGCTGGATCAAGTACACCAGATACTCCCTGGGAGGACTCCACTGCTGACAATTTTTATTTAAAAGTGCTTGATAAACTACATACATGTGAGTTTGTTACTATTTTTTAATACATTTTGCTTTTTAATGGAATTACGCTATATGGCCCTATCTTTCCATTTTATGTGTCCATCACTCTGAGTTGGACCTCTATGTGACTGGAGAAAACCTAATGTTACCAGTTGTGTTTGCGAAAAGACTGCTCTGATGTTTTTTTCACTAAGTTTGCAGTAAATCTTTTTAGCGCTACACTTTTTTACAAATTGTAGTCAGATGAGACCAAAATCGAGCTCTTGGGCATCAACTCGACTCGCTATGCTTGGAGGAGGAATGCTGCCTATGACCCCAAGAACACCATCTCCACCGTCAAACATGGAGGTGGAAACATTATGCTTTGGAGGTGTTTTCTGCTAAGGGACCAGGACAGTTTCCTTTTCCCTCTGATTCCTCTGTCTTTTTCTGTCTCACTCTTATATCCCCCAATGGTCTTTGGAAAAGGTGGTACTGATCATACCTTTTGAATTCCAACCATTGCGGTTACTGCCTTTCTTTCACGATCATTCGCAGTCCTTCTAGAATCAGTTAAGCCCATGTCGGCTCTTGGATCTATTTGTTTTTTGTTTTTATATCCTTAACTGGACCCAATTAGCGAAGCTGCCCAAGTGGATGCTTGAGCCTCTAACTTCTGGGAAATATTACAGTTTGTTTTATTTATTTTTTTCCTTTTTGCCATATGTGCAATGTTTGTTACGATATGTTGACATTGGTCTCAGTCACTTAATGTACCATCATTATTGCTGTACTATGCCCAAGTTTCTTGTTTTGGTTTCTACTATTGCCACTATGCCACATTTATCAAAAAACGTTATTCTTAAAAAAAAAAAAAAAAAAAAAAAAAAATTTAATGATCATGGATGCATTAAAACATACCAGGCCCCAATGTTTACGCCTATCAGGCTATGAAACATTGTCTAAGGGAACTCTCATGCAGATGGAGAGGAGAGCTGAATCTTGTCTTACCTGGTTTTGTTTTGGTCACAGTGAGTTGGCATCCTGTGTGTGATCGGGTGCTATTTTCCTGTAGCGCATTGTAGCCTGAAAATGTTATAGTTTTATAGGATCTGCACCAGTTCATTACACAGCAGTGATAGGGGCATTAAAGGATTAGTTTATTTGTCTATGTGAATTTGACCAATGTTGTGGGATAACATGAGGCAATTGCCATGCTTAGGAAGCTTTGACATGTAAGCCTTTTTAAATTTTATGGGAACGGCTAACTTTTATGAAGTAATGTTGGATTATTTGATATACTGTTTAAAAAAAATATGTATTACGTGGCTGAGCATGCATCCAGCCCTGGGGTTTCATTTGTACTTCGTTAAATAAATGCAGAAACATTTCATAATTCTAATTCCCTGGCTTTTTCATGTAATGTTAAATTATTAAAGCGGGATTCCACCCTAAAGTCGAACCTCCGCTGATCGGATCCCTCCCCCCCTCCGGTGTCACAATTGACACCTTTCAGGGGGGAGGGGGGTGGAGATACCTGTCAAAGACAGGTATTTTCACCCACTTACGGGCATAGACTCCCGTGGGAGTCTACGCCATTTCCTGCCCTGCCGCGCTGTCTGCTGGGACACACATGGGTCCCAGTGAAAGCACGGAGATTTCCTATTGCGTGGCGCGGCTCGCGCATGCGCAGTAGGGAACCGGGAAGTGAAGCCGATTTGCTTCACTTCCTGATTCCCTCACCTAGAATGGTGGCGACAGCAGCCGAGAGCCGAGCGATCGATCGGCCTCGGCTGCCGGCATCGCTGGAACCCGGGACAGGTGAGTGTCTATTTATTAAAAGTCAGCAGCTGTAGTATTTATAGCTGCTGGCTTTTAATATTTTTTTTTTTGGTGGAATCCCTCTTTAAGAAGGAGATTACAAACCAAATTTATATTTGACAGCAACAGTAGTAAAATGAGACCAGCAATATTACAAATTGACCACGTGCCGATCGTCCAGTTGTAATTTTACTGCTGGCCAGTGGCTCCCTTTGGCACTGCGACATATTTGTACATCACCCCAGACTTCCTGGTTTACAGGCATGTGTGCTCCTACCCCCTGCCTCTTATACTGTGGTTGGACACAGCACAAGTTTGTCAGCAGGCTCGCAGTCAAGTTTTTTAGCTATGAAGCTGCTGATTGCTGTGGCTAATTACAGCACAGATCTTTGTGTGTTAGCAAACACAACCCAAATCTGGCTGTTTTTTTCCTTCTTGATTTCACTTACTGTTTGGAGCTGAAATCAGGAGGAAAAGCCACCCAATTGTAAAAGAGAGTAAAATCAACACACATACAATTCTTAGGCACACAGTAAATTGATCCCCTCTGTCATCCAGCCAGTGTCATTCGTAGAGTGGCTTTGTACAGTATTTTCAAAGATTACTGTGTTAGTGTCACTAGCGACATTAGATAGTGCCAGTTAAAGTCGGTTAGCATCCCTCCCAGCCAGAGTTAGTTAACGCCAGTTGCCCACCACACTATCACAGTCACTATAAATCGCTGATCATTGCCAATGCTAGTATAGTGTCTGTATCCTGCTCACGGTCAGAACTATACTAGTGTCCCCAAAAACACAGTGTTAGCAGGATCAGCCCTGATCACTGCTAGCACTTGCGACATGTAGTAGAATACATTTTGGTTTAAATTTATGAAGAAATTTGATTTTATTGGATATGGTTTATAACAAGTAGAAAATATCTTTTTTATTTATATATAAAAATAAAGAACCCAGTGGTGATCAAATACCAGCAAAAGAAAGCTCTATTTATTTGTGTTAAAAAAAATTATATAAATTAAATTTTCCGTACAGTGTTGCATGATTGACCAATTTCCAGTTAAAGTTGCATAGTGCTGAATAGCAAAAAATGGTCTGGTCATAAAAGGGGGAAAACCTTCCACAGATCAAATGGTTAAACTAAGTTAGGCCAGAGAATATTGCATACAGGCTAATACCCCTTGTAGTTTCCCTCCGTATAAATGTTACCTCAGTTTTGACAGACTTTCAGGAAAACATTGGTAAGAGCAGAGCAAATGCTAGTTGCTACAGCCTTGGTAACTGGGCACAAGTGTTTTTCACAGGTGGATGTGCTTCTGCATTCAGCATCACTGTGTTCACGGCAATTGATGCATAAGTTCCAAGCCCACAATAAACTCCCACTATTTATTTGATCTTTATCCATTTCACACATCCAATAAGGGTGCTTATTTAGCTTGTTTGCTTTGCTTGCTTTCTATTCTTTGAGATGAGCTGTTCTAAACACTGAGGCTGCATTCACACTGAGACGGTTTACAGGCGCTATAGTGCTAAAAAAGCGCCTGTAAAGAGTCTCTCCTCTCACTCCATTGTGAAAGCTCAAGTGCTTTCACACTGGAGCGGTGCGCTTGCAGGATGGTAAAAAAAAGTCCTCCAAGCAGCATCTTTGCAGCACTGTAGGAGCGGTGTATGCACCGCTCCTAAAGTGCCCCTGCCCATTGAAATCACTGGGCAGTGCCGCTGAACTGCAGACAAAGCGCTGCTCCGGCGCGGCTCCAGTGCCACTTTCCGGGCAGTTAAACCTTTTTTGGGCGCTAGCGGGGCGCTTTTTAACAGTAAAACGCTGCTAAAAAGCGGTGCTTTACTGCTGATGCCCCCAATGCCTGTGAAAGCAGCCTGAATGTTTTAGCTTTCAGATAATAGATGTATGTTATATTCCAGCTAGTGCCAAAGTGCCCTCTTAAGCGATATCACTAAAATTTAAATTGTACACAATCAAACCAATTATTAATTCATTTATAGGTTACACAAGACAGTTCAGTAATCAGAATATATATATATTTTTAGAAATAATATTGGAGAATTATTACAGAACTATCTTCATGAACACCTTGTTATTGGCAAAGTTGACATTAAGCTTTGGGTCTCAAAATTTTACCCTCTGCTTGTTCTCATAACACAGTACTGTGGACAGAAACGAAAAGGCACAAATACACTGCAAGTTTACTTCTTATTTGTATAGTTGAGGAAGTGACAAAGAATCGCCAAAGAATTTTATAAGTGAGCCTATAGTGAAAGTGAAATTTTAATGAACATCTATGTAAAGAAAATAAAGCTTTGGTACTGTTATTAATGCTGTAATGTGCTAAATAAAACCCTTATTTCAGAATCCTAGTGGTTTGGAGCTTGGCATGGGTTGATATTGGGATACACTTTCAACCACAAGGCAGCTAAGCGCTATGTTGCTGCAGATGTCTGTCTGGCATTAAATATGTGAAATCTCTCTACAAGTCCTCAGTAAGAAAGATCAACAATTCTGGATGTCTAATTATTTGGTATGGATTCCAGAATTGGTGTCCAATTTCTTTTTGGCATCAACAAAAATACTGTATGTATGGATTGGGCAGCATTGTTGTGATCTCAAAGGTTTGAAGTTGTATATATTGAAAGCAGTATTGCAATCTTATGCACGTTGCATATACGTAATAGAATTAGTATTCCAGAGCTGAACAGTTAACTAGCCATTGGCTCAGCTGTATGTAAACTTTAAAACCTTAAAAACCGATCTAATACATGCGCAAGTGAAACTCATTGCATTGCTCAGCGTGACTCACTAATGGAACCTGAATGTTTTCCACCACAGAGTTGTGTGGTCTTAGCCACAGTAGCAGCACAGCATACGTTTTCCTATCCTAGTAACACTGAGGTACAAGGAAATGAGCTGGAATCTGTAAAAGGAATATAGTAACAGAAATGACAGCCTTTTTTTCTTCTAGTATTTTTGGCTCTCCCTCCATTCCAACCCAGGTTCACTGTGGTTAACCAAAATTTTGAAAGAAACACACAAAACATTTGACATTCAGAACACTGGTTTCCTTAAAATGAAACCAGAAAGGGCATTTGCTTATTTTAATTACAGTAATTTCTATTTTCCATGTTATTATGTCTGCATTTTAGTTAATTGCTAGTGTGATAGACTAGACTTTTGCCCAGAAAATTCCTAATATTTGTTGTTTTTGTTTCCACAATTTTTCTGTACTGCTTTCAGTCCAATGTGCTAAAATCATGTTCCTTCATTAACCACCTTCAGACCGGACCATTTTGCTGGTAAATGACCAGAGGTCTTTTTACAATTTGGCACTGCGCTGCTTTAACTGGTAATTGCGCGGTCATGCAATGTTGTACCCAAACAAAATTTGCGTCCTTTTCTTCCCACAAATAGAGCTTTCTTTTGATGGTATTTGATTGCCTCTGCGATTTTTATTTTTTGCGATATAAACGTAAAAAGACCGCAAATTTTGAAAAAAAATGATATTTTCTACTTTTTGTTGTTAGAAAAATCCAATAAACTCAATTTTAGTCATACATTTAGGCCAAAATGTATTCAGCCACATGTCTTTGGTAAAAAAAAAGTCAATAATTGTATATTTATTGGTTTGCGCAAAAGTTGTCACATCTACAAACTAAGGTACGTTTTCTGGAATTTACGCAGCTTTTAGTTTACGACTGCCTATCTCATTTCTTGAGGTGCTAAAATGGCAGGGCAGTACAAAACCCCCCCAAATGACCCCATTTTGGAAAGTAGACACCCTGAGGAAATTGATAAGTGGCATGTTGAGCCCATTGAATATTTTATTTTTTTGCCTCAAGCGATTGAATAATGACAAAAAAAAATTTTTTTTTTTTTTTTACACAAAGTTGTCACTAAATGATATATTGCTCACACATGCTATGGGCATATGTGAAATTACACCCCAAAATAAATTCTGCTGCTTCTCCTGAGTATGGGAATACCACATATGTGGGACTTTTTGGGAGCCTAGCCGCGTACGGGGCCCCGAAAACCAAGCACCGCCTTCAGGCTTTCTAAGGGCGTAAATTTTTGATTTCACGCCTCACTACCTATTACAGTTTTGAAGGCCATAAAATGCCAAGATGGCACAAAACCCCCACAAATGACCCCATTTTAGAAAGTAGACACCCCAAGCTATTTGCTGAGAGGCATTTTGAGTCCATGGAATATTTTATATTTTGCCACAAGTTGCGGGAAAATTACAAACTTTAATTTTTTTTTATTTTTTTTTCACAAAGTTGTCACTAAATGATATATTGCTCACACATGCTATGGGCATATGTGAAATGACACCCCAAAATAAATTCTGCTGCTTCTCCTGAGTACGGGGATACCACATATGTGGGACTTTTTGGGAGCCTAGCCGCGTACGGGGCCCCGAAAGCCAAGAACCGCCTTCAGGTTTTCTAAGGGCGTAAATATTTGACTTCACTCCTCACTACCTATTACAGTTTTGAAGGCCATAAAATGCCAAGATGGCACAAAACCCCCACAAATGACCCCATTTTAGAAAGTAGACACCCCAAGCTATTTGCTGAGAGGCATGTTGAGTCCATGGAATATTTTATATTTTGCCACAAGTTGCGGGAAAATTACAAACTTTTTTTTTTTCTTTTTTTTTCACAAAGTTGTCACTAAATGATATATTGCTCACACATGCTATGGGCATATGTGAAATGACACCCCAAAATAAATTCTGCTGCTTCTCCTGAGTACGGGGATACCACATATGTGGGACTTTTTGGGAGCCTAGCCGCGTACGGGGCCCCGAAAACCAAGCACCGCCTTCAGGCTTTCTAAGGGCGTTACAGTTTTGAAGGCCATAAAATGCCAAGATGGCACAAACCCCCCCCCCAAATGACCCCATTTTGGAAAGTAGACACCCCTAAATTTAGGGGTACACTAGTGAGACTAGGTAATAAATGGCGGGTGCCCTGAAACTATAAAAATAATGACTAACCAATCAGCGTCACCTGTAACAGTTATATGGTGATCACTGGTGAAAGGGTTAACTAGGGGGCAATCAGGGGGCTTTATGCGGTAGTATATGGGGGTCCCTGGCGCTATAAAAAGCTGCGGCGAACCTAAATACCTACCTGCCTAACTAGCGTCACCTGTGACACTAATACAGCGATCAGAAAAACGATCGCTTATTAGGCTGGGTTCACACTGGAGCGATGCGGGAACGCCACGAATCCGCGGCGGGTTCCCGCATCGCATGCCTCCCGGCGGCAGTTCACACTGCCCTATGCGAACTGCTGGGAGTGTCAGTGAAATGTTAATGACACCCCCAGATCAGTTCGCATATCGCAGTGCGATCTGCAAACTCGGATCGCATGGTGTGAACACCCATGCGATCCGATTCTGCTGCGGACCAAAAAAAGGGTCCCGTGCGAGTTTGCGGCGGGTGCGGCGGGTGCGACACGAATTCAGCCATACTATCTGTATGGCTGAACTCGAATCGCACAGAGATCGGATGTGATTTGCACTGCAGTGCGGTGCGAATCACATCCGTTCTCATAAACCGCTGCAATGTGATCCCAGCCTTAGTGACACTGGCGACGGGGGGTGATCACGGGGTTAAACCTTTATTGGGGGGGTTAGGGGGGTACCTTAGAACTAAAGGGGGCTAACCCTAACTGCCCTAACAGTTATTACAGTCACAAATGACACCCGCCGGGTGATCAGGGGGTTAAACCTTTATTAGGTAATAAATGGCGGGTGCCCTGAAACTATAAAAAAATAACTAACCAACCAGCGTCACCTGTAACAGTTATATGGTGATCACTGGTGAAAGGGTTAACTAGGGGGCAATCAGGGGGCTTTATGCGGTAGTATATGGGGGTCCCTGGCGCTATAAAAAGCTGCGGCGAACCTAAATACCTACCTGCCTAACTAGCGTCACCTGTGACACTAATACGGCGATCAGAAAAATGATCGCTTATTAGGCTGGGTTCACACTGGAGCGATGCGGAAACGCCACGAATCCGCGGCGGGTTCCCGCATCGCATGCCTCCCGGCGGCAGTTCACACTGCCCTATGCGAACTGCTGGGAGTGTCAGTGAAATGTTACTGACACCCCCAGATCAGTTCGCATATCGCAGTGCGATCTGCAAACTCCGATCGCATGGTGTGAACACCCATGCGATCCGATTCTGCTGCGGGCCAAAAAAAGGGTCCCATGCGAATTTGCGGCGGGTGTGGCGGGTGCGGCGAATGGCTGAACTCGAATCGCACAGAGATCGGATGTGATTTGCACTGCAGTGCGGTGCGAATCACATTCGTTCTCATAAACCGCTGCAATGTGAACCCTGCCTTAGTGACACTGGCGACGGGGGGTGATCACGGGGTTAAACCTTTATTGGGGGGGTTAGGGGGGCACATTAGAACTAAAGGGGGCTAACCCTAACTGCCCTAACAGTTATTACAGTCACAAATGACACCAATGCAAAAAAAAAAAAAAAAAAGCAATTGGTGTCACTGTGACTGGGGGGGGGCAGGGGTAATTGGGGGGTGATCAGGGGGTAAAGGGGGGGTGTGAGTGTGCCTGGCATGTTCTACTGTGTAGTGTAGTGCTTGTGCAACTCACCGATGCTCTCTCCTCGGTGCCGGAACGAAAACTACCGACACGGAGGAGAGAATACATCACTTCCTCTCCTGTGTTTACATTACAGGAGAGGAAGTGATGTCACCGGACAATTTCATTCGCCGGGAGCGATCGCGAGGGGGTGGCCATGAATGAATGGCCGTCCCCTCGTCCGGGATCGCTCCCGAACGAATACCGACCGCCGCAGGCACCGGGCGGGGGCCCGATCGGGCCCCCGACCCGCGGGAGGCAAGGGACGTACATGTAAGCCCTTATGCCTGCCCGTGCCATTCTGCCAACGTACATCGGCGTGCGGCGGTCGGCAAGTGGTTAAAGTCTTCATCCATTTATTTCTATTTCATCTGTTCTTTACTAGCATAGAGCTATAAAGGATCTTAAGGCCTCATGTACGCTGCTGGTAAACGGACGTTTAGGAGCAGTTGGGCTTTTTTCAGCTGCCCCTGAACTCTCCTCTATGTTATCTTATCAGTACATGTACACATGGTCGCTTATAGTTGTTTCTAGGCAGTTGAGTATAGAATCGTTTTTCGGAATGCAAAAAAATGCATGCAGGATGGATGTTCAGAGGCATTTAAACCGCCCAATGCCTGTAACAGCTTATAAACGCGGTAACTCACATTTAGCTGCGTTTTAGTTTCCAGATGTTTTTCATTTTTGGCTATTTAAAAAATAAAAAAATAAATGCTTCTATGCGTAAACACGGCTAAACACGGCATGTAAACGCAGCAAAACAGACGTTTTAAACGTTGGTTACTGTCGGTCAAGTTAAATAATTTAGGATCCTTACATGTTATGTATAAATGCAATCCTGTATGGAACAAATGAGTCATGTTGAGAAAAAGAAGACACACATACCCTATTGTGATTGTACCTTCGATAAGTTAAGATAAGTTCGATAAGAAAGGTTTAGGTTTTTCTTGTTTTGAGACAACCAGGATAATACCTTGCATCGAAATGTACATGTTTATGTACAGGCAGTTGATTCATAGTGAATGTACTGCCTTAACACAGCAAATATTAACAGGCGACTTAACACATATTTTTGCACTGCGATGGCTCAAAAATATGTAAATAAGCCCTAAAGGGTTGTTGCATGGACACTAGATGCTATATTTCAAATAATATGATTAGCAATGTAGTAATAATGAATGATCAATTGTTTATGGCCAAATCACCACTTATTATGCAAGTGCCAGACAAGTCCTGAGAGTGAAGCTCCATCAGATTTTGCACACTGCAGTAGGCTGGTAGGTAAATTATTAATTGTATTCATAATTCATCCTATTGCATGATCAAGAAAGCATTTTGATCAGAAGTTAACGCAAAACTTTAAGCAACAGATATCTTAGGCTCCATTCCAATCTGGATGTTGTATCGCATTTTTTTTTTGGTGCATTTTTGTGTCCGAAGAGCATGAGTCACATGTCTGAGCATTGTTATTAATCTATTGATGGGTAAAACAATTCACATATATGTATTTGTTCCTAGCTATTTTCCTGGAGTTTAGCTTTAAAGCTGGATGGGTAAAGATGAGAAATTATTCTCAGTATCTTTTTTGCCTATAAGCTGCCCCACCAGCATCAGAAACTAACTGGGTTGTTGGTAGGTTAAACCTAGAGACCTAAAAAAAACTTGTCATTAGAAAATGTGGTAACGTCACCCCACTAGTGCAAGTGTGTGCTGCTTGTAAGTCAGCTGCAGAACACTTGATTGCCCACTGTCTCCATTGATGTAAATATGAAATCAAGTCTTCTGATGTTAAATACATGTCCTCTTGTGCAAGTTGTCATGTTCTGTGTTTGCAAAAACCAATGTAATAGAAGTCAGAAAGCACCCTGCTAAGTGGAATCTTATGGATGAAACTCAGCCCAAAGAATCAATTTTGAGATTATTTCCACATTTACTTGGGAATGATTCCAGAACCATGTTCTCTGAAATATTGCCTTGTAGCAACAACTCAGTGGCTGAAGTTTCCTTGGGGGTCAGAGGAGTTTTCTCTCATGATGTGAACCTTTCAATGCATTTTAAGACTTGCCGGAAAACCAATCTCTACATTTATTGTGTCATTTGATTTATGTGTTCAGAAATAAAGTATAGCTGCCTTATGGGAGATTGAGGTTTCTGCAAGTAGTGGGTGGCCCATCTCTTACTCATTTATTTTTTTTCCTTTTCCTGACCTAGCCAAGCATATCGAATAGGCACGTAATAGGTTGGTTCTGGTGACTTAAGCCTATGCTCCAACACAGAGTACATATTATTTACTAACATTCAACAGTGGCCCACACTACTGTTCTTATTGTTTGAAAAGACATTGCAAATTAGATAAACTGTGTAAGTTAGTTGATATTATGTTTGTCTTACAACTCTTTCCTTTATTATGATGTTTCACAAAATGGTATACTGTATGTTGATCTAGCTGTATTTATTGGTCTTTTACCAATGTGCTTTATAAGAATTTCAAATGTCCTAGTTATGTTTGTTGGTAAATAATATCCAATATCTATTAATTATGACACCGCCAACTAGCCACTTTTTTGCACAAGAGTAGTTAAATGCAAGCTTTTCGCTGCATCAGGCATTCTATATTAAGTGCTGATACTCACAGTATAGGAAAAACACAGCTCATACAGAACACTGACCCTGTCACATGACCAAAGCAGCTTACAATGAGATAAACTCAAGAAAAATCTGTTAAAACAAGATAAACTAATGCCATACAGTATTGCAGTTAAAGTGGAACTACACTGCATCTGAGCATCAAACCAAAAACACAATTTAACCACTTGCTGCGCGCCCCATAGCAAAATGACAGCAGGCAAAGTGGTTTCAAAATCCTGACCGGGTGTCATATGACATCCTCAGGATTTTGAACTGCTGCGTGCCCCCAGGGGTGCGCATCGTGGCGATGGTAGACTCTTTACCATGTGATTAGCCGTGTCCAATCATGGCTGATCACAGTGTAAATAGGAAGAGCTGGTGATTGGCTTTTCCTCACTCGCGTCTGTCAGATGCGAGTAGAGGAGAGCCTATCGGCTGCTCCTCTGACAGGGGGGTCTGTTCTGATCGATTATCAGGGCAGCCCCCCGAGGATGCCCACACTGGACCACCAGGGATGCCACCAGACCACCAGGGATGCCCAGCACCAGGTATGCCACCCTAGACCACAGGGGATGCCAGTCAGTGCCCACAATGGATGCCAATCAGTGCCCACAATGGATGCCAGTGCTCACAAAGGGCATCACTGATTGACATGCATTATTGTTTGGCACTGATTGGCATCCATCAGTACAATATAATGCTGCCTATCAGTGCCCATCCGTGCCACCCATCAGTGCCCATCCATGCCACCTATCAGTGCCCATCCGTGCCAGCTATCAGTGCCCATCTATGCTCATCTGTGCCACCTATCCATGCCCATCTGTGCCGCCTATCCATGCCCATCCGTGCGGCGCCTATCCATGCCCATCTGTGCCAGCTATCAGTGCCAATTTGTGCCACCTATCAGTGCCCATCCGTGTCACCCATCAGTGGCATCTATCAGTGCCCATCAATACCACTTCATTGGTGCCACCTCATCAGTGCCCATCAGTGCAGCCCCATCAGTGCTCATCAGTGAAGGAGAAAACTTATTTACAAAGTTTTGAAACTGAAACAAAAAAAACTTATTTTTTTTCATAATTTTCGGTCATTTTTTTTTATTTGTTTAGCAAAAAATAAAAATGGTAGAGGTGATAAAATACCACCAAAAGAAAGCTCTATTTGTGGGAACAAAGTGATAAAAATTTCATTTGGGTACAGTGTAGCATGCCCGCGCAATTGTCATTCAAAGTGCGACAGCGCTCAAAATTGGTCTGGGCAGGAAGTTTAAGTGCCTGTTATTGAGGTGGTTAACCAATTGCTTATGGGGCACTTAAACACCACTCCTGTCCAGACCAATTTTCAGCTTTCAGCGCCGATGCACTTTGAATGACAATTGCGTGGTCATACAACACTGTATCCAAATGACATTTTTATCATTTTTTTTCCCACAAATAGAGCTTTCTTTTGGTGGTATTTGATCACCCCTCTGCGGTTTTTATGTTTTGTTAAAAGAAATTTAAAAATACAGATTTTTTTAATTTTTTTTTTAATATATATTTTGTTATAAAATTTTGCAAACAGGTAATTTTTCTCCTTCACTGATGTACGCTGATGAGGCAGCAGTGATGGGCAACGATGGTGGCAGTGATGGGCACTGATGGGTGGCAGTGATGGGCACTGATGCCTGGCAATAGTGGGCACTGGTTGGTTACATTGATAGGCAAGCACTGCTAGGTGGTACTGATTGGCACCACTGGTGGGCATTGATAGGTGGCAATGGCAGGTAGCACTGGCAAGGGGTACTGGTGGCACAGATGAGGCAGAATTGCCTCTTCCTCTTCGGGACCGATGCCCCTTGCAGATAAGTCAGTGATCAGCTTTTTTTTTCGTGAGGAGAAAAAGAAAATAATTACCAGGCTTTTATTTAGATCATGTGATCAGCTGTCATTGGCTAACAGCTGATCACGTGGTAAGGGGCCGGGACCTGGACCGGATCTGTAATCAACGGAGTCTCAGTGACTCAGAGATCACAGCATGCACCACACGTGCCCTGCAGGGGAGGCCGTCATATGACAGCCTCCTGGAAATTCAGGTCCACGCTGTGGCCGTCATTCGGCTATAGCGTGGACAGCAAGAGGTTAATGCATTTTTTAATATTTAAAGCAATCTCACCCCTCCATCCAAAGTCTGTGTTGGAAAAAAAAAGTTTAAAACAAGTAAATATGATACACTTTCCAATTATTTATCTACTATATACTATTCCGATTACTTTCCCTCAGATCTTTTTCAGATATATAAGGACACTCTTTACTACCTTTATGTGACACAGGAAGAACCCCAAATTAGCATATCCATTATTGCACAGATCGAAAGCAGATGGAGTTTGGGCCTTCCCGATATTTCTTGGAATTGTAAAACCATGGCTCTTGTATGTCTTTTGAATTGGACTCATAACATCACTGACAAACTCAATGGCAGGTAGGAATCTAGCAGGAGTGCTGTGGATACCGGCATCACACAGAGGCCTCTCGCTCAAGACTTTGAAAGCATGGTATAGACTGAATGCTACTGGTAATTTGGCACCTAAAACGTCTCCTCTGGCCTTGTTAGACCCTGCAGAGGATACTTGTTTGTTTTAGAATCTAGGGTCTTAATGGGAATAGCACTTTTACCTACATGATTTCTAGTGAAAACGTACTCCTCTTGGAAACGCTAAGGGGTGCATTTGGGGCTTTTCCAATGGATCATCTGAGAAACCGACAGCTCTCTGATTTCACTAGTAAGGCCACCCCTAAAATATGAGCAAAATGCTCTTTATCCGCATTTGAGTCTTTTTGGCATACAACCCAAGATACTAGACACCCCTGTCCCAGCTTTATAAATTACTTTAGGGATCTGCTGCTCCATGTACCCTATATTTGCTCAAAGAATGGGAGAATGAACTTTGAGTTGAGTTCTCCCCACCCCAATTGCAAAAGAGCTTAAGACTTACACATACCCCCTTTATAAGCTCTTAAAGTGCAAGAGTCATGCTACAAATTCCTAGCCAGGTGGTAAAAAACTCCTGCTCCCTTGGCACAAATATTTTCAGGTTCTGACTGGAGGTGATGTAACCAGAAGGGTACATTCTTACATATATGGTGGCCATGTCCTGAAATTAAAACCTTTTGGGATTCTATTTCCCCTTTAATACAAAAGATCACCCTTAAACCCATCAGGAAAACATCCCTCCATTACCTTTTTTCACAATACCTCTTCCTCCTTTAAATCATATAAGATTAGCTTATCCCCACACTTGCTTAACACAGTTAAAAGCTTGATTCTGGAAATAAGCTGCATGTTTTTTAAGGACTGGAAAAAAGGAGGTGGATCAAATTATGGAAGTTGAACAACGAGTACACACCACTAAGGACACCATGGAAATACAGTGCCTTGAAAAAGTATTCATACCCCTTAAAAGTTTACACATTTTGTCATGTTGCAACCAAAAACTTAAATGTATTTTATTGGTTATTTTATGTGATAGACCAACACAAAGGGGCACATAATTGTGAAGTGGAAAGAAAATGATAAATAGCTTTCATGATATCTGAAAAGTGTGGCGTGCATTTGTATTCAGCCCCCTTTACTCTGATACCCCTAACTAAAATCTAGTGGAACCAATTGCCTTCAGAAGTCACCTAATTAGTAAATAGAGTCCACCTATGTGTAAGATTAATCTCAGTATAAATACAGCTGTTCTGTGAAGGCCTCAGAGGTTTGTTAGAAAACCTTAGTAAACAAAAAGCATCATGAAGGCCAAGTAACACACCAGATAGGTCAGGGATAAAGTTGTGAAGATCACTTCAGCCTGGAAGGATTTACCCCCTTAAAGACCAGGCATTTTTTTGCGATATGGCACTGCTTCATTTTAACTGAAAATTGCGCAGTCGTGCGACGTTGTACCCAAACAACAAGGATGTCCTTTTTTTCAACAAAATAGGGCTTTCTTTTGATGGTATTTGATCACCTCTGCGGTTATTTTTTGCTGTATAGACAAAAAAAAGACTGACAATTTTGGGGAAAAAAACTATATTTTTTATTTTCTGCTATAAAACATGTCCAAAAACCAAAATATATATATAAAAAAAATTGTATTCATCAGTTTAGGCCAATAGGTATTCTGCTACATAAAAAAAATCACAATAAGTGTATATTGATTGGTTTGCACAAAAGTTATAGCATCTACAAATAAGGGGAAAGATTTTGAGACTTTTTTTATTGTTTTTACAAGTAATGGCGGGGATCAATGATTTTTAGTGGGATTGCGGCAGACAAATCTGACCCCAAGTGACACTTTTTGGTGACCAGTGACACCAATACAGTGTTATACAGGATTTATTTAGCGCCAACAGTTTGTGCAGGGCTTTACAACACTGGGGAAGACAGTACAATCACAATACAATTCAATACAGGAGGGATCAGAGGGCCCTGCTCATTAGAGCTTTCAATCTAGCCAATGATACCTGTCCATTGTTCTAATTTCTTCAATAAATATGAAAACTTCAATAAAAATGTGAATAAAAAATTATATGTGTTTGTATCTATTTGCCAATGCTAGCAGCATAAGAATTTTAAAATAGTCAATGTTGATTGAGAGTGAAGTTCTACTTTAAAAATAAACCCACAATACATTGTAACCGTTGGCTCTGATATTAACAAGAAACATGTGTATATATAGGAATATGAAAATGTTAAAACTGCAAACAATTGTGATATCCCATAAAAAACACTAGTTAAAAGTACAAAGTCCTTTTACAGAAGCAAATGCAAACCATGGTCTTTATTAACCCCCCTGGCGGTATCCCCGAGATTTTTATACCAAAAGCGGTAACCCCGAGCCAGACTCGGGACCGCATCGCTGGATCTAGGAGGACGCTTACTTACCTTCTCCCTTGGATCCAGCGATGTCCCTGCACTGTACGAGCGGCTCGTCCTCCGCTCGATTCATCACGGAGCCGATCTCCGTTCCCTGCGAGAGTTGTGACGCACAGGGATGGAGATCGGCACCAAATTCAAAAAGTGAAACACACAGTATACATACAGTATAATGTAATCTTACAGATTACATTGCTGTATGTAATAATTTCACATCCCCTTTGTCCCTAGTGGTCTGCCCAGTGTCCTGCATGCAGTTTTATATTATGAAAACTGTTCTTTATGCCTGGAAACTGGAGATTGTCCATAGAAACCAAAACTGTCCCTTTACATCAAAAATGGTTTTAGACCAGCTAGAAAACAGCGATAATAAATTAGAATGACTCGCAGAATTGAGGGATAGCGATTTGTGGGGAGATCCGTCATCAAATACTGAAAAGTAATGACAGTGACAATTCTGCAACTGAGCAAATTTCAGTGTTTTTGATTTGATTACATTATTGAATAATTTTTATTATTGTTATATTATTATTTAGTACAATTATTTATAATTATTTATTATATTATAATTTATGATTTCATTTTTCAAATTTGATCATACCCGGGATGTCTGCTAGACTCTGGTTTGGACAGATTTAAGTGCGTTAGTGCTAAGAATTACAGGACTACAATATAAAACACCAAATTTTCATGCAAAATAATTGTACCGCTTTTAGCACCTAAAATCTGAAATAATTGTACCGCCAGGGAGGTCAATGTACAATATCTGAATGTGATGTATTTAATACGCCTATTATTATTTTATGCATGACCGCTTCTTTACTTTGCACATCGATGTGTCCCAATATCTAATATCTCTCCTAACTGGGAAACTATTATTTTAATATTATTTAATATGATATTTTAAAATTGTCAGTTTTTTATACCAGTTGTATGAATACAGTTTCAGTTGTGGGTTGTCTTACCCTACACTGCACAGGCACAGACATACCAGTGCCAACTAAAGAGTTGGTATTCTAATTTTGGCCTTATTGAGTCACTGACTTGGAAAAAGCATGCAGTCCACAAAGTCTAAATACTCTCAACTTCTATCCTGTATGGTCAGAGACTCGTTGATATTGCAAACAGGATCAGGATGGCAGCCCTAGAGCTTGCAAATTTAACCCATTCATGCCTACGCCTTTTCTGACACTCGTTGCTTACAAGTTGAAACCAGTGTGTGTGTGTGTGTGTGTATATATATATATATATATATATATATATATATATATATATATATACTGTATTTATGGGCGTATAACATGCGCCAGCGTAGAACAAGCACCGCCAAGTTTAGGAGGGAATTTTAAGTAAAAAAACTTAGGAGAGAAGTTTAAGGAAAAAACTTACATTTAAATGCAGATCAATGCAGCCTTGTCAGTGTCCATCTGCAGCCTTGTCCGTCATTGCACCCTTGTTAGTGTCATTTGCACCCTTGTCCATCGTTGCACCCTTGTCAGTGTCAATTGCAGCCTTGTCCATCATTTTCAGCTTTTTTTTTAAAAATGGCGCGGCCGAGATACAGAGCAGGAGGTCCTGTGTATCTCGGCGGTGCTCGGTAGTTCTCGGCAGCTTTCAGCCGCCTTCCTCCTTTCTTTGATTTTCTCGGCTGTTCTCAGAATTGCCGAGAATGGCCAAAAGCTGGCGAGAATGGCCGAAGGCGGCCGAAAGCTGCCGAGACCGGCCGAAGGCGGCCGAAAGCGGCCCAGAGGCTCACAACGGCTAACACACACCCACGATTTTCCCCTGATTTTAAGGGGAAAAAAGTGCGTGTTATACGCCGATAAATACAATAAATATATATATATATATATATATATATATATATATAATATATATAATTTTTTTTAGCAGAGACTCTAGTGAATAAAATGGCAATCATTGCAGTATTTTATGTCACACTATATTTGCGCAGCAGTCTTCCTAATGCAATTTTTGGGGGAGAAATACACTTTCATGAATTAAAATAATAATAAAAAACAGTAAAGTTAGCCCAATTTGTTTGTATAATGGGAAAGATGATGTTACGCACAGATACCTAACATGTCATGCTTTAAAATTGCGCACACTCATGGAATGACGACAAACGACAGTATTTAAAAATTTCCATAGGCAGGACTGTTTACAGTTTACACAGTTTACAGTTTACAGTTACAGAGGAGGTCTTATGCTAGAATTATTGCTCTCGCTCTGACAATAGTGGCGATACCTCACATGTGTGGTTTGAACACTGATTACATTTGTGGCAGCAGCTTACGTATGGTATGCGTTCGATTCAGTGCACGAGCATGGATGGATGGGGTGCTTTAAATGTTTTTTTTTTTTTTCTTATTTATTTTATTTTCTTTCTTATTTTTACACTATCCCCTTTAGTTTTTTTTTTTTTTTCTAATCACATTTATTGTTGTCAGAATGTAAACATCCCTTGTGACAGTAAATAGGTACTGACAGGTGCTCTTTATGGAGGGCTCTGGGATCTATAAGACCCCAAATCCCTCCTTTGCACTTAAAAGCATTCAAAACGCCAAGTTTTAGTTGTTTTGAACGCTGTCATTTTTTAAAATTTGGCGCCTTTAAGTCTTCTGTAAACTAGAAGTAATGTCATGACATCCCTTTCTTGGGTTACTAGATCCGAGACCCGATCCAAGCCGATTATGGCTCCGTTTGGGTCTCTGATCAGCCAGTGGATGTGGGATGGGAGCCTGGGTAAGCCGCAGAAGGCGGCAGGACGGGGGAGGAGATGTCTCCTCCTGCTGCTTGTGATTACGGCTGAGTGGCTTTTAGACGCATCGATTGTCATAATAAGAAAGCCGACCATTGGCTATGAAAAACGGTATATCGGGATGATGCCTGAAGCTGCAGGCATCACCACGGTACTACCCCTTCAAGCTGAGGCCGCATATTTGCGCACGGTCAGCGTGAAGGGGTTAAATATGTCAGGTTACATATTTCTGTTCTCATAGACTCACTTTAAGGCCTCCTTTACACAAAACAATTGCATTGCAATAGTCACCTCATGTGCCTTAACAAATCAGCGTCCATTGCATTGCTGTTCAGGAACAGCTGTCAAGTTGTTACTTCATGTGGCAAGTTTAATACTGGTTCTTATATAGATTTGTGAAGGCACTGTTTTCTATAAATCCATGCAAGTTTTATCCTATGTTGAGCACCAAAGAATGGGGAGTGGTGTTGCCTCCGAAACGCATTGAATGTTTAAATATGATTTATTTTTTTTGTCAACATTTAAAATGATCTTGGACTCTCATTCGGTTATGGTCTGCCCCTCCTTTCTGTAGATCTATGGTTTGAGCTACCACTGAGCGCCCATCAAAGGAAGCTATGGTGTGCGGGGGCTACCTTACCAAAGCTATTGAGTTAGTTTGAAGTTTTCCTTCATCTGATTACACAAGCAAGTCTTAAGCCTCTTACACACGATCGGATTGTTGGCCAACAAAACCATGGGATTTTGTCCAAAGGGCATTGGCCCAAACTTGTCTTGCATACACATGGTCACACAATTGTTGGCCAACAATTACGAACGTAGTGACGTACTAGACGTACTACGTGGTCTTTCTGCTCTTTTGCGACACCCTTTTGGCTCCTAATTTTGTGTTAGTAGAAGTTTGAGTGTTGATTCGCACTTTTCATTTTGCACTATTCAGTTCGTGCTTTTCAGTTTGTTTCTGAATGCCCGTTCGTTAGCCAGACATGTTGCGGAATCGGAGGAGACGTGTTATTATTGGCCTTGGAGTTATTGCTTTGACCTTATTTTTTGGGTTGAATAATGATTTGATTTTGTATATTTTCTATATTCTTGGATGCATAGAATGCACTTTTTGGTTAAGTTCTTTTGGCAGATAGCATGTCTAATTGTATTTGTTTTATTTTTTTAATGCACAGTAAAAAAATTGTGGAGAATAATACTTGGCTATGTGTTTTATTTCAAATGACAGTTTGGGAGTATGCAGTTACATTTAAAAAAATACAATGTAAAACTGACAAGGGACACCAACATAGTTGTATCTCTGATCTTAAAAAAAAATGGATAATGGTGTTGTGGTAACTTGCCCAAATAAAAAAAAGCATAATAATATTATTTTTGATATCACTAGAAAGAAAAAGCCTTTGAAAAAAAATAGTTTGCAATAACCATCACCAGCAAAGCAGCTTCATTATTATCCCATTAAAGAAGAAGAGAATTGTGTGCTGCATTTCGAGATTTCATAACTTGCCACGTCACAAATGTTAATTCTCCATTACGAACGCTAGTTTAGAAGAACGACCGCTTCTGGCTCATCCTTGCTTCCGAGCATGTGTGTTTGTACTTTGGACTTTTGTCCGACAGACTTGTGTACACACGATCGGAAAATCCGACAACACACATTTGTCTGCGGAAAATTTGAAAACCTCTTAGCCCTTGTACACACGGTCGGAGAATCCGTCGGAATGTGTCCTATCGGACTGTGTCGTCGGATAATCCGACTGTGTGTGGTATGCATCGGACTGATTCCGTCGGAATATCCGTCGGACCCAATTTTCCAACATGTTGGAAATATTTCCCAACCAACTGGGCCGATCGGACATACTCCAATCATGTGTAGAGAATTTTGATCGGACCAAGTGCCACGCATGCTCAGATCAAATTCCTACATCAAAGCTATTGGCTACTAGCCTGAATATAGTCCCATCGTAACGAAATTACGTCATCACGTTCTGAAAGATCGGATTTTTCGCCAACTTTGTCCGACAGTGTGTATGCAACAGTTTCGGACAAGATCCGACGGACAAAATCCGACGGGCAAAATCCGACGGATTTGGTTGTGGAAATCTCCGACCGTGTGTACAGGGGCTTAGCCAACATTTGTTGGAAAGTCCAAAAACAATTGTCCGATGGAGCATACACACGGTCGGATTTACCGACAACAGCCTGTCAGTACAACTCTAAATCGGAATGAATGACACCATACAGAGTGGCATCCAATACTGTGTTGCATTAATGCATTATAAAACATGTTTTACCATGTGTCAGTGAAAAGCATAAGCGTGAAGCTGGCCTAAGGGATGTAAACCAGAACACTAATTTCATGACATATTTATTAAGTGCATGATTTCCATATATAAATGGTGCAACTGCTTTTCAGGACATAAGTAAACCATATCTAAAATAATAAAACAGTTCCAATGCCCAACCGACTATGATTTACTGCATCCTAAAGAGATGTGGCCCTCCTATATAATACATAAACAAAATATTCGTAAATATTATTTATTTTTATTTAAAAAAAAACACAAATATTTACACAAAAAAACAACCAAAACAACCGCTTCAAATCAATAGCTCACAAAAAATATAAAATTTTAATATGTCACAACCACCTTCGTAATTGAATGCTAATGGATGTGTCAAACCTGGGTTCAAAAAACATAATAACCATATATTACCGAGCTTCATTAGAAAATACTAACGTACGAAAACTAAAACTGAAATCCAATATTTCAAACTCTAGTAATGGCACAGAAAAGATCTAAAGGAATAGCAATTAAATGATGTGAGTTCCTCAAAATCAATTGCTGATGAAAAATAGAATGGCAAGCATTTGTGAGCAAGTACTTATAAGAGCATAAGCAATTCTTCTAATCTGCATCTGCTAGTCTTCCTCTGATTGGCTGGCATAAACACACCCTCACATTGTGATTGTTGGAGATGTATCTAATAAATAGAAAGTATTAAGTGTAGTATGTACATTGTTTAACCACTTCAACCCCAGAAGAATTTATCCCCTTCCTGAGCAGAGCACTTTTTGTGATTCGGCACTGCGTCGCTTTAATTGACAATTGCGCGGTCCTGCGACGTGGCTCCCAAACAAAATTGACGTCCCTTTTTTACCACAAATAGAGCTTTCTTTTGGTGGTATTTGATCACCCCTGCATTTTTTTTTTTTTTTTTTACGCTATAAACAAAAATAGAGCAACAATTTTGAAAAAAATGCATTATTTTTAACTTTTTGCTATAATAAATATCCCCCAAAAATATATAAAAAAAAATTTCCCCCTGTTTTGGCTGATACGTATTCTTCTACATATTTTTAGCAAAAAAAATCGCAATGAGCGATTATTGATTGGTTTGCGCCAAAGTTATAGCATTTACAAAATAGGGGATAGTTTTATGGCATTTTTATGAATATTTTTTTTTAAATGGCGGCAATCAGCGATTTTTATCATGCCTGTAACATTTTGGTGGACACATCAGACATTTTTGACACATTTTTGGGACTATTGTCATTTATACAGCAATCAGTGCTATACAAATGCACTGATTCCTGTGTAAATGACACTGGCAGTGAAGGGGTTAACCAGGAGGTGGCAGTGTAGGGGTTAAGTGTGTCCTAGGGGCGTGTTGCTAACTGTGGGGGGCGTGGCTGTGTTGTGCACATCACTGATCTCTGCTCCAATCACAGGGAGCAGAGATTAGTGTCGCTTGTTGCTAGGCAGAACAGGGAGATGCTTGTTTACTATAGCATCTCCCCATTCTTCCTCTCCGTGAGGTGATCGCGGGTATCCCCATGGCGATCAAATCCGCAGGACCCGCCACCCAACTCATGGAGCTTCCTGTGGGTGCGCAAGCGCGCCCCCGCCGCCTCTTAAAGGGCAACGCATAGGTATGTGATTCTGCCTGTACGTGCCCTTCTGCTGACGTATATTGGCATGAGATGGTCGGGAAGATAAAGAGCCACATATGCTATGGGTTGGTGCAACTCCAGGGTCCAGAAAAGAAATACCCTTACAGATTGGCCTCCCTGTACTGTAAGGGTTAAATACTCGTTAGGTTTAGGGTTCGCAGAATAAGCTGTTGTACTACTATATTAATTTTACTCGCTCCAGCAGCCCTTCTACATGCTGTTAGCCCGGTTCCTCACCGCCTTTTTCTGCGACATGGCTGGCAATACAATTCTGATGTCATCATATACAATGCAGGGACAATAGTCCTGTATTGTACATTAGGATGGCAAGGGCCCATCCACAATATGGCGTATCAAAGAATAACGCAAGAGTGTTGGAGGCCAGGGGAGTGAATAAAGAATATTTTTTTTCAATCCCCTAGACATTAGGAGTATGAAACTCAGTGGGGCCCCCACTGCAAATGGATTTATTTTTCTTTTCCCGCTGGAGTTCAGTTTTAAAGATTTTAAATAAAACAGCTATAGTCTATATTAAGACGCCGGTGCAGGCGAGAAGTTTTTTTCCACTCAACGGGATACTGAATTGCCCAAAATGGTCTTTCTTCTGGTATCAGGAATCTTAAGGTGTTCAGAAAATCACCTATTCAGATAAGCAAGAGAACGGGTGTAAGTTCATTGTTTTTCAAGGTTCTACCAACCATTTCAACATGTATATATGTATTTGTCTTCCCCCCTCCATATGTATTTTCAGCAAATGTAAGCATTTACAACCACTGTAACAGCACCTAGCAGAGGAAATAACGCTGCTTGCCAAAAAGAAACATCTAGTCTGAATACAATCTACTGCTGTCTGCAGATCACATAAAAATGTGATAGCAAATTCTGTTAAATTGCCAGATTCATACAAATACCTATACGTTTGTTGTTTTATAAGGCTCTATTTAGTCTCCTTAAAACTGTGACAATATCCTTCTGAACCCCCCTTCCTCATACATTCCCACCCTGTAGCACACTTGCATCAATAGACCCTAAGCCGCTATTCTCCTATAGCGTAGAATCCTCCATATCCCCAATTTATATTTACAGCTCACCACCATATGATACCCCAAAGAACTCATGCAATGCCGGCTCATACCGCCCTTATGCCCCCCCAAATATAAAAATAGTTTGCCACCTCAAAAGGCTTGAGACCGACATTGCCCTACTCCAGGAAACCCACCTCTCCACCCCAGATTTCCAACGTATGAAAAAACTATGGGTGGGCACAGTCCTAGGCTCTGTCGCAAAGCAGGGGTTCTCATACATAAAAATCTTCCCTGCACAGTCCTATCTGTTGACCCGGACTCCCAGGGAGGCCTCTTAGCGCATGTCCAAATAGGAACTAGAGATTTGATATTCTCAAACGTATACGCACCCATTAACTCCACTAAACGTTTTTTTAGTGAACTATCGACCTGGCTCATTCGTGACCCACACCTCCCACATATAATAGACGGGGACTTCAATACTACCCGACACCTGATTGACGACAGATCTTCTCCCAAACTCCCCTGATCCCAGTACTCCGACACTTCTAGTCTCCAAGATGGACTCCCTCCATCTTCATGACATTTGGCGCCTCCGACACCCAGCTGACAGAGTTCACATTCTACTTTAACCCCATAATGTTTTCACTAGAATGGACTACCATTTCTGCTCAGAAACTGGGATCAGCTTGCTATTTTGTCTGTATGTGCTTTTGGTAATCTATGCTGCCTTCAAATTCTTTACTTCTGTCCATATCACTGTGATGTTTATTTTTCTTTATTATTGTCTATACCTAATCTATGAGCTGTTCTTATCTTTATGACCGTGACCCTTCTGCTCTCTTGCTGTGTCTTGTAGTCTGCCTTGGTGTGAGAAGTTCATTCTGTCAGCCATGTGTTCCCCCCTATGCAATCCTGACTAATTAATTGTCAATTCCTCCACCCAAACTCAGTATAAATTTAGCCCTTCTCTAGGGAATGCACAGCCAGGGGTTTGCACAGGCAGACTTTGCATTGGCAACTATCATCTTGGATAAAGTATTCATATTGGATTAAGTATTACACTTCAGCTCAGTATTCATATTGGATTAAGTATTACACTTCGGCTCAGCACTTCAGCAAATGCACAAAGTGAAAATCCAAAACAGACTACTGCAGAACACTAAACAGACTACAGGTAACCTGATTCTCCATCAAACTTTTTTTATCTCTCATGCAGGCTTCCTCTCAATCTCACCACTCTGTATCATGCATTCCCTACTTTTACTTCTCAGGCCGCGTACACACGGGCGGATTGTCTGTCCAACTTAGTCCGCTGAACCGTGTTTCAGCGGACAATCCGCTCGTGTGTGGGCTTCAGCGGACTTTTTCAGCGGACTGTCTGATGAACAAAGTCTTACGGAATTTCCGAAATTTTGTCCGTTCAAACTTGGTTTTAGCGGACAGTCCGCTCGTGTGTAGGCAAGTTGGACGAACTAAGTATGGCGCATGCTCAGAAAGGATTTACACGGCCGAAGGTTGCATTGCAGTGTATAGGACGTCGTTTTTCTAGTCCCGTCGTACGTGCTGTACACGTCATCGCGCACGCTTTCAGCGGACTGTCTGCTCATCGTGTGTGGTCAAGTCCGTTCATGCAAATTTTGAACGGACTGTCTGTCGGATTGTCTGACGAACTTAGTTGGCCAGACAATCCGCCCGTGTGTACGCGGCCTCACAGTTGCATCCTCTCTCCTTAAACTCTCTACTTCATCCCTCTTCTCCACCCCACAGCTTTTATATATCACCCTCACGCCTGTCTTCACCTTATCACTACACACATCAGTTCCTGCTAATTCTGAACCCATATACCAATAAAACCTGCAGAGCACTGGGTCATGTCCCCCCACATAAGTCACTTCCATATCACCTCTCTCATCCTTCTGCTAACTTCTGGAGATATTTCCCCAAATCTTGGGCTGCCAACATTTACCGTTGGCCAACATACCCGGCACCCCCCATCTTCTGATTAGAGCCGCAATCCACACAATTTCTATGCCTCCCATTCTCCTGTGCCCTTTGGAATGCCCACTCTGTTTGTAACAAACTCACCGCCATCCATGAACCTCCCTGAACTTACTTGCAATTACTGAGACCTGGATTCAAGTATCTGACTTTATTTCTCCTGCTGCTCTCTCCTATGATGACCTCCTGTGGACTCACTCTCCCAGGCCTAGTGGATGGAAAGGAGGTGGTGTTGGAATCCTCATATCCCCTCAAAGCTGTTTTTTTAGGTTCTTCATACACGCCCTCTCTGTCCCTCTCCTCATTTGAAGCTTATTGTATTTATCTATTTTCTCCAGTTTCAGTGAGAATTGCTGTGATCTATAGGCCCCCTGGTTCGGTATCAAGCTTCCTTGAGGACTTCTCTGCCTGGCTATCCTACTTGCTCTTTTCTGAAATTCCAACGATCATTCTTGGTGACTTCAACATCTCTCTTAACACTGCCGCTACTTCTAAGCTGCTGAGCCTAACATCCTCTTTTGACCTAAAACAATGGACAACTCACTCACTACTCACTCTGTTGGTAACTGCCTTAAAGGGGTTCTGCACTCAGAATAAAACATTTGCCCATTCTCTTGCCTCTAGTTAATATATTTCATAATGCCACCTGTTTTTTTTTTTGCATTCACCTACCTTTTGTAATCTTTAGTAGTTTATTTTAAACCCCTGCGGCGATGGGCGGTCTCTTGCGGGGATCAGCGTCATTTCCTGCTGAAGCCCGCACTGTCTCCTGGGATCTCGTTCGTGTAATCCCAGGAGACATTTCGGCTAATGCACTCGACATCTCGCGAGATCTCGGGTGCTACAGCCGACATCTCGCGTGATTTCGGTAATTACAGCCTGTAATTACCGAAATCACGCGAGATGTCGGCTGTAGCACCCGAGATCTCGCGAGATGTCGGGTGCATTAGCCGCAATGTCTCCTGGGATTACACGAACGAGATCCCAGGAGACAGTGCGGGCTTCAGCAGGAAATGACGCTGATCCCCGCAAGAGACCGCCCATCGCCGCAGGGGTTTAAAATAAACTACTAAAGATTACAAAAGGTAGGTGAATGCAAAAAAAAAACAGGTGGCATTATGAAATATATTAACTAGAGGCAAGAGAATGGGCAAATGTTTTATTCTGAGTGCAGAACCCCTTTAACCTCATATTCTCCTACCTATGAACTCGGCACAACCTCTCCAATATTCCTTTTCCTCTCTCTCATCACCATATTAGTTTCACTCTCTCCTTATCTTCCTCCTCCTTGCCTTCCAACTACCAAACTATTACCCCTAGAAACCTTTGCCATCTTAACCCTTCTCTTTTGCTTTGTTTTTTTTCTGCTACAGATTGTCTCTGCGACAAAATCTCATCCTTGTATTGCCCCAACTTGGCCATTTCTGTCTACAACAGTTCACTGTCATCCACCAGGGATACATGCACCCCCCTCACTACACACAGAATCAGGCCCCAACCACTACAACTCTGGCAGACAGACAATACCAGAAACCTCAAAAAAACAGAGCCGTGCTCTTGAGCATCTGTGGCATAAGACTAATGCTACGTACACCCGACCAGACATTCCGACAGACTAGGTCCAACAGTCTTCCCGACTGACTTTTGGCAGAGTTCTGATGGACTTTCCGAATGAACAGACTTGGCCAAGTCAGACTTGGTGTAAGATGGGACTAAAAAAGGAAGTTCAATATCCAGTAGCCAATAGTTTACCTTGCGTTGTATTTGGTCCGTCGGACCAGCATACAGACAAATGGTTTTCCCGAAAGGAATTGAGTGCGTCGGACAGATTTGAAACATGTTCAATTCCTAGGTCCGTCTTATTTTTTTTTAACGAAAAACGGATTAGTCCACACACGATCGGATTGTCCTACGGACTGATTCCGTTGGACCTAGTCTGCCGGAAAGTCCAGTCGTGTGTACGCGGCATAAGCAACAACAAGATTTCAGCCAATATAAATCTGCCATCCAAAAATGCCATTCCTGCCTCCACACTGCCAAACAGACCTACTTCATCAATCTCATTAACACCCTCTCACGCAGTCCCCGTCAACCTTTACCACTCTACTTGGCCCTCCATTACCTCCACCCACAAACTTACTGCCCAGGAGATTGCTTCACTTTACACTCCTTGTCCTCTTGCACAATCAATACTTCCCTCTTTTAACCTAGCTACTATAAAGGAAGTAACTAAACTTTTTTCTAACACTCACCTAACTTCCTGCTCCCTGGACCCTATTCCTTCTCAAATACTACGGTCACCATCTGGCTTTATCCTACACTCTTTTAATATCTTCAACCTCTCACTCTCACTATAGCCCTCTGAAACATGCGCTAGGCACTCCCATACCAAAAAAGGCCTCCCTAGACCCCACCAATCTTAACAACCTTAGACCCATCTCTTTACTCCCTTTTGCCTCCAAACACCTTGAACGTTTAGTCTACGACCAACTGAGCAACCACCTCATTGAGAATAACCTTCTTGATCCCCTTCAGTCTGGATTTCACCCACAGCACTCCACAGAAACTGCCCTCCTGAAACTCACAAACGTCTTACTAACAGCCAAAACAAACGGTCATTATTCCATACTCTTACTCTTGAACCTTTCCGCTGCCTTTGATACAGTTGACCACCCCCTCCTCAGAAAAAAAAATCAATTTGCTTGGTCTACATGGCTGCGCTCTCCATTGGTTCGATTCTTACCTATCTCATCGCACCTTCAATGTCACAGCTCCACTTCCTCTTCTCCAACTCCTCTTATTGTTGGGGTCCCCCCCCAAGGTTCTGTCCTTGGACCTCTACTATTCTTTATCTACACGTCCTCCCTGGGTCAGCTGATAGCCTCACATGGCTTCCACTACCATTTATATGCTGATGACACCCAAATCTATCTCTCTGCCCCTCAGCTCACCCCATCAGTCTCCTCACGCATCACGGATTTACTAACAGAAATATCAGCCTGGATGTCAAACCACTGCCTCAAACTGAATCTAAAACGGAGCTCTTAATATTTCCTCCTCCACGTGCCCCTTCCCGACTTCTCTGTCAAGATCAATGCCACATCTATCAGTCCGTCCCCACATGCCAGGGTACTAGGAGTAACCTTAGACTCTGAACTGTCCTTTCAGACCCACATCCAATCCCTGCCCAAATCATGCCGCCTTAGCCTCCGCAACATTTCCAGAATACGTCCCTTTTTAACTACTTATGCCGCCAAGCTTCTAATTCACTCCCTGGTTATCTCTCACCTTGACTACTGCAACTCCTTCCTTGGGTTACCTTTACATAGACTATCCCCCCTTCAGTCCATAATGAATGCCGCTGTAAGACTCATCCACCTTACTAACCATTCAGTGTCCTCCATCCCTCTCTGCCAATCCCTCCACTGGCTTCCACTCACCCAACAAATAAAATTCAAAGTACTAACAATCATTTACAAAGACATCCATAACTCTGCTCCCAGCTACATCACTAACCTAGTGCCAAAATACCAACCAAGCCTCTCTCTTCGGTCCCCCCAAGACCTCCTGCTCTCTAGCTCCCTTGTCACTTCCTCCCATGCTAGCCTCCAGGATTTCTCCAGAGCTTCTCCCATCCTTTGGAACTCCCTACCCCAATCGGTCCAACTGTCCCCTAATCTATCCATCTTTAGATGGCAGCATCATGGTTTGGGCCTGCTTTTCTTCAGCAGGGACAGGGAAGATGGTTAAAATTGAGGGGAAGATGGATGCAGCCAAATACAGGACCATTCTGGATGAAAACCTGTTGGAGTCTGCAAAAGACCTGAAACTGGGACGGAGATTTATCTTCCAACAAGACAATGATCCCAAACATACAGCAAAATCTACAAAGGAATTGTTCACAAATAAACGTATCCAGGTGTTAGAATGGCCAAGTCAAA
The DNA here is from genome assembly GCF_037356315.1 of Lithobates pipiens. Taxonomy (NCBI): domain Eukaryota; kingdom Metazoa; phylum Chordata; class Amphibia; order Anura; family Ranidae; genus Lithobates; species Lithobates pipiens. The sequence continues at coordinate 7,712,639 of NW_027507718.1, forward strand.
GTCCAGACCTGAATCCAATCGAGAATCTGTGGAAAGAGCTGAAAACTGCTGTTCACAAATGCTCTCCATCCAACCTCACTGAGCTCGAGCTGTTTTGCAAGGAAGAATGGGCAAGAATTTCAGTCTCTCGATGTGCAAAACTGATAGAGACATACCCCAAGCGACTTGCAGCTGTAATCGCAGCAAAAGGTGGCTCTACAAAGTATTAACGCAAGGAGGCCGAATAATTTTGCACGCCCCACTTTTCATTTTTTTTATTAGTTAAAAAAGTTTCAAAAATCCAATAGATTTCATTCCACTTCACAATTGTGTCCCACTTGTTGGTGATTCTTCACAAAAAATAAAAATGTTATATCTTTATGTTTGAAGCCTGAAATGTGGCAAAAGGTTGAAAAGTTCAAGGGGGCTGAATACTTTCGCAAGGCACTGTATTATTATATATTTTTATTGTTTTTACTTTCCTGCTGCTACTGCACATATGCCAGGTATTGGTGCCAATTTGGCTTATCCCACAAAGACATTACACTACCCCTGGAGTGGACCTGGCTTTTAATGACAGTTTGGCTGTTCTCCTCTATCTAAATACTCTACACTAGCCCCAGAGTGGACCTGGCAGGTAGGGACAGTGTTGCAGATCTTTTTTAAGATACCTGCAATCAGCATCCATCATAGGAAGTCTCTTCTCACGAATAACATATTTGTAGCTGTCATATGATCTACTGAAGAAAACTTCAAATATGTGATCAGCGATAGGAGACTTCCTGCACCGGAAGCTGATTGCTGCTATGTGTGGGGATCACTGAAGTTTAGAGTAGACCACCAGTACCATCAGTAAATGCTAGGTCCCAGTCTTACTTCTTATGATTGTGCAGTAGAGCCCTGCAGACAAACCATTCTACTGGCCCCATAGAAGTCTTTGGGGTTCTATGCAAAGGCAGTAAGAAGTAGAAGATGCAGTAGCCACAGGTAAACCTTGCGGAAAAATGCTGGTTGATTTGGTGTTGGAACTGCATTGGTACACAGCAGAGAAGATTTAGAGTGGGCTAGATCACACAGTTTGAGGAAATAAAAGGTAAAAAATGTTCAGAAATGTTTTTTTTAAAAGGTTTACGTTTTTTTTTTAAATTAAAACCAATTATAATATATATATATATATATATATATATAATGTAATGTTGAATAAAGACACAGGTACATCCAGTTTAACTTACATTGTGTTGTGGTGCACTGCAGTGTGAGAGTCCATTGCTGCCTACTGTACCTGTGCATTATTATTATTATACAGGAATTCTATAGCGCCGACAGTTTACGCAGCGCTTTACAACATTAGGGCAGACAGTACAATTACAATATAATTCAATACAGGGGGGAATCAGAGGGCCCTGCTTGTTAGAGCTTATAATCTAGGAGGGAGGGAAAGTTGTACAAAAGGGTAATAGCTGTGGGGGATGAGCTAATGGAGAATAGTGCAGTTGTTAGATGGAGGCAGGATAGGCTTCTCTGAAGAGGAAAGTTTTCAGGAATCACCTAAAAGTAGATACATTTGGCGACAGTCTGACAGATTGGGGTAGCAAATTCCAGAGGATGGGCGGGAGGTGATGAGGGAGCTAGAGAGCAGGAGGTCTTGGGAGGAACGAAGAGGGCAATTAGGTTGGTATTTTGAGACTAGGCTAGTGATGTAGCTGGGGGCAGAGTTGTGGATGGCTTTGTAACTTAATGTTAGTATTTTGAATTGAATCCGTTGGGCAAGTGGCAGCCAATGGAGGGATTGGCAGAGAGGGGTAGCAGACATTGTGACATCGATGAACGAGAAGACCGGCCAACGCTAGTAAAAGAGCTGGAAGAAGATAGCAGAATAGCCCGGCAGAAAAACCGAAGAGCGGGAGAAGTCGGAAGAAGGCCCCCGGACAGTGGCGACGAAGGAGAAAGCCGGGCTCCTCCGCTAGTAAAAGAGTGGTAAAAGAGCAGAAGATAGCGTCGAGAAGATCCCCGAAGTCGGAAGAAGACTACTTTAAAAACCTGAGTTTTTTTTATTGACACTTTTTCCCCCAGGTAAATGGGTAGGGGTACAATATACCCCATACTCATTCACATATGGTGGGGGGCCGGGATCTGGGGGCCCCCTTATTAAAAGGGGCTCCCGGATTCCGATAAGCCCCCCACCTGCAGACCCCGACAACCAACGGCCAGGGTTGTCGGGAAGAGGCCCTTGTCCTCATCAACATGGGGACAAGGTGCTTTGGGGTGGTGGGCCCACAGGGCACCCCCTTCCCCAAAGCACCCCCCCATGTTGAGGGCATGTGGCCTGGTACGGCTCAGGAGGGGGGGGGGCGCTCGCTCGTCCCCATCCCCTTTCCTGACCGGCCAGGCTGCGTGCTTGGATAAGGGTCTAGTATGGACTTTGAGGGGACCCCAGCGTAGTTTTTCGGCTACGGGGTTCCCCTTTAAATCCATACCAGGCGACGGGGCTAGCGAGGTGTCAATCTCGCCGATTTCCTTTGCTAGTCCCGTCTACCTGGACTTTTACTCTGTGTGTGGGCGAGTCCCTTCATATGAAAAGTCCGGCAGACTAGCACACAGACGAGCGGATTGTGAGACAATGTGACAGTTTTGAGTCAAGACTTCTTTCAAAGTCCACCAGACTTCTCCCATCCTTTGGAACTCCCTACCCCAATCGGTCCAACTGTCCCCTAATCTATCCATCTTTAGACGATTCCTGAAAACCCTTCTCTTTAAAGAAGCCTATCCTGCTTCCAACTAATACACTGTTTTATTTCATCCATCAGCTCATCCCCCACAACTATTACCGTTTGTATCAATTGACCCTCCCTTTTTAGAGTGTAAGCTCTAATGAGCAGGGCCCTCTGATTCCAAATTGTAATGTAACTGTAATGTCTGCCTTTATTTTGTTAAGCGCTGCGCAAACTGTTGGTGCTTTATAAATCCTGTATAATAATAAATGTACATTTTAAACCTCTGTTTGTGTGCTACTTTACTTTGAAGGAGTAGGAACTTTAAGCCCTGGTTCACACTGATGCAATTTCAGATGGGTTCCAGAAGGCATGGAGTGACAAGTGACATACCTTGATTTTCTATGGAGGCTGTTCTCATACATGCAGTGTGAATGTGATTTTAAAAAGGGCCCTGTACGTCTTAACAGCAGAGCGAACCTCCATAAAGTTGAATGTAAATCACATGCCAAACACTTATCTGTTCAAAGATAAGACAATTTCTGTGTATTTTCTGCAACTCCCTGTTGTATTCATCGCCTGTTTTTGAGAGAGAGAGATGTGAAGGAAAACCACATTGGAATCGCATCTGAGACCCATCAACCTGCACGGGACGTTCTCCTTAAAATCGCACTAGAAAACTCATTCAAATCGCACTGCATGTGAACCTAGCTTCAATGTTATTTCATTCAAATTTTTTTTTTACTTAATCAATATTGTGATCAGTGGCTGTAATTCCTTTCATCCAGATAATGTATTTGTGTTGCTTGTAAAAATGTGATACTTGTTTCAAAGGGCAGGCCTGAATTGGAAAATTTAAATGATGCTAAGCTATCAGTTGCACCACATTGCCCTCTTGTGGCTACTGGAAGGATACACTATTGTTTCCAAAACCTTCTTATTGGTTGCCCTTATTAATTAATAAAATGCAGTTAACCCTAATTGATGTTTTTTTCAAATTTTTACAACATTTTATGTTTGAGATACCCATCAGTTTATGTATCATACTTTAGTCCAGTTAATGTGCTAAAGAAGTATTTCCTTTATTTATGAATATTGTTTTCTCTTTTTATATTGGCTTTATGGATATGTGTTGCATTTATTTATACAGTGCCTTGTGAAAGTATTCGGCCCCCTTGAACTTTTCAACCTTTTGCCACATTTCAGGCTTCAAACATAAAGATATACAATTTTAAATTTTTTGTGAAGAATCACCAACAAGTGGGACACAATTGTGAAGTGGAACGAAATCTATTGGATAATTTAAACTTTTTTAGCAAATAAACTGAAAAGTGGTGCGTGCAAAATTATTCGGCCCCTTTACTTTCAGTGCAGCAAACTCACTCCAGAAGTTCAGCGAGGATCTCTGAATGATCCAATGTTGTCCTAAATGACTGATGGTGATAAATAGAATCCACCTGTGTGTAATCAAGTCTCTGTATAAATGCAACTGCTCTGTGATAGTCGCAGGGTTCTGTTGAAAGCGCAGAGAGCATCATGAAGACCAAGGAACACACCAGGCAGGTCCGTAATACTGTTGTGGAGAAGTTTAAAGCCGGATTTGGATACAAAAAGATTTCCCAAGCTTTAAACATCCCAAGGAGCACTGTGCAAGCGATCATTTTGAAATGGAAGGAGTATCAGACCACTGCAAATCTACCAAGACCTGGCCATCCCTCTAAACTTTCAGCTCAGACAAGGAGAAGACTGATCAGAGATGCAGCCAAGAGGCCCATGATCACTCTGGATGAATTTCAGAGAACTACAGCTGAGGTGGGAGAGTCTGTCCATAGGACAACAATCAGTCGTACACTGCACAAATCTGGCCTTTATGGAAGAGTGGCAAGAAGAAAGCCATTTCTCAAAGATATCCATAAAAAGTCTTGTCTAAAGTTTGCCACAAGCCACCTGGGAGACACACCAAACATGTGGAAGAAGTTTCTCTGGTCAGATGAAACCAAAATCGAACTTTTTGCCCACAATGCAAAACGATATGTTTGGCGTAAAAGCAACACAGCTCATCACCCTCAACACAAAATCCCCACTGTCAAACATGGTGGTGGCAGCATCATGGTTTGGGCCTGCTTTTCTTCAGCAGGGACAGGGAAGATGGTTAAAATTGAGGGGAAGATGGATGCAGCCAAATACAGGACCATTCTGGATGAAAACCTGTTGGAGTCTGCAAAAGACCTGAAACTGGGACGGAGATTTATCTTCCAACAAGACAATGATCCCAAACATACAGCAAAATCTACAAAGGAATTGTTCACAAATAAACGTATCCAGGTGTTAGAATGGCCAAGTCAAAGTCCAGACCTGAATCCAATCGAGAATCTGTGGAAAGAGCTGAAAACTGCTGTTCACAAATGCTCTCCATCCAACCTCACTGAGCTCGAGCTGTTTTGCAAGGAAGAATGGGCAAGAATTTCAGTCTCTCGATGTGCAAAACTGATAGAGACATACCCCAAGCGACTTGCAGCTGTAATCGCAGCAAAAGGTGGCTCTACAAAGTATTAACGCAAGGAGGCCGAATAATTTTGCACGCCCCACTTTTCATTTTTTTTATTAGTTAAAAAAGTTTCAAAAATCCAATAGATTTCATTCCACTTCACAATTGTGTCCCACTTGTTGGTGATTCTTCACAAAAAATAAAAATGTTATATCTTTATGTTTGAAGCCTGAAATGTGGCAAAAGGTTGAAAAGTTCAAGGGGGCTGAATACTTTCGCAAGGCACTGTATTATTATATATTTTTATTGTTTTTACTTTCCTGCTGCTACTGCACATATGCCAGGTATTGGTGCCAATTTGGCTTATCCCACAAAGACATTACACTACCCCTGGAGTGGACCTGGCTTTTAATGACAGTTTGGCTGTTCTCCTCTATCTAAATACTCTACACTAGCCCCAGAGTGGACCTGGCAGGTAGGGACAGTGTTGCAGATCTTTTTTAAGATACCTGCAATCAGCATCCATCATAGGAAGTCTCTTCTCACGAATAACATATTTGTAGCTGTCATATGATCTACTGAAGAAAACTTCAAATATGTGATCAGCGATAGGAGACTTCCTGCACCGGAAGCTGATTGCTGCTATGTGTGGGGATCACTGAAGTTTAGAGTAGACCACCAGTACCATCAGTAAATGCTAGGTCCCAGTCTTACTTCTTATGATTGTGCAGTAGAGCCCTGCAGACAAACCATTCTACTGGCCCCATAGAAGTCTTTGGGGTTCTATGCAAAGGCAGTAAGAAGTAGAAGATGCAGTAGCCACAGGTAAACCTTGCGGAAAAATGCTGGTTGATTTGGTGTTGGAACTGCATTGGTACACAGCAGAGAAGATTTAGAGTGGGCTAGATCACACAGTTTGAGGAAATAAAAGGTAAAAAATGTTCAGAAATGTTTTTTTTAAAAGGTTTACGTTTTTTTTTTAAATTAAAACCAATTATAATATATATATATATATATATATATATATATATATATATATATATATGTAATGTTGAATAAAGACACAGGTACATCCAGTTTAACTTACATTGTGTTGTGGTGCACTGCAGTGTGAGAGTCCATTGCTGCCTACTGTACCTGTGCATTATTATTATTATACAGGAATTCTATAGCGCCGACAGTTTACGCAGCGCTTTACAACATTAGGGCAGACAGTACAATTACAATATAATTCAATACAGGGGGGAATCAGAGGGCCCTGCTTGTTAGAGCTTATAATCTAGGAGGGAGGGAAAGTTGTACAAAAGGGTAATAGCTGTGGGGGATGAGCTAATGGAGAATAGTGCAGTTGTTAGATGGAGGCAGGATAGGCTTCTCTGAAGAGGAAAGTTTTCAGGAATCACCTAAAAGTAGATACATTTGGCGACAGTCTGACAGATTGGGGTAGCAAATTCCAGAGGATGGGCGGGAGGTGATGAGGGAGCTAGAGAGCAGGAGGTCTTGGGAGGAACGAAGAGGGCAATTAGGTTGGTATTTTGAGACTAGGCTAGTGATGTAGCTGGGGGCAGAGTTGTGGATGGCTTTGTAACTTAATGTTAGTATTTTGAATTGAATCCGTTGGGCAAGTGGCAGCCAATGGAGGGATTGGCAGAGAGGGGTAGCAGACATTGTGACATCGATGAACGAGAAGACCGGCCAACGCTAGTAAAAGAGCTGGAAGAAGATAGCAGAATAGCCCGGCAGAAAAACCGAAGAGCGGGAGAAGTCGGAAGAAGGCCCCCGGACAGTGGCGACGAAGGAGAAAGCCGGGCTCCTCCGCTAGTAAAAGAGTGGTAAAAGAGCAGAAGATAGCGTCGAGAAGATCCCCGAAGTCGGAAGAAGACTACTTTAAAAACCTGAGTTTTTTTTATTGACACTTTTTCCCCCAGGTAAATGGGTAGGGGTACAATATACCCCATACTCATTCACATATGGTGGGGGGCCGGGATCTGGGGGCCCCCTTATTAAAAGGGGCTCCCGGATTCCGATAAGCCCCCCACCTGCAGACCCCGACAACCAACGGCCAGGGTTGTCGGGAAGAGGCCCTTGTCCTCATCAACATGGGGACAAGGTGCTTTGGGGTGGTGGGCCCACAGGGCACCCCCTTCCCCAAAGCACCCCCCCATGTTGAGGGCACGTGGCCTGGTACGGCTCAGGAGGGGGGGGGGGGGGGGCGCTCGCTCGTCCCCATCCCCTTTCCTGACCGGCCAGGCTGCGTGCTTGGATAAGGGTCTAGTATGGACTTTGAGGGGACCCCAGCGTAGTTTTTCGGCTACGGGGTTCCCCTTTAAATCCATACCAGGCGACGGGGCTAGCGAGGTGTCAATCTCGCCGATTTCCTTTGCTAGTCCCGTCTACCTGGACTTTTACTCTGTGTGTGGGCGAGTCCCTTCATATGAAAAGTCCGGCAGACTAGCACACAGACGAGCGGATTGTGAGACAATGTGACAGTTTTGAGTCAAGACTTCTTTCAAAGTCCACCAGACTTTTGGGAAGAAAAAGTCCACTGGAGCCCACACACGGTCAAATCAACAAAGTCCGCCGAATAGTCCGATCATGTGTATGCGGCATTAGTGTACCATACCTTGTTTTTTTTCCAGGATAGATTGGGCTTTCATTTAATGGTAAATGTTGATAAACTTTTTTGATTTATTTTTTTTTATTATGAAAGGAAAACTGTCCGAAAATAGTATTAAAAAAAACTTTTTTATTTTAGCTGTATATTTTTATGCCTTTACTATGACCTACCAGCAAAAAATCTGCAACCAGGAATTAACATGGATTGTTTGAGGATTTGCATAATTTACAGAACATGCCCACAACTTTGAAGATGATTTTTTTTTTTTTTATTGTGAAGCAAACAACAAATAGGACAAAATAACAGAAAAAAGTAAATGTGCATAACTATTCACCCCCCTAAAATCAATACTTTTGCGGCTGTCACAGCCCCAAGTCACTTTGGATAAATCTCTATGAGCTTGCCACATCTTACCACTGGAATTTTTGCCCATTCCTCCTTGCAAAACTGCTCCAGCTCCTTCTAGTTGGATGGTTTGCGCTTGTGAACAGCAATCTTTAAGTCTAGCCACAGATTTTCTATTGGATTAGGGTCTGGGCTTTGACTAGGCCATTCCTTCAAATTTACATGTATGTTTGTAAGTATGTTCGGGGTCATTGTCCTGCTGGAAGGTGAACCTCCGTCCTAGCCTCAAATCACACACAGAGTGGTTAAAGGTTTTGCTAAAGAATATCCCTGTATTTAGCACCATCCATCTTTTCCTCAACTCTAACCAGTTTCCCAGTCCTGACTGTTGAAAAACATCCCCACAGCATGGTGCTGCCACCACCATGTTTCACTGTGGGGGTGATGTTCTTTGGGTGATGTAATGTTGGGTTTGCGTTAGACATAGCGTTTTCTTTGATGGCCAAAAGTTACATTTTTGTCTCATCAGACCAGAGCACCTTCCTCCATACATTTCGAGAGTCTCCCACATGCCTTTTCGCAAACTCAAAACGTGCCATTTTGTTTTTGCTGAAAGTAATGGCTTTCTTCTGGCCACTCTGCCATAAAGCCCAACTCTATGGAGCGTACGCTTATTGTCATCCTATGTACAGATACCCCAGTCTCTGCTGTGGAACTCTGCAGCTCCTCCAGGGTTAACTTAGGTCTCTGTGCTGCCTCACTGATTAATGCCCTCCTTGCCCGGTCCGTACGTTTTGGTGTGTGGCCGTCTCTTTGCAGGTTTGCTGTTGTGCCATGTTCTTTCCATTTAGTTACGATAGATTTGATGGTGCTCCTAGGGATCATCGAAGATTTGGATATTTTTTATAACTCAACCCTGACTTCTACTTCTCAACAACATTGTCCCTTACTTGTTTGGAGAGTTCCTTGGACTTCATGGCAGTGTTGGGGTTAGTGGTGCCTCTTGCTTAGGTGTTGCAGCCTCTGGGGCCTTTCAAAAAGGTGTGTATATGTAATGACACGTGAAACTTAGATTGCACACAGGTGGACATCATTTCACTAATTATGTGAATTGTGAACGCAATTGGTTGCACCAGAGCTTTTTATGGGCTTTATAACAAAGGGGGTGAATATATACATACATGCCAATTATCTGTTTTTTATTTCTGAAAAATAGTTTTATGTATATATTTTTCTAATTTTACTTCACCAGCTTGGAATATTGTGTTCTGATCCATCACATATAATTCAGATTAACCACTTCAATACCAGGCACTTAAACACCTTCCTGCCCAGACCAATTTTGAGCTTTCAGCGCTGTCGCACTTTGAATGACAATTGTGCGGTCATGCCACACTGTACCCAAATGAAATTTTTATCATTTTTTTCCCACAAATAGAGCTTTCTTTTGGTGGTATTTGATCACCTCTGGGGGTTTTTATTTTTTGCTAAACAAATAAAAAAATACCGAAAATTTAGAAAAAAAAAAAGTTTTCTTTTGTTTCAGTTTCAAAACTTTGCAAATAAGTAAGTTTTCTCCTTCACTGATGGGCACTGATGGGGTTACACTGATGGGCAATGATAAGGCGGCACTGATGGGCACCGATGAGGTGGCACCAATGAAGTGGCACTGATGAGGTGGCATTGATGGACACCGATATGTGGCACTGATAGGCGGCACTGATGGGTGGCACTGATGGGTGGCACTGATGGGCAACACAGGCACTGATAGGTGGCACAAATTGGCACGGATTGGCATGAATGGGCATGGATAGGTGGCACAGGTGGGCATGGGTAGGCGGCACAGGTGGGCATGGGTAGGCGGCACAGGTGGGCATGGTTAGCCACTGATAGGCGGCACAGATGGGAACTGGTAGGCGGCATTGTATTATAATATTTTGTACTAATGGATGTCAATCAGTGCCAATCAATAATGCATGCCAATCAGTGATGCCCATTGTGGGCACTGATTGGCATCCATTATGGGCACTGATTGGCATCCATTGTGGCACTGACTGGAATCCCTGTTGGTCTAGGGTGGCATAGCTTGTCCTTGGCATCCCTGGTGGTCTGGTGGCGTCCCTGGTGGTCCAGTGTGGGCATCCTCGGGGGGGCTGTGCTGATAATCGATCAGCACAGACCCCCCCCTGTCAGAGGAGCAGCCGATCTGCTCTCCTCTACTCGCGTCTGACAGACGCGAGTGAGGAAAAGCCGATCACCGGCTTTTCCTATTTACACTGTGATCAGCCGTGATTGGACACGGCTGATCACGTGGTAAAGAGTCTCCGTCGGAGACTCTTTACCGAGATTGTAGTTGCCGGGTGTCAGACTGACACCCCGCAACAACGACCGCCGTGATGCGCGCCCCCGGGGGCGCGCAGCGGCTCATAATCCTGATCACGTCATATGACGTCCGGTCAGGATTATGCAACCACTTTGCCGCCGTCTATTTGCTATTGCTATAGGGCGGGCGGCAAGTGGTTAAAAAAAACATTGAACTTAAAGCTGTAATGTAAAAAAAATTGTAAAAAGCCAAGGGGGTGAATAGTTTTGCAAGGCAATGTACACATTAACAATTCTCCTCCACTATTTGTGTCTTGTGGTCTACCCTGATTGTGCTCATACATCTCTTATTGCATTCCTTGTAATGTTGAAATGCTGACAATGACCCCACGGCCTTATATTTTTTAAACCCCATTTTATTTTTTATATGTCTTTTTTTATGCTAAAGTTTAGCCACCTGGGTTTAACTCTAGTTCTTATAGTTGTTTAAAAAAACAGGCTACTGCCATTTTTTATTATGTTCTTAAATCATGCCCATTTTCAATAGTGTTCATTGTTTCTAGAATTGGATCCCATCTAATATCTTGCAGTATGGAGTGCAGTTTAAAAAAGTTTTTAATTTAGTGAACTTGTGCTACCCTCATGCCGTCTTTCTTACAATTTGCATTGAATGTAATTACTGTGATCGCTGTTTTCTATGTTATTCCTTATTTCCACAACTGCAATCAGATCGGCGTTGTTTGTAATTAGTAGATCTAGCAATGCGTTATTTCTAGTTGGGGCATCCACCAATTCACACATGAAGTTGTCCTGCATTTAAGATATACCAAACGTTAAATGGGTGAGCAGTTCTGTTTGTCCTGGGATGGAGCCATTAATTATTGTTAATGCTAAGTGGGGAGGAATGTATTGCATCTTTACCCACCCAGAGTGTTGAGAGAAATTTGTGTTACTTACATCCTTTCATAGTGTATAGTTAACCTGACGGAGATTTCTTTTCTAAATGAACTGCAATTTAACTATAACAGAGCATAAACAAGTCCACTTTAGTTATAAATGAATGCTTGTAGAAGTAAACCTACAAATTTAAATAATGGTATTTTTGTTTTTGTTTTCTGTCTTCTCAAAGAAACTAGTTTGTCATCTGTTTTCGTCATCTGAACAAAATAGAAATGGAGAAATGGAAATCATTGGCCAGCTGGGAGGTTCAACTGCTGAATACTATGATATGCTTTTGAAAAATGTAAGCATTTCTTGTTTTAAAATTGTAACTGTTCTGTGCTATTGGCTGAACACTAAAGCATAAGGTTACCATCTTAGAAAACCACTGATTAAAAGCTAAACTTCAGGCCATTATCTGAATACACAGTTGAAGTGCATCTATGTGAGCTGGTTTACCTGCTGAAGGATTTGTCATTCTGTTCATTTCCTTGTAATCCTAGCACTGTGCCAGTCAGCCCAGCCAGGTCTGTGAACTCACTGTAGACTACTCTCCCACTAAGTATTGAAGCCTGTTTAAAGGCGTTGTAAAGTCTCAAGGTTTTTTTACCTTAATGCATTCTATACATTAAGGTGAAAAACCCTCTGTGCTGCAGCAGCCCCCCCCCCCCCGCCCCTTTTTCTTACACGAATCTGATAGTTCCAGCGACAAGAATGAGCACAGCAGCTCCAGCCGCTGTTTCTGGCCCTCATTGGACAGATTCATAGCAGCAGGAGCCATTGGCTCCCACTGCTGTCAAACAAGTCCAGTGACTCGGCAGCTGAGGGGTGGGCCGAGTCCTGCTGTCTGTGTCAATGGACGTAGCAGCAGAACTTGGAAGCGTGCCTGCACTAGTGTCCCCATGGAAAGTGGCTCTCTGTGGGGGCACTCGATGAAGAGGAGGAGCCAGGAATGCTTCCGGAGGACCTCATAAATGGAGGATTGGGGCCGCTCTGTGCAAAACCCATGCACAGATAAGGTAAGTATAAAATGTTTGTTATTTAAAAAATAAAATAAAATGAACCTTTACAATCACTTTAAGTACTCCAGCCCCAGCCTGTGAGTGGACTATAAATGAGTAGCAGCACACCGATTTAAGTTTTCCCACTACTCTTGCCACTTGTAAGTATGCTGACAGCATTATGCAAAGCAACAGCATACAAATAGTATTTTGTCCCATCTTCCTATGTGCTGTCTAAAACTAGTTATGAGGCTGGATAGGGCATCCCTTCTCCCTACGCAGCTGTCCAACAACGCAGCTAACAGGAACATAGCTGCTTTTTGATGGCTACTTGAAAAAAAACCTGGTTATAAGAACTTCCTGCTGTTGGAAAACCTTTTTGCCCCTATAGAAGCCCCACAGGGCCCGATTCCCACCAAATTGTCACAGTTGGTATGCATATTGGGCCAGAATTGGCTATTACTTGACTCATTTTATTTTGCAGCACCCATATTATCATTTATCTTTCCAATGTACTGTTATGTGCTGCAGTGCATTGAGTTGTTTTACAGCACATACCTATGCAGCATGTTGGTATGAACTGAAACAATAGGACAGAAGGCAGTTTACTCTTACATCGGGACTGAGTTAGCCAGCGCAGCACTGGTGTGAATTGGCCCTTACAGTGGAGTTTAAGATTTAAAAATAATATATTAGGGCAGAAGTGCGGGTTGCTGTGGCTGACTTGTTTTTAAAGTTGAGTGTTCTTGAGCTGTATCTGTAATCCTGGTGGATATCACTTTGCTGGAGGTCATTGTGATAACACTGCACCTGCATTTTATGTTTAATCCTACGGTCTTTTGCAGGAGGTCCTCTGTATAACGCTGTAGAGGAGGAGAACCCTGACACATGACTTTTAAAACAAAATTCCAGCCCCCCACACCAATTCATTAAACTGAATTAAGCAGAAAGCTGAATTTTATTAATGTGCTATAGGATTTTTTAAAGCAACAATATTGTTACATTTAGGCTATACGACTGCTTTATTAATGGGCCCCAAAGGGTTAGTATGTGGGCTTCATAAGCCAACAAATAAACTGTGTAATATTATTTATCAAGAAATGAAAAAAATGTAACTATTAATTTTCTGAAAGCATTGTAGTATTGACAGTTTATATATTTTTTCTATTTTCAAATGGCAACTATAAAAAAAGGGCTATATGTGGCTGTTAAATTACATATACCGTATATACTCGAGTATAAGCCGAGATTTTCAGCCTCTTTTTTGAGGCTGAAAGTGCCCCCCTCGGCTTATACTCGAGTCATCGCCGTCTGCCTGCCCGATCAGCGTGTCGAGCAGACAGACGGCGGCCATTCTACAATTCAAAAGCCGCGCCTCCCTGTCTGTGATAGGCGGAACACTCAATTTCCCAGCAGTCAGTGGTCCGCCTATCATGGACATCCGCTCATCCTCATACTACGGACGAGGATGAGAGGATGTCCGTGATAGGCGGAACACAGACTGCTGGGAAATTGAGTGTTCCGCCTATCACAGACGGAGGCGCGGCTTTTGAACAGAGGAATGGCCGCCGAGGCGCCGACGAAGAGCGGCGATCCTGGCATGGCAGAAGGACGGAGGCTCGGCACGGGACGACGGAGGCACGGGACGACGGAGGCACGGGACGACGGAGGCACGGGACGGAGGCTCGGGACACAGGTAGGCTGGACACACAAGGCTGCACGGACACACACACAAGGCTGCACGGACACACACACAGGGATGGATGGACACACACACAGGGATGGATGGACACACACACAGGGATGGATGGATGGACGGACACACACACAGGGATGGACGGACACACACACAGGGATGGACGGACACACACACAGGGATGGACGGACACACACACAGGGATGGACGGACACACAGGGATGGACGGACACACAGGGATGGACAGGCATGTCTCACCCTCGGCTTATACACGAGTCAATAAGTTTCCCAGTTTTTTGGGTGTAAATTGGGGGCCTCGGCTTATATTCGGGTCGGCCTATACTCGAGTATATACGGTAGGTGTTTTTTTTACAAGTGTGGAGTCTGCCTTGAATGTGTGTGACCTTTTCGGCACTGGGCGCTGCTTGTGGCAGTTTTGAGACCTTTTAGCTCTGTGTTACTTAGCCTCAGAGCGCTTTCCAGATCCAAAGCTGTGGCACAGCCTCTGGTATGATTCTGTCTCTGAGCACTAGTATATCAAGCTGGCCTGAGCATCGGGAACCACTGCATATATTAGAACTATTGAGTGTTTTTGTTATCCATATTTCCTGTTGGTTACCATGGAAAGACAAATTCCACTTGATAAAGGCGGCCACTGCCTCTGAAACATGTTATCATAGCAACAGCTCACACACCCCATCAGCAGCCAGCTGCTGGCATCACGTGACCCAAAGCACGTTTTCCTGTGCATATGAACTGTCGGTGTGCATGAGATCAAGCACAGCGTTAATTGCATTTGACCCAGGACTGCTGCCATATCCACATTGTCAGCTGGAGCTCCTATCAAGGGCAGTAAGAGGATTTTGGTTCACAGTACTGTGGTGGGGAGATGTGATTGATAAGCTCTGATTCATTTTTTATCTAGTTTTTATGGTATTGCACCAGAGCCTGTGCACTTGTCTCTCTTGTTTGTGTATTTTACCATATTGCAGCCTATGGACTCACTCACACGCCAGCCCCCAGCCCTGGTCTGTGGACCTCTGTTTTAGTGCTTCTTGGGCTTTTCAGCATCAGGCAACTGTTTTTCACATTTGTAAGGCTGTCATCTGGGTTTCTGTTCACGTTTTATCAGGTGAATGTTCAAGTCTCATCTGAAGCTAATCTCTTTGAGATGAAGGATGTTTTTTCTGTTTATTTTGTGAGCCCGTTTGCATTTTGTTTTTGTTTTTTTGCCGTGTTGCCCTTTCTTTAAACTGCTTTGGGATATCCTAAATGTTTCTGAATCCTGTATCCCTCAATGAAGGAGAAAGAAAATATGATTTTTCTAATCGTGGTAAAATCGTTTTTTTCAGTTCATTGAGGGACATAGGCTCCACCCCTCTGTAATCTTGGTTTACTCTCTGCATTGCATTGTTCCAAAATGAAAGCATGCTGGGAATGGGAGGGGTTATGCCAATCTGGTCACATTTTTTTTTTTTTTGCCAGTGTTCAAATCTGGTCATAGGCTGCAGTATAACTTGTATGTCTCTAAATCCCATGTCCCTCAATGAACTCCTATTTTTTAAAGGAGAGGTCCAGCCTGAGCTTGTTTGGCTGGGCTTCTCCTATGGGTAACAGGAGTGCAATTTGTTTTGCACTCCTGTGACCTGTTTTCAGCATAGAGTGGTCTGAAGTCCGCTCTCCACTGACCTCACTGGAATCAGTCCAGGCTCTGCATCATCCCAATTTAGGACTGATGGCAGTCTCAGCTTCTCAGCTCCCCACTGAGACGGCCACTCCCCGTCCCTTCACAGCTCAGCTCACCAATGAACATGGAGGAGCAGAGCAGGAGAGATGCTGACTGACAGGCAGCAGCTCTCCGTTCGGGCAGGTGAGATAACTGAGCCATCAGCGATGTTTGGTGGCTCAGTTCTCACATGCGTAAACATGCTTCCTGAGACTTGATTGAAAACTTGTGCTGTGCAAATGTAATATTTGTTATGGTTCTGGGGATTAAAACACTGAATGCAGCATAGAGTTTAATTTTATTTATTTTTTAAGGAACTAATCTTTTAAAGTGGATGGATTGTATTATCCACAATCTTCTCTTATGTCAAATGCATAATCATATATTTTTGCTTAGGGATAGCAACATTAACATATTTTTTTTTCACAGATCATTTCATCATTAATTATTCAGATTAAGAGAAGCTGGTCAGATGAAAACAAAAAAGAGTAAGTTTTTTACTTTTTATGTTGATAATATCAGTATGCAATAGTTATCGGACCTTTGAATACTACATTTCTATCTGCAGTCACTGTTATTGTTGTGTTTATTTGTAATATAATAATGCAAGACACAGATTTTAATTAAGTTTACATTTACACCCTGGAATAATTACTGTATTTATCGGTGTATAACATGCACATTCATTTTAAGAGGGAAGTTTCAGGAAAAAAAACCTACATTTTAAATAAGGAACTTTGAGGCAAAATAAGGGTCAGTGCCCATCTGCAGCCTCACCTTTGCCATCAATGCAGCCTGATCAATGCCAATCTGCAGCCTCACAAGTGCCTTCAATGCAGCCTCATCAGTCCACATCAATGCAGCCTCACCATTGCCATCAGTGCAGCAGCCTCGCCATTGCCATCAGTGCAGCAGCCTCACCATTACCATCAGTGCAGCAGCCTCACCATTAGTATCAGTGCAGCCTGATCGATGCCCATCTGCAGCCTAGAGGGGGCAGGACGAGTGCCGACAGATTACATACAGTAAAAATCTCCTATGATAGAACAGTGGTCCAATGGCGGCACAGGAGACGGGACTGCCTATTACAGAGGCCGCCAAGTATATTCTCACTGTATCTAATCTGATGGCGCTTGTCCTGCCCCCCCTCCCTGTCCCCTCCAAGGCAGCTACAATTGAAGTATTGGCGTATAACACACACACCCTATTTTCACCCATTTTCAGGGTGAAAAGGTGCGTGTTATACGCCAATAAATACAGTAGTTTAGTTACAGTTTATTATACCTTGGATAGTCACTGCAATATGGCCCTTTGCATTGGCTGGCAGACTACTTACTATAGGGGGAAATTATTGGAAGGATAGCTATGCCTATTAATAAATAAGCACCAAACTTCCCCTCACCATTTAAATCCTTCATATACCCTCTTTTATTTAGCTCAGATTAATTGGCAACTTCATACACCAGCTTTGGCCTATGCCAGCTCCACTTCTCTTTATGAGCCTGGAGAAGGCATCTCCTTGCTTTTTTGCTGTATGCTTGCAGGGAGATGACTTCTTTATCAATTTTATTGGAGAAAATAAAGCTGGATACCTACTGCCTGAAAACTGGCCGGTTCAGCAGGAATCGACTGACTTTCGGTCAATGTCTAGGACAGTCAGAAGCCAGTCTAACGACCAGCTTTTGTTGAAGGGACATGCTAGAAAACAAGCATCCAATCATTGTCTGCGAGCGCTAATTAGTGTATTCTGGCAGGAGGGAGTACCCCTGTCAAAATCCAATAGCACAGCATGGGAGATCGCCGCACCAACATCCCTTGTGTCAGTTTTTTTAGTCCAACCCAGTAAAAACTTGTGTGTACCCGGTTCATGTACAGTAAACCATGGTTCTCGGGGTCAGTTGGGAGAACTGGATGCCTTGGGGGATTAAATGCCTTAAAGGGCACCTTTTGGCAAAAAATAATAAATGCACATATTTTTGAAGGAAAAAATGTGCATTTATTTTTTTTCCCCTGAAGGAGCCTGGAAAGCATTGCATTTGTGATCAGTGTATCATGGATGCAATGCCAGACTCCTGCAGACAAGCCCTGCAGCTTTCAGCCCCAGCTCACTATCACAGGAAGGGGGGTGGGGGAGGTTGCAGCTGCTGGAAAATGTTACATGTTCCACCCTAAATACGGCTGGAACATGTAACATGTTCCAAAAGGTGAATTTATTCTTTGAACATTTTATCAATTATCTTGACTACTACTTGTCTACAGGCACATTGAAAATAATCGTCTGCATTTACATCAATAAAAAAAAATGCCCGAATACTTCAAAAAAAATTTTTTGTGTTTTTTTTTTTCTTTTCTTTTTAATAGGTACGTTTTATTAGGTTCACTCAAAGAAAATGAGTACAGTGACATAAAACATTAGTAGCATGCACTTGTTCAAACATTGAGAAAGTTACAAAAAGTTTTACAGGTCACAATGACGTAGTGATCTGGGAGAAAGTATACAATAACAATACACTAGTTAGTATACCAGTTCTTCCTATCCACTCCAACTAAGCTACCTTAATTCCCATCCATAGACAAAACACCCTGCAATCAACCCTTAGACCATACGAGTAATAATCTTGGGAGATGGGAAACACAGGCAGCGAGGTAGGAATACCAAAGGAGGAGTGCAAGGAGGGGGAAAGAAAATAGGGGGGGGAGGACAAGGAGTAAGGGTAAGATAGGGGGAGCAAGGAACCAAGAATCTACCGGGAGTTCTGCAAGTATTGAGGAGCAACCAACCAACTCAACCATTAGCTCTTTTACAGTTTCACATCTTCAGCTTTGACCCATGCTTCCCAAATTTTGATAGATTTCCCTGGGCAATTTCAACCAAAATAAATAAGCCTGTAAAGTGTATACATTAATCAAATTATGTTGCTCTGTATAAAAATCTCAGTGAATCTAAATAAAGTCTCAGTAAATACAGAAACAAAATTCAGGTGAACACCTCATGTGAAAATGTTAATGAATGAAATAAAAATAAAGCATCCAGACAAAATTGAAACAATATAGTGTGTCCATCCTTCATGAATATTGATACGATATTGTGTAGTCTGTGAACCCTCCACCTCAGCATACACATCCTCTTACAAAAGCATGAAAACCAAAATTATAGGATGTCTAGCAAAGCATGAAGCTGCGTGGATCATGGACAATGGAAATGGATCCTTAATCGCAGGGTTGTTTGCGGCACAATAAGACTGTAATCTCCCTCTCACATTCCAGGGTTACACCCGGCTTTGAGCATAAACAAGCCTCCAATAGTGAAGTACCACAGGTGTTTACTATTACCAGCTACTCGAAGGAAATCTTTATGAATGGCACATGAATGCATATGACCGCCAATGGGGCCAGCTCCAGCACAAAATTTGTATTCATATGCCTCTGAGTGCAGCTGTTTATGGATTAGCACTGCTATTTATGCATGGTTCAATTTGAGGAGATTTTATTTATTTTTTTAATTTAGCATCGAGCGCAGTTTTTTTCTTTTCACTTTTAAGCCGTGGGAGGATCCCATACTTTCCATTTGGTAAGAATGGATTTCTTGGTGAAGCACACCACAAAAAGGATAAATAGCCTCTTGTGGTGAGTAGTGTCAATTGTATTACATATTCCCAGAGGGGGCAAGAGTGGGTCCATGGCCACCACCAAGCCACTTACTGCACTAACATCAGCCACCGCTTCCTGACAGAAAAAGCTTACACGGGAGGGCAAGGCCAAACCATTTGAATAAACATACCCTATTCAGTCTGCCATTTAGGACAGGAAGAGTCCATAGTAGCATAGAGAACTGAAAGCCTTTGAAGGGAATTGTACCCATCTGTCCCCAGCCAAAATCATAAAAGGGAGCAGGTTGTATACCCTCTCCATCTGTCAATGTAGGTATGTCCTATTACCGTCTTCAATACAATTGAGAGACCCTAGATATTTCAGCCTGGACCAGGCAGAGGTAAAGTGTAGAAAGAGCTTAAGCCACCTGTTCAGCTATCAAGATGCGCTCAACCACTTGAGACCTAAAAGATTTTGTAGGCAGCAGTGTGCAAAAGGCCTATGGGTTCCCTGTTAAACATGTTTTTTCTTGCTTCCTGAGACATAGAAGTTTCATGCAAAGTCATGTTTGTAGTTATATGTTAACATGTAAGCATGAAATGCTTTTATTTTTTCACCCAGTGTTTCGGCTGAGCATGTACACGCACTATCTGTGACCTGTTTATGTGTTCTTACGTTGCCTGAAGTAGCCCCATTGCTGGAAGCACTTCTTCTCTATTATTGGTCTGGGCCAAAAGAGGTTCTTGACAACTACTTCCTAGAAGCTTTAAATGATGCCGTGTTGAGGTAAGTCAGCAAAAGCTTATTGTGCTTAAAGATTAAAGGGCTTGAGACAAAATGAAAGAAAATAAACTTACATTGCTCACAAGTTTGTTGCTTTAGCCTGGGATCCCATATCTGCGGTGCGGCCCATCGCAGGTAATTCACACAGGAATCACACCACATTCCTGTGCAAATCACATGCAATGTGTGTGCAGTGTGATTTAAGCCATTCATTTGTATGGCTCAAATTGTGAAAAATCCGCACATAAAATGGTGCAGGACCCTTTTTTTCCGCAATGGAATCAGATCACATGGGTGTTCACACCTATGCAATCTGTTTTTGTCAATTTCACTGCATTTTCCGCACCGTTTTGGGGTGTCGTTATTTTTACATTGACACCCCCTGCGGTTCACATGATGCTGTGCAATTTCAATGCGGTGCTGGAAACCCGCAGGATTTGCTGCATTTCCCACACTGCAGTGTTTTTTTTCTTCTCTGAAAGTTGTTGTTGCTTTAATGTTTTTTTATTTGCTATGAAAATGACAGTTTTGATGATTTCTGTAACTTCTACTTTTCTATCTGATATCTAGTGGGTAATATTTTTGCTATACAGTATAACAAAAATATTTTTGTGTTTGAGTAAGGAGACACATTGAAAATAAGTAAATCAACCCAGTCACATTAGTAAACTTGTTTCAAGCAAGCACATACAGGCATTGGACAAATTTTGCTGGTACCTTTCCAAAAAAGGAAGAACCCATCATTTTCTAAAAAAAAAAACTTGAAAATTACAAAAGTAATTTGCAACAACCCCAATGCATGTCTAGCTATGGGGGCACACACAGAAGAGGAGCAACTAGAAGTGCTGCTGCGGGACCTCAGAAGAGGAGGTTTGGGGCTGCTCTTTGCAATACTATTGCAGAGAGCAGATACGTATACCATGTTTATTATATTAAGAAAAAATATTAACCGTTTGTAACCACTTTAAGACATAATTTATCTCTCACGGTTCCATGAAAGCTGGCTGTAGGCATAAGCTGGGTAGTGATCCAACCCATAAAATATCTGTATTAAATTTGTCCTTTGCATTTGTATGCTTAATTTATATCCTATTTGGGTGATGCCTGCTCTTCATATATAGATATTGATGTAATCTACTTGAGACTGTTGCACTCTTTCTTTGCAGCCACACAAAAAAACACAATAGTTTAAATCTGCTATAATAAAATATATTGATAAATGACTACTATATGAGGTTATTTTACAAGCACTGGAAAAAAAACTTATGAAACATTGAACGGTCAGCCATAGCACAATCAGGTTTTCTTTATCAATTTCAGCAATGGAGCTTACTAGCTACTAAAAAGAAACTTCAGTAGTTTTGCTCAGTGTTATTTCTGATTCATCTTATCAGCCCTATATTTGCTGACATTTTTCAACATGATTAAACTCTTGTGTTACTTGAGTAAAAAACTATTTAGAAAAATTGTTTTCACTTACAAAATGCAAGAAATGTCTAAAACTGCTATACGGCTAGCATGCATTGGAAAGGCAGCAACCTGCCAAGTCAGCTTCTTATGTCAGAAGTAATTTTACAGAATAAGAATAATGGGGAAATGATGACGAGATAATTATGCAGATAAGTAATTTAAATATTATTCAGATTAACTATGAATCTGTAATAATAATATGAGTTTGTAATACATATGCTTACTTTATTTGAATTTGTGCTTGGTAATATTGCCATCTAGTGGCATACTTTAAAACTAGATAAAGAAACTGTTATTTTTCCTGACTTTAAAAACGTGGATTTACAAAGAGTGGACACAGAAGCATATCCAGTCACCTTAAAAAACAAATGCACCATGTTTCTTGAATTTTGGACTTTTTTAGATGGAGTGGACCCCATGGAAAAAATATGACTGATTTGTAATTTTGACATGTAGCAGTAAACTACAAGCCTATGTTTTGCTGCATGTTTGTCATTCCAATGAACTTAGTGACTTTATATGTCTCTATTGCACTTTGTTATTTATGCCATTGCGCAGATGTACTAAATAGGGGAGTCCTTCCACTTTTCCTTGCATTTGTGCTGTAAAACGTCTTAAAAATAATTGAACAAGAAAGGCTTTAGCTGTATTGTCTGCTGTTAAAACATCACAGCTAAATGCACAGTGCATTTAAAATCATTGGATATAATGAAGGGTATGATGTTGGCAGTTAAGCAGTGTGCATCAGTTGAGTAAAGGGTATATAAACCCTAACAATTGCCTTCTCTTTTGGTTTGTTAAATGTATTATTGAATATGTTTCTTTTTTTGTCTGTCCAGTTTGTGAAAAATACTTGATACTGCCAAAAATCCATTGAGCTTGTAACCTTCTGTGTACTCTGTCTCTGCTGCACTGAAATCTTAAACAGTAGTATCAGCCCTGCCAAGTTCACCTTCATAAACTACAAGCACCTCCTGCTTATTTTAGAAAGATGAAGAAAGAGGGACGTGTTCTGTAGCCAAAATTAGGAGGGGGCAGACTAGGGTGACAGTATGCCTCCTGAATAAGCATTGTCACACCGTGGCAAAAAGTTTCCCATTTACAGGATAACCAGGTAAAAATAGGTAGACAAGTCTGAAATAAAAAAAAACAAATGCAGCTACCACGTCGAAGAAATGGTAAACTGCAACATATTACATTTTTTTCTTTAGTTAAGATACACTTGAAATGGTTGATTTAAGTATCTCACCATAGACTGAATAGCACACTACATGGAAGATCTCTATCTAAAGTGTTTTTTTTTTTGTTTTTTTTACATTTTGGGTAGAGTGAAACCGGTTTCATTCCCCTTCCCACTGGAACCATAAATGGAAAGCCCCCTTCCCCTTTAACACAGCTATGACTGACCCACCCATCTCAACTATGCACCTGTCCTTTGTGTATGAGCTATACAAAGTACGTTCTTCATATTTTCTTATGAAGAATCCAGTAAAGCACAAGTGATTCTGTCTGTTAGTCTGTTTCCTGAGGAATGTATGGAGTACTCAATCAAGTAGCTGACACAAAAATGTTGGCTTAAAACATTATCTCAGCTTGTCATAGACTGAAGATAATATCTCCACTTTGCAATCCCAGTAAATAATGAGCAAAGGGCTACCCATTCCTTCCCAAAATGAAAAAAACTAAAAGAATTCAGCAAATATGTATCAGAAAAACTGGTAATTACTCAAAGCACAGAGACCCCATTCACACCTTAACGTTTTGTAGCTTGAAGCTCGAAGCTTCAAAACGCTGGAGGAGAAAAAAAAATCGATTATTGGAGACGGTTCACATCTCCACTCCAAGCTGCCTGAAGCCAAACACCTAAAACTCCAAAAAGATCTGGAGCTTTTTTTGTAGCTCGAATTGGGCAGATTTGAGTGTTTTTGGCATGTTTTTATTGTCATAGAAAGGAGTAGAAATGTGCCATCCATGCATTTTTGTGCACATGTGCACCTTTTCTCATGCGTTTTTGCGTGATTTTCTGTTTAACTGAAAAAATGAAAAATATAAAATAGTAATAATATTTAAATAAATGTAAAATAAATATACAAATAACTAAAAATCATCATAAATAAAATAAATAACAAATGTGTAATAATACATAAATAATAACCCCTGACCTTAAAAAATATTAAATTATTAATAATAATATTAATAATAAAATAATAAACCCCCAAACCTGAAAAAGTAAAAAGAAGAATATACTTATTTATTTTGTGTTAGGGTTAGGTTTTTTTTTAATGTTTATATTATTCTTTTAAGGGTTAGGGGTTATTTTTTTATTTATTATTACATAGTATTCATTTGTTGGATTTTTTTTATGATTATTTTTTTTGTGGGGGGGGGGGGGGGTACATATATTTATTCATTTATTTTTATTTTTTAGTAGTAGTATTTTTATACCCTAACAAAAAATAATAATAATTAAATAACCCTAACCCCAACTCCTAATCTAAACCCTAACCTAACCATGATTCTAAACCCTTACCCTAAAAAAATAATAAATGAATAATTTAAAAAAAAAAGAAATAAAAGCTAATGGGTAAATTAAAGAAAAATCTGGGGGCGTGTCCGGATGTAACAGAGAGTGGACGTGTTTTAGAGGGGCTCCGAGCATCCTGGCTCAATCCTTTGCCATCCATCCATCCGTCTGCAAATCCACGACCAGCTACCTTGTCAGAGTGCTCTCCTGCCCTCCGCGGAGCTCTGTCCACCTCTGACTGAGCGATTCCGTGGTGGTGGAGAGAGAGAAGCGGCGCTGCATACTCCAGGGTCGCCGCCATCTTGGACACCAGGGCCCGGTCGAGTGGAGCTGCTCCCCGCCTGGCCGTGCGGTAGGGGGCTACATCTGATGCAAGGACCTGCTTCCCATCCTCCGGCCTGCCCCCCCCGATTGCCTGCTACATTTTTTGGTCCATCTGGGCCGCGGGGAGCGATCGCGGCGGCCGCGGCCTAGTGCGGCCTACCGAGGCCTGCTGGCCGCCGCTGTTTCCTGAGCGGTCGCGCCCGGAGGTGCGCCGCAGCCGGCCGGACTGTGCGGCGGGGGGGATCCGTCCACCCTGGCTATACTCCCCCATCCTCCTACTTGCTCCACCGCTGGCTTGGTGTGCTCCGGTGGCCGGCTGGGTCGCGGAGAGCGCCCGTGGCGGCCGCAGCCTGGTGCGGCCTAGTGGAGCCTGCCGACCGCCGCTCTTTCCTGTGCAGGTACCCAGAGACTGTGGATCCTGCGGCCCCCACTGCCTTCATCCTACTTCCACCTCTCTGCAGCGGTGTGCTACCCGGTGGGGACGGTCTGTGTGGGCTGGGGAG
This sequence comes from Lithobates pipiens, assembly GCF_037356315.1. Taxonomy (NCBI): domain Eukaryota; kingdom Metazoa; phylum Chordata; class Amphibia; order Anura; family Ranidae; genus Lithobates; species Lithobates pipiens. Next base: position 7,737,658 of record NW_027507718.1, read on the forward strand.
GGTGCTGGGTGGTTCTGCAGCCTGTCGGACTGGGCCCCCCTCCTCTGGGCCTCTCTTCACCGCACTCTCTGCCCACCATTCCTACTGCTCTTCCCCCTGGGTGTCTGAGGTGTGAGACGGAGGGCGGTTGTGGTCTGCTGGGACTGCTCTCCCTGACTATTCATCTGCTACCCCCTGGGCCACCCCTTGCTGCTGCCTAGATAGCGCTTTGGGCACATACTGCTCCCCTGCTGGGGCCCCCTCCGGAGCCTCACCAGATGTCCCCCGCTTCTAAAAAGGGGAGGAGGGACTCCAAGGCCGCTGAGGTCAAGTCTTTGCCCCTACAGCCGCAGCTCTATCCACCGCAGGCGGACCCCATCCTGATTGGAAGACTCCGGTCCCTGTTAGCGGACTTGGAGATGGGTCCTGGGGAGGCCCCGACTGCGGGAGAGTCAGCCCCGCCCTCACAAGACAGTACGGCCACGATTCTTGCTGCGATCGAGCAGAGCAAGACCTCACTGCTGGTCCGCATCGATCACCTTGCTGAGGAGTGCAATCTTATTAGGAACGACCTTGACAAGATAAGAGGAAGAATGACTGAAACTGAGAGCAGAATATCCGCCACCGAAGACCTTACTGCCACTCACGCCTCCTCCATTGCTGAGCTGCAGCGCACAGTACAGTCTCTTGTCGCAAAGTCTGATGACGCGGAGAACAGGCTCAGGCGCAACAATGTCAGAGTCCTGGGACTGCCTGAGAGAGAGGAGGGGGATCACCCAGCCGAGTTCGCGGAGGAATTCTTTAAAAACCTCTTGGGCCTTACAGATGTCCCTCCTACGTATGTGGTTGAACGAGCCCATCGGGTGCCCACTGGCCGCGCCATTCCAGGAAACATCCCCAGACCTTTCTTGGTCCGCTTCCTTAATTACAGAGACAGGGATAAGATTCTCTCCGAAGCCCGCAAGCATCCCAATCTCAAATATGGTAACGCCTCTGTGCTTCTTTTCCCTGACTTTTCGGCAGATTTGCAGCGGAAGAGGAAAACCTTTAACGACGTCCGCAAGCGACTCAGAGATAGGAACATAAAATATGGCATGCTTTACCCTAGCCGCCTGCGAGTTCAACACGATGGCACAGTCCGATTCTTCGACAACCCAGCAGATGCCGACGACTGGCTGACTACATTGCATTGAATACCCTTTTTCCCATACGGATGACGGATGCTTGAACCTCCTACATCCTTACCTATTGTTTCATACTGCGAACTCCTGTCAATAATGGAGTCACCTCATTAGTACCTTGACAAGTGATTTATTTTGAACCCCCACGGTCAGGTTGGTTCATAAGCTCAGGAGTCCTGGTGTTCCCCATCCGGTGAGAGGAACAATCACCGGACCCCCCCCCCCTCCCCCCAATTTTATCTGTTTCTTGGGTCACCAAGAGTTGGGGGCACTCCGATGAACTGAACTTAGCTCGGAGTGTTGTTGCCAACTTGCACCAGCTGACCCCCCCCCGGGAACTTCTGCAAGTTCCCGCGCGCAGTATTGAACTGCTGCCACGAAAAGTTTAAAGGGTTGTATTGTTAGTTCTGGGTATAGGCCCAATCTGATGGCTCCTACGTTCCCAGGGAGACCGTCGGATAAGGGCAGGGTTGACACTATGCTGTCACCAAGGGTATTGTTGTTTTTGCTTAATGTATGTGTTTTTTTGTTTGTATGGTTATTATTTGGTCGTGACTCTTCCTATTGGGGGCTCTCTGGCTCTGCGCGGCTCTTGGCGCCTGCTGCCAACCACAATTCACGTCTCCTTATTATCGTAATAGAATCACCTGATGGCCACACGTGACATGTCAACTTTTAATATCTTATCCTGGAATGTCCGGGGGCTCAATTCCAAATTTAAGAGAGCAGTATTGTTCAAATACCTTAAAATACATTCCCCCCACATGATTCTGCTCCAGGAGACGCACCTTGTGGGCAGCAGGCTACTGGCTCTGAGGAAGCCGTGGATCCAGAGAGCCTTCCATGCCTCTTACTCCACCTATGCCAGAGGGGTCTCGGTGTTGGTCAGTAAATCCTTTCCATGCGTTGTGGAACAGATTCACACCGACCCCCAGGGCAAATACGTGATAGTGGTTTTCACTGTTTGGGGCACGAGATATATTGTGGTAAATGTATACATTCCCCCTCCCTTCTCCACATCCACCCTGTATACTATCCTAGAACGGGTTACCCCGTACTGCCCCGCCCGGTTGTTACTTATGGGTGATTTTAATGCCATTCTAGCTCCAGGTTTGGACAGGCCGGTCCCCCCTAGACAACACTCCCCGGACCTGTCCTCATGGGCGCAGGCAATGGGGGTGGCCGAGGTCTGGAGGTGGAAACACCCCTCGACCAGGGCCTACTCCTGCTTTTCCGCCACCTACAAAACATCCTCACGTATTGACCTAGCTTTTGCCAATCCGCTCCTGATGTCAGACGTGCTGGACGCTACATACCTACCTAGTGGGTTGTCAGACCACTGTCCTCTCCTCCTTACTCTCCGCTCCCCTGCCTCCCGGTCCTCTGCCCTCTGGCGCCTGGGAACCCATTGGCTCTCCCACACTGACTTGACTGTCACTATCCCGCCTCTCCTTACAGACTACTGGGAATTGAATTCAGGTTCCTCCTCCCCACAGATTACCTGGGATGCCTTCAAGGCTTTCACTAGAGGTCAGTATATATCCTCAATAGCTGGTATCCGTAGGGAACAAGCCGCCACCACAACTGAGCTACAGAACGCGGTAAATACCCAGACTGAGGCCTATGCGGCTGACCCCACTGACGCTAGCTTTGACGCCCTTAACGCGACAAGACGGGAACTACATCTACATCTAGCAGAACTTACCAGACTGGATCTCTATCGTAACAAGCAAAGTTTTTTTGAACAGGGGGACCGGAACGGTCGTCTCCTGGCGATGTTAGCACAGCATGACCTACCCCTGACGGTGGTACCCAATATAACGTCTCCTTCGGGCGACTCGGTCTCTTCCCTTCCTGACATATTGGATGTATTTCGGCAATACTATAGCTCCCTCTACACCTCAGTACTGCCCTCAGACTTCAGGCCACAGGACCTAGCACCTTGGCTGGACCCCCTGGCACTTGGCTGGCTCTCAGACACCGAGAGGGAAACTTTGGTGAGACCGATTACCCCGGAGGAGGTCCTGAAGGTCATCAGGTCGTTTCCTGCTGGTAAATCCCCAGGCCCGGACGGACTCCCCATAGAATTCTATAAAACTCACGGGGACCTACTTGCCCCCAAACTGGCCCAGCTCTACTCTCACTGTCTGACAGATGGCGCTCTCCCCAACTCCATGAGTCATGCACACATAATACTGATTCACAAAGCCCCTAAGGACCCAACATCATGCGCCTCCTATAGGCCTATAGCCCTACTTAACACGGATTTCAAAATTCTTACCAAACTGCTCACTATGAGATTGCAGCCCCTATTGCCATCTGTAATAGAGACTGACCAAACTGGTTTTATGGCTAACAGAGCTACAGATGTCAATCTACGACGTTTATTTACCAACATTCATGCTCAACACCTCAACGAGGGTTCCCGGGTGGTGGCCTCCCTAGATATAGAAAAGGCCTTTGACACTGTGGAGTGGCCCTTTCTGTGGGAGGTTCTCCGCAGAATGGGATTCCCCTTGCTTTTTATTGGGTGGTTACAGACACTTTACCGCCACCCCACGTCGGCCATTAGGTTGGGGGGGGGTCTGTCACAGCCCTTCCCTCTCTCCAGAGGCACGCGGCAGGGCTGCCCTCTCTCTCCGGCCCTTTTCGCCATTGCCATGGAACCCCTGGCGGAGGCTCTACGCACCTCCCCACACATTAGGGGCCTGCGCGTTGGCTGGCTGGAGGAGAGGGTTGCCCTGTATGCGGACGACCTCCTGCTCTTCCTCAACGATGCAGACTCCTCACTCACAGGGGCGTTGCAGATTCTAAACTCATTCTCCACTGTTACGGGTCTTAGAGTTAATTGGTCCAAGTCACTTCTGTTTCCTATAGATCCCGCTGCACGCACCGCCGCCGCCCCCAATATACCTTTACAGTGGGTAGATAGCTTCAAATACCTTGGGGTGGTGGTCTCGAGGCAGGCTTCGGACTTCTTGCCCCTCAATCTGTCCCCAGTAGTCCACGAGACGCGACTGCGACTGAGGGCGTGGGAGTCCTTACCCTTATCACTGCTAGGCCGGATAAATCTGTTAAAAATGAAAATCCTGCCCAAATTTACCTACTTGCTTCGCCAATCTCCACATTGGATTCCTAAGTCCTTTTTCACAAGACTACATAGTCTCTTCGCCTCCTTTGTCTGGGGGACCCAGTCCCCCAGATACAGTTGGTCCACACTGGTACGCCCAACCTCCCAGGGGGGGCTGGCGTGTCCTGACCTACATAAATATTTCCTGGCCACCCAACTAGTCACTGCGGCCTGGTGGCTCACTCCAGATACGACAAACCCCGCCACCTTGGTCGAGGCGGCCGTGGTGAAGTCGTTGGAGGCGCTACAATTTTTACTTTTTCGTGGCCCAAAAGCCCCGTACCAGTTGACCCCCTCCATGCGCACTACGCTTCGTGCTTGGAGGGTGGGACTTCAACTTGAGAAGTATCCTAAAAATGCAATTTCCCCGGCTGCCCCCTTGTGGTTAAACCCCACCTTAGAGCATTTTTACAATTTGCCTGAGCCACACGCTTGGACTAAATTCAACATTAAAAAGGTGGTCCAGGTGATCTCCAATCAATCTCTGGCCCCATTTCCTAAACTGATCTCCGACTTCAACACTCCTCAGAGTTATTTTTTTAGATACCTTCAACTTTCCCACGCCTTCAGTCATCAATTCTCCAACCCCCCGATCCAGATCATCCAATCCACCCTGGAGGACCTCCTCAGGTCTGGATGCGCACAAAAGCCCACCTCTCGCCTCTACTCTCATTTGGTGCTGACTTCCCTCCCCTCTCTGGAAAAACTTAGGAACAAGTGGCTACACGACATACCTGACTTTGATAATGATGACTGGGACGACGTATGGGACTTCCCTTTTAGATCCCTGGTCTCCCTGAGAGACCGCCTAATACAATTTAAAATGGTCCACCGTGCATATTTCACCCCGCATAGGCTGCACAAAATGAACCCCGCCTCCCCCCCCGGCTGCTGGCGATGTGGAGAGATACCAGGGGATTTCACCCACATTTTTTGGACCTGCCCACCCATTGTTGACTATTGGAAAGAGATACTACGGGTCATCTCACAGGTCACCACCATATCGCTCCAACCCTCCATGGCAATATGTATACTGGGCCTGGTGGAGGAACTAGTTCCCACTGTGGCTAGCCGCACTCTGGTCGGACTGCTCCTCTTTTATGCCCGCAAAGCCATAGCCCTTAGCTGGCGTAAGCCCACTCCTCCTCCTCTATCTTTGTGGAAACAACTAGTTAACAGTAGCCTGCCCCTGTACAAGGATTGTTACTCTAATAGGGGTTGCCCCCGCAAATATGATAAGGTTTGGTCCAAATGGCTGGCAGATCCCTCCACAGCCTCTGACTTGCACCCTTCTTAACCTGATATTTTCCTCCAAAAATAGGAACATGCCATTGTGAATGTAATTGTATTTTGGTGATGGATGCTCTGGGCCCACTGACATCATCCTGCCCACAAATGCCACCTGCGGGAACCATTATGAGGTCTCTGGCCCACTGTTATGATGCACGTAACTGTTTGCCTCTTCTCATGTCTTTGTAGATACCGAAGTCCACTCTAGTCGTGACCAATGTTTGTTGTTTGTTTTTTGTTTGTTTTTTGTTCAATGGTTTAAAACTCAATAAACAGATTTTCCAAAAAAAAAAAATTAAAGAAAAATCTGAAATATCTAGCAACAAATGATACAACATATCAGTTTTCCCTATTGGCTAATAAAAAAAAACAAAGCTCAAAATCGCACATAAAAACACCCGTCGCGTATAAAGAGGCGCCAAAATTGCACATGCAAACGTGCAAAAAACAAAAATTACGCTACACTCGGGTATTAATGCAATCTGAAAGCACAGCATCAGCTTAGCAGCCAGACAACTAGATATCGCTGAAGGATGGCAGCCCACCTGTTTCTATTTTCATAAGTTTCCTTTTAGGAGGATTTAACAGCTGCTTTAAAGTGGTTGTTAAGCTACTCTAACCTGTATACACCATCAGCACTGCCTCCTATTGTAGTATCCGCCTCTGTGTGTGTTTTATAAAAAATAAATGCTGAAAATGCCTAATTTCACTGCAGAGATTGTGATCACATGACCAGGCAGCTTTCTCCTTTCCTCCTCTGAGAGATGCAGCGAGTGGGGCTGAGATTCCTCTGCTGATGTCAGTCTGGAGGGGAGGAGGAGAGAGCTGGCTGGTCATGTGATCACAATCTCAGCTTTTAAATTAGGTATTTACAGCCTTTATATTTATAAATCATTCACAGACGGGGACACTGCATAGTTGCCAACATTGTTAAAAAAATTATAGGGACACTTTTTTTGGCTGTAGGCAGAGTCTTGTTATAATTAGGAGGAACATGCATTTGTAGGCGTGAGATAGCAAAAAACAAAAATGCAGCATGCCGAAAAATGGGCGTGGTTTATGTGAAATGTGGGCATGGCTTATATGGGCATTGTTCAAATAGGGGTGTGGTTAGAGTCTGAGATGAATGAGAGATGGAGAAAGAAAGGGGAAAAGAGGGAGGGAGAGGGAAGGAGAGAGAAGGAAGGAAAGAGGGATGGAGGGACAGCATCCCCAGATCCTACACCACAATAGAAATGTGTATTCCAGAGTTTAACAAATCAGCAGATAAAGATACTCCAAATACCTGGTGCTTCAATCATCCCAGCAATATGGTTGTTGTGGTGTCAGGATGATTGAAGCACATTATTACTATTATTACATTGTAATATAGAATGAAATCATTCAACTCACCATAATCCAGAATCAGTGGGACCCCTGGGCGTGTCGCCTGCCACCAGATACCATCGGGTGCCCCCAGCAGAGTCCATCCTTACATCAGGTGCACCCAGCAGAGTCCATCCTTACATCAGGTGCCCCCAGAAGCAGAGGCCCTCTTTACAGATCTGTGTCCCTGGCAGCGGAGCCCTCCTTACATCTGGTGTTCCCAGCGGAGCCCCTCCATACATCAGGTGTCCCCAGCGGAGCCCCTCCATACATCAGGTGTCCCCAGCGGAGCCCCTCCTTACATCTGGTGTCCCCAGCGGAGCCCCTCCTTACATCTGTTGTCCCCAGCGGAGCCCCTCCTTACATCTGGTATCCCCAGTGGAGCCCCTCCTTACATGCGGTGTCCCCAGTGGAGCCCCTCCTTACATCTGATGTCCCCAGCGGAGCCCCTCCTTACATCTGGTGTCCCCAGCGGAGCCTCTCCTTACATCTGGTGTCCCCAGCGGAGCCCCTCTTTACATCTAGTGTCCCCAGCGGAGCCCCTCTTTACATCTAGTGTCCCCAGCAGAACACCTCCTTACATCCGGTGTCCCCAGCGGAGTCCCTCCTTACATCCGGTGTCCCCAGCGGAGTCCCTCCTTACATCCGGTGTCCCCAGCGGAGCCCCTCCTTACATCTGGTGTCCCCAGCAGAGCCCCCCCCCTTACATCTGGTGTCCCCAGCGGAGCCCCTCCTTAAATCTGGTGTCCCCAGTGGAGCCCCTCCTTACATCTGGTGTCCCCAGCGGAGCCCTCCTTACATCTGGTGTGCCTGCAGCTGAGTTTCCGCTGCCATTACCGTACATTATTAGTAGCAGGCCGAGTGACTACAATAGAGGCGAGAGCCGGCCGAGTGACTACAATAGAAATTGAGCTGTGTCGCGGCGCCCACCCCCCCGCCCCTTTCCACAACAGGTCACAAACAGACCGGCAGCGGCGGCAGCACCGGCAGCGGCAACCCTGGCTGGCTCGCCTCTTGTTCTTGGTCTTCAGTAAAATGGCAGCCGGCAGAGACATTGTCTCCACCAGCCACGGACCTGTAGCAGAGGCGGCCGCAAAAAATCCGGAAAAAACATTTCCCGGGAAATTCTAAAATCGGAAAAAGGTCCAAATCCCAGGAATGTCCTGGGAAATTCAGGACAGTTGATAAGTATGACACTGCAGTAGGAGGCATTGCTGATGGTGAATACAGGTTAGTGTTATGAGAGCAGCAGGAGGGGGGATGGGGCAGTTCACACGCAGACAGAGAGGGGAGGGAAGGAGGAGGGCACAGGAGCAGAGCAGATAGGCTGCTGATGACAGAGACCACGGTGTCTGGTCTCAGTGGCCATGATACACCTTGGTCAGTTTACAGAGGGATGGGGAAAAACTGGCAGGATTAGCCAGGTTTTTTAGGTGTTATAGGGGGCCAGATGACACAGGACAAGCACTGTGTCATATAACATGCTTTAAAGGAGCAGGATCCTTATTTTTTTATTTTTTTTGGGTTAACAAATGCTTTAAACTGTTGCCTCCAGTCATACACATAAATATGGCAGCACCAAGGCTTTTGGATCACTGTTTTGCCACGTATATGCATACAGGTTCTGACAGGCTGTGGGCAGCAGGGCTGGAAAGTGTACCTCTGCCCTTCGCTCACAGGTAAATGCTGGAACCTTGTTCATCTGGGCTAAATGGTGAGTGTACATGAGGCCTTCAAGGACTGTAAGCTTTTTTTTGACAAGTATGGATTGGTATAGTTTAGGCCATAGTCCCACATCATAGAATGATGAAACTAGAATATATTTGTATTGCACTGTCATTATGCCCATTTATAGTTTTGAACACACAGGTGCTTTAATGTAAAGTTTGCGTGCAGTCTGTTAATTTGTTGTTGTGTGTTTATAAGCACATTCAACACTCATTTCAACACATGCAGAACGGTGTAAAAACATTTCCATAACACCATGCAATATATTTGAAATGTACTAAATAAGCTCTGTATGTATTTTATTTTTACATATTTTTTTTCTTTAAATACATAAGCATGGCCGTACCTGGATATTTTACATGTTTTTTTTATTTTGTTTTTTTTAAATTGAATTATTCTTTTGATGTTTGTGCTATTCTAACAATTTTCCAAAGATTTCTGGAAATGTGCTTTTGATGTCACAGGGTGTGTACAGTAACAGACTAGAAATGTCGGTCTTCATTTGCTGTGTTGTCTATCATAAGACAAAATTTGTTTTAAATTGGTTTGTGTTTTCCTTGCAAATAAAGGAAGAAGATTGTGCTAAGTGAATCAGCAGTACTTAGCCTGTGGCTTCGTCATTTACCGAGCCTTGAAAAAGCTGTGCTGGATCTATTTCAAAGATTAATTGCCCTCCAAAGCAAATCAGTGAAAGAAATGGAACAGATTATAAAGAATTCATTCTTGGTAAGTGCTTTAACCTAACAGAAGTTTATATTTATCCCAAGATTATTGTAGGAATAAATGTTTGCAATATACAGAATGCCTATAAATATATGTCTAGCATATGTACAGTGGGTATAAAAAGTCTACACACCCCTGTTAAAATGTCAGGTTTCTATGATGTAAAAAAATGAGACAAAGATAAATAATTTTCGAACTTATATCACCTTTAATGTGACCATTTAAACTGTACAATTCAGTTGAACAACAAACCCTAACAAAAAAGAACAATTTAAGAACAACAAACTTAAATCTTTTAGGTGGAGAGACGTAAACATAAAATAGTTGGATAATTGTGCACCTTTTGATTTTATTACAGCACTCAGTCATTTTGGGTATGTGTATCAGCATGGCACATCTTGACTTGGAAATATTTGCCCACTCTTCTTTGCAAAAACACTCCAAATCTGTCAGATTGCGAGGACATCTCCTGTGCACAGCCCTCTTCAGATCACCCCACAGATTTTCAATCTGATTCAGGTCTGGTCTCTATTGGTCGCTATTCCAAAACTTTAATCTTCTTCTGGTGAAGCCATTCTTTTGTTGATTTGGATGTATGCTTTGGGTCGTTGTTATGTTGAAAGATGAAGTTCCTCTTCATGTTATGCTTTCTAGCAGAAGCCTGAAGGTTTTGTGCCAATATTGACTGGTATTTGGAACTGTTCATAATTCCCTCTACCTTGACTAAGGCCCCTGTTCCAACTGAAGAAAAACAGCCCCACAGCATGATGCTACCACCACCATGCTTCACTGTGTATGGTGTTCTTTTAGTGATGTGCAGTGTTGTTTTTGCGCCAAACATATCTTTTGGAATTATGGCCAAAAAGTTCAACCTTAGTTTCATCAGACCATAACACATTTTCCCACATGCTTTTGGGAGACTTCAAATGTGTGTTTGCAAAATTTTGCCGGGCTTGGAATTTTTCCTTCATAAGAAAAGACTTCCGTCTTGCCACTCTACCCCATAGCTCAGACATATGAAGAATACGGGAGATTGTTTCACATGTTGTCAGGGCTGGCTTAGCCCTTCCTTCTCTGGGCTGGCTGCTCAGCTGTCGGCTAATTGCCAGCTCTCATCTCTCTCCACAGTTACCCAGCTGTTCCTGATCATGCTTGTCTGACCTGCCTACTTAACGCTGTCCAGCTCACTTCATCTCTGCCTTCGCCTTGGTCACATCACAAGAAATCATCTCCTGTGTTCCTGTTTAAAGACTGGCTTGCTGACATCCCTTCTGGCTCCTTATCCTGCTTGCTGTTCCTCTACTTGGATCCCTGACTTCTGGCCTGGCTGATTACCCGATTTGGTTACTGAACTCTGGCCTGGCTGACTACTCGATCCAATTACTGGACTCTGGCTATGCTTTGACTACGCTTACTCTATTTACCTTTTTATTTTTTTATTAATAAACAATTGTGATTTAATTGTTCTTCTGTCTCGGTCTGGTTCATGGTTTCTGACACATGTACCACACAACCAGTACTTGCAGATATTCCTGCAGCTCCTTTAATGTTGCTGTAGGCCTCTTGGCAGCCTCCCTGACCAGTTTTCTTCTCTTCTTTTCATCCATTTTGGAGGGATGTCCAGTTCTTAGTAATGTGCCATATTTTCTCCACTTGAGTACTGTTTTCGCTGTGTTCCATGGTATATCTAATGCCTTGGAAATTTGTTTGTACCCTTCTTTTGAGAGATATCTTTTAACAAAGAGATCCCTCTGAAGCTTTGGAAGCTCTCTGCGGACCATTGCTGTAGGATGCGACTAAGAAAATGTCAGGAAATGCCTACTAGAACAGCTGCACTTTAAAAGATGACAGGTGTGTACTGACTCCTATTTAACATGAGCTTGGATGTGATTGCTTAATTATGAACACAGCTACATCCCCAGTTATAAGAGGTTGTGCACACTTATACAACCACATTATTTTAGTTTTACTCTCCACCCTAAAAGATTTCAGTTTGTTTTTCAATTGAGTTGTACAGTTTATAGGTCACATTAAAGGTGGATAAAGTTCTGAAATTATTTACCTTTGTCTCATTTTTTTACATCACAGAAACCACACATTTTATACCCATTGTATATGTAAAAAGTCCTTTAACCCTTTCACTGCCAGGCCCTGTGCTCCATTTTGTACACTTAGGTGGCCAGACCATTTTTACATTTTTTTTTAGCTTTCAGAATTTGTGAAAGACCCCCCAAACCATATATTTTCTGAAAGCACATGATAAGTATAATAAAAAGAAGGTCCTACTGATTTTTTAGACCCTGCAGTATTTGCACAAATGTTTATCAAACCAATATATTTGCAAAAAAATACACTAAAACCATTATTAGCAGATAAAAACACAGCAAATTTTACAAAATTCCTACTAAAGATATAAGCTTAACCTGTATTGAGTGAATAAATAACAAATATTTGTAACTTTTAAATTGTGAAATGGTTAAAATTGGTGAAATGGTAAATATCCATATTCCTCTAAAAATCGGAAGGTTTTCATTTTTCCCTTACAGCATTCAGAATTTAAAAAAGACCACCAAAACCATATATTTTCTAAAAGCATATGACCTCTAGAATAAAAAGAAGGTGCTACTGATTTTTTAGACCCCGCGGTATTTGCGCAAATGTTTATCAAACCAATATATTTGCAAAAAATACACTAAAACCATTATTAGCAGATAAAAACACAGCTACATTTACTAAATTCCTGCTAAATCCCTACTAAATATAAAAGTTTAACCTGTATGGAGTTAATAAATAACAAATATTTGTAAATTTTAAATTGCGCCTTTTTGCAAAATGGTGAAAATGTAACGTAAACAACATTTCTCTAAAAATCTGAAAGGTTTTCATTTTACACTTACAGCTTTTAGAATTTGAAAAGACCCCTCAAACTAGACATTTTCTAAAAGAACATGGCCAGTAGAAAAAAAAAGTGCTACTGAGTTTTTTGTGCAAAGGTTCATCATATCGCTATTTTCACAAAAAATACACTAAAGTGTACGCCCATGGACGGCTGTGTTTACCCACACAGGGATGCACAGGTGTTCCATGAATCCCTGTACAGGCAGTCTAAGTTTATGTCAATTGGGATGCAACGGCTGCACAGGCATAGCTGTTGTTCCCAGTTAGACATCCGCGTGGGTGTGGGTACATGACCCCGAATGCAGGCAGTGTAAGCTCATGAACATGCATGCAGACCTACATGGATGTAAAATTGGGAGCAACGGCTCTGTTTGTGCGGTTGCTACATCCCAAATTACATTAATGGGACTGCCTGCACAGAGATGCACGAAACATCCCCGTGCATCCCTGTAAAGGTACGCTGTGTATGCCCTTTGTGAACAAGGCCTTAGGCCCCTTTCACACAAGCACACCGATCGGGTCTGCCTGTCCATTTTTCAGATGGGTCCAATCGGACCACCCATTGTTCTCTATAGAGAGACATGTGTCCGTTTTTCACCTGCCGGCATCTGATCCAGTCCGCTAAAAATAGACGGATGGGGATTCCATTCCCCATCCATCTAGCAGATCGGATCGGATGGCATCTGATGGAAATGGACAGGTAGTCAGTTTCCATCCTACCATCCCATAGACAATAGCGAGCTGTGTTCGTGTCTGCTCTGCATCAGCGGAGCGGACACGGACCTGTCACCCACTTGCTCAGCGGGGATCAGCAGACAGATCCCCCGCTGAGCAGGCAGAGAGTCCGCTCCATGCGAAAGGAGTCTTACTAAGAGCAGCTGGTCCATTAGGGGTGCCAGACTCATACGTTTGTATGAGGTTTTTTTTTCAAGCCACATGATTAGAACCAGAGGCTCTAATTGGCTTGAAAAAGGTCAGGCTTCAATCTCCCCCAATGTATTGGCGGTTGAGGCAAACTACAAACTGATAAACAGTTAGAACTGTTAAATGTGCACAGAATTTCTCAGCACAATGTTTCTGTGGTTGTTCGGATTTAGGCACATATTTCCACACCTGGAAATCCCTATTGATCCTGTAATTGCTCTCTTTAATTTAAAACCGGATTATTTAACACATTACCAATTTAACCTGCTGGTTCATCTTTTCACAGCAGCCAAACAAACACTGGCAAAAGCCTGGAGAACTCCAGACTTGGTGACTAGCAAAGTTGTGAATAGGGTGAACAATACTATGTCTCATGCTAAATTGATAGCTCTTGAGTTGAACACGATTCTTAAATTTGAAAAAATATGGCAGCCATGGATAGATTTATCTCCATCATTTGACTTGAAAGTGCTTTTGCCATGGTAGTTGATTGAGAAGATATCATGCTGAATACATTAATTTCAGAAATAGCGGCGGCTCTCGGCCCAATTCCGCGGATTCCTTTCCTTTCCTTTTTTCTCTTTATATCTTTAAATGAATTCAGATAATGATAATAATACTTTTGGATCTGTATAATCATTATTGTATCTAATAAAATCTTTTAACAAGGAAAAAGGTTGGGCTTGGGCATATAGCATTGCACCCCGAATCCACCCAATTGTGAGTTGTGACAATAGCGAATTAATATTCGCTACCGTCTTCCGGTTTATCCTTCTGGCCAGTCAGGATGGCACCTGTAAATCGCCTGAAAAAAGCCTCACCTGCCATCCCAGTGTGAAAGCCTGAGTGTTTTCCCACTGGGGAGCTGTGCTGGCAGGATGTAAAGAAAAGTCCTTCAAGCAGCTTCTTTGAGGTGCTGTAGGAGCGGTGTGTTAAAAGCGCCCTGCGGGTGCCCAAAAAGAACTGCTAAAGCTGTGGTAAAGTGCTGCTAAAACTACCCGGGCGCTGCCAGTGTGAAATGGCTCTTTGTGTTCTTTATTTAAAAATTCTTACTTTTTTTTTAGGGGGGGGGGGTTCTTTGGTGAGATATCAGAGGTCTAAGGGACTGAAGATGGTCCCCTCCATTCTCCATACTCCATTCTTTCAGAAAATGACTGCTATATTGCAACGCTCGCGGTTAGAATATATCAGCTGTCAGTGTCAATGGGCACATAGCAGTGATCAGTAGTGATCACTGCATGTGTCCTCTTTTCTACAGGGGGGGAATTTAGTAAAGCCCCAACTTCACCCCCACTAATAACTCTGATCAACAGCTTGTAATCTGCTGATCAGAGTTATACAGTTGTACGGACCTGGCAGTGAAAGGGTTAAAATATATTTAGTTAGTGTCATGTCTTTGCTTACAAGCTTACAAGTTTTTATTACGTTTTCTGTAACACCCCTAAAGTTCACCACTCACATTACAATCTGATAGTCCAGTCTCCTTTAAATCTACCAACAACTATGTAGTACAAGGGCCTTCCTGATTGGTTATAAATTAGTTGGATAGTTACTTAGGTCCTAATATTACACCTGTTTCTGGAAGGGTTCAAAGTTTGACATATGTGCACAAACATTATCACAAAGACCACGGTACTATCACTAACAAGTGTGAGATAAAGTTCTGCTATACCACCAAGATTTCAAAGTTTACAGTGATTTCAACGTTTTTTTTTTTCTCTAAAATAATAGATGTGTTAGACTGGGTTCACATGTAGGCGAATTGTATGCTTTTTGACCAACTCAATACAGGGCACATACACCCCCTTTCTGCCCAGGCCATTTTTCAGCTTTCAGCGCTGTCACACTTTGAATGACACATGCTACACATGCTACACTGTAACCATGTGAAATTGTTATCATTTTCTTCACAAAAAATAGAGCTTTCTTTTGGTGGTATTTAATCACTCCTGGGTTTTTTATTTTTTCCTAAAAAAAAAAAAAAAAAAAAAAAGACCAAAAATTTGGGGGGAAAAAAAGTTGTTCTGAGTTTCTGTCAGTAAATTTTGTAAATAAGTAATTTTCTCCTTCATTGATGGGCCCTGATGAGGCAGCATTGATGGCCTGCACTGATGGGCATTGGTGAGGTGGCACTTATGAACACTGATAAGGTGGCACTGATGAGGAGGCATGAATATGCCACACTTATGGGCACTGATAGGTAGCATTAATGAGCACTGATGGGTGGCACTGGGCACAGATAGGCAGCACTGGTGGGCACAGATAGGCGGCACTGCTGGGCAAAAATAGGCAGCACTGTTGGGCACAGATAGGCGGCGCTGATGGGTGGCATTGATGGGCGGCAGTCATGAGCATTGATGGGCAGCACTGATAGCCAGCACTGACTGGCATCACTAATGGCCACTGATTGCTGGCACTTGTGGGCACAGATTGGTGGCAATTGTGGGCACTGATTGCCACTGATTGCTGGCAGTGGTGGGCAATCATTGCTGGCACTGGTGGGCACTTAATTCTAATCAGGGCACTGATTATCAGTGCCCCAATTGCATACCTAGCTGTCCCCTGTGAGGAGATACTGCTGATCGTCTCTCCTCTCCTCGCATTCTGTCAGTGTGAGGCGAGAAGCACTGATTACCAGCATCTCTGTTTACGTGTGACCAGCTGTGATTGGACACAGCCGATCGCATGGTTAAAGAGCCGTAGCCGTGACTCTTTACACACATCGGGGTCGCTTCATGACATGTTAATGTGATCGGCTCTCAATGGAGTTGGCCCACACATGTGCAGGGCGGCCACAGTGCGGTTTCAAAAAGGGTCCTGTGCGTTTTTGGGTCCAGATCAGGTGCAAATTCAGGCAAAAATTTGCACCTGAATCGGTGAACAGGAATGCACCAAACCCTGGACTGCAAACCACAAATGCACATATGTGAACCTGGCCTTAAATTTTCATGCTTTTTGCAATGAAATTGCACAGAGTGGCCCTGAACCTCCTCTTTTAGGGTCCCTCGCTAATGATTTTGGCTCCTCGTCTGTATGTGGCCCACATAGCAAGCCATCTGCTTTGGGAGCAAACCTAGCTGTGTGCGTCTATAGACACAGACAACAAGTCTTGGCCCCCCTCCCTGCTCCCTCCTCACAGGATTTGATTGACAGCAGGAGAGGCTATTGGCTTCCTCTTCCCCCAGTGAGGAGAGGAACACAGACCAGTGCTGCTTCAGACAGGCACAGCACTGGATCAAGATATAACTCTGGTAAGTATAGGACAGTGGGGGGGATACTACTGAGACATTTTTTACCTTATTGCAGAGAATACATTAAGGTAAAAACTTTTAAACACACCCTATAGACTAAATGCAATCTGTTTACAGTAGGATGTCTTCCATATAAGTGACCAGGTAAAGATGGCACTTGTCAAAGAAGCAAGCAGGCAGGAGTACAGTGGTAATTCTGCTGTGGAAATCTACATGAAAAATATTAGTTTGAAGCCTGGATGTTCCTCAACATCAGTTTTTTTGGAAGAGTGACAATAACCGCCATTGTTTATAAAACCCTAATCAAATTCTGTTAAGAGTAGCCAAAACGTGAAATAAAATGACAAGCATGGTCTGGTAAAAACAAAATGTAACTTTGTGATCTGAACGTAAAACATTATGTATATTGGAAAGCCAACTCTACTCATCTAAGAACCACAATTCCCACTGTGAATTATGGTGGTGGTAGGATCACATTGTAGAGATGGTTTTCATCAACATGGACTGGGGTCGATCAGGATTTAGGTCAAGATGGATGAAGCCAAATACAGGACAATGCAAGAAATAAACTTGTTTCAGCCTGCAAGAAGCATGAGACTGGGCCAGCATAACAATGTCCTAAATGCACAGCCACAATTGGAGTGTTTTAAAAAGAATCACCTAGATGCATTAGCATGACCCTTTCAGTCCAACTAAAATCTTGCAGGGAAACATAGAATATTACAATGTTATTTCAATTTTTAAAAAGTTTTACTTTGGGTTGATTTTGCTGTTATTCTCAGATGAATGTATATGAAGAGGAGAAAGTATAACTCAAATCTGTCAGGGACACATCTAGGGATACGCACAAAACAGACAGAGGGAGTTGAGATCTCAACCTAGCTTCTTTAATGAAAGCAACCTCCCTCGTCTTTTTTGTGAACGATTCGGATTCTACAAATGGTGTGTTAATGGCCTGTAGATATTCCATATGGTGTTAGGTGATTAGTCTAAGAGGGAATGTGAGTCATGCATTCTTTGAGATTAAATGATGCTCTATAATCATGACTGTGGTAGTGTAATGAAAATGTATAGTTATTAAAGCTATAACAATACGTGTATCTGAATGAACTATCTGTAGGATCTGCACAGTGCACATTCTGTTTCAGCACAAAGTGGAAATGTGATCTTCTCTGCATTATATTTCGTTCATGAGAGTAATTAAAGTGTGTGATGGTCTAGTAACTCCTGTTTTATAAGGTGTGCAGTTAATTTGGTTTCCTGTCCCCTGAGATTGAAACAAAATGACCTGTAGGAATTCTAGAATCTCCGGGAGAATAAAGATGCTGTACATTTGTGCTTCCTCTGAAATAATGTTTCCCTCTGTATATTATCTGTAGGATGGGGGTCTGTTCTTTTGCATTTTAGTGAAAATACAAAGGGGAACATTAATGAAGGCAAACAACAATCACTAGTATTGAATGTTATGTATGAGTGTTACTAGTAATAAATATTATTCAATATAGCATTTTGAACATCAGGCCAATGTCCAGACACATGTGTATCATGTAACGATGCTAAGATTGCATGGACAAATAGCAAGGTAATAAGTCCAGTTCTAATCTGCTCATTAGTAGATCACACAGTAGTAAGAATTGCAGATCTTACAACTAACTGCAAGTGTGTTTATTAAATTGAAAAAATGAAAGGCAAAAAAATGTGGATTAAAGCTGAGCTCTGAGAACAAAAGCTTTCACGGAAATATATTCCTCAACAGCTACAAAGAATATAAATCCACGTTGTGTGCATCAAATATCTTTGCAAAAGCAGATATCTTGTAAAAGCAGTAGTAGCTTCACTGTGCTGTACTTAGCTTGTGCCAAGAGCAGAGCTGAGGTAGAGACCCAGCAGGCTCAACCTACTACAGGCTGCCTGCAAAAGACTACAGGAGGAGGCAGATACAAGACCAGTCTTCCTGCACAAGTAGAAAGAGCTGCAAGCGACTGGTCTTTATTACAGGATGCCCCTGCACATAGGAAAAATGTCACGCTGGGTTAATGCACAAATCTGTAAGAAATACACAACATACACCAAGATCCAAGTATAAATACACATATCTCGTATATGAAGGTATGCGTGCCGGACGCATTTTCTCAGACACAGTATCCCATTAATTTGGATGGGCTGCCATGCCTGCATGGCCCGCAGGGAAATTGCATTGTTATTTTAACCATGAGGTTCCTGCATCAACAAATGTGCTGTGTTTTCACATGCATAAGTGTGCTATTCAGACTGAATGGCAGCCCCGTGATTTTTCTCACAGCAGCGTGTTTTCCGTGCGGGTGGTTGCGGGTTTTTGGGAATCGCTGCGATTCCCACACCTACAACGACCTGCATAGATTTGCCAGGAAATGTTTACACGTGTACTTTTTCCCAGAAACTCCCAGAAAGATAGTTTGTGTAATGTAAGAGCAATTTAAAAGGCCTCACTTTTCAGTAGATTAGAACACATTTTGGAGGAAGGTTCTTTAACCACTTGAGCCCCGGAAGGTTTTACTCAATTTTTGGCCAGAGCACTTTTTACAATTTGGCACTGCTCTGCTTTAACTGGTAATTGCGTGGTCATGCAATGTTCTACTTTTTGTTATAAAAAAAAAAATACAGTAAACTCAATTTTAGTCATATATTTAGGCAAAAAAGCATTCAGCCACATGTCTTGGGTAAAAGAAAAATTCAATAAGCGTATATTTATTGGTTTGCACAAAAGTTATAACGTCTACAAACTAGTGTACATTTTCTGGAATTTACGCAGCTTTTAGTTTATGAATGCCTATCTAATTTCTTGAGGTGCTAAAATGGCAGGGCAGTACAACCCCCCCCCCCCCTCCAAATTACCCCATTTTGGAAAGTAGACACCCCAAGGAATTTGCTTAGAGGCTTGTTGAGCACACTCAATGTTTAATTTTTTTTGTCATAAGTGATTGAAAAATAAAAAATAAAAATTTACACAAAGTTGTCATTGAAATTATATATGGCTCAAACATGCCATGGGCATATGTGAAATCACACCCCAAAATACATTCTGCTGCTTCTCCTGGGTACAGGGATACCACATGTGTGGGACTTTTTGGCTGTCTAGCCACGTACAGGACCCCGAAAACCAAGCACTGCCTTCAGGATTACTAAGGGCATACATTTTTGATTTCACTATTCACTACCTTACACAGTTTCGGAGACCATGAAATGCCTAGATAGCACAAACCCCCCAAATGCCCCCATTGTGGAAAGTACAAACATTTTTAAAAACCTTTATAGGTTACCACATTAGATTTACAGAGAAGGTCTAATTTAAATTACTACCCTCGATCTGACATTTGGCCCTCGATCTGACAATGCATGGTGCAATTGCTGTTTGCATATGACACAAGACCGGTGCTTGCATTCGCCATTGTGCGCAAGCGGAGGGGGGCAGGGGTGCTTTTATTTTTCTATTATTTATTTTGCTTTTTTATTTTATTTTTACACTGTTCTTTTCCCCTTTTTTTTTTTTTCATCATTTTTATTGTTATCACAGGAAATGTGAATATCCCCTATGATAGCAATAAGTAGTGACAGGTACTCTTTTTAAAAAAAAATGGGGTCTATTAGACTCTAGATCTCTCCTCTGCCCTCATAGCATCTGACCACACCAAGATCGGTGTGATAAGATGCCTTCCCAATTTCCCAATGGCGCTGTTTATATCCGTCGAAACCTAATTAAATTCTCCGGTTTCTTAGGCCATAGAGCTGATTGGAGCCATTCTGGTCTTTGATCAGCTCTATGGTCAGCTGGCGAACCACCAGCTGCATTCTTAGGTTCTCCAATGGGATAGGAGAGCCCAAGAAAACCAAGGAAGATGGTGGGGGGGACGTTCTCTCCCACTGCTTGTATAAGCAGTCTAGCGGCTAATTAGACACTAGGATTGCTTTTACATGAAAGCTGATCGCTGGCTGAAAAGAATGATACCAAGATGATACCTAAACCTGCCGGCATCATTCTGTTATACCAGTACGTTGCTAGTCCTTGTGCATGTATTGTAATGCTCTTTTTTTTTTAATGCAGCCTATGGGCTGAATGATTGATTGATCGGTGGGTATGCCCACCATTAGAATACCGCCCTGCATCCACCCACTTCTAATGATGGGCATACATGCACCGTTTTTTATTTTTTTAACTGTGGTGGTAAAATCACCTCCTACAGCGCTGGAGTCGCTGGTTTACATATTGTGAGATCAGCGGAATGGTGTACCTGAAAAGCAAACAATGGTAACAATAAAACATTAACTCAACAAATAATACAACAGCAATCTGTGCCAAAAAAAGACTAAAATATATATGCCAAAGCATGGGTGCAATCCTCCCCTAAATTTAGGGGCAAATGCTTTGGCATATATGCTCTTTTTTTGTTTTTTAACTATAATGGTGAAATCACCTCCTACAGCGTATTTACAGGCAGAGGAAGCATTTCATGCACCAGAACCGATCAGCAGGTCCAGGCCAGAAATCATTAGCTTGGACCTGAAGATTGATCGGTTCTGGAACGAATCCGATGTTCGCGTGCGGCAGGGGGGTGCACCCCCTGCTGGCGAGAGAATGCCTCTTACAGGTACGGGATTTTGCGCAGCGGTGCCATTGTGCCACAATATAAAGACGTGATCCAGTCAGGAACCGGTTAAAGTGGATGTAAACCTTAAAAAAAATGTTTTTATGAAGACTTCTACCTGGTACAGTAGAGGATGTCAAGTCATCTGTGCCAAGTATTTCCACAAATAAATAATCCAGCTCTGAGCAACCCTGTTATCTTTTTTTTAGTAAGATAAAAAAATTACACAGATAAGTTTGTGTGGCCACATCCCCCACTGCTGTGGCTGACATCTCATTTCTTTATCTCATGAACAAGCAGACAGCAGAGCGTGTGTTACGATTCCAGCTTCACACCCCCCCCCCCCTCTTTTCTTCTCCAGCTCCCCCAGGATTGGCTGCTCCACACCTCAGCATGATTGGGCATGCTGAAGTCATGTGGTGCCTTTCCTGAGTTTTGACTGTATGTTACTCATCATGGAGCATGATCAGTGTAACTGAAGATTAGGAGTGTGTAGAGGTGGATGGGGAGACATCATGTGACATCATGACTCCGCCCACCGATCTCCGGCAAAGAGACCCACCCACTGCTTCCAGAGTTTTGTGGGGCTCTCACTGCTGAAGGGAGTGATATTTGCAAGGTAGGGACACATGGAGGAGGCTTGCATGTATATTTCCATTAATACTTTAATACTAATATATTAGTTTATACTGGGTGAGTGATGGGTTTAGATCTACTTTAAGGAAGGGGTGTTTTTTTTTGTGTTAACAGCTATCACATTCCATCTCAAAACAATTTCCCTCTTTGCATAAAAGAGAAGATAGGTCACCAGCAGTTTAGTATGTCTAGGCCTTGGCTCATCATCCTGAATACCCAAGAGCGCCAGCCTCGGGGAGACAGGGCGATCCAGCTGAAGGCGCCCCTTAATGGTGTCCATCACCCTAGCCCAAAATCTGACAATCATGGAGCAGCTCCAAAACATATGGAGATATGTACCTACACTGCTCTGGCATCGTGCACATTCCTGCGATCTCTGGGGATACACTCTGTGAAGCCTCTGAGGGGTATAATAGACCCTGTGCAGGAATTTAACCTGCATCAATCTCTCTTTGGTAGATATTAGCAAGGAGCTACTGTCGCCCAAGCAATCATTCCTGTCCTCTCTATCCAAGTCTGGCACGTCCGCCTTCCATTGATCCCAGAGTCTATCAAGCTTGGTGGTATCCTTCCTTAGCAGGTCTAAGTATAGAGCCGATAGGTGCTTTTGCAGTTTCTCCTGAGCCAACAATTTCTCGATAGGGTCCATATTTAGTCTGGGGGGCATGGAAACTGGGCCCCAGGGGCGTGGCGTAGCTGAAGGTATCTGAAATACATCCATCCCGGCAGGTGGTGTTTAGACCGGAGGGTCCCAAAAGACATTATAGTTCCCCCTGAGACAATGTTCCCGAGCGTCTTAATACCATATCTGGCCCAAATCTGTGGGTCTGGGACTGTCCGGAAGTGTGGGAGATTGGGATTCCCCCACAAAGGGCAGAAGGGGGACCAATCCCCTGAATGAAGAAGCCCCCGCCTAGCTGCCGAGAGGGTTACCCTGGTGGGTTGTGGGAGGTTATCATATGCCCTATGCCCCCTAAAGACCAGTTTACCCAGCTCAGAGTGAACCAAGGACCGCTGCCTCTAGACACACCACAGCGTTGTTCCTAGAGAGGACATACCACCAGCGGACCATGACCAGCAAAGCTGCCCAGTAGTAGGTCCTGTAATTCGGCAACGCCAAACCTCCGTAACGGACTGGGAGACTCAAAGTTGATCTAGCCAGTCTGGGGGTCCCACCCCCCCAAATGAATGAGCCCACACATCTGTCGAGCTCTGCAAAAAAGGAGGTGGGTATCCAGGTAGGACTGTTATGGAAAACATAAATTAATTTGGGAAGAAACAGCATTTTTAAGAGATTTATACAGCCCATAAGGTTGAGGGGGAGGGAAGCCCAAGAGGCGCACCTGGTCCGAAGTTGAGACAGGATCAGGGTTAAATTTATCTCCATAAAGCTCGTCAGCTCCCACCGAACCTGGACTCCCAAGTACCTAAACTGGTCCACCCACAGCAGAGGTATCGCCACATCGGGGTTCCGGGCCTGTGTGTCTAAGGGGAAGACATTTGACTTGGACCAGTTGATACGTATTCCCGAGAACCTCCCAAATATGTCAAATATCTCTAGTGCCGCCGTCAGGGACTCATCCGCTTCCTGGAGGTACAGTAAGGTATCCTCCACGTATAAATAAATTTTTTTCCTCCAGGGACCCTATCCTCATTCCTTTGATCCTGTTGGACTTCCTAATCAAGATTGCTAATGGCTCAAGAGCAAGTGCAAATAGGGCCGGGGACAAAGGACAGCCCTGACGCGTTCCTCTCTGTAGTGAGAAGGGCATAGAAAGCCTATCATTGGTTCGGATGCGAGCCGACGGAGCCCGGTATAGCATTCGTAACCATCTGAGAAACCTGGGCCCAAAACTGAATCGGGTCAACGCCTCCCACAGGTAGGTCCATTCCACCGAGTCAAACCCTTTATCAGCATCTAGGAAGGCGATGACCCGCTTTCCCCTATTTTCATGGTTCACTGACATGTTCAGAAAGAGGCGGCAGATGTTGATATCTGTTCCATTCCCAGGCATAAACCCCGTTTGGTCCGGGTTTACCACCTCCTCCAGGACCACCGACAGCTTGTTGGCTAGGATTTTTGCCAAAATTTTGGCGTCAACATTTAGAAGGGAAATTGGTCTGTAAGAGGAGCAGTCTTCACAGTAATTGCCTGGTTTGCGAACCAGCACCACCACCGCCTCAGACATAGTCTCTGGGAGAGCCCCCAGCTCAAAGAACTGGGCAAACAGGGATACAAGTCGGGGGCCTAACAGATCCTGGTAGTGGGAATAGAACTCCGTGGGTAGTCTGTCCGCCCTGGGCGTCTTCCCTTTTTGGAGTTGAGAAAGGGCCATCTGGACCTCCTCGAAGGTAATGGCAGACTCTAAATTGGTGCATGCCTCATCACTAAGAGTCAGCTCATTATGTAATACTCACCTGAGATCAATGCCCTTGCTGCGGTGCCCATACACCGCTCTGGCGGCTGTCATCACTCCCGGGGTTACTTGCGGGTACAGCAGCCCTGGCGCTGTGATTGGCTGGAGCCGCGATGATGTCACTCCCGCGCATACGCCTGGTAATGGCACACTCACTGAAGCAACAGCACATACTGTACGTGCCATTGCTTCAGTTTGTGTCAGTGCGCATATGCTGATGACGTCGTCACATGCAAATACAGGGGATATCTCCTAAACCATGCAGGTTTAGGAGATATCGTGGATAGCTACAGGTAAGCCTTGTTATAGGCTTACCTGTAGCACAAAGTGGTCTGTAAGGGATTACAACCACTATAAATAATAAATCAGTGGGGTGCTGAAAGTAAAATGTATTGTTCGTGTAAATGGGCATTATTTATCAGTGTTTAAAAGGAATTCAAATGCCGGTCAGCAAATTCCTATTGATTTCAATGGATTAGTGTAAATGACTGTTCAGTTGCTTTTGACCTGTGTTGCGTTTTATTTGAAAAGCAGCATTTTAAATTGAGGTCTGTTTAAACTACAGGCAAATCAGGTCAAATGCAGCCTTTCTTGTTAGACGCTGCTTTTTCTTTTCAAATGCATTCATTTGAGCAGAACTGTGAAAAATTGCAGAACAATCTATCTTAATAGTCTGAGACTACACAAATATGGATGCTATAGAAGGCATTACTACACCAAAAAATTCAGGAAGTATAATGGGTATAAAAAAGAACCCCCCCCCCCCCTTTAAAATAATCAAATGTTGTTGCTTTGCAGCATGAAATGAAGACAGACACAGTTTTTTGTTTTATCCAGCTGTATTTACTAGTGCAACTTATAACATCCAAGTGAAAGATATAACACCCAATATGTCAGAAAAAATAGAATTACAGTGTTATAAAAAGGATCACCCCCATATGTCAGTATTTTTTTGGCCCACATTTTGCTTCAATTACAGCCTTTAGTCTGTTGGGATATGTCCCTACTAACTTTGCACATCTAGACTTTGCAAGATTTACCCATTCTTCTTTGCATAACTGTTCAAGTTCTGTTAAATTTGATAGTGACCGTTTGTGGACTGCAGTCTTCAAGTCATTCATGAATTGTCAATGGGGTTTAAGTCAGGGCTCTGATTAAGCCATGCAAGAACATTCACCCCTTTCAGTTACTGTGTGGTCATTTTTGCTGTGTATTGGTTTATTCCCAGTTATTTTGGAAGGTAAACCTTCTTCCCCTTGACAACCTTCTGGCAGAGGGCAGCAGATTTTCCTCACAAATTTGATGGTATTTTGTCCCATACATTTTTCTTCTATCCTGACAAATGCTCCAGTCCCTGCTGCAGAGAAACACTCCCATAACAGGATATTGCCACCTCCCATGCTTTACTGTAGGAATTATGTTATTTGGATGGTGCGCTGTATTTGGATTTCCACCAGAAATATGGTTTAGTGTTGAGGGCAAATAATTAAATTTTAGTCTCATCTGACCACCTTAAAAGCACCTTAAGGATTCTGAGGCCACATGGAAAAAGATGTTATGGTCAGATGAGACTAAAATGTAATTATCTGGCCTCAATACCAATTGATGCCTTGCGGAAATCCAATACAGTGCACCATCCAAATAACACTAAATAACACTATTGCTACAGTAAAGTATGGTGGTGGTAATACCCTGTTAGAAGAATTTTTTTTAGAAAAGTGCTTGGAACCCCCAAACATTATAATTTTTATTCAGACACCACTGAGAATAAAATGGCGGTCGTTGAAATACTTTCTGTCACACCGTATTTGCGCAGCATTCTTAAAAACGCAATTTATTGGGGAAAAATCAATTTTTTAATAAAAAAATTAGAAAACAGTACATTTAGCCCAATTTTTTTCTATATTGTGAAAAATAATGTTACACTGAGTAAATTGATACCCAACATGTCATGCTTCAAAATTGCACCCGCTCGTGGAATGGCGACAAACTTTGGCACTTAATCTCCATAGGCAACATTAAAAAATTTCTACAGGTTACCAGTTTTGAGTTACAGAGGTGGTCCTGTGCTAGAATTATTGCTCTTGCTCTAAAGATTGCTGCGATACTTCATGTGTGGTTTGAACACTGTTTTCATACGTGGGCACGACTTACGTATACGTTCACTTCTGCGCGGGAGCTTGAAGGGATGGGGCGACTGTTCAGCTGCTTAAATGTGCTTACAGGCAGCGATAGGAGACACCCCCCCCCCGTTGCCATCCGGTGATTCTACCAGCTCGCCCATGTGATTGGAAGGAATCTGCCAGTGGTGGAAGTTCACCATAGAGAATACCAAGGACTAGATGGTCCCCCGCAGTCCCTATGACTCTTTTTTTTAATATTGGTTTTTCCAACCTGGAGGAGAAATGTGGGGTCTTAAAAAATATTTAAGGGAAAGTGTAAAAAAATTTTTTTTTTAAATAAACAATAAAAAATGGAAAGAAAAAATTTAAGGCACTCATGTACCCACACGCAGGAGCGAATGCATATGTACGTCATGCCCACATATGTAAAAGGCGTTCAATTCACACATGTGAGGTATCGGCGCAAACATTGGCAGAAGAGCAGCAATTCTAGCCTAAGATCCCCGCTATAACTTTAAACAGGTAACCTGTAAACAATTTTAGAGCGTTGCCTATGGAGATTTTTTAAGTTTGGCGACATTCCACGAGTGTGCGCGATTTTAAGGCGTGACATGTTAGGTATCTATTTACTCAGCATAACATCATATTTCACATTATACAAAAACCCTAGGATCTCTGCCAAAAAAAAAATATAATATTTGGGGGTTCTAAGTAATTTTCTAGCAAAAAAAATAGATTTTTACAAGCAAGACCGGAGTGCTAGAATTGGCCTGGTATGGAAGTGGTTAAAGGGGAGTGATTCTTTTCTATACCCACTGTACCTGGACCAGAAAATGGCATTAACAGCTCTAATATGCAATTATATTACAATAAACCATAAGATAGAACACTATGAACTATAGCTTCAATTTCTCCTACTCAGAAACTTTAATTTTTAACTTTTAGAAATTATTTTTCTAAAAAAATAAAATAAAAAAAAGATTGTTTATACATTAAATAAGAGTATCCTCTAAAATGGAGGCAGATAAAAATGGCTATATCCATAACAAGTAATTAGATGTCTGCTTTCATTTTCTAACCTGTGCTAGAAGAATGAAATGTTGAATCTGATCAGTTGCTAGAGCAACACATTGGCTTGCTATTTCCTAATTCAGGAGTAACTTCATAGAAATGGAGTTAAAGAGGGATTCCACCAAAAAAAAAAAATATTAAAAGCCAGCAGCTATAAATACTACAGCTGCTGACTTTTAATAAATGGACACTCACCTGTCCCGGGTTCCAGCGATGCCGGCAGCCGAGGCAGATCGATCGCTCGGCTCTCGGCTGCTGTAGTCACCATTCTAGGTGAGGGAATCAGGAAGTGAAGCGAATCGGCTTCACTTCCCAGTTCCCTACTGCGCATGCGCGAGCCGCGCCGCGCAATAGGAAATCTCCGCGCTGTCACTGGGACCCGTGTGTGTCCCAGCAGACAGCGCGGCAGGGCAGGAAATGGCGTAGACTCCCACGGGAGTCTATGCCCGGAAGTGGGTGAAAATACTGTCTTTGACAGGTATCTCCACCCCCCTCCCCCCTGAAAGGTGTCAATTGTGACACCGGAGGGGGGGAGGGATCCGATCAGCGGAGGTTCCACTTTAGGGTGGAATCCCGCTTTAATGTCATTGTAATGCTTGCAAAGACAAGTAATTTGCAAAATACACTGCTTTCATACCCACTCTTTCCATTAGTATCCTCTGTAGTACTTTGATCAAAATGTTTTATTGTTTTAGCATTATTCCTACAAATATAAATGCATTATGGAAATAATTGCTTGAATAAAAATGGGAGAAAATATTTTGATTTATATGAAAACATGAAACCGAAGTGCGTCAATGTTTCAACAGCTCTGGTTTGCTCCAGTTCTTCTAAAAAGCCCCACCTGAACAGTGCCATAAAAAAAAAAAAAAGATGATTTCTATGTACCAACCTATTAAACCATTTATCTTGTTTTCCAGGGGTGGTTGCATGAAAACCACCTCATCATGAAGAATTTCACTTCATTCTCACAGACACTAGATGGCAATATTTTAAAGGGTTTTTTTTGTTTCATACATGTGCAGTTTTTTCCTCTTGACTAAATATAATCCAGCAAGAGATATTTTTTGCAGAAAACGTGGACAAATTTGGAAATAATTTCTGACATGTTTTGACACTGGTTTATGCTGAATAATCTATTTATACATTTTCACACAAAATTCAGTCAGCTTTCAGTGAAATCAATTAGAAACCTTTGTAAATCTTAGCTTAAAGTTGTATGAAATCTTTTATAAATAGACCCAGTCATTGTTTATAGCCATTTCCAATGTTGGGAACCTGGAGTACAAAGTTTTCCAAAACTTTTATTTTCTGACGCATCGTTTTTTCAGCTTTGTTTTTTTTTCGGTTTCAAAATATTTTCACTTTTTGATTTTCTTTTTCACTTTACCGTGACTTTACAATTTTATTAATTCAAGAAAAGTTTAGAGGCGAATTTGATTGAAGTGTACAAATAAAGAGCGTTTTTTTTTTCCTTATTGTTGAACTTCTTTTTTGTGCCATAAAGGTAGATTTTCAGTATGACAGACGAGAACCAAGTGTGTAGTATTAAGGCCCGTACACACGATCGGACTTTTTGACAACAAACATGCAAATCAGCTGTTTTAAGGCAACATCTGACTGTGTGTACGCTCCATCGGACAAACTTTTTTGGGTTTCATCAGACTTTTGTTGGCTGTGCGAACGGACAAACTTTTCAACAACTTAAGTCCGATGGAGCAAAGTCTGATTGTGTGTACAGAAAACCATCAGACTTTACAAACACGCTTGCTCAGAACCAATGCAAAAGATCAGACAACAATGCAGAAATTGACCAAAGATGGCGGTAAAGAGCAGAAAAACCACGTGATTTGGTGAAAGTTGGTTAAAAAAGTCTGATTGTGTGTATGCTTAACAAGTTCACGGGCAACGCCCTTTGTACAGAAATCCACGGGAAAGGTTCTACAAAGTCCGATCATGTGTATGAAGCTTAAGTCTGGCCGATAGGATGAAATTTAAATTAATTCCCAGGTAGATTGCATCCACACTGTGAATTGGGATCATGCAGCAGACTCTAAACCACTCCAATTTGCAAGTCGCTGTTTTTTAGCCTCTTTTACACAAGTTGCCAAAATGTGTCAGAATGCTTCAGGCTGCACCAAAGTCACTCCATTCATAATCACTCTGCATACAACAATCTGTTTTTATTTCAGAGCAGAAACGGGTTCTAAACTAAGGTTTGATAAGATCCATGCAAAATACATTGATCACCCAGAGGAGATTGTTTAAGTTTAAAAAATAAATATTCATTTTATATTGCATGTCCCTTAAAGATAAGCCGTGCATATATGCAGACATTACAAAGCATTCCAAAGAATAAACACATAAGAAAAACAGTTTTCTTTAAAAAAAAGTTAAATTAAAAAAATACATATTTCAGAAGTATTCAGGTGCTGGAACGAATGTCTAGTCATATTCCAATCAGCTATTAGCCCAAGAAAATGAACTACTGTTAAATTTGAAACCTCAAGTATATCCTGTCAAAATAAAAAAAGTAGTTACCAACCTCCTACCAGCCTTAGTAATAAGATGTGAGGGGGTGGTTACAGGTTACCTAATATACACAGGCATGTTTTGACTTACACCCTTATAGCTGCACAATTGAGAGATACAAATCTGCAATTATGGTTACCTGGCACTCATTTATCTATACATGGATACAGAGAAATATAAATATTAAACATGACATAAACACACAGAGACAAATTAGTAATAACTCTCTCAATCTGAAGATTTATGATTCAGTAATATACAACAAGGTATAGAACTATTGAGTCATTTTTGAGATTTGGGATCCGGTATTGTGATAAAAACATTTGCATCAATATACAGGATAAAGGGCAACAGCTATGGTTACCTGGCCATTAAGTCTATTAAAAATGTTAATGCAAGCTTTGGCTAATCATTTCTTTTATAGACACATCTTAATTAAGCATATAAACTTTTGAGTCCTGTGCAGATGAAACAAAATGTGGCTACCAGCAGGATTTTGTGGGATTAGGATTAAGTGCTAGTATGCACCCCCCCCCCCCCCCAAGCTATCCTTGTCTCTGCACACTTCCCAGCACACTTTTTTTTAGATGATGCGAACCAAGTATCATTTAGTTAAATAAATGGAAATAATCTCCGCGCTATAGAGAGCCACCACTGTGACGAAGTCGAAAGTGACGAAACGCATCGGGGGCATGGCTACACAGCGACCGAAGGAGACACCAGGGCTGGAACAAATGGCATCCGGAGGTGGTGAGACAACACAACCTCACTGAGCATGATGAATCCTGACACAAATTTGTATTAAATGCACAAACTGCTTTTAATGTGTGAGTGGTTTTTCATTTTGGAAATACATTGTTTGGCGTGGTTACTGTACCATTGGAGGTAATCTCTTTTCATTTATATGTTATCTGGCCATTTACCAACTTTGCGAAGGCATATAGCGGCATCCATATAAGGAGAGAGCTGGTGTACTGATATATAAAGTGTGTCATGCTAACCATTAGAGTGGGAGGCATGATTATCTTTTGAGTTATTTTCTATTGGTAGAGGGATCACCTGTGCACAAGAGGAGGTGTTTATAGTTGATTTGGAAGACATCCTAAATAGGGAAGACTGGAAACACAGTTTGCCTCGGAGAGTAGCACTTGGTGGATGTTATCATCACAAGTGACACCGGGTGGACTTTGTGTTATTGTTATATTCATAACTACATTTTTATGTCATTTTTATTTTACAAATGTTTTTGATGGACACAATTTTTTATATATCACAGCGCTAC
The DNA here is from genome assembly GCF_037356315.1 of Lithobates pipiens. Taxonomy (NCBI): domain Eukaryota; kingdom Metazoa; phylum Chordata; class Amphibia; order Anura; family Ranidae; genus Lithobates; species Lithobates pipiens. The sequence goes on from NW_027507718.1 coordinate 7,768,810, forward strand.
TGTTAGAGTGATAAATATTTGCATTTTGATATTGTTGGTCTATCATTTAGTTATGATTAGTGATGAGCTAGAGGTCCACTGTGACCAAGCTGTTAGCAGTCCGCTGAATGGTCGAGCTAAATGCATGGATTTTGCCACCTGCCTGAACCACTGGCTGATGCAGCTGGAAGTAGGTCATTGACAGTATTATTCAAATTGTAAACAAGCTAGCAGTCATAATGGGTGGTGTCATTATCCAACTATGGTCAGTGACATTAGCCAAAATCACCAGTTGTGATTTGATAACACTTTGTTATAGTAAGTGTGTATATATTTTTTTTACTTTGTCATTTTTTGTCAATGAATAAAAAGAGGTAGCATGTACTTATTTATTTACATAGGGGCTTTCAAATGTATGTAAGTCATCCCCAGTATACCCCACATCTACCAGGCCAGGGATGTGGGTATGAGGCCCTTATTACCATCAATATATGGACA